>NC_080172.1:53540694-54155592 GCF_950295315.1 Erinaceus europaeus
CCCACAAGTATTCTCTCAGATGACCCCGGTGAGGCCAGGCTCCACAATGCCTGTGCGGCCTACCACCAACACCTTCACCACCGTCATCCCGCTACTCTCACCATTCGAAGTACTGTTCCCCAGTCCCAGTCCCAGCAGACCAAGTCCACACCCAGCACTTCTACCACTCCCACCGCCACACAGCCGACCTCACTAGGCCAGCTAGCCGGTCCACCTCCAGGCCAGTCCAACCAGACCCTTAATCCCAAACTAGGTGAGGCTTGGGAAGAGGATGTGGCAGAGCTGGGGTCGGGGGTGGGGTGGGATGGAGAACAGATGATTATCACTTGGCCAATGTAGCTCCCTCTTTCCCTCTCCTCCAGCAGTGAGCATTGCCAGTTTTGTCACTGTCAAGCGACCTGGGGTTACAGGTGAAAATAGCAATGAAGTAGCCAAATTGGTGAATACCCTAAACACTGTTCCTTCCCTGGGCCAGAGTCCTGGGGCAATGGTCGTCTCCAACAACAACTCTGCCCATGGCTCTCAAAGAACCAGTGGACCTGAGTCTTCAAGTGAAAGGTACTATCAGCCAACTATTTAGAAATATTAAGAGTGTGTTTATTGTTTTAGATCTCTGTACTGCAAAATAGAGAAATGCAATATAGTCACTACAGTCTGTTCACTTAGAAGCATTGCTATTAATAATGGGGATAGTTGCTTAGGATGTGTAACTGAGGATTTCTATATGTAATTGTGCATTGGAGACTAGTGAAATGGGCTTGTCAAAATGACCTCACAAGGTTTTACAGTTGAGATCTGTTAGGGATCTTTTTAGGGCTACAGAATGTGAATGAACATAAAGGCTTTCATAGGTTTAAAACATCTCAGCAAACTTTTTTCTGTAATGGACCAGCTAGTAAACAGTGTAGGTTTTCTGTGCATAGATATGGTCTCTGAACCATCACAGGACAAAAGCAACCACAGGCAGTATGCAAATGAGTGAACACCCCTGTGCTTGAGAAATTATTTAGGGACTCAAATCTGATGTAATTTTCATGTATCAGAAAATCTTTTTCTTCTGGGAGTGGGGCGGAAGTGCAGCGGGTTAAGCGCACATGGTGCGAAGCGCAAGGACTGCCGTAGGAATCCTGGTTCAAGCTCCCAGCTCCCCACCTGCAGGAGAAGTCACTTCACAGGTGGTGAAGCAGGTCTGCAGGTGTCTATCATTCCCTCCCCCTCTGTGTCTTCCCCTCCTCTCTCCATTTCTCTCTGTCCTAGCCAACAACAATGACAGCAATAACAACAACAATAATAACTACAACAACAATTAAAAAACAAGGGCAGCAAACGGGAAAAAAAATCTTTTTCTTCTACTTCTCTTTAAACCAGTTTAACACGTAAAAACCTCTAGCAAATTGTGCTGAGGGGGGTTGAATATTTATAGAAATTACTGAGTACCAGAAGTGGAGTAGTCTGGTGTCTCTCTCACTCTTTCTGAGCAGTGGAGTTGAACAGACATTTGTCCAAAGAAGATAAGCATGTGACCATTACTCACACAAAAAGATGCCAAACACGGCTTACCTTAGGGAAATACACATCGAAGCTGTGAGGTTCTGTTTCACATCCATTAGAATGTCTGCTATCTTAAAAAAAAAAAAAAAAAAAAAAAGAAAGGAAAAACAGGAGAAAATATATAGCAGTCCATGTGGTGACACTGCAGTTGAGCTTTAGGCTTCAAAGCATGAGGTCCTGAGTATCGCATATCCCAGAATGGTGCTCTGACAGTACCCCTCCCCCAATCTCCTGATACAAAACAAATTAAAAATACCAAATTGGGGGGACCAGGTGGTGGCACACATGGTTAAGTGCATACATTACAGTGTGAAAGACCCAGGTTCAAGCCTCTGGTCCCCACCTGCAGGAGGAAAGCTTCATGAGCAGGGCTGCAGGTGTCTCTTTGTTTCTCTCCCTCTCTATCTCCCCTGCCCTCTCAGTCTCTCTCTGTATCTAATAAGTAAATAAACAAATAATTTTAAAATTATCAAATTTGGGGGCCAGGTGGTTTATTGTACCTGGTTCCGCATGCAGTACAGTGCATGAAGACCTGGGTTCAGGAAGCCCCATGTCGCCACCTGCAGGGGGAAAGCTTCATGAGTGGTGAAGCAGGGCTGCAGGTGCTCTATTTCTCTTCTTCCCTCTCAGTTTCTTTGTCTCTCTCCAATAATAAATAAATAAAATAGAAATTTAAAAATACATATCAAGTTTGGTGGGAGATGTGAAGAAATGGACTGTTTGTATGGTGCTGGTGGAAATGTAAAGTGGATTGGAGAGACCACCAGCAGGTAGGGCATGTGCCTTGTCATGATGGATCCAGCTTTGAGCTCTGGCACTGCAGAGGAGGTGCAGTGGCGCTGGAGGGAGCTCTGCCGCTATGGCATCTGTCTTTCCTTTTCATTCTCACTTACTTGCTCTCTCTGAATGAACAAGCAGTTTAGTGGTAAACTCACAAATATGCAACACTCTGGCTACACAAAATAGGGGAAAAAATAAGAACATAAAATGACATGTTAGTTCACAAAAGGAAAAACAAAAAAAATACTATGTGATCCAACAATTTCATTTCTTTTTTTTTTCTTTCAACAATTTCACTTCTAGATAAATGTCCAAGAGAAGTGAAAGTAGGGACCTATATAGATTTTTATTTATTTATTTTTATTACCACCAAGGTTATCGCTGGCGTATGGTGCCCGCACTACAAACCCACCAATTCCAATGGCCACTTTTTCTTATTTTAAATGTTTTTTTTTCTTCTTTCTTAATGAGGTAGGACAGATAGAAATTGAGAGGTGATGGCGGATGAGAGGGAGAGACAAAGGAGGGACACCTGAGGACCTCTTCAGCATTAGGAAGCTTCCCCTTTAGGGTTGGGACCAGAGGCTCAAACCTGGGTCCTCCCACACAGTAGTGTGGCCACTCAACTAGCTGCACCGCCTCCTGGCCCCCTAAATAGATATTTTTATACCCATGTTCTGTATATTGTTTGCAAAAGCCAAGAGGTGGGGCACCCCAAATGCCCATCAAATGATGAATGAATAAATATAGAGTAGTGTCTACACAGAATAGTTTATTGTTCAGCCTTACAAAGACAGGGAGTTCTCACACATGCTGCAACATTAAATTATGCTGGGCCAAGAAATAACTCACCTAGCAGGGCACACACCATGTGCCGGACCCAGGCAGAAGCTCAGTGCTATTACGTCTCTACTCCTGCCTCTGTCTCTTTACCTGTTTGTCTCCCTGTCAGAAATAAAAAGAATGAGAAGATTGATCCAGAGTGGTATAATTACATACATGGGCAAAGCCCCCTACATTGCAAAAATAAATAAAAGGACAGCATGCTAGGTGAAATCATCCAGTTACAAAAGGCAAGCGCTGTATAATTCCATTCACCTGAGCTATCTATAGTGGTCTGAATTCAGAGAGTAAAGTAGAATGGTCATTGCCAAGGAGTAAGAAGAGAGTGAAACAGGATATGTTATGTAACGGACATAGCTAGAGTTTAGTTTTACAAGATGAAGAGAATCCTGGCATTTGCCAGTGTCGTACTGTGAATGTACTTAACACAGTTCAGCTGTACACTTGAGAATGATTAAGAAGTAAATTCCATGTTGTCCCCATATTGCTGTAATGAAAGAAAAACTATATAACAAGCCAAAAGGTCATTTTCTGTTTATAGGTCAGACAGCTAGCTAGCTTTAGTCCATAAGCCATAATTTGAATATCCTTGGCTTGGAATTTGAAGAACAGTGAAATAAAATGCTTATACTTAATTACCAACTTTGATTTGCCCTAAGGGAATGCTTAGCTTTTTCTCCAAAGGCCATTATCTTGCCAGTCTCATCAGTGCTTCTCACTTCTAGTGACCTCTTCCATCCCAGTGTTTGACCTTCAGGACGGTGGACGGAAAGTATGTCCAAGATGCAATGCTCAATTTCGTGTCACTGAAGCTTTGAGAGGACACATGTGTGTAAGTGATGGGACCCCAACTTAAGTGGCTGCACTACATATCACCAGTGGGCTGGGGAGCATGTGAAAATGACTGGGTTGACTTTTGACTCTCTGTTTTGGTCTGTTTTAGAAGAGTTACATCCTCTGGAATGTGATGTGTTATATTATTCATTCATTTTTAATTTTTTTTTTTTACCAGAGCACTTCACAGCTCTGACCTAACGGTGGTACCAGGGATTGAACTTGAGATCTTTGGTGCTTGAGATCTTAGATGCCTCAAGCAAGAAACTTGTTTCCATAACCATTATGCTATCTCCTCAGCTTGTTATGTTATATTTAAAGGTCCTCAAACAGATTGGAATGTATGTAATTCTATTCCTTAGTTATAGATTCTGAAACTGCACACAACAGATTTGTTTGATAATCAGAACTCAAACTACATGAACTCAATTCATTTTTTTTATTTAATTTTTATTTATAAAAAGGAAACACTGACAAAACCATAGGATAAGAGGGGTACAACTCCAATTCATTTTCTGTTTATTGTGTGATTAGAAGAATCCTGAACTGGGGGACCGGGTGGTGGCACACAGGGTTAAATGCACACAGAATGAAGTGCAAGGATCCAGGATCAAGCCCCCTGTTCCCTATCTGCAGGGGGAGAAAGGGGCCGCTTAATAAGCAGTGAAGCAAGTATACAGATACTATCTGTATCTAGCTATCTCTATCTCTGTCTCTCCCTCCCCTCTCAGTTTCTCTATGTCCTACCCAATGGGAAAACTGGCCTCTAGGAGCAGTGTATTCATAGTGCTGGCACCAAGCCCCAGCGATAACCCTGGAGGCAAAAATAAAATAAAAAATGAAGAAGAAGAATCCTGAACTGTTCACCAGTTTTTGTTTCTAGCCTTTTCATCTTGGACTGTTAGTCCAGATCACATGCAGAGGTTGGCACAAACAAGCTATGATATTGAGTGATTAAGGGCAGGAAGGAGTGTAAGATGTGGTATGTGGAGTAGCATGTGAACTTAAAAAGACACAAACTAGAAAAAGAATGAAACCTGGAACTTCAATAGAAAACTGAAGTGTGAAAGCTGGGTGAGATTACCTAGATCACACCACTACCAAAGAAGGTTACTAACGTATGTACATGGTACATCCTAATCTCCAGGATAGGCACTGACCAAATGTCTTTCCCCTCCTCCTTTACAGTACTGTTGCCCTGAAATGGTTGAATACCAGAAGAAAGGAAAATCTCTGGACTCAGAATCCATTGTACTATCAACAGCAAAGCCTCCATCCCCTGAGAAAACAATTCCTATTTCTTCTACACCCTCTTCTACTCCCAACCCTGCACTCTCACCACCTACCAAAGTCCCAGAGCCTAATGACAACATAGCTGACACTGTCCAGACCAAGCTCATTATGCTGGTGGATGACTTTTACTATGGACGGGACGGTGGCAAAGTAGCCCAGCTTACAAGCTTCCCTAAGGTTGCCACATCTTTCCGATGCCCACATTGTACCAAAAGACTGAAAAACAACATCCGGTAAGTTTTGAGGCATCAGATTCTTTGGACAAGAAATGACTGAAATTTTCTTACATATTAAAGTCTTTCTCTTTGAGAATGGTCCTGTTTTCCAGTCTCTTGAAGGAGGAAGATCCTTAAATCAATAGAAGGAGGTGTTGTAATAAATAAAAGATAACTTTGGGTAGAGTGAGGCAGACCAGTAAATAACAGAACCTTCATAGTTTCAAAAAGTCTTTTTTGGGCTCAGAAAAGGACTTCTTCAAGTGAGGAAGTTGGAGGAACAGGTAATGTCTGTTCTGTGACTCTGCTGTTATATTTCTCCAGGGCTGCTGATTTTTTATGTGTCCATACTTTCTCTTTGTGCTGTGCTTACAGATTCATGAACCATATGAAACACCACGTAGAACTTGATCAGCAGAACGGTGAGGTGGATGATCATACTATCTGCCAACACTGTTACCGCCAGTTTTCCACTCCCTTCCAGCTCCAGTGCCACTTGGAAAATGTTCATAGTCCTTATGAATCAACTAGTAAGTTTGGAAAATCTGAAGCTCATGAACTCTAGGGGTATATTTTGCTCTTCATTTATTGAACGGCACTCAAGGCAGTTCATTTATTGAACGGCACCATTAATTACCATGTGGGTAACAGTGTAGAGTAGAGCACGTTCTTTGTGTAATCACTTCCTTACTTCACCTACTGTTTTCTTACAAACCTAACTTCTAATTTGAGTATGAATTGAGTGCTAGATCCTAAAGTATTAGGGATACTGCTTCAGGACCACTATAGAGAGATCTCTGTAATGGATTTATTTCTCTTTTTTTCTCTTTCTCTGAATAGGAAAAAGTTTGCCTGACTGCCATGAGCTGCATATGCGCAGTGCTCTTGCAGTGTGTGTGTGTGTTGATAGTAATAATAATGATAATGGATTTATTATCTAGATTATGTTATAGAAGAAGCTGTCATCTATTTGGATCTCTTAATTAGTACCCTGATATATTTGATGTAGGACAAATGATTACATTATAAAGTACTTAAAAGACTGCTATCAGTGATGTAATTAATTGACTGGCATGTAATCTCTACTCTAGGTCTTTGTACAAATAAGTGTACATAGTTTGAACACAAGCTCAGAAAAATCAGTGATTTTCTTTGGAGAGTATATACCTTAAGTAGGGTGACAGTGAAGATTTAAGCCCAGTTTTCAGAGTACTTCCTATGTCCTTTAAGTTTCCTAGTTTTATTGAAGACATGGAAACCTAAGTAAATGTCAGAAAGTATGAGAACAATAAAGTATATTTATTATACTTACATGGCACCAATAATAGGTAACACAGTTTAGAGAAGGGGAAGTTTTTGTGGCCATATGTATAATGCTTACATTTTAGGGTCTTCAGAAAACAAGAATTTAGTTGGCTTGAAAATAATAGTAAACTTTTAGGTTATGGGAAACAATATAAGCAAACACATAAAGACAGAAATATGCATGTTATCTGGATGCTTTTTGCTGAGGTTTAAAACACCTTAACTGGAAATGAATACAACAGTAAGGACATCTCTTATAAAGTTTAGCTGGGAAGATTTAAAGTATAGTAAGCTTTATGTTCAGCACCTGAGTTTCTCGCTACTCAGTTATTCTTTGTCTACGCCACATAGCAGGGTGGGTGCTTTGTATTACTCTTAGACTTCACCTTCAGATACAGAGCTATACAAAGAAACTAGATTTCTCTTTCCTGAAGTTGCTTTGCACAAAGCAGAATTGCATTTTTTTATATTAATTTATTCCCTTTTGTTGCCCTGGATTTTTTATTGTTGTAGTTATTATTGTTGTTGATGTCATCGTTGTTGGATAGGAGGGGAAGACAGTGAGGGGGAGAGAAAGATAGACACCTGCAGACCTGCTTCACTGCCTGTGAAGTGACTCCCCTGCAGTGGGGAGCCGGGGGCTGGAACTGGGATCCTTACGCCAGTCCTTTCTCTTCGCACCATGTGCGCTTAACCCACTGCTCTACTACCAGACTCCCCCAGAATTGCATATTTTATATACCTTTCATTTTGCTCATACTACCAGGGGAATAGGATTGTCTGTCATGTGTGGCTTAGACCAGTGCAGGTCAGTGGAAAGATATGTTATGTGCGTTTAATTCATATATTCAAAATATAATTATTTCAGCACATAATCAGAAGTCTTAAGATATTTAACAGTCTTCACATTTTTAGAAACATATCAATAAATTTGGTGTGTATATTAGATTCAGAAAATCTCTCTTCAGGTAGATACTGGTGGTTACCATACTAGACAGTGAAACTTTGCACTACTTATTTGGGAATAGAGTGGATAGTGGAATCAGTGGTAAATAATACTGTAGTCTTGCAGCAGAGTAGCCAACATAGAGCCTAGTTTAGAACCCCAAATCCTTTACCCTCAGTGACAGGAAACACAACTCATAATTATCTCCCAGTGAGAATACCTACCACGGGGCCCAGATGATGGCGCACCTGGTTAAGTGCATATAGTATTAAGTGCAAGGACCCACATAAGGATCCAGGTTCAAATCCCTGGCTCCCCACCTGCAGGAGGATGTTTCACAAGCAGTCTATTTTTCTCTCTCCCTCTCTGTTCTGATCCCCCTGAATTTCTCTCTGTCTTAATAAAAAATGGAGGAAAAAAAATAGCAGCCGGGAGCAGTGGATTCATAGTGCCAGCACAGAGCCCAGTGACTGGAGGCAAAAAAAATAATAATAATAACACATTTTCATGTGAAACGTGGTGGTTGGGTTTTGTTTTTTCACTTATAGATGGACTACACAAACAAAAGATAAGTCTTATGGAAAAGAAAACAGCAGACAGTACAGAACTTAATCAGTTTCCTTCTGTTTGCCTATCACTATTATGTCAGCTTTTTAAAATTTACTTTAATGAGAGGGAAAGATACAGTAGAAACCACAGCACTGCTCAGCTCTAGCTTGTGGTGGTGCTGGAGACTGAACCCGGGACTTTAGAGCTTCAGGCCTAAAAGTCTTGTCTCCCTACCTCCTATCCCAACCTTTTAGTTTTGGGGTCTCATAATAACTTAAAATTCACTGTGATTGGGGGCGGGCAGTAGCGCAGTGGGTTAAGCACACATGGCACAAAGCATAAGAACCGGCATAAGGATCCTGATTCAAGCCCCCGGATCCCCAACTTGCAGTGGGGTCATTTCATAGGCAGTGAAACACGTCTGCAAGTATCTTATCTTTCTCTTCCCCTCTCTGTCGTCCTCTCCTCTCTCCATTTCTCTCTGTCCTATATGACAACAACAACGATAGACAACAAGGGCAGGGGAAAAAAAAAAGGAAAAAATAGCCTCTAGGAGCCACTGAGCCTCAGTAATAACCATGGAGGCAAAAAAAAAATTTCACTGTGATCAAAAACTTTAGAAATTGTTGATCAAAACAAGTAATACGGTCTTTTGTATACCTTACTATATATCAGTTTATTCTTAATATTTTTAATACATATATATTTTAAAGAGTATTTATTTATTTATTTATTTATTAATGAGAAAGATAGGAGAGAGAAAGAACCAGACATGTGCTGCTGGGGATTGAACTCAGGACCTCATGCTTGAGAGTCTAATGCTTTATCCATTTGCACCACCTCCCAGACCAAAATATTTTTAATGTTTTATTTATTCATTTTTAATGAATGAGAGAAAGATACAGAAAGACAAATTGACCAGCGCAGTGATCAGGTCTGGTTTATGGTGGTGCTGGGGATTTCACCTGGGACCTCAGAGCCTCAGACTGGAGAGTCTTTAGCAGAACCAGTATGCTATCTCCTCAGCCCTCTATTCTTTCTCTTAAATATGTTTTAGGAACTGTCACTTCTTGAAAACTTGTTTGGAGGTTCTAGCAGGGGAGCGCAGCTACTTGTATACCCTTGACTGAAGACTGGTTTGTCTCTATTCAGGGAAGGCCACCCTCTCCCAACAAGTGCATAGCCTTGGGAGGGACGCACATGGAGTGGTGAGGGAGGAAGTGCTAGCCACCCAAATCAGCCAAATCAACCCTGGCGATCAGTGGGGTGACAGATCACCCTCACATTCAGGAACTGTCACTTCTTAAAGATAGTTATGTTACACGCAAAAAGTAGAGACTAGATCACAGCTTCACTCTGATATCTGCTGTGCATGGGATTGAACCTGGAGCCTCATGGTTGCACCTCTTGCACTAAACCTGCTGAGCTGCCTCCCTGGTTGCTCAGGCTTAGAGTCATTTGTATGGCTTTTTGTTGTTTGTTTACCTCCAGGGTTATTGCTGGGGCTCGGTGCCTGCACTTCGAACCTACTGCTCCTAGAAGCCACTTTTCTCCCATTTTGTTGCCCTGTTGTTATCCTTACTGTTATTGTTGCCATTGTTGTTCTTGTTGGATAGGACAGAGAGAAATGGAGAGAGGAGGGGAAGGTGAAGGGAGGAGAAAGATAGACACCTGCAGACCTGCTTCACCACTTTCAAAGCGACCTCCTGCAGGTGGGGAGCTGGGGGCTCAAACCAGGACCCTTATGTCAGCCCTTTGTGCCATATGCACTTAACTCACTGCACTACCGCCCAGCCCCCAGTAGCTCATTTTTTTAAGTTAGTATTTTAGAACACATTGCTTTCTTTTTAGTGTTGAAAATCTTTTTATCTTCTCATAATTGTTTCATAATCATAGACATAATGACATCTCACCCCTAAATACTTTAATATGTATCTAAAAACTAAACGATTAAAAAATTATTAGTGATTTAATAATGGTTAACAAGACTGTAAGGTAACAAGGGCACAGTTCCCACCGCCAGAGTTTTGTGTCCCATCCCCTCTATTGGAAGGTGATGATGCTGGGAGGACCAGAGTTGAAGTAGCCACTTTGGTGAATCTGTTAATTCTCCCGCTTAAATCTCTTTTGTCACACGCTCCATCTGTAGAACATCTAAAAGCTTACTATAAATCTTCTAAATCCACTGACATCTTAGGTTCCTGGTTCACTGATTTTCTTGATTAGCATAACTTAGTATGATTTTGCTTATTAGGAATTGCTAATAAGCATTACTCTTTTTGATGTGTGATGTCTGTAACAATAGTTATGGTATATGGGATGCATTCAAGGTTGAATGAGATTTCCTAAGGAAACATGAATAAGAAAGACTTGAACAACAGGTTGGAAGGTGTCTTCAAAGTGTTCTAGAAAAGAAAAAAAAAAGATTAAGAGTTTAAGTGCGTTAAGTTGAAAAAGCTAAGAGAGAAAAATACGTGAGGCCACTCATGCCTTGCCTGTTCATCCCTCCATGCCCTTGTTCCTGTGCGTTTGGCTCCTGTGTCCGGCAAATCTTTTACTCTTCTTTCAAGTTCAGCTTATAGATCTTACAGCTTTTTCTCATCCCTTTATGAGGTAGAATTTTTAAATTCTGTGTGTTCCAGTAACATCTCGTTTACCTCTGGTCAGAATTCTTTGTGAGCTGTAGGCCCCTTGAGAAGAAACACCATGCTTATCAGCCCCTTTCCCAGAAATAAATACATTTTACTTTTTAAAAATTTTATTGAGTGAAAGATACAGATAGAGAGACCAGAGCACACAGCTCAGCTCTAGTTTATGGTGGTGCTGGGAATTAAACCTGGGACTTCAGAGATTTAACGCATGAAAGTCTTTTGCAGAACCATTATGTTATCTCCTCTGCCCCCCACCCCCCCATATTTTACTCTCTTACAATTTCAGGGAAAGCGTGAGTTCTCCATGGCCCCAGATTAAAAGCCTCTGGTCTTTGTCTGTTTAGAGACTTATTTCATCTTCACTCATCTTCAGAGGAGGAAGAAGCAGGGATTAAACAATTGTCCAGGGGAGTTGGGCGGTAGTGTAGCTGGTTAAGCGCACGTGGCGCAAAGCGCAAGGACCGGCGTAAGGATCCTGGTTCCAGTCCCCAGCTCCCCACCTGCAGGGGAGTCGCTTCACAGGCGGTGAAGTAGGTCTGCAGGTGTCTGTCTTTCTCTCCCCCCTCTCTGTCTTCTCCTCCTCTCTCCATTTCTCTCTGTCCTATCCAACAACAACGACAACAATAATAATTACAACAATAAAACAACAAGGGCAAAAAAAAAAACAAACAATTGTCCAATAAATGCTTCAAACCTACAATTTCCATATTTGCAAAAAAGAAAAATGGAAAGTAATTCTAGTGGCATTAAGAAAAACACTGGAGGGGGCTGGGTGGTGGTACACCTGGTTTAGAACTCACATTAAAGTACACAAGGACCCAGGTTCAAGCCCCCAGTTCCCACCTGCAGGGGGAAAGCTTCACAAGTGGTGAAGCAGGGCTGCAGGTTATCTCTCTCTCTCTCCCTCTCTGTTTTTCCCATCCCTCTTGATTTCTGGCTGTCTCTGTCCAATAAATAAAGATAATACAAAAGAGAAAAGAAAAACACTGGAGCAAGTATACAGCAAGCTACCACAAAACTCAGATTTATAAAAAAATACACAGCCTTACCAGTTTCTCCTTGAGCCGGTCCTTGAGCTTCACGTCACGTGCGCTTAACCCGCTGTGCTACCGCCCGACTCCCACCAGTTTATCAAAGTGGCTAATTTAAAGACCTGATGATCTCAAATTGCTTAATACTGAAGTAACCCAGTAATTTAAAGTAAGTCAACAATTTCTGTTCATGATTGTCGGTCCTGAGAATAAATTCTTATTTGTACTCACTTAGCAGGTGTTAGATAGATGAGTTATGCATAGGTGATAATATTGTGTCTGTCCTTGAATAGAGGAATGAAGTAATGTAGTCCTTTAAAATAATTCATCTGAGAATGTTACACATCAAGAGTAGATACTATATTAACTGGAGACATAGGTCTTGAAAACCATCTGATAAGCAGTATGAAATCATGGGCTTCTATCAAGGTTTTATCTGTGGGAATAGAAAAGTGATAAATTCTAGGTGCACTGTAAATAATGGTCACAGAACATAATGGTTTGGAGTCATAGGTAGTGCCCAGGTTCTGAACTTGGGGGAGAAATGAGAAGGGAAACAAGAGGATGCTGCACTGAGTTAGAGTTGAAGGTGGACTATCCAATTAACACTATCATGTAAATAGTTTAGAATCTAGACTGGAGCTTTGATACGTTTGAGCAAGAGACATAAGGCTAGTACCAACAACTTAAATGCTGAACTGCAACCATCTAAAACAGTAGGAGACATAATGATTTGTTGACTTGAAAATGGAGATTTAAGGGCCAGAGAAAATAAAGGTTATGAGTGGAAGAACTTGGGTCTTATTTTCAGTCGGATTTATCACTTATTTATTTTTTTTTACAGCCAAGTGCAAGATCTGTGAGTGGGCGTTTGAGAGTGAGCCACTATTTCTCCAGCATATGAAGGATACTCATAAGCCTGGAGAGATGCCTTATGTTTGCCAGGTATTGCCTTCCCTCCCCCAGAGAGCTTTAGTTATTTTGCCCTCAGGCCACATACACAGAATCTATGCATATACTCTGCTGACTACCCACTGCACACACTTCAGTCTAAGGAACACTGAAGAGCTACAGAAGAAGCAGGAAACACAGTTTTGGTTCAGGTCTCTCCACATAAGAGACACACCTGAAGGAACAGATGCATACACCTGGTCGGGAGATCCCTTGGAGCACAGGTGTTTACTGGGGGATGTCCCCAGCCTGCCCTTTGAGAATGGGCAGAGAAGATGGTACTCATCCTCATGCTGGCATCTGGCTTTTTCTCATGCTACTCTGCCTGCCCCTATCCTATCTTCACTCACAGCTGACTCTGTCACATAAATAGCCCTGCATTACCAAGTCAAAAAGATACCCTGACTTCTGTACATTTAGGTAGACTTTTGGTTTTTATATTTTAACATTTTTATTGCGACGTCTTCTGTAGGACCTCATATGTTCACTTCACTCTTAGCTTACTTTCCCTCTTATGTGACTCAGGTTTGTCAGTATCGCTCCTCACTCTACTCTGAGGTAGATGTCCATTTTCGGATGATCCATGAGGATACTCGGCATCTGCTCTGCCCTTA
This sequence comes from Erinaceus europaeus, assembly GCF_950295315.1. Lineage (NCBI taxonomy): Eukaryota > Metazoa > Chordata > Mammalia > Eulipotyphla > Erinaceidae > Erinaceus > Erinaceus europaeus. The sequence goes on from NC_080172.1 coordinate 53,554,258, forward strand.
TTGCCTGAAGGTCTTCAAAAATGGCAATGCATTCCAACAACATTACATGAGGCACCAGGTACCAGGCACCAAGCAATTCCCATATGCTCATTTTTTGAATTTATGGATGCCGGGCCAGGGCTGAGCTGGCAGATCATTTTGGTAGAGAAGCTAATACATGTGTGTTCAACTGAATCTCGGTCATGTGCCGTGCACTTGGCTAGGTGCTAGAAATTTAGTGGTAGGCAAGTCAGACAGTACAGTAAGGCACAACATATTGTGTTGGTGGAAATAAACAATTACAGAGAAGCATGCATCTGTTCTGGGAGCCTTAATAAGACTTCTGAGAAGGGCATTCAAGATTTAAATTGTGACTAAGAATGGGCCAGCTGGAGAGGGAGACAAGGACAGTTTCGCTCAAAGGCACAGAGTTGAGACTGGAAGTTCAGGTCATTGAAAAAAGTTCTGGAGAATAAGATATGGAGGTTGGAAGTTAGAAGAGAAATCACTGAAAATCTTGTGAGCCGTAAAAAGGAGTTTTAACTTTATAGTCAGTTACCAGGAACCCATTAAGAGGGTCAGGTCTTGCCATGTCTTGCTCAGACCCACTTTAGTTATGATTACACTATGGAAAGTGGGTTATAGAAGCATATAGTAAAATGAGAAGGGAGACTAAGGTAAGATTCTTTAGTTGTCTAGCTGAGAGGCTATAGTAGCTATTAGTTTTTGAAATAAAAAGTTTTTTTTTTTTTTTTTTTTCCCTCCAGGGTTATTGCTGGGCTCGGTGCCTGCACCATGAATCCACCACTCCTGGAGGCCATTTTTCCCCCTTTTTGTTGCCCTAGTTGTTGCAGCCTCGTTGCGGTTATTATTGCCATTGTTGACGTTGCTTTGTTGTTGGATAGGACAGAGAGAAATGGAGAGAGGAGGGGAAGACAGAGAGAGAGAGGGGAGAGTAAGATAGACACCTGCAGACCTGCTTCACCGCCTGTGAAGCGACTCCCCTGCAGGTGGGGAGCCAGGGGCTCGAACCAGGATCCTTACGCCGGCCCCTGCGCTTTGCGCCACGTGCGCTTAACCCACTGCGCCACCGCCCGACTCCCTGAAAGAAGTTTTAAAGATAGAAAAAAAGTGATTTAAGGTTCAGAGATAGGTTAGGTAAAGATAGTGAGCAACTCGATACTGTACTATTTACAGAGATAGAAACATGGGAGAATATTAATTGGGGAAGTTGTAAATTTGGATATTTTGGGTGGGGGATAGATAGCATAATGGTTATACAAAGATACTTTGATGCCTGAAGCTCCGAAGTCCCAGGTTCAGTCCTCTACACCACCCTAAACCAGAGCTGAGCAGTGCTCTGGTTAAAAATAGATAAATAAATAAATAAATAAATATATGGGTATTCTGAGTTAGCACTATCTGTAGGTTGGAAAACCTAGGGGAAGAAGCCTACCTTGCATATGGAATAGGTCCTTTGGAATCACCATAATATAAATCGAGTGGATTTAGAGCTCTTAGGTACCTTGCTGCCCCTCCCTCATCCCCCAACTGAGAATAATCTGAAGGGTTAGGAAAAAAAACAGAAGAGTCACTTATCAAAGCAGCTAAAGGGAAGAAAATTTCTCAAGAAACGGTGTCATCCAGAGGTGGCAAAAAGTTATCAAAAAAACAGTAAACTTCAAGCCAGATCTTTAATCTTGTGACATTGACTACAAAGATTATAGAGAAGTGTCAACTGAATGAGAGGCGAGGGAATAAACACATGTCACTTGAAGTTTAAGAAGGGTCTGAAAAAAAAGTGTGGTAAGAAAAGAGGCAGCAAAGGAAAAATTGGTTGTTACTGCTGCTTCTTTTGTTGTCTTCTGTTCTAAGATGGGACAAATAGGAACTTGTGGTGATGTGCTACAAGAAAGCAGCCCCTGGAGGAAGAATGGAGGTTCACAGGGAGACAGGATAGGTGCACCTGTTCTAATGTACACACGCGAGTGCACACAGACAAGCACCTGCAGGAGCTCATACTCATTTGCACAGTAGTGACTGCTAATGATCCAACATGAATACATTTTCAAAGAGCAGCATGTTCTTTTTAAAAATGTTACTTGTAACCCAGCTAAAACTGTGGAGCCTTTCTACCCTGTAGCGGAAAGACCTGTGTCCTGTTTTTAAAAGACTTTAACTTGAGCCAGGTTGAGCCCCAGGGTGGTCTTACTAGGAGAGATATCTATATATTTGATATGTTAAGACGGAAAACCACAAGATGTAGAATAGGTTGTGGTTTGTGTTACAGAAAAACAGGAAGGTGGTGATTAGCAGTTTACATTTGTTAATAGTTATATGCAGAGACTATCCATAAAAGAATAGCCCAGAAACTGGGAACAAGTTGTTTCCATGGAAAAGAACTCAGTGTCATAGTTAAAGGTATCTCACGGTGTGAAGGAGTACAGAATAAGAAGTGTATATTTTTACCATGTACATTTTATTTGCACTGCTAAAACAACAAAAATTAATAATCCCAAAGTGAGTAGTAGCACTGCCTACAACATAAAGGTATAAATGGGAAAGCAGGGAAGAGAGCTAAAGATGCTCATATGAGTTGTTCTAGCAAGTCAGGAAGGAGGTGGTCTGGGCTGAGTCCATCAGGCTTGGAGTTGCAGTTTCTTTGATGAGGAGCTGAGGTTATGATATGGTTATGGATGGAAGGTGGTGTTGTTTTGGATATTTCTTCCTTTCATGCTCTTAAATTATCAACAAAAAGGTGTGGGGTGAATGATATGGCTGGTATTGGTCTACATCCTTCACAGGGAAGGAAATTCTCTGGCATTCCCTCAGGGATTCTGTTTCTTTCTTTCCTCCTCCAGAAGAGGAATGTTTACCACTGCAACAAATGCCGGCTGCAGTTTCTCTTTGCCAAGGATAAAATAGAACACAAGCTGCAACACCATAAAACCTTCCGCAAACCCAAGCAACTGGAAGGCTTGAAACCAGGCACCAAGGTAAAGGGATTATTGATGTTTCTTTTAGAGATACAAGAGAGAGAATCAGTAAATTAGCCCACTTGGACAGTGTACTGCTTTGCCATGTGTATGAGCCAAATTCAAGCCCAGCCCCCACCTCATTGGAGGAAGCTTACGTGTTGTGGCCAGTCTTTCTCTCTCTGCCTCTCTGTCTCTATCAAATAAATAAAAGCTCCTAGAAGAGTAGAGATTTTCAGTGTTTCAATATTTAGCGTGGGTATTGTCTAATGGTGCTTTTCCTCAACTCTCAGGTGACAATCCGGGCTTCCCGAGGGCAGCCAAGAACGGTTCCCATGTCTTCCAGTGATGTACCCCCCAGCACCTTGCAGGAGGCAGCCCCACTGGCCTCCTCAGCAGACCCTTTGCCTGTTTTCCTGTATCCCCCTGTACAGCGCAACATCCAGAAGAGAGCTGTTAGGAAAATGTCAGTACCTTTTCCTGGGGGTTGGGACTGGTGCATGGGATTGTTCCTGGTGGTGTCTTAACTGGATTGGTTGTCTAAAGCCCTTATAATTGTGGGCAATGGGGCAGCAGTGAGAATTGACCTTGTTTCTTGACAGGAGTGTCATGGGCCGGCAGACATGTCTGGAGTGCAGCTTTGAGATCCCGGATTTCCCCAATCACTTCCCCACTTATGTCCACTGCTCTCTCTGTCGCTACAGTACCTGCTGCTCTCGAGCTTATGCCAACCACATGATCAAGTAAGTCATAGCTAAACCGGGTTTTTTTTCCTACCTGTCCGTCCAATTTCTCCAGAGTTGATTTTAGTTCCTACTCCTGGTTCTAGTATGTTTTCTCTTTCAACACTTGAGTTATTTGTCCATCTCTCTTTAAAAGGTGAGGGGCCACACTCATGTTCATTTGTCTTGATGTTTTATGTTCTAATTTTGTAGGAATTGGTTACTCAAAGTCTAGTCCAAGGACCAGCAGTTCTAGATGGCTAGAAACGCGTATTCTGAGGGGTTCAGGAGGTGGCGCACTTGGATAAGCACACATGTTACTATACTCAGGGACCCGGGCTCAAGCCCTGGCTCTCCACTTGCACTGGGGGTGCTTCACAGGCAGTGAAGCCGGTCTACAGGTGTCTTATCTTTCTACCTCCCCCACCCCTCTCAAATTCTGACCTATTGAATAAAATGAGAAGGCAGGGGGAATGGCTGCCGATAGCAAGGGTTTTACAGTGCACACACTGAGCCCCAGCGATAACCCTAGAGGCAAAAAAGAAAAGCAGACTCAGGAGGGTCTTGAGTGTGAACCTGGGTTCAAGCCTCTGGTTCCTATCTACAGAGGGGAAGCTTCATGAGTGATGGAGCAGTGCTGCAAGTCCTCTCTATATCTCTCGTCTTTACATCCTCAAAAGATTTTAAAAAAACTACTGAGAGTGGTGGAGCTGTCATGTAGGTACTGAATGTTAGCAATAACTGGTGGCAAAAAGAAAAGTAGGCCCCAGACTCTGCTCCAAGACTACTGAATCAGAAAGTTTACATTAGTAGAACTGCAAGTGACATGCATGCAGCTAGGATAGAAAAGCTGGATTGGGTTGAGGTTAGGGTGGAATGAAGAAGGATCAGCAAAATAGCTAGCTCACTTAGTGAGCTCCTTTGCCATATCTGCAACCCAGGTTCAAGCCCAGTCCCCACAGCACTGAAGGAAGTTTTGGTGTTGTGGTCTTTTCTCCCCCACCCCTTTGTATCTGAAAGTCATCCTGGAGCAGTGAACCCCACCCCTTCAAAAAAAAAAACAAAACAGAATGAATTAGCATTTCTCTCTGGGGCATTGTCAAATGACTGGTGAGCTTTAGTTTAGGCAGCAAACTCCTGTAACTTAACACCACTTTCACTTTGTCTTTCAGCAATCATGTTCCACGGAAAAGTCCCAAGTATTTGGCTTTGTTTAAAAATTCTGTGAGGTAAGAAAAAAAAAATTCTTGGTAGACTATTGGTTTCCACTTTTTGTTTTGTTTCCACATTTTTACATGAAACCCTTTTTATCATTTTGGGGGATGGATCAGTGAATCAGAGGAAAAGAGGAACGAAGGGAATCTCCTTTTTGTTGTTATGTCTGAAAAGTTTCATTCTCTCCTGTGCTTACTTACCTTCTGTACTCTTAACCCTCTTTCTTAGTGGAGCCAAGCTGGCCTGCACGGCATGCAGCTTTGTCACCTCCATGGGCGACGCCATGGCCAAGCACCTGGTGTTCAATCCCTCACACAGGTCCAGCAGCATCTTGCCAAGAGGTGAGTAGGAACAAAGGGGTAGGAGCTGCATGCCTCCCGAGCATTTCTGTGTCCTCGGTCCACTCACAGCTAACACATACTTCACCAGGGCCAAGAGACGATAGCTTACTCGGTAGAGTGCACCCTTTACTGTGCTTGACGATCCATGTTTGACCCCTAGCGAACATGGTACATAACCTCAGGGGAAGCTTCTGGAACCATGAAACAGTGCTGTGCCGTTTCTCTTCTCTATCTCCCTTCCTTTCTACTCTTGTCTCTGAAATTTAATGTGGAAAAAAACTAGTTTGCTGTCTCCACCTGCAGGGGAGAGACTTCACAAGTGAAGCAGTGCTGCAGGTCTCTTTATTTCTCCTCCCTTTCTACCTCTCCTTCCTTCTTGATTTCTGTCTCTATCCAATAAATAAATGAAGTATTAAAAAAAGAAAAGTTCTTTGAGAATAGTGGACTTGTGTGTGCACAAAGCCCCAATGCTTCACCCCCACCCCCAAATGACATGCCTTACCAAATTGAAAGCTAACCTGAAAAGAACTGAGAAAAGGTAGGAAGTTGAGTGGTGACTCAGTACCCATACACAGTGCTACAGGTATCTTTCCTGACCCTTCCTTGCTGTCTCTCAGCCTCTATTTAAACAGATGGCCGCCAGGAATGGTGGAGCCATGTGTAAGCTTGCTATTTTTGTTGAAATCCAAAACAGTCTTTATAGGGCATGCATGTGTCTTCACTGAAATGACTTTTGTTTGTTTGATATTCTCTTAGGACTTACTTGGATATCTCACTCAAGGTAATGCAAATTCATTTCATGATTTAATTGAGTTTTCAGTGTATTTAGTCTGTTATTAGGTATAGGCCATTATAATTTTGTTTTCCTAGTTTATCTGAGTTTTCTCTTCCTCTCTTTGGCTATTCCTTTAGATATGGCCAGACTCGTGACCGAGTGCATGACCAGAACTTTAAGAATGTATATCCTCCTCCGTCCTTCCCTGTGAATAAAGCTGCCACTGTGAAGTCTGCGGGGGCCACCCCAGCGGAGCCTGAAGAGCCACCAGCTCCCATGGTCCAGGCACTTCCATCACCAGCCTCCACTGCGACCCCTCCACAGACCCCAACTCCCTCACAGCCTTTGGCCCTTCTGCCGTCAGCTACAGAGGGGGCTGAATGTCTGGATGTTGATGACCAAAATGAAGAGAGCCCGGTCCTCCAGGATCCTGAACCAGCATCAGGGGGTGGTGGGAGCAGTGGAGCTGGCAAGAAGGAACAACTCTCTGTGAAGAAGCTGCGTGTGGTACTATTTGCCCTCTGCTGCAATACAGAACAGGCTGCCGAACACTTCCGGAATCCCCAGCGACGCATCCGCCGCTGGCTCCGGCGCTTCCAGGCTTCCCAGGCAGAAAATCTGGAGGGCAAATACCTGAGCTTTGAGGCAGAAGAGAAACTGGCTGAGTGGGTGCTGACTCAGCGAGAGCAGCAGCTCCCCGTCAATGAGGAGACCTTATTCCAGAAGGCCACCAAAATAGGACGTTCTTTGGAGGGAGGGTTTAAGATTTCCTATGAGTGGGCTGTGCGCTTCATGCTGCGACACCACCTGACGCCCCACGCCAGGCGTGCCGTGGCCCACACCCTGCCCAAGGACGTGGCAGACAATGCAGGCCTCTTCATTGAGTTTGTCCAGCGGCAGATTCACAACCAGGACTTACCCTTGTCCATGATTGTGGCCATCGATGAGATCTCCCTGTTTCTGGACATGGAAGTGCTGAGCAGCGATGACCGGAAGGAGAATGCTCTACAGACGGTGGGCACAGGGGAGCCATGGTGTGACATGGTGTTAGCCATCCTGGCAGATGGTACGGTTCTCCCCACCTTGGTTTTCTACCGTGGGCAATTGGGTCAGCCTGCTAAGGTACCAGACTCTATCCTGCTGGAGGCGAAGGAGAGTGGCTACAGTGACGACGAGATGATGGAGCTGTGGTCAGTCCAGGTGTGGCAGAAGCACACAGCCTGCCAGCGCGGCAAAGGCATGCTCGTGATGGACTGTCACCGCACTCACTTGTCGGAGGAGGTGCTGGCTATGCTTAGTGCCTCTAGCACTTTGCCTGCTATAGTCCCAGCAGGCTGTAGCTCTAAAATCCAGCCGCTCGATGTATGTATCAAACGAACTGTCAAAAACTTCCTGCACAAAAAGTGGAAGGAGCAGGCTCGGGAGTTGGCAGATGCCTCATGCGACTCCAGCATCCTCCTGCAGCTGGTGCTGGGCTGGCTGGCTGAGGTCCTTGATGTCATTGGCGACTGTCCAGAGCTGGTGCAGCAGTCCTTCCTTGTGGCCAGTGTTCTGCCTGGTCCTGATGGCAACGTCAACTCTCCTGCCAGGAATGCTGACATGCAAGAGGAGCTCATTGCCTCCCTAGAGGAGCAGCTGAAGCTGAGCGGGGAACAGTCGGAGGAGGCCTCAGCTTGTACCCCCCGGCACAGGTCATCTCCAGAAGAGACATTTGAGCCTGAAAGCCTGCACCAGCTTTTTGAGGGGGAAAGTGAAACGGAGTCCTTCTACGGTTTTGAAGAAGCTGACCTAGATCTGATGGAGATCTGAGTGTTAGGGTCATGAGATGGGGATGATGGAGTGGGGCGGGAAAGTATGAGGGGTGGGTAGAGGGATTTAGGGAATGGGGGGGGTCATAAAGTGGGCTATTTGGTTTATATTTTTAACTTTTATGCCCCCCACCCCACCCCCTTGTTGGCTGAACACTTCCCTATGGACTTGTGGGTCATTAGGAAAAATGATAGAGATCATGTCTGAGCCGAGGAGCTGGCCCGCTGGTCATTCACTTCTGCTAAGAACAGGTTTTTGTGACTTTTTTTTAAATTTAAATCACTGTGTTTGGTATTTTTCTGACAAAATCAAGAAAAAGAAAAAAAAAATCCTTTGTGGGTGAATGTTAAATTTTTTTTGTTTTCCCTTTTACCTCACTTGTATCATAGTACATTTGGATTTTGTTTGTTCGTTAGACTGACTGTGGCCAATGTCTTTGGGCACATGCTATCCAACCATTGTCAGTGTGAGGACATTTCCAGAGACGGGAAAGACAAAATATGTAGCTCACAAACTGGTTTATTATATATATGGATAAAAACTTTTTTCATTGTGGTCTTAACACTTTTATATAAAAATGGAAATGGAAAAAAAAATCCCACTGAACTCTTCTTCCTTCTCCTTCCCTTCCCTCTCCAGAGATGTTGGTTTATACAGCAACTCTGATCTATAAAGTTGTGGCTTTAAAAATGCATGAGACCTTTAACCACCCAGAATGATGACTAGATTTGTTATTCCTCACTGTTCTCCCTCCAGCAAAAACATGACAAAGCCAATATTCTTTGCACTCGAGGTCCTTGGCCCCTTCCCTATGCTCACTCGCCACTCTGGACAAAGGATCATACATGTGTCATTAGCAAGCAGGAGGTACTGTACAAGGGAGTCACACAGGGCGCTGGGGTGGACACCATTGTCAGTAAATGCCAACCCCCATAGGGCTGCCCTTGCTACTGAACTTCATTCTGGTACATGGACAATGTGCCTGGTCAAGACTGCATGTCCTTCAGCAAGGCGCTTATGGGGCAAGAAGTGTTGAACAAGAGAAACCACTTGTAATCCAGCTTAATCCAGTTGTGGCATCTGTCCCCTCTCACTGCTCAGAGAACTCTTGACTCTGACCCGAAGAACCACCACAGGGGTGTGCACAAAGAAAAAGACATAAATCTTTTATTTTTCACTGCCAGCTTCAAGGAAAGAAAAGGTTTTTTTCTATAATTTGCATGACGAATTTTTTCCAAATCCTATGTACTCATGGTTATAAACTGAAACATACTGGAGTGCAGAGAAATGGAGCAAAAACTCAAGCCCACCTTTCCTACCGCTCCACCACTCTTTGCCCATCCTGAGGCTGTCAGCACCATCCCTCTCCTGTGAGCCCAGGAGGCAACCTGCACAGGCTTGTAAATGGTTCATCTCTTAAACATACAAGGAACATTTAATAAAATGAGGGAAAGTGGATTTATAAACAACATGGCAATTTTCTAGCTGACCCTGTTTTAATAGGCTTTCAAACTGGGAGATGCTTGAGCTGTGATGGACCTGGTGGGACGTGTTTTATCACCTGTCTCCCTCCTCCCCTTTTTCTTTAAAAAGAAAAAAATTAACAGCCCCCAGCCCCAGCACACTATAATATAGTGAACTGGAGTGACCCCTCCCTAAAATAGCTTGACCAGCATTATGAACCCAGGATATCTGAAACCAAACTGAGATTCCCATCTCTCCCCCAGCTTTTTACCAGATGCCATATTGACAGATAATGGACATTCAAGTCAACACTTTGCCTTTGAGAAAGTTCAAGAAGCAACCATCGGCTCTATTTACAAGGACCTCTGTGGTAGTCTCTGCAGCAGACCTGCCTTCACAGAGCTGGATTCCTGGCCTCGGCACACTGTATGGCATTCTTGACGGATAATTTTTTAAAACATCATTAATACTAACAGTGGGTCAGCTGGGTTTGGGCCAGGAAGTTATCTTTGTGGATTCTGCCTGCATGGCTTAGTAGTAGAAGGAAGGTCTTTTTTTGTTTTGGTTTTTTATAATTCAGTTTAATCAATAAACAAGTATTTATTGACTCGTTTCTGTGTTGAGACTGTGTGGAAGATTTATATTGAAAGCTCATGGTTTTCTTTTGCTTTAATTTGTTGTAATGATGGATGATACAAATGGGAGGGATGTTTTGATTTCTCCCTCAGTGTGCTTGCTCACCTCACTTTGATTCCTAGTTGTTTGTTGTTTTTTTTTTTTTTTTTTGAAGGGGGGGCAGGGAGATTAAGAGAGGATATGCATCAAAGACCAATGGGTATTTTCCTGAGAGCAGAGCAGTACTTGAGATTCTATCTACCCAGTGAGCCACCTTCTATGGCCACTAGGGACTCTCTCTCTTTTTTTTTTTTTTTCCCCCCCTTGATGAGAAGCTGGGCACCATTTCAGCCCATGAGGTGCTATGGACTGAATTTGCAGTCCTGAGCATTAGTTCCCTACTACTTAAATCTGGCTTTCTCCCTATTCTGGGGATGTGCTAGTTTGACTCAGTTACACTCAGGATATATTAATGAACACAAATGCTTGTAAGGTTTTCTGACTACTAGAAATAAACACTAGGATAAACTACTTAGTATTCCTTTTGTGAAGGTTGGAGTTGGATGAGTTGAAGGTCTGAGTGGGTCAGTTTAGCAGCCCTACTCAGTGCTACATCTCTTTGAAATTAATCACACTTGCAGTCAAAAAATAGCCAGAAAGGGCACAGAAGACAGCATAGTGGTTATACAAAGACTTTGATGAATGAAGCTGAGTTGCCAGGCTCAATTCCCAGCACTACCATGAGCCAGAGCTGAGCAGTGATTTGGGAAAACTTTGAAAAAGAAAATAATATGCCAGGAACTTGAGATTTTTAGAACCTGTTGCCTGGGTGAGTTGTTGAAGCAAAACTTAACAGAAGTCAAACATGCCACCACACAGATATGGCCTGAGTCCTACATAATGCCTACGTACAAGCCCAAAGGAAGATAGTTTTGGACCTTCTGCAGTGTAGTGAAGAAAATTCTAAATATAACAATCAGAACTAGCATTCTCTGGTGAGGGAGGGAGGTGACAACTGGCAGTTGTGCTCTTAGTGTGTGACCTAATCAGACAATAAAACCACTAAGCAAGCGTTTCAAATCTGATTTATTTTACAAAAAAAAAATTCTACCTTTGATTCATACAAGTTCAAAGGAGGGTGCAACTTCAGTTCCAGGCAATGGCGTCTATTTCATTCAAAGCCACTAAAAAGAAAACAAAAATTGTGAAGCCACAGGAAAAGGGAATATAGTTTCTCAAAGCACCACAATCTCTAATCAAAGCCTTCTGCCCAGAGAATGTTTTTGATTGAAACCTCCAGAAAAAGCCACTTTAATGCAAGTCGTCTCCCAACTCCTTAAACTGCCTATTTTCCTTACTGTAATTTTGAGTTCACCTTTTTCTTTTTTAAAAAACATGATCTTTATTAGAGACAGCCAGAAACTGAGAAGGGAAGGAGAGATAGAGAAGGGGAAAGACAGAGACACCTGCAGTTGTGCTTCACCACTTCTGGGAGCCAGGGGGGTGCATTTAACCAGGTGTGCCAGTGTCTGGGCTCAATTTCACCTTAGTACATACAAAGGCCTCATGTCTGCCCAACACTTGATTTTTTAAAAAATATTTTATTTTTGAGAAACACCAGAGCACTGCTCAGCTATGGCTTATGGTGGTATGGGGGGGGTTGAACCTGGAACTTTTGGAGCCTCAGGTATGAGTTGCTATTTCCCCCGCCCACCACTTTTTTTTTTTTTATATACTTTTATTTATTATTTGGATAGAGACAAAATTGACAGGAGAGAGACACCTGGAGCCTTGCAGGAGTTTGAAAACCTGGGTCCTTGCATACTAATGTGTGCACTTAACCAGGTATACTGCCGCCTGGCCTCCGCACTTTTAGAAAGACCACAGCACTAGTCAACCAGCCACAGAGCTTGGTGGTTCTGTCCATGGTGCCAGAACTCAAACCTAGAACCTCCTGACCCAAGGTAAGGCACAAGCCTGGTGAGTTGTCTCTCTGACCACCTACTATAATTTTATCACCTGATCATGTGAGCAATATCCCAGCTGGTCTCTGCAGACAGTGGTCCCTCTATTTCCACACCTTTTTCAGTTACAGTGGCAATTTGGAACTGAAAGACAGCAAAAACAAAGGTCAAGTAAAACATCTTCCCTTAATCTGAAAATAGATGACTCAGAAATGGGCCAATCTGTTCTTCAAAGCATAGGGCCAGAGACTGCAAGTATCCAGAGCCTGACAGTCAGATTCCCACCATCTTCTTATTTACACCCTCCTCACCCGGTTGTAGGAACGGGCATCTCGGTAGTACAGGACTCGCATGCAACGTTCCACTAGCTCTCGGGCCTCGGTCTGGCTCAGCACTGGCTGCTTCTCCAGAACTTCTCTCAGCAGGGGCTAGGGAGATTGGGGAAAAACAGGAGAGATGAGGGGGTAAGTGCCAAGTCACATGACTCAAGTCTGTTAAAAGAAAAATATGAGTATGACAGGAGCATTCCACCTGCTACCTCACCAGAATGGACTTATGCTAAGGCCTTGTTGAAGGGGAAGTTCTAGAGCATCCTCTTTGCACATGTCTACTAATTCCACCCCTCACTGAAATGTCAGTATCGCCTGCACAGCCTATGGACTATAAAGCAATCAGTCTAGCCTGTTCACATCCCAATCAATGGCCAAATTGTTTTCTATGTACTTATTTAACACTTAGGGCTAAAAGAGAACCAAAGCATCACTCTGAAAAATGCAATGCAGAGGCTAAATTCGGAGGACCTCATGCTTGACTTTGTGTCACCCCTTCTCCCACCTCTCCTGACTGCTTACCTGAGCCAAGTATGCACCATAACCAGTGGCCAATGAAGGGGCTTCGTAGGCTACCCCGAGCATGTCCACGTAACCTAGGAAGCTAACAAAGCACACCTCAGGTTTCTCAGCCACAACCGTGGCACCAAGGCGTCTAAGTTGCTAGTGGGAGGTCCTGGGGGAAAAGGAACAGACACCCGCGGTCCGGTGGTCAAAGACACCAGTTACCTGCCCTCCGACCAACCTTTCTCCATCAGCATAGCCTCCAATGACCATGGTGTTCCACAGGGGGTTCATCTTGGAGCGGCGGTTGTACAGCGCCCTGGTCAGCCATGAATGGATGGCTCTCGGGCTGTAGCTGTGGCCGTCTCCCAGAAGTTCCTCGTCAATCCTTGAAGGGAATTGGTTATGAAGAAGACAAGACACTTGGCTACCCTCCTAACGCTGAAAAACACCAGATGAGAGTTCGCTTCTCCCTCACTCGCCCTGCTGTCTCGCTCCTCCCCTTCCATAAGGCTTAAAAACCAGCGCAGTGGTTGCCAGCGCGGTGGCAGTGCACCCGAAAACCAGCGCTCAGTCTCATGAAGGACAGAGACTCGGCAAAGGTTAGCACGGGGGACCTGCATGCGCCCCTCGTCTGGGGACTTACACCATCTGGTCGATGACTTGCTTCACATGCTGGAAGTCGGCGTAGTCCCCGGAAGCGCCCAGCATGGTGCTGTTGTTGACTTTCATGATGCGGGAAATGTTGCGGAAGCGGGCCAAGGAGCCGTAGGAGCCCAGCATGTCCGCCGCGATCACCACCCCGCCCTCGAACTTCACGCCCAGGACCGAGGTCCCGGTCACCATGGGGTTCCTGGACAGAGAGGGGCGTCAGGCGACGGGTCACGGTGTGTGTGTGGGGGGCGCTCCGCCCCGCGCAGGGGCTCTGCTTCTGGGTCCTCCGGGCTCCGCGGCCCAGCGGCCCCGCGCCCGCCATCCCGCCTGAGGCACCAGGCCCGCGGCCCCGGCTCCGCGCAGGCTCGGTGCTTACTGGGTGCGCGTAGCTGGAGCCCCGTAGAGCGCGGAGGCTGGACCCACTAAGGAACCCGCAGCGGATGGAACGCGGTAAAACTGCCCCGGAGCCGGGCCCCCGGCCCAGTGTCCCAGCCGAGGCTCCACAAAGGCTTCCATCTTAGTCACGGTAGCGAGAGAACTGAAAGCGCTTGCGCCGGCGGAAGCGGAAGTGATCCTTCATTACCACACCTCCAACTTCCGGAGCACTGCTGCCGGTAGCCATGATGATGAGGTCTTGGTCGGCTCTAATGTCAGTGGGGAAAGCCGCACAGACCCAGAGAGATGGAACCGTTCAGCCTCCTGTTGCGCCTGCGCAGGTGTGTGTGTGGGGGGGGGGCTGCGTAAGGGGGTGTGTATTGGCGCTGACAAATGGAAACTGTGGCCCTGAAGGTGGCGCAGTATCTACAGCTTTGTACGTAAGAGCAAAAGGTTCCTCCTTGGTACTGTCCCTGGTGTCGCGTGTTCTCTCCCCAACCTTCTCTCTCGTTAGTACATGAATAAATCTTTAAAAAAACAATAATAGAAAGGAAAATATGGTCGATGGATCGACTCAATTTGTAGTAGGACTTTGGGCAAAGCTCTCTCTGAAAGTTCCTTGTCGAATGTCCTTGCCCACTTTTTAAAATAAGTCTTTAAAAATTTGGGGGGTGGGGCACGAGGTTTATCGCTAAGGCTCAGTGCTTGTACATCTCCACCATTCGTGGTTGCCATTTATTTTTCTTTATTTTTTAAGTATTTATTTATTTGTTGGATAGAGAGAGAAACCAAAAGGGTAAGACAGAAAAAGACTGACACCTGTAACGTTGCTTCACGCTCTTAAAGTTTTTCCAGGCAGGTGGGGACAGAGAACTTAAACCAAGGTCCCTGCAGGTGGTAACTTGTGTTCACAACCTGCTGAATCGCTGCCTAGCTCCTCTCACCCACCTGTTAAACAGCAGAAAAATTCCACTGGTCATGGGAGTGAATTGATTTTTTTAAAGAATTTATTTTATTTATTCATGAGAAAGATAGGAGGAGAGAAAGAACCAGCCATCACTCTGGTACATGTGCTGCTGGGGATCAAACTCAGGACCTCATGCTTGAGAGTCTAGTGCCTTAGCCACTGCACACATGTGCCCGGACCACATGGGAGTGAGTTGAAATTGCAAGGGTTTCCCCCTTTTTCTTAAATATTTTATTTATCTACTTCTTCTTCTTTTTTTTTTTTTGCCTCAAGGGTTATTGCTGAGGCTCAGAGCCTGCACCATACATCCACTGCTCCTGGAGACCATCTCCCCCCCCCCCATTGTTGTTGCTGTTATTGTTGTTGGGCAGGACAGAAATTGAGAGGAGAGGGGAAGACAGCGAGAGGGAGAGATAGGTAGACACCTGCAAACCTGCTTCATGGCTTGTGAAGTGACCCCCTTGCAAGTGGGGAGCAAGGGGCTTGAACTGGGATCCTAGCGCTGGTCCTTTGGGCTTTGTACTATTTGCACCTAACCTGGTGCACTACCACCAGGCCCCCTATTTATTTTAATGAGAATGATACAGAGAGAGAGAGAGAGAGAGAGAGAGAGAAGCTGCTCAGCTCTGGCTTATGGTGGTGCTGGGGATTGACCTGCGACCTCAGAGCCCAAGCCATGAGAATCTTTTGCAGAACCATTGTGCTATCTTCCCAAACCGGGATTCCCTTCCTAATGTAACTTTGTAGCAGGGGCTGGAAATAGTGTCTGAATCCAGTCTGGTGGACCTCAAACCAAATTAACTTGCCTACTTTGCTGCACTATTCCATGCAATTTGAAATTAAAATTTGTACTCAGCAAAAAAACCAAATCACATCTGCTTTATTTATTTATTTATTTATCTTTTAAAGAGCAGGAGGTGATAGCTTAGTGGTAGAACCAGGACATGCAAACCAGAAGCCTCAGGTTCAATCCCTAGTACCACAACTACCATAGCTGATGGTGCTCTGGCTTCCTTTTTATTACATGTTACTGAGTTTTGTTGTATAGAGACAGAAAAATTGAGAGGAAAAAGGAAGATTGGGAGAGAGAAAGAGAGACACCTGAGGCACTGCTTTACCACTTGTGAAGCTTCTCCTTTGCAAGTGGAAACTGGGGGCTTGAACCCATGTCCTTGTAATGTTGTAGCATGGGCCTCTCCCAGGTGTGCTACTGCATAGTCTCTAGTATTAAGTCTTAAAATAGGGGCCAGGCAGTAGCGTACCCATTTGAGTGCACATGTTATCATGCTCAAGGACCAGGTGTGAGCCCCCATTCCCCACCTACAAGGGGGAAGCTTAAAAAAAAGAAAGAAAGAAAAAATGGCCTCTGGGAGTGGTGGATTTGTAGTGCCAACACCAAACCCCACTGATAACCCTGTTGACAATCAAACAAATAAGTAAAATAACCTGGGTTGATTTAAACCCAAACAATTTAATTAATTAATTAATTTTACCAGAGCCTTACTCAGCTCTGGCTCATGGTGGTGTGGGGGATTGAACCGGGGACTTTAGTGCCATAGGCATGAGAGTCTCTTTGCATAACCAGAATGCTATCTGTCCCACCCACCCCCAACAATAAATGTTAACCTAACAGATATCACAATATTTTATGAAACCCTGAAAAGGAGAGACCCAGATCTTACAGCAAGTGGGGGGCTGGCTCTGCAGGATGAGCTGTGTTTTACTTGTGTGAGGCTCTAGGTTCAATCCCTGCACTGCATATGGCAAGCAGAGTTAGTCTCTGCCTCTTTCTGTCATATAATAAGTAAATTTAAAAGATTAAAAAAAAAATAAATCATTGTCAGAGGCCCCCAACTAACACTGTCTTACTGTCTTACTATTACTTCTTTTTTTTTGAAAGAGAATGAGAGCATCACTCTGGCACATGCAAAGCTAGAGATTGAACTTGAGCCCTCAGGCTTTGTGAGTCCAGTGCTTTATCTACTGTACCAATTCTGGCTCATTCTGTCCCCTTTTGGACTTGAAAAATACTAAGTTTTCCCAAATCCCACTACTCCAAAACACTAGGATCACTCAGAAGTTTACTCTGACAAATAGCAGGTCCTGATTTGTGATGGAAAGTATTTGCTGTGATTCCTCCCACACTACCAGGATGCATCTTTTAGTAGCTCCCTGAGGCCTCAGCATATCAGTTTAAAATCAGCCAACTGTTTCCATGCTTAGAAGCGGCCTGAGGAGCTAGGAGATAGTTCAACTGGTAGAACACACATTCTGTCAGGTGTGAGGACCCAGGTTCAAGCCCCCACCACCACATAGCACTATGCGTGACACTAGGGCAGGCTCCATGAGAGATGAGGCAGTGCTATGGTGTTTCTCCTTGCTACCTCTCCCTCTCTATCTGAGAAAAAAAATTTTTTTTTTTTTAAACAGAAGTCCTCAGATAATGCAGGTGCTCATTTCCAGCAGACCAGCTCTATAGATCAGCAAGTAGCCTACAAGAGAAAAGCCTTGGGGAGTCAGGTGGTGGCACAGCGGGTTAAGTGCATGTGGCGCAAAGCACAAGGACCAGGTAAGGATCCCAGTTCGAGCCCCTGGCTCCCCACCTGCAGGGGAGTCGCTTCACAGGCGGTGAAACAGGTCTGCAGGTGTCTGTCTTTCTCTCCCCGTCTCTGTCTTCCCCTCCTCTCTCCATTTCTCTCTGTCCTATCCAACAACAATGACATCAATAACCACAACAATGTTAAACAACAAGGGCAACAAAAGGGAAAGTAAATAAATATAAAAAAAAAATTAAAAAAAAAAAAGAGAAAAGCCTTAGAGTAAGATGACTCTAGAAGAGCCAACCGTTAACCCTAACTGCAGTATTCAAAAGGTAGCCCTATGACTTTTGTTCTAAGGTGGAAACAAGACAGTTAAACAAAGTTAAAGTTAAACAAGAAGCTGCTGGGGGTGGGGGGCGGCTGGACTTAGCAACTTTCTTCTCTTTTTAAAAGAGGTCTGGTGTTACCTGGATATATATGTTCATTTTTTAAATATTGCCCCATGGCTCTCATGTTGAAACTTTCTCCATTTTTCTTATTTGATAAGACAGAAAGAAATTGAGCGGGAAGCGGGGGACAGAGAGAGAGAAATAGCACAGCTTCACTACTTGTGAAGCTTTCTCTCTTTGTGTAGCTTCCCTCTACAGGTAGGGAGTAGGGATTTGAATCTGGGACCTTGCTCTTGGTAACGTGTATGTACACCCAACCAGATGTGCCATCATCCAGTCCCCAAAAACATTCTCCATTCTTTCACTAAGTCTATTTTTTTTTCCTGCTTCACCACTTATGAAGCTTCCCTGATGCAGGTGGGGGTTGGGGACTCAAACCCAGATCCTTGCACAGGTCTTTGCGCTACTCTGTGCACTTAACCAGGTGTGCCACTGCCCTGCCCCCTAGGTATCTTTGTTTAGTATTGATTTTTTTTTTCCCTGCAGGTTTATTGCTGGGGCTCGGTGCCTGCACCACGAATCCACTCCTCCTTGCGGCCATCTTTTTTCCATTGTTGTTGTTGGATAGGGCAGAGAAATTTAATACTGATTTTAATGAGAGAGAGCCAGCCAGAGAGCAAGACCAGAGTACTGGTCAACTTTGGCTTATAGTGGTGCTGGGGATTGAACCTGGAATCTTGCAACCTCAGGTATGAAAGTCTTTTGCATAACCATTCTGCTAACTACTCCCTACTTTACTTTTTATAAATGAAATATGAATCTTCACCTCCAAAACAACTAAGGATTTTTTCCTGATCTTCAAGGTTCTGGAGTCAGGGGCTACAATGGAAAGAGGAAAAGGGGGCTAAGGATATAGCAAAATGGACTGTGCACCAGACTTACATGCCTGAGGTCCCAGGTTTAATCCCTGGCACTGACATAAGCCAGAGCTGAGCAATGGTCTAGAAGAAGATGATGAAAAAAGATAGAAAAAGAAAATATATCCAGAGCTGCACTCCTCTGTGGGTGTCCCCTACAGTGCTTTGCAGGTTTTACGTTCTCTATAATTCAGTTCTACCACTTCTTTCCCACAGTTTGCATCACACTTGCCTGAAGATTGTCTATCCCACTAAACTGAGTGTTCCACAAAGTCAGGAATGGACAGTATCTTTTAACAGTAGCTTTGATGCACGGGAGTTTTTAATTTTAATGTAGCCCTCTTTGCCTTTCATTATCTTTTATGGCCAGTGCTTTTGATGCCATATCCAAGAAATGAGTGCCCAGTGTAATACCATGGAGCTTTCCCCTGTGTCTTCTTCCAAGAGTTTTGTAGTTTTTGCACTTATGTTTATGTCTTTGATATATTGTGCATTAATTTTTAAGACTTTTTATATTTTTATTTATTTATTATTGGATAGAGACAGAGAGAAAAAGAGAAGGGGGGATAGAGACAGAGAGACACCTGCAGCGGGTGGGGACCAGAGGCTTGAACCCCTGTCCTTGAGCACTGTAATTCATGCATCAGGTGTGCCACTGCCCAGCCCCTTGCACTACTTTTTAAAAATATTTTCTTTCTTTACTTATTATGGATAGACAGAGAAATTGAGAGGAAAGGGGGAGAGTAGACTAAGAGAGGGAGGGAGAGAGAGAGAAACCTACAGCACTGCTTCACTGCTTGTGAAGCTTCTCTCCTGAAGGTGGAGACTGGAGGCTTGAACCCGACAAATTCTTATACACTATAATGTATATTCAACCGGGCCTGTACAACTTTTTGTGCATGGTATAAAATAAGGATCCAACTTTATTTTGTCATGTGTGGTTGTCTCATTCTCCTAATACCAGTGGTTGGAAATGCTGTCTTTTCCCTAGTGGATGGTCTTGTCACCTTGTCAAAATAGTTATTCTTTTTCTATAGAGGTGGGGGTGGAGGGTAGAGGCAGAAAAGGAGAGAGACCAACCACAGCACCAAAGCTGTCTTTCATGTGATGAGGACTGGACTCAAACCTGGATCATGCACATGGCAAAACAGTACACTACCCAAGTGAGTTATTCCACTGACCCAAAAATAATTGTTTTTGTTGTGAAAGTTTATTTCTGGGCTTTCTATTCCATTTGTCTGTTGTGTCTATTGATATAGCAACATGTTCCTATTTTAATTACCTAGTTTAGAAATCAGGAAGTGTAAGGCTCCCAACATCATTATTCTTTATGAGATTGTTTTTGTAGAAATGCCTTAAAAAGTATACTTTTGTGAATTTTTCCCTTTAGTTTAGAAATATAGTTTGGCGAGTTGGGCAGTAGTGCAGCAGGTTAAGCACAGGTGGCTCAAAGTGCAAGGACCAGCCTAAGGATCCCAGTTCGAGCCCCACCTGCAGGGGAGTCACTTCAGAGGTGGTGAAGTGGGTCTGCAGGTGTCTATCTTTCTCTCCCCTCTCTGTCTTCCCCTCCTCTCTCCATTTCTCTCTGTCCTAGCCAACAACAATGACATCAATAATAACTACAACAATAAAACAACAAGGGCAACAAAAGGGAATAAATAAATATTTTTTAAAAATTTAAAAAATATATATAGTTTGATGGTTATTTTCTTTTGGCACTTTAAGATTATATTTCAGGGCCAGGGAGATAGCTTAGTGATTATGCAAAAATATTTTCATGCCTGAGACTCTGAGATCCCAGGTTCAATCCCAAGCAACACCTTAAGCCAGAGCTGAGCAGTGCTCTGATAAGGGAAAAAAAGTTAGTTCAGGGCCAGAGAGCTAGCACAGCAGTAGCATACAGGACATGCATTGCAAGTGGTCCCATCAATCATGAGAGCTCATAGGTACAAAATATAATAATAATAAGTAAATAAAGGATCAGAAAGACAGCATCGTCATTATGCAAGACTTTTTTTTTTTTCTTTTGCCTTCACGGTTATTGCTGGGGCTTGGTGCCTGCACTACAAATCCACTGTTTCTGGAAGCCATTTTTTTTTCCTTTTGTTGCCCTTGTTGTTTATCGTTGTTGTTATTATTATTGTCACTATTGCTGTCATTGTTGTTGGATAGGGCAGAGAGAAATCGAGAGAGGGACAGGAAGACAGAGAGAGGGAAAGAAAGACACCTGCAGACCTGCTTCACCACTTGTGAAGCAACCCCCCCTACAGGTGGGGAGCTGGGGGTTTGAACTGGGATCTTTGTGCTGGCCCTTGCACTTTGCCCATATGCACTTAACCCACTGCGCCACCCACCGCCTGGTCCCCTATGCAAGACTTTTATATTTGACATTTGGAGGTTGCAGATTCAGTCCGTTGCAGCACCCAAAGCTGAGCAGAGTTCTGGTAAATAGATGAGCAGATAAATAAAATTTAAAATATCTCATTGTCTTGGTTTTCATTGTTTTTGTTGAGAAGTCACATATTAGTCACACTATACTTTCTTAGAAGTTTCTTTCTGACTTCTTTTATAAGATAATCTACAGTGCCTAGGCATGGCTTCACTTGGGTTAATTTTGCCTGTGTTTACTAAGCCTCTTGAATCTGTGGAATTAATGTCTTTCACTGGCTTTAGAAAATCCTCTCTTGCTTGTTTTGCTTTGCTTTTTTACCGGAGCATGACTCAACTCTTGTTATTTTTTTATGCCAAGGATCAAACCTGAAATCTCTTGCATTCAAGTCCTGTGTGATACAGCTGTGCATTCTCCCCAGTCCAAGAGGATATTTCTTCTTGAATCCAAATAGACCTCTGGAGTAAGGACTTTAATTTGTCTTCCATGAAGAGAACATGATCTCAAAAAAAAAATTCTCAGCCAATATCTATTTTAATATTGCTTTTGCCCAATGTTCTCTCTTTTAAAAATATATTTATTTTGTTAATAAGAGGATGATGAGAAAATAGAACAACAGCATCACTCTCACACACATGATACTAGGAATTGCCCTTGGGACCTCATGTCTAGAAGTTCAGTGCTACTAAGCTACCTCTTGGATCACTTCATTTTTTTATTTAGAGAGTACAAGGTGAGAGAAACCACAGCACCACTCACCACCCATGGTGGTCCCTCCTGCTGTCCATGCTGCTCCCATGGGCCATACTGAGTCTATCCCTCCTTAGTGGCTTTATTATTTTTCCAAAACTATCCTCTAACTCACCCTTACCTCCTCCTACTTCTTTAGTATTTACTGATAGTTCCTTCAGTAGAAGAGCAGCAGTAATTATAGATGGGGAACAGTTCTTTGATATGGTCTCTGAAAACTCAGCTCAGAAGGTTGAAATAAAAGCAGTGATATATGGCTTTTCCTTGCTTTAAAGACAAATTTTTTAATCTATATACAGATTCTCAATATATTGCAAGATTGTTTCTTCATATAAAAACTGCTCCTTTACCTCTTAGCAACAGTGGTACTTCTGTTGTAACCTTATTACAAACTTATGTATGCATAGATACTTTCTCACATCTGATCATGGCTACTGAAAGAACAGGAGAGGCTTTTAAAGATGTCTCTCAACATTTGGCCTATTTGTCTTATGCTGGACAACCTTTGGCTTTAAAAACTGATAATTCCACAGTTTATACTTCTGACACTGGGGGCGAGAAAACACCTCTGATAAACCCTTAGTGAAGTGGAAAAACTTGCTGGCAGGCAAATGGAAAGGACCGGATTTCTTGCTAACATCGGGGCGAGAGTGTGCTTGTGTTTTTCTTCAGGATACATATTCTCCCATCTGGATTCCAGACATACTTATTAGACATGTCCAGGAGCCCGCTGTTGCTGCCAAAGAATCTGAGGAGACCACCACCTCCACTGAGCTTGTCCACAATTCTTGAAGAGCCTCCCACCTTTTCCTCTCCCTTTGATTTATTAGATTCTGACCCTGTTGTAGATCCAAACATTGATAACAATTACTGATGCATAAAAAGACCAAAAATATTTATAGCCACATTTATATTAGAAATTACAGCACTCATAGAAATTATTAGATCAGTAGTTGTAGCAACTATTCCTTAGTACAAGAAAAGCATACTGCTAATCATGTAGATCAGCTTTCAAAGAATGTCTCTGTAACACTGTAGGACACAAGAAAAGATAGGAAGTTAGAGGCAAGAGCTAATGTGTTTGAAGAGGCAGTTCTATACACTGGGACCCTGATTCAAAATATTAAAACCAGAATGACCACAAGATGTCACTCAAATTTCAAGTGGATTTGTGTTACCCCCTATACTTACAATGATTCCGCCCACCCATGGGAAAATGTACAGAAACACCTCAAGGGATTATGGGATAATACTAGCCTAGCTATGGATTTACAAGATTGGCAGACTCAGATTCAGACCATAGGAGAAACCCAGACTCCTTGGGTCTCTGCCTCTGATGTGGCAGCTAATATGGTAGAATAATTGTCCTCATTTGTAAATGGAAAAACATGGTTCTCATTCCTTAGTAATTTAGGTCTAAGCATTTTTATTATCCTCATCATTATCTTTCTTTTTCCAGAAATCTTCAGAGAGCTAAGTCGCAGCATCAAGGACATTTCTATGGAAACAAGAAAGTTTCATTTACAAAATAAAAAAGAGGGAGATGGCGCAGGCACCGCCATGCTAGCTGTTTGACACGGTACCAGCTTCGCAGGAAGTTCAGCATGGCTGGACTCTCCAGGCCAAACTGAAACCATCTTGCCTTTTGCCATGTAAAGTGCTTGGGATTAAGCTCTGTGTGGTTTTAATAATATTTACCTATGGCCAGGCTCAGAGCCTGACCAATAATAACTAAAGTAATGACAAAACCTGCACTGCACTCTGTAAGATTGACCATAATGGAACAAGCAATATCAGCAATGCAGAATTTTTCAGGAGGTTCCAATACAGGAAAAAATGTTTTCCCCTTTATCTACACCACTTCCTTTAGTATTCCCCTTAAAATATAGAGAAAGATTGGTGGTTCCCTCAGTGGAGGGGCCACCTTACATAGCATAATTAATTAATGGAAAGTTATGGAACCTGCCTAGATACAGTGGGCCTTTTCATCTACCACCCACCACTATGCTCCCACTTCCTTATGCAGGAATAGTACACAAGAACCTAGGTCACATAGTGGACATACACAGAAGATGGATTCTAGCTAGAGAGTTTAACCTTATGGAGAGGCTGGCCAGGTCAGCACCACCTTGGTGCCTTCTCAGTAAGGAACAAAACAAAACTCCTTGATCAAACAATAGAACAGATTTTATGAAAAATGGGCTGCTCAATTTGTTTAAGGCCCCTAGAAACATAACAAGCTTGAACTTTCTATGAACAATGGCTTCTGATGCATAGGGGCAAAAGAATGGCATAAACATACAGGTAGAATATTAATCTTAATCAGTAGGACATCTGCCTAGCACACAGGTACAGGAGTAACAGAAAACAGAAACTGTGATGTGATCTCTAGGGAGAAAAGTGCCCCTGGAATGTGAATGTTCCACAAAGCAGGAGGTGTTCCCTACCTGTGTTGTTCTTATTTGGTGATTTTTGTTTTAATAATCAAAGCCTTGGTGATTTTTGTATTAGTGCCCAAAGCCTTGGTGATTTTTGTATTAATAATCAAAGCCTTGGTTGTGGGGTTAATTGTGAAAGCATGGTAAGTGCATAGGGCAACTCCCATCATAAAGACAGAAATCTGAAAAGATACCCCACCTGTCAGCCTCTCCCTTCCAGGTCTGCTTTTGGTATCAGGGTGATGTTGGCTTCATAGAAGCTGGCAGGGAGTATTCCAGTGTCTTCAATCTTCTGGAAGACTTTTAAAAGTAGAGGTATTAGTTCTTCTTTGAAAGTTTTGTAGAATTCATTTGTAAAACCATCTGGTCCAGGACTTTTATTTTTGGGAAGATTTTTGATAACTGTTTCAATTTCATTAGCTGTGATGGGCCTGTTCATGTTATCCACTTCCTCTTGACTTAGTTTTGGAAGTTGGTAGGTATCTAGGAAATCATTCATTTCTTCCAGGTTCTCTAGCTTGGTGGCATATAGTTGTTCATAGAAGCCTCGCATGATATGTTGAATTTCTGCAGTGTCTGTTGTGATATCTCCTCTTTCATTTACTATCCGATTTATTTGGGTCTTCTCCCTTTTTTGTTTTGTGAGTCTGGCTAAAGGCTTGTCGATTTTGTTTACTCTTTCGAAGAACCAACATTTACTTTCATTGATCTTTTGTATGGTTTTCCTATTCTCAATGTTATTTATTTCTGCCCTAACTTTAGTGATTTCTGTCCTTCTAGTTGCTTTAGGATTCCTTTGTTGTTCTTCTTCTAGGTCTTTAAGATGTGCCATCAGGCTGTTTATTTGTGCCTTTTCTTGTTTCCTAATGTGTGCTTGTATAGCTATGAACTTCCCTCTTAGGACTGCTTTAGCTGTGTCCCAAATATTTTGATAGCTTGTGTCTTCATTTTCATTGAACTCTCGAAACATTTTGATTTCTTCCTTGATTTCCTCTTTGACCCAGAAGTTGTTAAGAAGTGTACTGTTGAGCTTCCACATTTTGGGACTGTTAGTAATCTTTTGTTGATTGTTAAGTGCTAGTTTAATTCCACTGTGGTCTGAGAAGATGCTTGGGATGATTTCAGTGCTCTTGAATTGGCTGATGCTGTCTTTGTGGCCTAACATATGGTCTATCCTTGAGAATGATCCATGTGGATTTGAGTAAAATGTGTATTCCAGTTTCTTGGGATGAATGACTCTGAAAATGTCCAATAGTTCTAGGTTATCTATCTCTTCATTTAGCTCCCTTATGTTTTTACTGATTTTCTTCCTGGATGATCTGTCAAGTTGAGAGAGTGGGGTGTTGAAGTCCCCTACTATGATTGTGTTACTGTTAATATATTGCTGTAGCTCTTTCAGTAGAAGTTTGATGTATTTAGATGGCTTCTCATTGGGTGCATAGATATTAATAATTGTTAAGTCCTCTTGATTGACTGATCCTCTGAGCATTAAGTAGTGTCCATTCCTATCTTTTTTAATCTTATCTATTTTAAAGTCTATCATGTCAGATATGAGAATAGCTGTTCCTGCCCTTTTTTGTGGGCCATTGGCTTGTATGATAGTTTTCCATCCTTTCACTTTATGTCTGTATTTGTCTTGTTGAGTTAGGTGAGTTTCCTGTAGACAACATATTGTTGGGTTGTGTTTTCTGATCCATCTTCCTACTCTGTGTCTTTTAATAGGTGAATTCAGGCCATTGACATTTATTGATATCAAAGATTGAAGATATTTTAACGCCATTCTTGTAGAGTTTTAGAGTGTTTTGATATATGTCCTATTTGTGGTGGTCTGGTTGTTTATAGGAGACCTTTCAGAACTTCTTTCAGGGCAGGCTTGGTGATGGTTGCTTCCTTCAACTGTTGCTTGTCTGAGAAGGTTTTGATGCTTCCATCTAGTCTGAATGACAGTCTAGCAGGATATAGTATTCTTGGCTGAAAGCCTTTCTCATTGAGCACTCGATAGATATCTTGCCATTCTCTTCTGGCCTGTAGTGTTTGTATGGAGAAATCTGCTGCTAATCTTATGGGTTTTCCTTTGTAGGTGACTCTTTGTTTTTCTCTTGCAGCCTTGAGGATCCTTTCTTTATCCTTATTCCTTTCCATTTTAAGTATGACATGTCTTGGTGTCTTTAGGTCTGGGTTAATTCTGTTTGGGACCCTCTGGGCTTCTTGAATCTTTATGTCTTTGGTGTTGTCTAGACTAGAGAAATTTTCAGCTATTATGGCCTGGAGAATGCTTTCTTCCTCTCCTTCTCTTTCTTCCTCTGGTAAGCCAATAATGCGTATATTGTTTCTTTTGAAGTCATCCCGTAGGACTCTGTTGTTGTTTTCAGCATCTCTTAATCTCTTTTTGAGATCTCTTACTTCTTCTTTAGTTGTCTCTAATTCATCCTCAATCTTGCTAATTCTGTCTTCAGCCTCATTGATTCTATTCTCTCTGCCCTCTACTGCTTTCTGGAGTTCATCTATTTTGTTGCCCTGCTCTGATACTGTTTTAGCTTGTTCAGCTAGTTGCCTTCTTAGGTCAGCGATTTCAGCTTTCAGCTCTCTAATAACCATGAGATTATTAGAATTTTCTTCCATATTCTTATTTGTTGTTCCTGCATTTCTGATTACAATTTTTTCAAATTCTTTACTCACTCCTGTTATTATTTCCTTAGCTAATGTTTGGATGTTGAACTCGTTGTTTTGTGCTTCACCCTCTGGAGGACTTTTAGCTGGACTCTTGTCCTGGTTCGAGTCTCCAATATTTTTTCTTGTTGTTTTAACCATTTTATATATTATGTTATGAGTTCCCTTTATCAGTACTTTTCAAATTATTGATCACTATTGCCTGGATTGACTTGTGTCTAAGTAATTTAATTAAAGGGTTTACCGTGGTGGAAGTTAACAGTTTTTTCAATCCCTGAGTTGGAGCTCAGTGGTGTAAAAGCCTCTTTTTTTTTCTTTCCTGTAGGCTATGGGAGCCTGAGGGCTTTTAAACTATCAATAGGCTTCTTAGCTTAATCACTGATTCCTGACCAAGAGATAAAGTAGGGTGTGGCAGAGATAATCCAGTGGTTATGCAAAGAGACTTTCACAGCCCCTCAGCTATGCCACCGAGGTATAGGTCTTCTCCTGAGTTTCCCGGTTAGATCTCTGTCCCCTGGTGTCCCTCCCTGTTGCTGCTCCAGATTCTGAGGGTAGTAGCAATGGAGACTCAGAGTTGCACTTGGTGAGTCTCTGGGGAGTCCTTTCCTCCCTTCAGCTGTCCCCTTGTTGGTGGAGCAGACTGGAGGTAGTGTCTCCACTGATAAACTGTTGAACTGTTAGCAGTCACTTAATCTCTCCTTAGGCCCCTCTCTCCTCTCTGTCACCAGCCACGCGTGTTTGTACTCACGGGTGATTTATTGGGTTCCTGTGGTCATTCTAGTCCTGTCTTGTTTTGGTCCGGGTGGTCTCCTTTGGTATTCCTAGTTGATCCGTGAGAGGAGAGGAGAGGAGAGGAGAGAAAAAACACAATAGGATTTTCAAAGTCAACCAAATTTCAAAATATCTTGGCTATAATAGTAACTATGTATTGCCTTCTTAAATCCTAAGACAGCAAGAACCTTCCCCATTAGAGAATGAGATAAGACCCATATTTCCCCCAGTCCTGGAACCTCTGGGATGGGGCTTGCTTTCCTACATGCTTCTCTCAATTCATACCAATTGATACTGCATCTGCTGCTCTCAACCTAATAAATGCAACCAGTACCAACTTGACAAGTTTCACTTTGGACTGTGTCCAGAGGCTCCAGGAGTGGAATATCAATGCTCGCGCTTCATTACTCTGGTGAGACCTTCCCTACCTCATAGGAATCCTTAATTCCATTTAAGGTGATGCACTTCCTAACAATGTCACAGAACCTAGATATAGATCAGGGACCATGAGATAGAGCACATGTGTACATGTACCCATAACTTAGGAAAAAATATCTACCTTAAAGCAAAAGGGCACAATCGTTTGCAGTGACTCAACAAGTGCAGCAAGCAAGTACAAAGACCTAAAAGAGTTACCATAAAGTACCTAATCAAGTAGTTTCTACTTAGACCTAGATACCCTCTTCACCTACTTCCTATTTGATTTCCCTCAATCACTCCAAGCCTAACAGTGTCAGACAAAGTAAGGACTACAAAAGCTGGAGAATAGCAAGAGACTGGCATACTTTAATGATGGCTCTTTTGGTTATTACCAGGTCACCCCATCACCTGGGACCCTAGTCAGGGAATTCTGAGATTCCCACATAGACATGATGGGCCTCTAACAGATCCTTGTCTCCACTATCACTGGTCATCTCCATAAGGAATAACATAGTGTACCCCCTTGTGGGCCTCTATAGGACCTTGCACCCTATGAGGATCAACAATGGTAGGGACAGCCCCATTCTCCAAAGGGAGGTTGGGCCAACATACTCTACCACTCGAGGAAGATGGGTCCTGAAATTAGTGCAACCTAGCTATGACCACAGAACTTGAGCTCATACCTACAGGGATGCAGAGGTTACACAGGCTCCTGTGACAAATATGGGCCCCAGATCAAATCAATGGGGTTTACAGTTAACAATATTTATATACTTTCCCCGTATTTGGGAGCTAGTCTCTTCCCTGACTCAGCTTTCTAGTCCTGTTTCCAACTCTGACACCATCTCCCCAGACAATACCTATGTTCCACCTGCATGTTAGCTGTCAGGCTCGGGCAAAAATTGTTAAAGTTATGAGCCCCTTAGAATATACCTAAAATAGACCTACTATTTCCAAAATGGAGACCCCAAATTTCATCTGTGTTGTTAAAATTCCGGAAGCTCTTGTT
Organism: Erinaceus europaeus; assembly: GCF_950295315.1. Lineage (NCBI taxonomy): Eukaryota > Metazoa > Chordata > Mammalia > Eulipotyphla > Erinaceidae > Erinaceus > Erinaceus europaeus. The sequence continues at coordinate 53,583,239 of NC_080172.1, forward strand.
GGCTGGGCTAGCTTCACGGTGGTGAACAGAGACGCGGAGACAACGGCTGGGCAGGGAAGCTGTATTTCTTTATTCAGGAACAACGATTCATAAACTAAGACAAACTAATCACCAAACAGAACTCTGCTGTCTCTTTGCGGCGGCACAAGCACTCTCCCTTACTCTGGAACTCAGGAACCCTCTGAAACTCTGGCACTCTCGAACTCAGGAACCCTCTCCCGGGGTTCCTTGGGGCGGGGCCAAGCGGTCCTGCGAAATTAACTGGACTGATCCAATTCTCTTGGCGGGGAAGGGCTAGAAAAACCAATATAAAGCATACGACAATTCCCCCTTTTCTTTTTAACTAAATGACTATAGTATCAAGGGTGTGGGGTGAACAGAAACATATATCGTACAGGCATTTTTATAAAAAGTAACTGGCACAAACATGGAGAAACATGCAAGCGACAAGAACCAGTGTGCTGCTAAGGGAAGGCCTGAGGGGACCATATCTGCCTCTGTGGGCTAAACTTTATCAGCTTAAAAAAAACATTTCTTGCCTCTGGGGGGCGTACTTTCTTCGACGGGCATTTGCATGGGGGCGGGAAACGGCCTAGAGTCCCAAAGGCAGCTGGCTGCAATTTACTTACTATGAAACAAAACTTGTTATTAGCATATCTACTGCACAATCCAACATTTCTAATAGAGAAGGAATTTGAGACTTTTACATATCAACAACGTCTTTTAACCTTTTGTTACACCCATTCAAGATGGAGACACACACTAGGTGTGGGCCGGAGAGGAAACCTCAGGCATGAGAATAATTAGCATAGCCATTGTGCGATCTACCATTTCTAATAGAGAAGGTAATGGAGAGTTTTACATATCAACAAGTCTATTTAACCTTTGGTTTAGACCAACTTAGTTAAAATATATTGCTTGTTAACTAATTTTTACCTTAGACTTTAAATGTAAGTTAATTTTATCTTTATGAGAATTACGTTGAAAACCTTTTTCATTTAACTTTGACTAGTAAGAATTTAGCCTTAAAGTTACTGTTTACCAAACTTAAAACACACACATAAACATGGTCATTAATACATGAGGAGAGAAACCTTTGTTACGAAGATATGTCATTTTAAACACGAATTTAAATCTGTACTGTCTTAGTTGTTGGGGGGGGGGGGTTCACCATCCGGAGGTGGCTTCCCGCGCAGCTTCACTTTTGGGAATTGCAGGTTGCGATCTCTACACAAATCTCTGCGTACTCCAGCTTGTCTGCCTTCAGACTGGACTGGCAGCTGGAGATCTCGTGTGCCCAGTTTTGGCAGGGAGCCTGGGGGTCCGGGAGGTCCGGGATAGTTCCAGAATTTATAGCAAAAGGGCAGGCGGGCCAGTTTTGTAGAAGGCGTGGGCCTAGGTGCCCAGGGGTGGCGGCCATGATAGGCCGCCGCGGTCCTGCCCCATGGCCCTGCCATGTCTGCTGCCCTGTTCGCAGTGGCCAAGCAGTGTGGAGGGATCACGCATCCAGTGCCCTGCGCCACACGGTGGAGAGCCGGCTCCTGTGGGCTGGCCTCGGGCTCTTGCGTGTTGGCCTCGGGCTCCAGGGGCTCTTGTGTGCTGGCGTCGGCCTCCTGCGGGCTGCGGGGCTGCGGGCGCGGTGCGTGGGGTTGTCTGGGCGCAGCTGGCTGGCTGGCTGTTTAACCAGGTGGAAACGGCAGCTCCGCGCCTTGCCTCCCGCCCGCTGGCTCTTCCCGCTGGCTGTTCTGAGTTTGCCCGAGCGAGTGGAAACCACAGAGTGGTCCAGAGATAAATGTTCCAGAAACAGCAAAACAGTCTCGTGAAGAAAGAGCAGAGGCCTTTGGAGATCTCTTCACAAGCAGAAGAGAAGGCCATAGTGCATAGGTAGCCAAATTGTCTTTACTTATCTGAGAGATGCGCAGGTCAGGTCCACGTGGGCGCCATTTGTTGTTAAAATTCGGAGGCTCTTGCCGGGCCGGCTAGCTTCACGGTGGTGAACAGAGACACGGAGACAATGGCTGGGCAGGGAAGCTGTATTTCTTTATTCAGGAACAACGATTCATAAACTAAGACAAACTAATCACCAAACAGAACTCTGCTGTCTCTTTGCAGCGACACAAGCACTCTCCCTTACTCTGGAACTCAGGAACCCTCTGAAACTCTGGCACTCTCGAACTCAGGAACCCTCTCCCGGGGTTCCTTGGGGCGGGGTCAAGCGGGCCCTCGAAATTAACTGGACTGATCCAATTCTCTTGGCGGGGGAGGGTTAGAACAAACCAATGTAAAGCATATGACACATCTGCTATATTCTTACCTTTAGGTTCCTGATAATTAGACAATTTGTTCTTCTTTAAGTCTTAATGCTTTTTCAGCCACCAAGTTACAGATGCTACCATGATGCCAACCTGACTTCCCTGGGCAGTGGACTTCACCAATATACCCTGGAACCCTACCTCTCTGGTGCCCTGCCCCACCAGGGAAAGATAGAAACAGGCTGAGAATGTGGATCGACCTGCCAACGGCCATGTTCAGTGGATAAGCAATTACAGAAGCCAGACCTTCTACCTTCTGCACCCCACAATGATCCTGGGTCCATGCTCCCAGAGGAATAAGAATAGGAAAGCTTCCAGTGGAGAGGATGGGATACAGAGCTCTGGTGGTGGGAACTGTATGGAATTGTACCCCTCTTATCCTACAATCTTGTCAATATTTCCATTTTATAAATACATTTTAAAAAATAATGTAGCAGATGAGATTTTGGGTCTCCATTTTGAAAAAGCTAGGAAGTCTATTTTAGTTATATTCTAAGGGGCCCATGACTTTACTAATTCTACCTGAGCCCAACAGTTAACATGCATTTTTGGCCTTGAGAGGGTTCTCCACAGGGATTTGACCAGTTTACATTCCCACCAGCAACGCAGGAGGGATCCTTTGTCCCCATAACCTCTCCAGCATTTGTTGTTACTGTCATTTCTGATATATGACATTCTCAAGGGATAAGGTGGTGTCTCACTGTGTTTATTTACATTACTCTGATAATCAGTCACTAGGAGCAATTCTTCATATGTCTGCTGGCCTTTTGTATCTCCTCTGTAGTGAATATTCTGTTCATATCCTCTCCACACTTTAGAATTGGGTCATTTGCTTTTTTGTTGCTAAGTCTGGTGAGCTCTTTATATATTTTGGCTATTAGTCTCTTGTCTGATGTGTGGCATGTAAAGATCTTCTCCCATTCTGTGAGAAGTCTCTTTGTTTGGGTGATAGTTTCTTTTGCTATGCAGAAGCTTTTCAATTTGATGTAGTCCCATTGATTTGTTTTTGTTTAGTCTTCCTTGCAATTGGGTTTGTGTCATCAAAGATGCCCCCCCAGGGGGGGGGTTGGGCGATAATGCAGCAGGTTAAGCACAAGTGGCATGAAACGCAAGGACTGGCATAAGGATCCCGGTTTGAGCCCCCAGCTCCCAACCTGCAGGAAAGTTTCTTCACAGGTGGTCTTCTTCTTCTAGCATTTGCCCTTCTTCTGTAGCCAGTCAACAGCGTCAGGTTGAGCCTGATGTAAAGTTTCGAGACCTCCTTTGAATCTGGAGAGGTGGCAGTCGTTGACTATGTGGGTCATAGTCTGTCTGTAGCCGCAGGGGCAGTTCGGGTCGTCTCTGGCTCCCCAGCGATGGAACATATCGGCGCACCGGCCATGGCCTGTTCGATAGCGATTGAGGAGGGCCCAATCATAACATTTCACAGGTGGTGAAGCAGGTCTGCAGGTGTCTCTCTTTCTCTCCTGCTCTCTATCTTCCCCTCCTCTCTCCATTTCTCTCTGTCCTATCCAACAATGATGACATTAACAACAACAACAGCAACAACAACAATAAAAAAAAAAAAAACAAGGGCAACAAAAGGGGGGAAAAAGATTCCCTTGAGATTTAGATGGGAAAATGTTCTACCAATATTTTCCTCTAAGTATTTCATAGTTTCTGGTCTCACATACAGGTTCCTTGATCCATTTGGAGTTGACTTTTGTTTCTGGTGAGATAAAGTGATTCAGTTTCGTTCTCCTGCACATTTCAACCCAGTTTTCCCAGCACCATTTATTGAAAAGACCCTCTTATCAAAAATTAGATGTCTGTCCATAGGTGTAGTCCATAGGGGACTAAACATTCTCTTTACCTCCTGGTTCCTGGAGACTTCTTTTTTTTTTTTAAATAAATAAGTAAATATAATATATATATACATATACATATACATACATATATATATATATATATATAGAAATGCTTTAATAATTTAAACCCAGTGTATTTCGGGAGTGGTTCAGTGGATAAAGTGTGGGACTCTCAAGCATGAGGTACAGAGTTCAATCCCCAGCAGCACATGTACCAGAGTGATAGCTGTTTCTTTTTTCTCTCTTCCTATCATTCCTCATGAATAAATAAATTAAATTTTTTTAAAAAAAATAATAATTTGGGGATTCGGGCGGTAGTGCAGCGGGTTAAGTACATATGGCACAAAGCACAAGGACCAGTGTAAGGATCCCGGTTGGAGCCCCTGGCTCCCCACCTGCAGGGGTGTCGCCTCACAAGCTGTGAAGCAGGTCTGCAGGTGTCTATCTTTCTCTCCCCCTCACTGTCTTCCCCTCCTCTCTCCATTTCTCTCTGTCCTATCTAACAACAACGACAACAATAATAACTACAACAATAAAACAACAAGGGCAACAAAAGGGAATAAATAAATATTTCTAAAAAATGCTGTTTTGTCCAGTGCCTGGGGCAATGGCTCAACTGGAAGAAGAGCGTCATACTTTATTTTATTTTATTTTTTGCCACCAGGGTTATGAATCTATGGCTTTCAGCAGCCATTTTTTTTCTTTTTTTTCTTCTTTATTTTTTATAATGTTTTATTAATTAATAAGAAAGACAGGAGAAGAGAGAGAAAGAACCAGACATCATTCTGGTACATGTGCTGCTGGGGATTGAACTCAGGACCTCATGCTTGAGAGTCTAATGCTTTATCCACTGAGCCACCTCCCAGAGGTGGCTTTTTTTTTTTTTTAACTTATTTCTTTTTGGGGGAATTAATGTTTTACATTCAACAGTAAATGCAATAGTTTGTACATGCATAACATTCCCCAGTTTTCCATTTAACAATACAACTCCCACTATGTCATTTATCATCCTTCATGGACCTGTATTCTCCCCACCCACCCACCCCAGAGTCTTTTACTTTGGTGCAATATGCCAATTCCATTTCAGGTTCTACTTGCGTTTTCTTTTCTGATCTTGTTTTTCAACTTCTGCCTGAGAGTGAGATCATCCCATATTCATCCTTCTGTCTCTGACCCATTTCACTCAACATGATTTTTTCAAGGTCCATCCAAGATCAGCTGAAAACAGTGAAGTCACCTTTTTTTTTTTACAGCTGAGTAGTATTCCATTGTGTATATAGACCACAACTTGCTCAGCCACTCATCTGTTGTTGGACACCTGGGTTGCTTCCAGGTTTTGGCTATTACAAATTGTGCTGCCAAGAACATAGGTGTATACAGATCTTTTTGGATGGATGTGTTGGGTTCCTTAGGATATATCCCCAGGAGGGAAATTGCAGGGTCATAGGGTAGGTCCATTTCTAGCCTTCTGAGAGTTCTCCAGACTGTTCTCCACAGAGGATGGACCAATTGACATTCCCACCAGCAGTGCAGGAGGGTTCCTTTGACCCCACACCCTCTCCAGCATTTGCTGCTGTTACCTTTTCTGATGTATGACATTCTCACAGGAGTGAAGTGATATCTCATTGTTGTCTTGATTTGCATTTCTCTGACAATCAGAGACTTGGAGCATTTTTTCATGTGTTTCTCAGCCTTTTGGATCTCTTCTGTGGTGAATATTCTGTCCATGTCCTCCCCCCATTTTTGGATGGGGTTATTTGTTGTCTTGTTGTTGAGTCTGGCAAGCTCTTTACATATGTTGGTTATTAAACTCTTATCTGATGTATGACATGTAAAGATCTTCTCCCATTCTGTGAGGGGTCTCTTGGTTTGGGTAGTGGTTTCTTTTGCTGTGCAGAAGGTTTTTAATTTGATGTAGTCCCATAGGTTTATACTTGCCTTAGTCTTCTTTGTAATTGGATTCGTTTAATTGAAAATGTCTTTAAAATTTATGTGGAAAAGAGTTCTGCCAATATTTTCCTCTAAGTATTTGATAGTTTCTGGTCTAACATCCAAGTCCTTGATCCTCTTGGAATTTACTTTTGTATTTGGTGAAATACAGTGATTCAGTTTCATTCTTCTGCATGTTTCAACCCATTGTTTCCAACACCATTTGTTGAAGAGACTCTGCTTTCCCCATGTAATAGTCTGGGCCCCTTTGTCAAAGATTAGATGTCCATACGTGTGGGGCCTTATTTCTGGGCTCTCAATTCTATTCCACTGGTCATTGTGTCTATTCATGTTCCAGTACCAAGCAGTTTTGATGACAATGGCCCTATAATACAGTTTGAGATCTGGGAGTGTGATGCCTCCAGTTCTGTTCTTTTTTCTCAAGATTGTTTTGGCAATTCTAGGTCTTTTCTGGTTCCAGATAAACATTTGTAGCATTTTTTCTATTCTCCTAAAAAATGTGCTTGGGATCTTGATGGGGATAGCATTAAATCTGTAGATGGCTCTGGGTAATATATTCATTTTGATGATGTTAATTCTTCCAACCTATGAACATGAAATATCTTTCCACTTCTTTGTGTCTTTTTCAATTTCGTTGAGTAGTGACTCATAATTTTCAGTATACAAGTCTTTCACTTCTTTGGTTAGGTTTACTCCTAGATATTTTATTGTTTTTGTTGCTATAGTAAAAAGAATTGATTTCTGGATTTCAATTTCTTCTAACTTAGTGTTTGCTTAGAGGAATGCCACTGACTTTTGAATGTTAATTTTGTAGCTTGACACCATACTGTATTGCCTGATGATTTCCAAAAGCTTCTTGCTGGATTCCTTAGGTTTTTCCATGTATACTATCATGTCATCTGCAAATAAGGAGAGTTTGACTTCTTCTCTTCCAATCTGTACCCCTTTAATTCCTTGCTCCTGCCTGATTGCTATGGCAAGAACTTCCAACACTATGTTGAATAGTAATGGTGATAGTGGGCATCCCTGTCTAGTACCTGATCTGAGTGGAAATGCTTCCAGTTTTTCACCATTGAGTATGATGTTGGCTGTATGTTTGCTATATGTAGACTCCTGGAGACTTCTACTCCACTTTCCGTCTCTGTGAATTTACCCATAACTACCTCTAATACCTCACAATAAGTGACATCAGACATTTATCTTTTTTGGAAATCGGATGATTTCTCCTTGATAATTTTTAAAAGTTTTTTCTCTTTTTTATTCTAGTATAGAAGAGAGACAGAGAGAAATTGAGAGGAGGAGGAGCTAGAGGAGAGAGACATTTGAAGCTCTACTTTACTATTAATGAAGCTTTCCCCCTAAAAGTGGGGGTTATGGTTTGAACCTAGGTCCTTCTACATTGTAGTGTGTGCACATAACCAGGTGTGTCACCACCTGGCCCCCAGTATAATATTTTAAGGGGCCATTAACGTTGAGGCATGTATCAGAATTTCCTTCTTTTTAAGATTGAGTAATATCCTGCTACATGTACACACTAGATTTTGTAGGTGGGAAAGACATCATAATGCTTATGCAATGAGACTCTTGTGCCTAAGGCCCCAACATCCCAGGTTCAATGTCCTATAGCACCATAAACCATAGATGAGCATTGATCTGATTTAAAAAAAAATGTCAGTCACCTGTTTATGTGTGTTTGGGTCATGGCTTATAGGCTATTAAGAACAATTGCATTTTAAGAATTATTTTACCGGTTCAAGGCCCTAGCTCCCCACCTGCTGGTGGGGGTGGGTTTCACTTCGCAAGTGGTGGAGCAGGTCTGCAGGTGTGTATCTTTCTCTCCCCTTCTCTGTCTTCCCCTCCTCTCTCAATTTCTCTCTGTCCTATCCAACAATGGAAAAAAGATGACCGCAGAATAATGGATTCCTAGTGCAGGCACTGACATATATATATTTGAGGGGCTTATAAATTTAATGGTTTCTAGTATGACTGTTGAGACCTGGGTACAATTTTTCACCTCCTGATGATAAGTGTCTGTAAAACAGTCACCCCCAACTTAGGTTCCTTTCTGCCCATCATGCACCAGGATTCCAACACCCTGTGTACCTCCTCTCTTTTTCTTCTTCCCCAGAGTCCTTTGGAACAAGCATATTTTAAAATTGTAACAGATGTTGGCAGATGATTTTCAAGAAGTGTGTGTGTGTTATGCACTGACCTGTGTCCCACTCTTATCACAATGCACACGTTGAAACAGTAACCCCCAAAGTGACAGTACTGGGAGATAGGCTCTTAAGGAGATAATCAAGGTGAAACAAGGGTATAAGGGTAGGGCCTTGCTTGATAGGGCTGGCTTCTTCTCTTCTTTCCTTCTCTCTCTCTCTCTCTCTCTCTCTTTCTCTCTTTCAGGTGGTATTTCATTGTTGTCTTTATTTGCATTTCTCCAACAATTAGTGAGCTGGAGCAATTTTTTAAAATTTATTTATAAAATAGAAAGTATTGACAAAATCATAGGATAAGAGGAGTAAAATTCTACACATTTCTCACCACCAGAGTTCCCTATCCCATCCTCTCCACTGAAAGCTTTCCTATTCTTTTATCTCTCTGGGAGCATGAACCCAGGATCATTGTGGGGTGCAGAAGGTAGAAGGTCTGGCTTCTGTAATTGCTTATCCACTGAACATGGGCATTATCAGGTCAATCCATACTCCCAGCCTGTTTCTATCTTTCCCTGGTGGGGCAGGGCTCCAGAGAGGTGGGGTTTCAGGGTACACTGGTGAAGTCCACTGCCCAGGAAAGTCAGGTTGGCGTCATGGTAGCATCTGTAACTTGGTGGCTGAAAAAGCATTAAGACATAAAGAAGAACAAATTGTTTAATTATCAGGAGCCTAAAGGTAAGAATATAGCAGATGAGGGAGTCGGGTGGTAGCGCAGCGGCTTAAGCTCATGTGGCACAAAGTGCAAGGACCGGCATGAAGATCCCAGTTCAAGCCCCCGGCTCCCCACCTGCAGGGGAGTTGGTTCATAAGTGGTGAAGCAGGTCTGCAGGTGTCTATCTTGCTCTCCTCCTCTCTGTCTTCCCCCTCTTCTCTCCATTTCTCTTTGTCCTATCCAACAATGATGACATCAATAACAACAACAACAATAAAAACAACAAGGGCATCAAAAAAGGAAATAAATAAATAAAATAATTTCTAAAATTTAATAGAAAAAAGAATATAGCAGATGAGATTTGGGGTCTCCATTTTGGAAATAGTAGGTCTATTTTAGGTATATTCCAAGGGGCTCATGACTTTAACAATTTTTGCCTGAGCCTGACAGCTAACCTGCAGGTGGAACAACGGTATTGTCTGGGGAGATGGTGTCAGAGTTGGAAATAGGACTAGAAAGCTGAGTCAGGGAAGAGACTACTAGCTTCCAAATTTGGGAAAAGTTCTTTTGTCTTTTTAAATTTTTTTCTTCTGTGCATGTGGAACTGGAACCTTGCACATTCAGCTGGAGAGAGCAGGAGGGAGAGGGAGAAATGGTCATAGCCATCTCTCACACAATGACAGGGATTGAACCTGGGCCCTACATGGCAAGCTATATCACCAGAGATCCCACTGTCTCTCCACATCTATAGTGGAAGGGGCAAGTAAGGACACAGTGAGGGGGCAGCTGTCTGCAGACCAGGAGGATGGATGTTGACTAGCCTCAAGAAGGTGTGAGAAAATGGGCTAAGCTGCTCAATTTGTGCCCAAGCAGATGAGTGCAGATTGCATCAGACTCTGGTAACTGGTTTATAACCATGTTGTTAGAAAGTGGCCAACTTCCTCACACCCTCAAGACCACTGGATGGCATCCATCTGTTATTGCTTTTTTTTTTTTTTTGGTGTGTTTGTGTCCAGGGTTTCACGTATGTGTGATCTTACCACTCCTGGACTGCTTTTACACACACACACACACACACACACACACACACGGAAAGAGAGAGAGAGTGAGAGAGAGAGAGACCAAACCATAGTGCCAGAGCTTCCTCTAGAGTCATAGTACTTGCCCTATCTGGTGATCTGTCTCTCTGGCCCAGTATTCTCATTTTGGCAATCTGATAGTAAAAAAAAAAAATCTTTGTTCTTTTTTTTTAAATTTCTTTATTGGGGAATTAATGTTTTACATTCAACAGTAAATACAGTAGTTTGTACATGCATCACATTTCCCAGTTTTCCACATAACAATACAATCCCCACTAGGTCCTCTGTCATTGTTTTTGGACTGTATTCTTCCCTCACCTACTCCAGACTCTTTTACTTTGGTGTACTACGCCAATTCCAGTTCAGGTTCTACTTGTGTTTGCTCTTCTGATCTTGGTTTTCAACTTCTGCCTGAGAGTGAGATCATCCCATATTCATCCTTCTATTTCTGACTTATTTCACTTAACATGAATTTTTCAAGGTCCATCCAAGATCGTCTGAAAATGATGAAGTCACCATTTTTAATAGCTGAGTAGTATTCCATTGTGCATATATACACAAAAATCTCTGTTCTTTTAACTTTCTTTCAGCCTCTTGTTTGGATTTCTTCTTTGGTGCACTTTATTTTGTTTGCTTTTGTTTTGTCTTTGTATATGAGATTGTGTAATTTCTTAAATCAGATCAATGCTCATCTATGGTTTATGGTGCTATAGGACATTGAACCTGGGATGTTGGGGCCTTAGGCACAAGACTCTCTTTGCATAACCATTATGATATATTTCCCACCTACAAAATCTAGTGTGTATATGTAGCAGAATATTACTCAACCTTAAAAAGAAGGAAATTCTGATACATGCCTCAACGTTAATGGCCCCTTAAAATATTATACTGGTGGCCAGGTGGTGACACTCCTCGTTATATGCATACACTACAATGTGGAAGGACCTAGGCTCAAACCATAACCCCCACTTTTAGGGGGAAAGCTTCATTAATAGTAAAGTAGAGCTTCAAATGTCTCTCTGTCTCTCTCCTCTAGGTCCCCCTCCTCTCAATTTCTCTCTCTCTCTCTTCTATACTAGAATAAAAAAAAACTTAAAAAAATTATGCTAAGAGAAAGTTTCTTGCAGATCACTACATAATTATTCCAACATCATGATTTATGGTGGTGTGGAGGATTGAACCTAGGACTTTGGAGCCTCAGGAATGAGAGTGTCTTTACATAACCATTATGCTATCTACCCCCACTCACAATGAACTATTCTTTACCTTTATCAAGTACTAAGTTCTTACATGTACTAAAATCTGTTTCTAGATCCGTTGCTCAGTTACTTTGCAATAATCTTTAACATTAATAAGGCAATTAATTACTACTAAGAAGATTTTAGGGGTCGGGTGGTGCCGCACTGAGTTAAGCGCACATAGTACGAAGCACACGGACCCAGGCAAAGATCCTGTTTGGAGCCGCCAACTCCCCACCTGTGGTGTGTGTGTGTGTGTGTGTGTGTGTGTGTGTTGTGTGTGTGTGTGTCACTTCACAAGTAGTGAAGCAGGTCTGCAAGTATCTATCTTTCTCTCTCCCTATCTTCCCCTCCCCTCTTAATTTCTCCCTGTTTCTTTCCTATCCAACAAAAAGGAAAAAAAAAAAAAAGCCACCAGGAGCAATGGATTTGTAGTGCAGGCACCGAGCTCCAGTGATAACCCTGGAGGCAAAAAAAAAAAAAAAAGTTTTTAGAACTTTCTAGAACTTTAAAATAACTTATTTTTATTTATCTCCTCTCTCTTTTTTCCTTCTCCTTTTCTTTCATTCCCTTTCTTTCTTTCTCCTACTCCTCTTTCCCACAGCACTGCTCAGCTTTGGCTTATGGTGGTGCTGGGGCTTGAATTTGCATCTTTTTATAAGAGTCTTTTGCATAACCATTATGCTATCTCCCCTATCCTTTAAAACTATTTCTTCCATTCCTTCCATCCCATTGGGATTCTTACATTTTAGTCATCACTGGGTCTTCATCACTCTGAGCCAAAGTTTTCAAATAGAAAAAGCAACATAGAGTGAGAGGAAAAGAAACCACAGAACCAAAGCTTCCTCCAGAGCAGTAGGGACCAGGCTTGAGCTTGCGTCACATACACAGCAAGACAATGAGATCCTTTCTTTAGAAAAATTTATTTGAGTCATCTGGGAGGTGGCACAATGGATAGAATGTCAGACTTTTTTTTTTTAAGATTCATCTATTTACTAACAAGAGAGAGAAAATCAGAATATCACTATGGCACATATAATGCTGGGGGTTGAACTCAGGACCTCATGCTTGAGAATCCAATGCCTAGGGGTTAGATGGTGGTGCACCTGGTTGAACGCACATATTACAATGCACAAGAACCTGGGTTCAAGCCCCCAACCCTCATCTGCAGGGGGAAAGGTTAACTAGTGATAAAGCAGTGTTGCAGGTGTCTCTCTTTATCCCTATCACCCTTCTTGATTTCTGGCTGTCTCTATCAAATAAATAAACCAAGATAATAATAAAATAAATTTAAAGAGAATCCAGTGCTTTATCTACTATTCCATCTCCTAGGTGGTTTAATTACTTTTAAAAATTTCTTGTCCCCCATAGGACCTTGCCCTCAACTTGTATCAACAACGGTAGAGAATGTTCCATCTTCTGAAGGGAGGATGGACAGCATACTCTATGCTACACCTGAGGAAGATGGGTCTATATTGGGGCAGCTTGGAATGTTCCTACTCATGACCACAGAATGTGAGCTCAGATCAACAGGGATGCAGAGGTCACATAGGCTGCTAAGCTGAATATGGGCCCCAGATCACATCAAATCGATGTGGTTTACAGTCAACCATATTTATATACCTTTCCCATATTTGGGAGCTACTCTCTTCACTGATGCAGCTTTCTGGTCCTTTTCCAGCCATAACATCATCTCTCCAGACTTGAATCCACCTGCATATCAGATTGCAGGCTCAGGGAGAAAAAAAAAAACTAGTATAGCCACAGGCCCTTTGGAATATAACTAAAATATGCCTACTAGCTATCTACAAAATGGAGGACCCCCAACTCTTCATCTGAACTATTCCATCCTTTAAGTTCATGATTGATCAACAATTTGTTTGGCTTTGTATGTTAACTCTCTTTTCAGCCACTCTCTTTTCAGGTTCCAGATGCTAGCAGGATGCTGACCAGACTTCCCTGGACTGACAACCCCACCAATGTGTCCTGGAGCTCCGATTCCCCAGAATACCACCCAACTAGGGAGAGAGAGAGAGACAGGCTGGGAGTGTGGATTGACCTGTCAATGTCTATGTTCAGTGGGGAAGCAATTACAGAAGCCAGACCTTCCACCTTCTGCATCCTACGATGACCTTGGGTCCATACTCCCAGAGGGTTAAAGACTAGGAAAGCTATCAGGGGAGGGGATGGGATACAGAGTTCTGGTGGTGGGAACTGTGTGGCGTTGTACCCCTCTTATCCTATGGTTTTGTCAATGTTTCCTTTTTATAAATAAATACATAAATAAAATTTTGTCGTGGGGGGATGAACAGTAGCCCAGTGGGTTAAGCGCATGTGGTGCAAAGCTCAAGGACTGGTGTAGGGATCTCTGTTCGAGCCCCAACTCCCCACCTGCAGGGGGGGGTCACTTCACAAGTGGTGAAGCAGGTCTGCAGGTGTCTATCTTTCTCATTCCCTCTCTGTCTCCCCTCCTCTCTCCATTTCTCTCTGTCCTATCCAACAACAACATCAATGGCAACAATAACAACAACAAGGGCTACAAAATGGGAAAAAATGGCCTCCAGGAGCAGTGGATTCGTAGTGCTGGCATCGAGTCCCAGCAATAACCCTGGAGGCAAAAAAAAAGTTTTGTCCGGGGGCCAGGCAGTAGTGCAGCAGCTTAAGTGTACATAGCACAAGGATCCCAGTTAGAGCCTCCACTCCCCACTTGCTGCGGGTGTGTGTGGGGGGATTCATTTCACAAGCAGTGAAGCAGGTCTGTATGTGTCTTTCTCTTCCTCTCCTCTCTCCATTTCTCTCTGTCCTATCCAACAATAACAACAGCTATGACAACAATAACAACAACGGCCACCAACATGTTCATTGCTAAAGTATATAATAAGTACCTAACAACAGAAAAGTCCACTATTACTGTATTCAACATTATTTTCAAAATTTTGCCTGACTTATTCATTCATTCATTCATTCATTTGCTGAGTGTTAGTTATTGAACTGTCTGATACACACCAGTCAAAATAGTGGCAAATAAAATCTCTATCTGCATGGGACTTAACGCTGAAGGAATAAGATAGTGAAAAATAAAGTATGACTTAAGTATTTAAAAAGAAATAAAATTATTTTGTTAACATCTATATTTATAGAAATCCTAAAATGCTGAAAACTCAAAGAATAATTAAATTAACTAATAATTTAATTAACAAGATAATTTAATTAAGTGACTGATAAAAAGTAAATGTACACAATGTTTTTTATAATAGTAACCAGTTTCAGGAGTCAGGCTATAGACACCTGCAGACCTGCTTCATCGCCTGTGAAGTGACTCTCCTGCATGTGGGGAACCGGGGGCTAAACCAGGATCCTTCTATGGGTCCTTGCACTTTGTGCCAGGTGCGCTTAACCCACTGCACTACCGCCCGACTCCCTGTAGTCCTTTCTTTATCTGATGAGATTAGACTTTCTGTTGTTAATTCATTGAGTGTCATTTGTTGTAGCCAAACCAGTATTAGGTTTATGGGATCTGGCCTCAAGTTAGGGAGGGAATAGACCTAGGGATTACTTGCCTGATGATTATGATAGAGCTTGTCATAGGGACAATAGCTGTCCATTAGTTGATGTATGTACGTTTGCCAATACATCTCTTGGCCAGTTGTATAAATACTTCTTCTAAAGATTATCAAGGGGATAACATTAATGTTGTTGCTGTCAGAAAAGATTATGGGATATCTCTTACTTACTACTTTTTTTTTTTTTTTTTTTACCTCCAGTGTTATTGCTGGGGCTCAGTGCCTGCACTACAAATCCACTGCTCCTGAAGGCCATTTTTCCCATTTTTGTTGCTCTTGTTGTTATTGTTGTTGGATAGGACAGAAAAAAAGTCAAGAGAGGAAAAGAAGACAGAGAGGGGGAGAGAAGCAACCCCCCAGCAGGTGGGGAGTGGGGAACTTGAGCCTCTGGGATTCTTGCACCAACCCTTGCTCCATTCTCTCTGTGCTACCGCCCAGCCCTGTCTTACTTTCTTTTGTGTAGTTAATTGAGCAGATAAAGTGACTGAAGGAAGTAATACAGGGGTTAGGGGAGGGGGTGCCTAAGCCTAAGTAGTAATTATTTAATTAGACATTTTATGGTGTCTCCTTTAGGTCTTTCTACTTGTTTGCCGAGCTTATTAACTCTAAGTCTAATCACAACAGATACTGAGCACCTTTACTTTGAGGCATATAGTTTCGCCTACACTGTAGTGTCTTTTATCCACACTCAGCAATTCACTGTAGAGTCCCAGGGTTTAAAAGAAGAAGAGATGCTCACAAACCGTGTTCTCCCCTGAACCACTCAGCCTGCCATCCCAGGCTGCACACCTGGCTGTGAACCTTCATGCTCAGAGTGACTGGAGGAAAACAGAGTTCACCCTCTCAGTTCTGTTCCTTGTTCCTCTTATGTCCTGGCTTCAAGTGTTTACAGAACTGCATGACTCTAAATTCTAGAAGGGCCACGTGGAAGAAACTTTACTATCAGTCTCCCAGCCTGGTGACGGGAGTTCAGTTTCCTCTAGCCCGTCCTAAACCAAACATAAATATATAGAGAGATTGGAGGTGAGAAGGGTAATTCTCATATGCCTCTTGTCAAAGTTAAGCTTAAGAGTCATTGGCCGGGGTTGGGAGGTGACAAATTGGGGCCCCCAATTTGAGCACCAGCATTGTGTGTGCCAGGGTGATGTTCTGGTTCTCTCTCTCTTTCTATCTCCCATTAATTAATGAATATATGCATCTTAAAAAACAACAACAAAAAACTCTGCCATGTAGGAGGCCAGGCAGAGACACACCCTGTTGAGTGCACACATTACCTTGTGTAAGGACCCAGGTTCAAGTTCCTGCTCCCCACCTGCAGGGAAGAAGCTTCACAAGCTTTCTCCTTTTCTATTATTATTGTTATTGTTACTATTATTTCTCCCTTTCTATCTATTTCCCCCTTACCTCTAAATTTCTCTCTGTCCTATCAAATAACAAATATTTTTAATTGGGACTGGGTGGTGGCGCACCTGGTTAAGCTCACCCACTACAGTGTGCAAGGACCCAGGTTCAAGCCCCTGTCCCCACCTGCAGAGGGAAAGCTTCACAAGTGGTGAACAGGGCTGTAGTTGTCTCTCTGTCTCTCTCCCGCTATATCTCTCCCTCTCCTTTCAATTTATCTCTGTCTCTGTTCAATAATAAATAATTTAAAAAAGTGTTAGTGAGTTATGTTTAAAAAAAAAAAGGCCACTGGGAGCAGAGGATTTGTAGTGTCGACATCAAATCCCAGTGACAAGCCTGGTGGCAAAAAACTAAACTAAACCAAAAATGACGACCACCACAACAAAAAACTCTGCCATTATAAAGAAGAACTACTGCTATGACCCAAAAGGTAGTGCAGTGGGTGAGGCGTTGGACTTTCAAGCATGAATCTTGAGCTTGATCCCCAAAATCTCATACGCCAGAGTGAGGCTGTAGTTGTCTTTCCCTCCTCTTTCCACTCTCTCTAACATGAATAAATAGATAAATTATTAATTTAAAAAAGAGCCACTGAAATTAGGTGAGATAGCATTATGCAAAGTTATGCAAAGAGACTCATGGTTAGGGCTCCAAAGTCCTTGCACCAACATAAGCCAGAGCTGAGCAGTGCTCTCGTAAAAACCAAAACCAAAACAAAAAAAAACACTGACATTTAGATTGTGAGTAAGCAAGGGAGATTTGAGTCAGATTTTAGATTTTAGATTTTAGATTTGAGTCAGATTTTCAGTAGGCAAAGGTCACTGAGGCTTGAGGCAGGAAGAGTATAGGAAAAGAAAGCTTAGGCTTACTAAACACATTTATAAAAACAAACAAAACTGTAAAACGTTAGCAATTTTAATTCACCAGTGTATAAGCATACCACATTATGATCAAGGAAGGTGTGCTTCAGGACTTCAAGATAAATTCATTACTGGAAAATTTCCTAGTGTAACTTACTAGTTTAGAAGGGGAAAAAAGAATACATAATCATTTCTTTTTTTTTTTCTACCAGGATTGTTGCTCTTGGCAACCATTTTTTCTATTTCTTTTTTCTTTTTCCTTTTCAGATAGGACAGAGGGAAGTTGAGAGAGGATGTGGAGATTGAAAGACAGACACCTGCAGGCCTGCTATACCGCTTATAAAACAGACCCCCTGTAGGCAGGAAGCCAAGGGCTTGAACCTAGGTCCTTGTACTTGGTGATATGTGTGCTAAACCAGATGTACCACTGCCCAGCTCCCAAAATATATAACCATTTTAATGGAAGTAGAAAGGGAATTTGATTAATATTTAATAACCATGATTGCAAAGAATATAAAAATATTTTAGTAAAATAAGAATGGGAGGGAATTTCATTAAACCCTCTCAGAAAGGAAGGAAAGAAGAAAGAGAAAGCAGAAGGAAGGGAGAGAAGGAGAGAGGGGACTGGAGAGACAGCATAATGGTTGTACAAAAATATTTTATTGTCTGAGGCATCTAGGGTGCTAGGTTCAATCCCCAGCACCACCATAAACCAGAGCTGAGCAGTGCTCTGGAAAAAAAAAAGAAAAAGAAAAAAGGATAGGATATTGAACTTGGAAGGTTCAATTGGTATTATGCATTCAAAATCTTGTGCTCTTGGGTGAGATGGAGGAACCTGTTTGCTCCAAACAAGCTGGGACAACTGACCAGGTAGCCAAAAGTAGAAAAGTGCAGCTCAGTACCAGGGAAGAGACAGAGTCCCTGGGCCAAACCCCAGTGGGCCTCAGATCTCTTGTGTAGCTAGGTTGAGGGTTGTGTAGCTAGGTTTCATTGTTCCAAAGAAAGAGTCTGGTGAGAGGCACCAACCTCACCCTTCTGTGGATAGATAAGCTCTGGGTTTCCCACCCCTTCCTGCTTTCACTCATGACACTTTACTCAGGGAACCAGGTAACACACTGGCTCCCCACCTACCTGTGGCCAAAGTCTACAGGGGAGAGAACGGTGCCTTATCAAGTTTCTTTCCTCTTTCAGGGCATTAACGCTAAACCAACTTTAGCCAAATTTACTGTTTGCTCTTTTGTGCATGGTATAACCTTATCAAACTAAGAAGCTGCTTCCATGCACAAAATATTGAAAAGTAGAGCAGAACAGCATGGCTTGAATATGTTAGCAACTGCGCATTGGAGCTTCTGTGCTCTGATTGGATGGCAGTGCTGTTCCTGCCTTCCCTGATGATAAAATTAATATTATCAGCTTCCTATCCTTTATGAAAGAAGTAAACAAATGTCAGCCCATTGTTGATTATTTATTTTTTACTTATTTTTGTCTTATTTCTGCTTAACTCTGGCTGTGGTGGGGGTGATATTAAACCTGGGACTTTGGTGCCTCACACAGGAGACTCTCTTTGCATAACTATTATGCTGGCTCCCCCACTCTGTTTATTGATTCTTTTGCTTCCAGGTTAACCTCCAGCACCCCATGTGGGGTCCATGCTATAAGAAAGAATTAATTAACTAAACCCCTGTAGAATATCCAAATGTGGGGGGCAGGCAGTAGGGCAGTGGGTTAAGCACACATGGCCCGAAGCTCAAGGACCAGAGTAAGGATGCCGGTTTGAGCCCCCGGCTCCCCACCTGCGGGGGGGGGGGGGGGGGGGGGGGGAGTGTCGCTTCACAGGCGATGAAGCCGGTCTGCAGGTGTCTCTCTCTCCCTCTCTCTGTCTTCCCATCCTCTCTCGATTTCTCTCTGTCCTATCCAACAACAACTACAGCAATAACAACAACGATAAACAACAAGGGCAACAAAAGCGAAAAAATGGCCTCCAGGAGCAGTGGATTTGTAGTGCAGGGCACCAAGTCCCAGCGATAACCCTGGAAGTAAAAAAAAAAAGAAAAAGATAGACAGAAAGAAAGAAAGAGAAAAGAAAAGGAAAGAAAAGAAAAGAAAAAGGAAACCCAAATATGTAGAAGAGAAGCCCCAGACTTATCTGGCCAGATAATACAGTCCCTGAGGAAGGTCTCCCCGACCTGCATGGTGTATCTTATCCTGACAGGTCCTAAAATTCTTGTCCGGGAGTAGGGAGATAGCACAGCGGGTTAAGCCACGTGGCGCAAAGCGCAAGGACCGAAGGAAGGACCGCCATTCGAGCCCCGGCTCTCCACCTGCAAGGAAGTCCCTTTCACAGGCGGTGAAGCAGGACTGCAGGTGTCTATATTTCTCTCCTCCTCTCTGTCTTCCCCTCCTCTCTCCATTTCTCTCTGTCCTATCCAACAATGAAGACATCATTAACAACAATAAAAAATTTTTTTTAAATTCTTTCCCCAGGCAGCCACTGAATGCTACAGGACTCCAGCCTCCTTGAAGTGCTATTCCTTTAAATCCTGAAGCTAACCTTCTGTGAGGCACAGCTATGCAGGAAAAGATAACAGTAACTAGACAACCAGACCCTGAGAAATGGGTTGAAGATTCCCACCCCATGCCTCAACCTTACTACATCTGCTTCTGTTAAGATGTCTTCTGCTCTAAGCCTATAGCACCCTATGTAAGCTGTACCTGCCCTTTAATTCTTTAAGAGCACATGCTCTTTCTGTGGTCTGTTAATGTTAATAAACTGTGTTCTCACATTCCTGGAGTGTTTCGTGACTCTCCTCTGAGGGTAACTGTTTCTGCTGTAAAACTTTCTGTAACTGGAGTTTCACTGTTGCTCTGTTTTGTTTTTGTTCTTTTGGTTTTGGCTTTGTTTTTTAGAGGTGGAGAAACAGGAGGGAAGGCTGAAGATATAGAAGAGAGAAAGAGAGACACCTGCAACACTGTTCCACTGCTTGTAAAGCTTCCCTGCTACAGGTGGGGACCAAGGGCTTGAACCTAGGTCCTTGCTCATGGTAATGTGTGTGCTTTACCAGGTGCACCACTGCCTAATAGTATTTCACTATTCCAAGCTGATTTTTTTTCAAAAAGGGAAACAGAGGGGAGCTGAGTGGTTGTACACCTGGTCAAATGCTCATGTTGCCATGAGTGAGAAGCTAGGGTCAAGTCTGTCGTCCTCAGAGGGTTGGAGGACCTGGTGAGTGGTGTCGGAGAAAAGATAGGAGGCTGGTTGTCCAGCAAACAGCAAAGTTTATTTTCAGCTACAGCAATTTATACCCTTTTTGCATAGCTCTTTCTCAGACACAGCTGCATTCTTAGGCATGCTATTCTACATTAAGAATCTCTTTTCTGGGAGTCGGGTGGTAGTGCAGTGGGTTAGGCGCACATGGCGTGAAGCGCAAGGATCCCAGTTCGAGTCCCCAGCTCCCCACCTGCAGGGGAGTCACTTCACAGGCGGTGAAGCAGGTCTGCAGGTGTCTATCTTTCTCTCCCCGTCTTCCCCTCCTCTCTCGATTTCTCTCTGTCCTATGTAACAACGACGACATCAATAACAGCAGCAACAACAAAAAAAAAACCAAGGGCAATAAAAGGGAAAATAAATGAATATAAAAAATACTTTAAAAAAAGAATCTCTTTTCTACTTATTAAAACAATATGTGCTTGCACAAACACATCAACATGTTCTTATTTAATCAGGACATTCCTTGAACTTTGTCTATTTAAGCTTTAAAAATCCTGGGCATGTCTGTTCCTCCACTTCCTTGGACATTGGCTTCTGGCCCAGTGACCTTAGAACTAAGGCTTGCCTCCTTGTCATTCGAGATTGCTCAGCATACTGGTCCTTGCCAAGTCCCCAGTGGAGGTTCAGTTAACTCATTCCACAAAGTCCCTAGTCTCCACCTGCAATGGGTGAGTGTTACAAGTAGTAGAGCAGTGCTATAGGTGTCTCTCCTTCTCTCTCTCTCTCTCTCTCTTTCTCCCTCCCTCTATCAAAAACAGAAAGAGAGAAAGAAAGAAAGAAAGAAAGAAAGAAAGAAAGAAAGAAAAGAAGGAAGAAAGAAAAGAAAGGGATGGGCTGTGGCTCAGCAGGCTAAACGCACATGGCCCAAAGCACAAGGACCAGTGTAAGGATCCCATTTCTAGCCCCCGGCTCCCCACCTGCAGGAGGTCGCTTCACAAGTGGTGAAGCAGGTCTGCAGGTGTCTATCTTTCTCTCCCCCTCTCTGTCTTCCCCTCCTCTCTCCATTTCTGTCTGTCCTATCCAACAATGACAACATCAATGACTACCAGTGGTAGCGTTAACACAGAATAGAAAGACCAAGGATGTGCAGAGGGAGAGTGTGTGCAATAGCTTGAGATTGTGCAGGTGGTTCAAAAAAGAGTCAAGTAAGTGAAAACAAAGAATTGAGGTGAGGAAAGTCAGACTGAACTTCACCAAGTAAGCAGCAGCAGATAAGTAGAGAGCAAGGCTAGTAAATTGAAATGCCTAGTATGGAAAATAGAATGTGCCTAATCACATTTGTAGTGCCCAAGGCTAACTGCTATTTTTTTTTTCTTTTGTATTACTTTCCTGTAATAGCTGCTTAGACCAACCCCCATGCCCAACCCTTACTTAAAGCAAACAGAACTGCAGCTGGGCTGGGTGCCCACTTGCGTTAATCAAGTTTTTCCCTGTTGACACCATTGGCGGGCTCTGAGTCTTGAACCCACAACAGAATCTTGCAAAACAAATGCATTGCTGGTGAAACAGCTCACTTGGATAGTGTGTTGCTCTGCCATGTGTGCTACCCAGGTTTGAGTCCAGCCCCCACAACATAGAAGGAAGCTTCACTGCTGTGGTCTCTTTCATTCTCTTTCTCTGCCTCTATGTTCAGAGCAACATAATTTTATAGCCCAAACATGGAAGCAACCCAATTTTATTCTATCCAACTTAATACACTCAGTCAAAGCACTGACTTTGAACATGAATCAGTATAATCACTCTACCCAAGAGGACCAGAGACAAATTCCACTTGCAATTCTGCTCACTGGAGAGTTCTCCTTCTCCACTAGTGTCTAGCACCATCTTTCCCCCCCCCATTTTTATTAGTGGTTTAATAATGATTAACAAGATTGTAGTCTTGTTTTTTTTATAATTTATTTGCAAAATAGAAAATATAGACCATAGACTAAGAGGGGGTGAAATTCCACATATTTCCCACCACCAGACTTCCATATACCATCCCCTCCATTGGAATCTTTCCTATTCTTTATCTCTCTGGGAGCATGGACCCAGGGTCATTATAGGATGCAGAAGGTGGGAGGTCCATTTTCTATAATTGCTTCTCCAATGGGCATGAGCATTAACAGGTTGATCCATACTTCCAGCCTGTTCCTATCTTTCCCTACTAGGGCAGGGCACTGGAGAGGTGGGGTACCAGGGTACATTGCTGAGGTCGTCTGTCTAGGCGAGTCAGGTTGACATCATGGTAGCATCTGCAACTTGGTGTTTGGAACATGTATTCCTTTGCTTCCTCCTTTCTTGTGGAACTCGGTTCAGTAGTTCTTGTAAGGTGGAGTTGATTGTGGCAAATTTCTTTAGTTCTTTTTTTTAATTTTTTATTATCTTTATTTATTGATTGGATAGAGATATTCAGAAATCGAGAGGGAAGGGAGGGACAGAGAGGGTGAGAGACAGAGACACCTGCAGCACTGCTTCACCACTTGTGAAGCTTTCCCCCAGCAGGTGGGGACTGGGGACTCAAACCCAGGTCCTTGTGCATTGTAACATATGCACTCAACCATCTGGCCCCTCTTTAGTTCTTAAATACTTGAAAAAAACCTTTATTTCTCCCTCATATTTGAAGGATAATTTTTCAGGATACAATATTGTATCCTGAAACAATATTGTATCCATGGCTGGAATTCCCTCTCCTTTAGAACTTTGAATATGTCACTCCACTCTCTCTCTCATTCTCTTTGCCTCTAGAGTTTGTAAAGAGAAATCTAATGAAAGTCTTAGAGCTCTGTCTTTGTATGTAACTTCTTTCCTTTCCCTGGCAGCCAGCACAATTTTTTCCTTGTCATTGACTTTTGATAGTTTTACAATAATGTGCCTTGGCATTGGCCTTTTTGTATTTATAAATCTGGGTGATCGTTCTGCCTCTTGGATGGGAATGTTTGGATGGTTTCCTAAGTGAGGGAAGTTCTCAGCTAAAATTGCTCTGAAAATGGACTGGGGGGGTCAGAAAGTAGCACAGTTGGTTAAGCGCACATGGCACAAAGCTCAAGGACCAGCGTAAGGATCCCATTTCAAGCCCCCAGCTCCCCACCTGCGGGGGGGGGGTGTCACTTCAAAAGCGGTGAAGCAGGTCTGCAGGTGTCTACCTTTCCCTCTCCCTCTCTGTATTCTCCTCCTCTCTCCATTTCTCTCTGTCCTATCCAACAAAAACGGCAACAATACCCACAACAATGACAAAAAAACAAAAACAAGGGCAACAAAAGGGGGAAAAATAGCCTCCAGGAGCAATGGATTCATGGTGCAGGCACCGAGCCCCAGCAATAAAAAAAATGGACTCTGGGTCTTTGGCCTTGTCCTCCTCTTCAGATATACCTATCACTCTTATAGTCAATCTTTTGATGGAGTCTGCAATTTCACAGAGAGTTGCTTCACTCTTTCTAAACCACACCTCTCCCTCATCTTTGAATTGAAAGAATAGGCTGGTCATATCTTCTGAATTGGAGATTATTTCTTCTAAATGTGTGGATCTACTTGATAATCCTTCTACCTGAGCATGGATTGCAGTTAGAGTGTCTTTCACTCCCTGGCATTCTGACTAAAGTTCTTCTTTCAAGATTTGACGATTCTTAGTGATGTCTGTTATAAGTTCCTCTCTCATGTGTTTTAATCCCGTAGTAACATGCTCTTTTAATTGTTGCTTAATTTCTTGAAGAGTTCTCATAATGAGTTCTGTGTAGTCTGTCTCTGAGAGTCTAAATCTGTAATTTCTTGGATTTCCTCTTCTTGGGACGGGAGGGGGGGAGGAGTGGTTGCTTTGGGTTGTCTTGTGGTCACAATGCCCTGTTTTATATTGTGTCTTTGCCTTGAATTCAGAAGGCTGAAGTCCCCCCCACCCCAGGTCAAAGACTGAGGGGTTGTAAGCCCCTGTCGCTTTTCTTCAGACACTAGGAACAATGTTACTTGCTTGCTGTGCTTAAAGTGAAATTCCCAAACTGGTGCAGCTCAGCACCCCTGCCACCCAGAGCTCTGACTTGACTTTGCTGTTCTTCAATCCATGCCCCTTTTTGCTCCAACTGCACACGAGCACCCACCTGAGGCTGCAGAACTTTCAGCCATAGATTATGACTTCAGTTGGGCCTCTTGTTGTATTTATTTATTTTTTATTTTTTGGGAGGAGAGGTTATTTGGTCCCAGTCATTCCATGCCCATGCCTCCCAGAAGTCTCCAAGATTGTAATATTATTAATCTTGCAATTGTACAATTCCACACAGTTCTCAGAGTTCCATGTCTCATCATCTCCATTGGAAACGTCCCTATTCTTGGACTTCCTAGCTTCTTCCCTATTCTTGGACTCCCTAGTCTCATCTGCTCTACTCCTACTTTTTGTTTCCTATTCGTTAATCATTTTGTCCCACTTAGTATCTTGCTGCCCTTCAGCCACCAAGTTGCAGAATCTATCATAATTCCATCTTGACTTCCCTGGGCAGACAACCTCACTAATGTGTCTTAGAACCTTACCATTTCAGAGCCCTGCCCCACTAGGGAAAGATGGAAACAGTCTGGGGGTATGGCTTAGCTTGCTAATGTCCATATCCAGCAGAGAAGCAATTACAGAAGCCAGAACTCCCACTTCCTGCACCACAAAAACTAATTTGATTCATATTCCCAGTTGGGGAGGGAATGATAGGGAGAAGGTGACCAGAGGGCTTTGAACTCCAACTCCATCAGGAATTGGAGAGAGAGGAGGGAAAACAGGAACATTTGGATGTAGGTGTATGTGTGACTTGGAAAGGAAGAGAAGATGGGACTCTCCCCCCCAAAAAAAGGGGCCAATATATACAAATATAGACAGATGATTGTAGAAATAACAATTGGCCCATATCTGCAACCTTGCTTACAATGGAGAGATTGGGGATCCAGAACCCTGGTGGTGGGAATGGTGTGGAATTGTACGCCCATTATCTTGTAAATTTGTAAATCAATATTACATTACTAATAAAAAATTAAAAAAGAAACTTCCATATTTTTTATCCCTCTGGGAGTATGGACCAATTCTTTATGGGGTGCAAAAAGTGGAGGGTCTGGCTTCTGTAATTGCTTCTCCCTGGACATGGGCACTAGCAGGTCAACCCCCTGGCCTGTTTCTGTCCTTTTTCGGTAGGGTAGGGATCTGGAGAGGTGAGGTTCCAGGACATATTGGTGAGGTTGTCTGCCCAGGGAAGTCAGGAAAGAATCATAATAGCATCTGCAACTTGGTGGCTGAAAACCTGTAATATATAAAGCAGGACAAATAGTTTAGTGAGCAGAAACCCAAAAGTAGGAATAGAGCAGATGAAAGAAGGTGTCTTCATGTGGGAAGAAACTAGTAGGTCTACTGTAGGTATGCTCCAAAGGGCCCATGACTTTAATAATTTTTGCCTGAGCTTGATAGCTAACATGGAGGCAGACCAAAAGTATTGTCTGGGAAGATGGTGCCAGAGTTGAGAATAGGGCTAGAAAGCTGGATTAGGACAGAGAGTAGCCTCAATTTCCAAACATGAGTAAAGTATATAAATACCATTAACTGTTAACCTCATAGATCTGAGCTAAGGCCCACATATATTCCTACTTAGCACAAGAGCCTGTGTGACCTCTGAGTTCCTGTCAATCTGAGACTGCAGTCCATGGTCATAGCTACATTACAGGCTGCACTCCTTTCAGGACCAGTCTTCCCCAAGTGGAAGAGAAGGTTGACCCAGCCTCCCTTCAGAGAGTGGGGCAGTTTCTGTCACTACTGCTCTACAGTGATCCTGGAGAGGCCCACAAGAGGGTTTATGACGATGTTCCTGATGGAAGTGAGCAGTGATGGTGGAGAAAGGAATCTATAAGAGAACTAGGCCCATCATATCTATGTGGGAAACCGACTATTCCCTGACTAGAGCCCCAGATAATGGGGTGGCCTGATAGTGACCAGAAAAGCCATCATTAAAGTGAGCCATTCTTTTGTCCTTATCCAGCTTTGTAGTCCTTTCATTATCTGATGAAGTTAGACTTAAAGTGATTGAGGGAAGCAAGGTTAGGGCTAGGAGAGGAGAATATCTAGGCTTAAATGGTAAATATTTGATTAGATATTTTATAGTGTCTTCTTAGGTCTCTCTAGTTGCTTGCTGAACTAATTGAGTCTGAGTCTCAGCAGACTATTGAGCACTTTTACTTTGAGGTATATAGTTTTCCCACACTTATCGATATATGTGTATATGTACTCTGTTCCTTAGGCCCTGGTCTATAGCTAAGGTCTATAACTTTGTTAGGAAGTACAGCATCTGAAATGGAACTAGGTAGTCCCGTGTATTAGGCAAGGTCTCATCAGATTATTGGAGTTGGAGGATTGACATCTCATGCTTGGTGTCTCTGGATACAGTGTGAAATGATACATAGCATTGTGGCACTGGTTGCATTGATTTAGTTGATTTTTTTTTTTTTTTTTGCCTCCAGAGTTATCACTATAAATCCACTGCTCCTGGTGGCCATTTTTTCGTTGTTGCTATTGTTGGATAAAACAGGGAAATTGAGAGGGACTTCTGGAGGCAGGGCTATGGAGCAGCAGCAGCTGTGTTTCTCTCCTCTCTTCTCCTCTCCTGGGTCAACTAGGAATAAAAAAAGGAGACCACCTGGGACCACAACAACACAAGGCTAGAACAACTTCAGGAACCCACCAAATCACTAGTGAGTGCAAACACGTGTGGCTCATGGACAGAGAGCAACCTAGGGAGAGATTAAGTGGCTGGTAACAGTCCGGCAGTTTACCAGTTGAAACACCACCTCCAGTCTGTTTCACCAACAAGAAGATGGCTGAAGGGAGGAGAGGAATCCCGTAAGACTCACCAAATGCAACTGTGAGTCTCCATTGCTACTGCCCTCAAAATCTGGAGCAGTGGGGGGTGGGGAGGAAGGCCCTGTGCTGACACTAGGGGACAGAGAACTAACCAGGAAACTCAGGAGAAGATCTATACCTCAGTGGCCAAGTGGTGGGGATGTGAGAGTCTCTTTGCATAACTACTGGATTATCTCTGCCCCACCCTGCTTTATCTCTTGGTCAACAGTCAGTGATTAAGCTAAGAAGCCTACTATTAGTTTAAAAGCCCTCAAGCTCCCATAACCTACAGGGAAGAAAAAGAACAAAAGAAGATTTTAAGCGACTGAGATCCAACTCAGGGATTAAAATAATATTGAAACAACTGTCAATTTCCACAACTGTGAACCCTTTAAGTACCTTACTTAGACACGAGTCAATCCAGGCAAGAGTAATCAGTAATTTGAAAAGTACTGTGAGAGGGACCTCATAACATACTATATAAAATGGCTAAACCAACAAGAAGAAATACTGGAGAAATGAACCAGGATAAGAGTCCGGCTAAAAGCCCCCCCCCCCCAAGGTTGAAGCACAAAATAATGAGGTCAACATCCAAACACTAGCTAAGGAAATAATCACAGGAGTGAGTAAAGAGTTTGAGAGAATTGCCATCAGAAATGCAGAAACAACAAATGAAACTCTGGAAGAAAACACTAATTATCTCAAGGTTATTAGAAAGCTGAAAACTAAAATAGCTGAACTAAGAATACAACTAGTTGAACAAGCTAAAACAGTATCAGAACAAGGTAACAAAACAGTTGAACTCCAGAAAACAGTAGAGGGGAGAGAGAATAGAATCAATGAGGCTGAAGACAGAAATAGCAAGATTGAGGACGAATTAGAGATAATTAAAGAAGTAAAAGATCTCAAAAAGAGATTAAGAGATACTGAAAACAACAACAGAGACCTATGGGATGACTTCAAAAGAAATAATATATGCATTATTGGCTTAACAGAGGAAGAAAGAGAGGGAGAGGAAGAAAGCATTCTTCAGGGCATAATAGCTGAGAACTTCGCTAGTCTAGACAACATCAAGGACATAAAGGTTCAAGAAGCCAAGAGGGTCCCAAACAGAATTAACCCAGACTTAAAGACACCAAGACACATCATATGAGAAGCCATCTAAATACAACAAACATCTACTGAAAGAGCAATATATTAACAGCAACACAGTCATAGTAGGGAACTTCATCACCCCATTCTCTCAACTTGACAGATCATCCAGGCAGAAAATCAATAAAGAAATGAGGGAACTAAATGAGGAGATAGATAAACTAGAACTATTGGGCATTTTCAGAGTCATTCATCCCAAGAAACTGGAATACACATTTTACTCAAGTCCACATGGGTCATTCTCAAAGATAGGCCATATGTTAGGCCACAAAAACAACCACAGCAAATTCAAGAACATTGAAATCATCCCAAGCATCTTTTTAGACCACAGTGGAATTAAACACTTAACAGTAAACAAAAGATTACGAATAGTCCCAAATGTGGAAGCTCAACAGTACACAACTTAACAACTACTGGGTCAAAGAGGAAATTAAGGAAGAAATCAAAATATTTCAAGAGTTCAATGAAAATGAAGACACAAGCTATCAAAATATTTGGGACCCAGCTAAGGTAGTACTGA
Organism: Erinaceus europaeus; assembly: GCF_950295315.1. Taxonomy (NCBI): domain Eukaryota; kingdom Metazoa; phylum Chordata; class Mammalia; order Eulipotyphla; family Erinaceidae; genus Erinaceus; species Erinaceus europaeus. The sequence continues at coordinate 53,612,123 of NC_080172.1, forward strand.
GAGGGAAGTTCATAGCCATATAAGCACACATTAGGAAACAAGAAAAAGCACAAATAAACAGCCTGATTGCACATCTTAAAGACCTAGAAGAAGAAGAACAAAGGAACCCTAAAGCAGCCAGAAGGACAGAAATAACTAAAGTTAGGGCAGAAATCAATAACATTGAAAGTAAGAAAGCCATACAAAAGTTAGAAAAAGACATAAAGAAGTGGATAGATATTCCATGTTCATGGGTTGGAAGAATTAACGTCATCAAAATGAATATACTACCAAGAGCCATCTACAAATTTAATGCTTATCCCCATCAAGATCCCAACCACATTTTTAAAATATTTATTTATTTATTCCCTTTTGTTACCCTTGTTTTATTGTTGTAGTTATTATTGTTGTTGTTGTTGATGTCATCGTTGTTGGATAGGACAGAGAGAAATGGAGAGAGGAGGGGAAGACAGGGGGGAGAGAAAGATAGACACATGCAGATCTACTCCACCACCTGTGAAGCGACTTCCCTGCAAGTGGGGAGCTGGGGGCTCGAACCGGGATACTTACGCAGGTCCTTATGCTTTGTGCCACCTGCCTTTAACTCGCTGTGCTACTGTCCAACTCCCCCCAACCACATTTTTTAGGAGAATAGAACAAATGAAACAAATGTTTATCTGGAACCAGAAAAGACCTAGAATTGCCAAAACAATCTTAAGAAGAAAGAACAGAACCGGAGGCATCACACTGCCAGATCTCAAATTGTACTATAGGGCCGCTGTCATCAAAACTGCTTGGTACTGGAACATGAATAGACACACTGATGAGTGCAATAGAACTGAGAGCCCAGAAGTAAGCCCCCATACCTATGGACATCTAATCTTTGACAAATGGGCTCAGACTATCAAATGGGGAAAGCAGAGTCTCTTCAACAAATGGTGTTGGATAAAATGGGTTGAAACATGCAGAAGAATGAAACTGAACCACTGTATTTCACCAAATACAAAAGTGGATCAAGTGGATCAAGGACTTGGATGTTAGACCACAAACTATCAGATACTTAGAGGAAAATATTGGCAGAACTCTTTTCCACATAAATTTTAAAGACAGCTTCAGTGAAACAAATCCAATTACAAAGACTAAGGCAAGCATAAACCTATGGGACTACGTCAAATTTAAAAGCTTCTTCACAGCAAAAGAAGCCACTACCCAAACCAAGAGACCCCTTACAGAATGGGAGATCTTTACATGCCATACATCAGACAAGAGGCTAATAACCAAAATATATAAAGAGCTTGCCAATCTCAACAAGAAAACAAATAACCCCATCCAGAAATGGGGAGAGGACATGGACAGAATATTCACCACAGAAGAGATCCAAAAGGCTGAGAAACACATTAAAAAAATGCTCCAAGTCTTTGATTGTCAGAGAAATGCAAATAAAGAACAATGAGATACCACTTCACTCCTGTGAGAATGTCATACATCAGAAAAGGTAACAGCAGCAAATGCTGGAGAGGTTGTGGGGTCAAAGGAACCCCCCTGCACTGATGGTGGGAATGTCAATTGGTCCAACCTCTGTGGAGACCAGTCTGAAGAACTCTCAGAAGGCTAGAAATGGACCTACCCTATGATCCTGCAACTCCTCTCCTAAGGATACATCCTAAGGAACCCAACACACCCATCCAAAAAGATCTGTGTACACATATGTTCTTAGCAGCACAATTGTAATAACCAAAACCTGGAAGCAACCCAGGTGTCCAACAACAGATGAGCAAGTTGTGGTATGCATACACAATGGAATACTACTCAGCTATAAAAAGTGGTGACTTCACCGTTTTCAGCCGATCTTGGATGGACCTTGAAAAATTCATGTTAAGTGAAATAAGTCAGAAACAGAAGGATGAATATGGGATGATCTCACTCTCAAGCAGAAGTTGAAAGGCAAGATCTGAAGAGCAAATACAAGTAGAACCTGAAACGGAATTGGCGTATTGCACCAAAGTAAAAGACTCTGGGGTGGGGGTGGGGGAGAATACAGGTCCAAAAAACTTGACAGAGGACCTAGTGGGAGTTATATTGTTATATGGAAAACTGGGAAACGTGATGCATGTACAAACTATTGTATTTACTGTTGAATGTAAAACATTAATTCCCCAATAATGAAATTAAAGGGAGTCGGCAGTAGAGCAGCGGGTTAAGCACAGGTGGCACAAAGCGCAAGGACCGGTGTAAGGCTCCGGGTTCGAGCCCCCAGCTCCACATCTACAGGGGAGTAACTTGTCTGTCTTTCTCTCCCCCTCTGTCTTCCCCTCCTCTCTCCTCTTCTCTCTGACCTACCTAACAACAAGGACAATAATAACCACAACAATGATAAAACAACAAGGGCAACAAAAGAGGATAAATAAATAAAAATTTTTAAAAAATAAGAAAAAAAAAGCACAGAGAAATTGAGAGAGGAGGGGAAGACAGCCAAGGTGAAACTTGGCACATAAACCATTTCCCCGCTGCTCCTAGACTGAGCTTTTTACCCAGACTACACCTTGTTAAAGCTTCTCAGTACGTTGGCACTACCCTGTGATGCTGGGGCTCAAATTTAGGCTGTGCACATGACAGGGCATGTCCTCTACCAGATGAGACGAACCCAATCTCTCTTTCAAAGATGAGAAAACTGAGAGCCAGAGAGATACAAATCCACACAGCTATCAGTACTTGGTGGAGCCCAAGCTCAGATTCAGGCAAACTGTCTGCAGAATTTCTGCTCCTCCCTCTTCATAAAAGTGGGTTAAGTGCATGTGGTGCAAAGCACAAGGACTGGTGGAAGAATCCTGGTTCAAAGCCCCCGTCTCCCCACCTGCAGGGGAGTCACTTCACAGGCAGTGAAGCAGATCTGCAGGTGTATCTTTCTCTCCCCCTCTCTTTCTTCCCCTCCTCTCTCCATTTCTCTCTGTCCTATCTAACAACGACGACATCAATAACAACAACAATAAAAACTACAACAATAAAACAAGGGCAACAAAAAGGAATAAATAAATATTTTTAAAAAGAAATAGATAAGAATTTTATAAAACTATACTTTAAAATAAAAGTCTTTAAAATAAAGTGATGTATACTCCTATTAACTTGTAGTCTCATATAAATCACTATTTAACTAATATGAGAAGGGAAAAACTAACTGAATGTCTCAAACCTTCTAATGCACAGACCATAGGCTGAATATATATTTCCTCAGTCTAAGCACTTAAGACTTCAAACATGTAATCAGACTGAATTTTAACAGTGGTCTCAAATTGTTAATACATTTTTTTTCTGCTTCCAGTGTTATTGTTGGGGCTTGGTACTTGCACCATGAATCCACTGCTCCAGGAGGCTATTTTTTCCCCTTTTGTTGCCCTTGTTTTTTAAGTCATTATTGTGGTTATTATTACTGGGCCATGCACTCCACAGGAAACCATTTCTTGTGTGCAAGCATTGGTATACTGATCTGTCTCCACAGTGCAGACCACAATATGTAGATTTCCATTTAAAATGTTACTGAGTGTTACTGAATTGTGTTTTTAGCTGTCCCACCATTTTATGCTTTTGTTGACAGAATATAGGAAAGCCCTGCCTCCTTCCTTCCAATACTTCCATTATCAGTCTCTCTCTCTTTTTAAAATTATTTTAACCTAAGCACTGCTTTGCTCTGGCTTACAGTGGGGCTGGAGACTAAACCCAGGACGTCAGTCTCAGTCATGAAATTCTTTTGCAGAACCAGGCAATGAACTCAGTGCCTCCCACATATGTGATATTGCTGAATGGTTTCCCAGGCCAAATTCCTTCATTCTTTTTATTTCAGAGAGGGGAGAAGGAAAGAGGAGAAAGGGAGAGAGAAACACAGAAAGAAGAGAGACACCACAGCACCAAGGCATCATCATCATCCTTAGAGTTTCCCTGGTGTCTCTCTCCCCTGTCTTCTGCTGAACTCTTGGAAGTAGAGGCCAGACTCGAAACTAGGTCTTGTGTGTGACAAAGCAGGGGCACCATCTAGGTGAACCACATTGCTGGCCCCCAGATAACTTGGACAATTTCACATGTGGCTGGGGCTAGGGAGGTGTATGGGGTAGAACATGAGTGGGACATGATTTAGAGAAAGCAGTCCAGCATCAGCTATCTTCCACAAAGAGCTATGGACACATCTCCTAAAGCCTCAGGCCCCATCTCTCCTGGACACTGGCAGGAATAACTTCTCCCTTCGTCCCAGGCTCCATTTTAGAGCTGAGAGGAGAAAGTGAGGCCCAGACACCCCAGGGCAGCTGGGATCTGTTCCTGCCCATCCAGGGCCCCAGCAGAGAGCCTGACTCAGGTCTGTGACTCCAGGAACCAAAAGGTCCTTCCCACCTCCAAACAGACAGGTTTTATTTTTTCCTTTGGCTATTTGATTTACAGTTCTGGAACCTGTCCAAAATAAGGGCTTGATGAAGAGGTTTTTGATGGTTTCATTTGGGCCATTAAGTGAAACTGATGCAATTCTTTCCTTCACAGGGCTCTTAACCAACTGGGTGGAAGCCACACTGGTTTCTGCAAAGGTTGGAGGCATCGTATAAAAGCTGTTTTATGGCCTTCATCTCAGCTTTGCTGGAGCCAGGCTTGGCACAGAGAAAGGCTGGGAGCAGGGGGTGTCTGCACACTCAAACTTTCACCTGTGCCCTTGTGTCCCTGCCCTTGGTTCTGCTCCCACATTTAGCCCACAGACTTTGTTTTCAATACCAAACCACTAATTTCAAATGTGCAATAAGAAATTATTGTGCCTTTGGTCCTAGTCAGAGCCTGGGAAATCATTCTGCAAGCAACTGTCCTCTCATACTTAGAGAGTTAAAAGATTTATTGAAAGAGGCAACTGAGACATGTAAACCCTCTTCAGATCTTGATTCAAATAAATACATGGTAAAAGACAAAACTGAAGAGAACAGAGGACTCTTGGCCATTGATTATATAGTTGACCATAGGAAATATTTAATTATTTAAGTGTGAGAATGATAATATGGTTTTAAAAAATAACTCTTATCTGGAAGGGATGCATACTAGAATATTAATGCAGGGGCCAGGGGATGGCACACCAGTTGAGTGCATACATTACTATGTACAAGGACCGAGGTTCAAGCCCCTGTTCCTACCTGTAGGCAGAAAGCTTCACAAATCATGAAGCAGCGCTGCAGGTGTCTCTCTTTTTCCCTTTCTATCTCTCCCTCACCTCTCAGTTTCACTTTATCTCTATCAAATAAAAGAACAAAAGAGAGAAAGAGGGGGCCGCGCGGTAGTGCAGCAGGCTAAGCATACATTGCACAAAGTGCAAGGACCAGCTTAAGGATCTGGGTTCGAGCCCCCGGCTCCCCTTCTGCAGGAGTGGTCACTTCACAAGTGGTGAAGCGCATCTATAAGTGTCTATCTTTCTTTCCCCCTCTCTGTCTTCCCGTCCTCCCTTGATTTCTCTCTGTCCTATCCAATAACAACAACAACAATAATAATAACAGTAACAACAACTATCATAAACAAGAAGGGCAACAAAAAGGGGGGGAAATGTCCTCCAGGAGCAGTGGACTTGTAGTGCAGGCACTGAGTCCCTGCATTAACCCCGGAGGCAAAAGAAAGAGAAAGAGAGAGAGAAAGGAAGGAAGAAAAGGGGGAGGATAGGATAGAGGAAGGGAGGAAGGAAGAAAGGAAGGAAAGAAGGAAGGAAAAAAACTAGCATTGAGAGCCAGCAAGAGAGCTTAGTGGGATACCGCACCTGCTGCTTTGTCACGCGTATGACCCAGCTTCAAGCCCATCCCCTCTACACTGGGGGAAGCTTCTGTGCTGGGATGTATCTCGCTCCCTCTCTCTCTTTTTCTCTCTCTCTCTTTCTCTTTCTCTCTATCTCACTCTCTACCTGACATAGTCAACCTGAAGCAGTGAAGTCCTGGTGATATCAAGAAAGGGGGGGCAGAATGTATAGAAAGAAGAAGAAAGGAAGAATGCAAGGAAGAAATGAAGGAAGGAAAATCTAGAATCCAGTAAGGCTAGGAGGCAAAATGGAAGCATGACAGGTACTGAGCTCTTTTTTTTTTTTTTTTTTTTGAGCTGATTTTTATTGAAGGTGGTTGGCCTGGGAAGTGTCCCAGTGAGTTAAATGTTGAACCCTTAAGCATGAGGTCCTGAGTTCAGTCTTCAGCATCACATATACCATAGTGATACTCTGGTTCTCCCTTTCTGTCCTTCTCTTCTCTGGTTCTCATAAATAAATATTGATTGATTGATTGATTGATTGATTGATTGAAGGTGGGTGACATACCTGCCTTTGTAGTGTATTATTTCTTCTATGCCAGGGGCTAGCCCCAGCAGGTTATTAGGGTAACCTGAAAGATGAGGGGCATCGGCGTGGAATGAGAAAGAATGAGAGACAAGTGAATTGATGCTGAATCAAACTCAAGCAGACATCTCTGTCATACTGAAGCAGAGCTTTATTTTTATAATCTCATAAGGCTTAGATCATTAAAACAAAAATCACCAGTTCTGGTACTTGTGTGGGGGGCCGCACAGCAGAAGTAAGCCATACTGGCCTCTCGTGTTAGCTTCAGTGGCTAACAACAGGAAAAGACCAGGTGACCATTTAGTCACAAACGATCTGATTATTGTACAGAAGGCAGGGTTTAAATAGCAGAAGGGAACAAAGGACATTTTTCACATGTGGCAGTAAAGGTGGGCTTTGGAAGGTCAGAACGCCCATGGTGAAGGTCCTAAGGAATTGATAGTGGTAGAGGGGAGAGTTCTGGAATGATCAGTGGCAATTGAGTAAGACAGTCAATTAGCTGAAGGTCTTTAGAAGGACATGTTAATTATCTCAACAAGGGAGAAGTAGACAGAGAGGAGCCTTGAAGGAAGATAGACGAGTTAGATCAAAGTGGATGAGGGGTTTAAGGAAATAGGAAGGAAGGGCCTTTTGGTCAAAGCTGAATGGTGATATGTGGAGTATGTGTGATCACAGCAGGTAAACTATAGCGAACTTTAAGCAGGCAAACCATTTGGTTTATAACAAGGAAATGAGTTAAGTGTTAGGGGGTGATGCTTGTGATGCTTGGGAGACTGACAAGGGAAAACTGAGTCAGGAATGCTTTTCCCTCCATGCTTGACCCCTGGAAGGGAGAGGCTGACAGGTGGGGTATCTTTTCAGATTTCTGTCTTTATGATGGGAGTTGCCCTATGCACTTACCATGCTTTCACAATTAACCCCACAACCAAGGCTTTGATTATTAATACAAAAATCACCAAGGCTTTGGGCACTAATACAAAAATCACCAAGGCTTTGATTATTAAAACAAAAATCACCAAATAAGAACAACACAGGTAGGGAACACCTCCTGCTTTGTGGAACATTCACATTCCAGGGGCACTTTTCTCCCTAGAGATCACATCACAGTTTCTGTTTTCTGTTACTCCTGTACCTGTGTGCTAGGCAGATGTCCTACTGATTAAGATTAATATTCTACCTGTATGTTTATGCCATTCTTTTGCCCCTATGCATCAGAAGCCATTGTTCATAGAAAGTTCAAGCTTGTTATGTTTCTAGGGGCCTTAAACAAATTGAGCAGCCCATTTTTCATAAAATCTGTTCTATTGTTTGATCAAGGAGTTTTGTTTTGTTCCTTACTGAGAAGGCACCAAGGTGGTGCTGACCTGGCCAGCCTCTTCATAAGGTTAAACTCTCTAGCTAGAATCCATCTTCTGTGTATGTTCACTGTGTGACCTAGTTTCTTGTGTACTATTCCTGCATAAGGAAGTGGGAGCATAGTGGTGTGAGGTAGATGAAAAGGCCCACTGTATCTAGGCAGGTTCCATAACTTTCCATTAATTAATTATGCTATGTAAGGTGGCCCCTCCACTGAGGGAACCACCAATCTTTCTCTATATTTTAAGGGGAATACTAAAGGAAGTGGTGTAGATAAAGGGGAAAACATTTTTTCCTGTATTGGAGCCTCCTGATAAATTCTGCATTGCTGATACTGCTTGTTCCATTATGATCACTCTTACAGAGTGCAGTGCAGGTTTTGTCATTACTTTAGTTATTATTGGTCAGGCTCTGAGCCTGGCCATAGGTAAATATTATTAAGACCACACAGAGCTTAATCCCAAGCGCTTTACATGGCAAAAGGCAAGATGGTTTCAGTCTGGCCTGGAGAGTCCAGCCATGTTGAACTCCCTACGAAGCTGGTATCGTGTCAAGCAGCTCGTATGGCGGCGCCTGCATCACTTCTGTATTTATTCATCATTAGTTTTTCCACTACAAGAAAGACACTGCCCTCTCTCATTTTATATTCGCTCAAGAGAGGAAGATAAAGTAATCACAGAGCTATCATCTGTTGTTTTTAAAAGATTTATCCATTTATTATTTTAATTTTCTTTTAAAAATGTATTTATTATTAGATAGGGACTGAGAGAAATTGAGAGGAGGGAAGATAGAGAAGGAGAGAAACAGAGAGATATCTGCAGCCCTGCTTCACTTCTCATGAAGATTTTCCCCTACAGGTGGGGACCAGGGGCTTGAACCCAAGTCCATGCACACTATAGTGTGTGCCCTTAACCAGGTGCATCACTGCCTGGTGGTGACATCTGGTTAAGCACACACATTACAGTGCACAAGGACCCAGGTTCAAGCCCCTGGTACTTCACAAGAAGTGAAGCAGGGATGCAGGTGTCTCTTTGTCTCTCTCCCTTTCTTTTAAAAAATTTTTATTACTATTTTCATTTATTTATTGGGTAATGACAGCCAGGTGGGGGTAGATAGCATAATGGTTATGCAAAGAGACGCTCTTGCCTGAGGCTTTGAAGGCCCAGGTTCAATCCCCCACACCACCATAAACCAGAGCTGAGCAGTGCTTTGGTTAAAACAACAAGGGCAACAAAAGGGAATAAATAAATAATAAATAAATATTTTAAAAGAATAGGAAGGCTATCAGAGAAGAGGAGGGGATGGGATACGGAGCTCTGGTGGTGGGAACTGTGCCCCTCTTATCCTATGGTCTTGTCAGTGTTTCCATTTTATAAATAAGTATATTTTAAAAAGAGAGAGAGAGCCAGAAATCAAGAGTGAAGGGAGTGATAGAGAGAGGGGAGAGACAGAGAGACACCTGCAGCACTGCTTCAACACTTCTGAAGCTTTCCCCCTTCAGGTGGGGACCAGGGGCTCGAACCTAGGTCCTTGTACATTATAACGTGCACTCAACCAGGAGTGCCACAACCCAGCCCTGTCTCTCTATCTCCCCTTCCTCTCTCAATTTTTGTTTCTATCCAATAATAAATTTAAAAACTCTTTAAAATTTTTTTAATATTTATTTATTTATTCCCTTTTGTTACCCTTGTTGTTTTTTATTGCTATAGCTATTACTGTTGTTATTGATGTTGTCATTGTTGGATAGGACAGAGAGAAATGGAGAGAGGAGGGGAAGACAGAGAGGGGGAGAGAGAGAAACACCTGCTGACCTGCTTCACCACCTGTGAAGCGCCTCCCTGCAGGTGGGGAGCCGGGGGCTTGAACTGGCTGGGATCATTACGCTGGTCCTTGCACTTTGCGCCACTATGCTTAACCCACTGCGCTACCACCTGACTCCCAAAAAATATTTTAAAAAGAGAGAGAGAAAGGAAGGAAGGGAAAGATAATATAATATGCAAAAAGCTTCCATGCTAGAGGCTTTGAGGTCCCAGGCTCAATCTCCAGCACCAGCATAAGCCTGAGCTGAGTAGTGCTCTGGTCTCAATCTCTGTTTCTGTGTCCCTCTAGCAATAAAATAAAATAAAAAACAAAAATAAAATAAATAGGACTGAGGGAGGAAGGGAGGGCAGGAGGGAGGACTGATTAACTTAGTGAAGAAGTTTCAAGCATCTGACCAGAAAGGGTGGCTTGTAGGTAAGGAGGCAGCCCTCTAAGTGCCTCTCAGATTACACTGTGGATAAGGGGCAGAAGGAATTCTGTGCTCCTGGATTTCTCCTGAGTTGTCCAGAGCAGCAGACTCTGCCCTCAGCATTGTGCTGCTGGATGGAGCCATAAAGCACTATATCCTTGTGAGGTGAGGCAGTTACACAGAGCTGGGGGTCATGCCTGTGCCAACTGCTGGCCTGCAGGGCCTGGCCAGGTGCCCTGCTAGCACTACAACCTCCCTCCCAAGATGTGTCGTGGGTTTGTTAAAACAAAGAGAAATGGGGGCCAGGTGGTGGCACACCTCATTGAGCCCACATGTTACAATGTGCAAGGACCCAGGTTCAAGCCCCCAGTTCCCACTTGCAGGGGGAAAGCTTCACAAGTGGTGAAGCAGTGCTGCAGGTGTCTCTGTGTCTCTCACTCTCTCTATCCCTCCCTTCCCGCTCAATTTCTGACTGTCTCTATCCAATAAATAAATAAAGATAATAAAAAATTTTAATTTAAAAAAAACAAAAAGAAATGATCAGGATGGGACTGAGGAACCCTGCTCAGCTGGCAGAAAGCTCAACCCATCCTACCAGACCGGTCAGGCTACCTAATGCCATGGGCACTTAGTGCACACTTATCTTGTTCTAATTTGTTTGTATGCTGTTCCTTTGAATTTTTAAAAAAATTTTAAGTCTTTATTTGTTGGATAGAGACAGTCAGAAATTGAGAGGGAAAGGGGTGATAGAGAGGGAGAGAGACAGAGAGACACCTGCAGCACTGCTTCACCACTTGTGAAGCTTTCCCCCTGTTGGTGGGGAGCAGGGGCTCGAACCTGGGTCCTTGCGTTCAACCAGATGTGCTACCACCTGGCCCCTATATGCTGTTCCTTTACATACAGATCTGTGCCCCACACATACCAGATATCACTGCCAAATTCTCATTCTCTGTTTTTGTTGTTGTTGTTGTTGTTTTTTTGTCATTGTTGGGACTTCCCAGCTCTGGGCTGGGCCTGACATAGATAGATAGATAGATAGATAGATAGATAGATAGATAGATAGATGATAGATAGATAGATATAGACAGATAGACAGACAGAGACAGGAAGACACCACAGCACCAAAGCTTCTTTTGATGTAATGGGGGCCAGGTTCAAACCTGGATTGCACACATGACAAAGCAGTCTACTACGCAGATGAGCTATTTTGTCAGTCTCCTCTAATATACATGTTTTTTCGTTTTGTTGTTGTTCCCTCAGAGCAATGCTCAACTCTGGTTTACAGTGGTGCAGGGGGTTTAAACCTATAACCCTGGAGCCTCAGGCTTGAGAGTCTTTTTGCATAACCATTATGCTATCTATCTCTGCCCCTAACATGTATGTTTTTAATTATTCATTTATTTGAGAAAGAAAGAGACAAACACCAGAACACTGCTCGGCTCTGGTCTATGGTAGTGCTGGGAACTGAACCTGGGAACGAGGAGCCTCAGGCATGAAAGTCAGTGGCATTCCTCTATGCAAACACTAAGTTAGAAAAAGTTGAAATCCAGAAATCAATTCTTTTTACTATAGCAACAAAAACAATAAAATATCTAAGAATAAACCTAACCAAAGAAGTGAAAGACTTGTATACTGAAAATTATTAGTCACTACTCAAGGAAATAGAATGGGAGTCGGGTGGTAGCGCAGCGGGTTAAGCGCACGTGGCGCAAAGCACAAGGACCAGTGTAAGGATTCTGGTTCGAGCCCCCGGCTCCCCACCTGCAGGGGAGTAGCTTCATAGGTGGTGAAGCAGGTCTGCAGGTATCTGTCTTTCTCTCCCCTTCTCTGTCTTTCCCTCCTCTCTCCATTTCTCTCTGTCCTATCAACAACAACAACATCAAGAACAACAATAATTATAACAATAAAACAACGAGGGCAACAAAAGGGAATAAATAAATATTTTTTTAAAAAGATAGAAAAAGACACAAAGAAGTGGATAGATATTCCATGTTCATGGGTTGGAAGAATTAATATCATCAAAATGAATATACTACCCAGAGCCATCTATAAATTTAATGCTATCCCCATCAAGATCCCAATCACATTTTTAGAAGAATAGAAAAAAATGCTACAAATGTTTATCTGGAACCAGAAAAGACCTAGAATTGCCAAAAACAATCTTAAGAAGAAAGAACAGAACTGGAGGCATCACACTCCCAGATCTCAAATTGTATTATAGGGTCATTGTCATTAAAACTGCTTGGTACCAGAACATGAATAGACACACTGATCAACGCAATATAATTGAGAGCCCAGAAGTAAACCTCCACGCCTATGGACATCTAATCTTTGACAAAGGTGCCCAGACTATTAAATGGGGAAAGCAGAGTCTCTTCAACAAATGGTGTTGGATAAAATGGATTGAAACATGCAGAAGAATGAAACTGAACCACTATATTTCACCAAATACAAAAGTAAATTCCAAGTGGATCAAGGACTTGGATGTTAGACCAGAAACTATCAGATACTTAGAGGAAAATATTGGCAGAACTCTTTTCTGCATAATTTTTAAAATTCTTTTCTATTTATTTATTTTCCCTTTTGTTGCCCTTGTTGTTTTTCATTGTTGTTGTAGCTATTATCGTTATTGATGTCATCATTGTTAGATAGGACAGAGAGAAATGGAGGGAGGAGGGGAAGACAGAGAGGGGGAGAGAAAGATAGACACCTGCAGACCTGCTTCACCGCCTGTGAAGCGACTCCCCTGCAGGTGGGGAGCTGGGGACTCGAACCGGGATCCTTAGGCCGGTCCTTGTGCTTTGCGCCACCTGCGCTTAACCCGCTGCGCTACAGCCTAACTCCCTTTTTTCACTTTCTTTCCTTTACTCAAGTTTGTAAACCCTTTGGTCTTTTATTATTTTTTTTTCTTTGCCATCAGGATTACCACTGGGACTCAGTACCTGCATAACTCTACAGTTGGCATTTTCTCTGTGTGTGATAGTTGTAGAGGGCAAGAGAGTCAGAGAGAGATAAAAGAGAAAAAAGAGATAGAGAGAGAGAAAAGTCACCTGCAGCACTGCTCCACCACTGGTAAGACTTCCCCCTTGCAGGTGGGGACTAAGGATTTGACCCCAGGTCCTTGTGCATCATAATATGTGCATTCTGTCAGGTACACCACTGCCTAGCCCTCCCTGTGGTCTTACTTATTGAGTCTCCACCTCAAACTTTGGCCCCTTTACTAGCCAATAAAAACTTTACTTCAGAGCTTTCACCTGAGGCAGTGAAAGTGACTCCAGTAGACACAGTGTCAGCAGTTTCAAAGAAGAGGGGGGCAGGTACCCCAGTCAGCAATCACCTTTAAAGAAAGAGGTGGGACCCCTGGCTTCAAGATGGAGATACTCTGGATGGGGAACAGATCTTGCAGCCGGGAGCCTCCCTCTTTAGTAGACAGAGCTGCTGGCAGTCCTGTGGTTTGTCATAGCCCAGGGAGAAAGAGTGGCACTGTGCTGGACTGGCTTTGGGCCCAGTTCTCTGTCTTGGGCTGCTACTAAGCCACCAGGCTGGGAGATGGGGGAGGTGCTCCTCTTCTACTTCCTGAGGTTTCTGAAGAGAATCAGGAAGCCATGCACACTCAAAACTTTCTCCCCACTGTAAAGCTCCAGGGAGTAAAGGAATAGGTCTGGGGACAGTAGAACCTGTTCTCATCACTCAGCCCACTAGACAGAGAGGAGCAGTCCGTGTGTGTGTGTGTGTGTGTGTGTATGTCTGTGTATGTGTGTGTGTCTGTGTGTGTGTCTGTGTGTGTGTGTATGTGTGTATGTGTGTGTATGTGTGTGTGTATGTCTGTGTGTGTGTCTGTGTGTGTCTGTGTGTATGTCTGTGTGTGTCTCTGTGTGTGTGTATGTCTGTATGTGTATCTGTGTGTGTATGTGTGTATGTGTGTATGTGTGTGTGTGTGTGTGTGCACTTTTATTTGTTTGTTGTTCTTTGATCCTAGGGTTTTTACTGGGGCTTCATGCCTGCACAGTCCTAGCCATCCTGGCACTCCATCTATATTTATTTATTGAAACAATTGTTTAGACACAGAGGAGAGAAACGGCACCATTCCACTAGTCACAAAGCTGCCCTCTGCATGATGTTTCCATGTGGTGCCAAGGGCTCAGACCCTGGTCTTCTCACAGCATCCTGTGTGTGCCCTACTGAGTGAGTCCCAACCCCTGAACTGTGCCATTTAGAGCATTTATGTCTAAAACAAGAGGACACCCTTAGGGAAGCACCAACCTTGGCCATGGAGGTAGGAACAAGTGGGTGCAGACCTGGAAGCCTCTGAAAAGTTAAGAGTTAGTCTTTTGTGCATGTGTTCACATGTCCACTCAGGCCTGAATGCTCTGGCAGTCACACACACACACACACACACACACACACACACAGCCACCACTTGAGAGCACTTGGCAGGCTGCCCTGTCATTCCTGCTAGGCTCTCCCTGCCCCACCCCATTCCCCTATTGGTTGTATAAATTCCCTCCCTCTGACCCTTCTTTCAAAGGAATACTGGCACAGCTCTCCTCCATCTATTCTGCCTCCTCTGAACCAGCACTGTCCAGAACCCAGCATGGGTAAGAGGGGGCTGCCTACCCTGGAGATGAAAGGAGACCCAGGGAGAAAATGGTTGGGGGAAAAGAGCACCACTTGCCTCTGCTTAACCCAGGTTTCTGGGAGGGATGGCAGAGGAAAGGCTGGGAAGTGTAACCCTGGGTTTCTAGCCAGCTACCCAGCTGAGGCCAAGGCAGCTGAGGAAAGCAGGGGGGCAAGGCTGTGTGTGGGGGGGAACTTCCTGAATGGCTGACACGACACCGAAGGAGACAGACATGCTGCTTGTATCTGGGGTCGGGGTCTGTCAGCTTGTGACTCTAAGCCCAAGGTGCCCCCTCACTCTGTAGGGAGCCCCCATCGCCCCTCACTGGAGGAGGAAATCAGGGAGTTTACTCTCTTGCTGAAGGCTTGTTTCTGTGTCCCTAATGTCCTCCTGTCCCCACCCCTGCTCGTGGAGATGGAGATCAAGCTGAGAGATGTGTGCCTATGTCCCTAGGAAGTGCTTCCTTCCTCGGCTGGGGTCTTCCCGGCACTCAGCCTGGCATCAGAAAGTCCCACCAGCTGGCTCTGGTTTCATCTCAGACCAAAAACACTCCGAGATGCTTGGGGGGAATCAAGTGACACCGAGGCCTGCTCGACTTTGAGAGTTTCAAGGCAGCCCCTTTTCATGCCCATGTCTCCTTGTGACCAAGCAGTGTATACACATGTCTTAATGCCTTCTTTTTATTTTATTTATTTACTTATTTTCCCTTTTTTTGCCGTTGTTGTTGTAGTTATTGTTGTTGATGATGATGTCATCATTGTTGTTGGATAGGACAGAGAGAAATGGTGAGAGGAGGGGAAGACAGAGGGGGTGAGAAAGATAAACATCTGCAGACCTGCTTCACTGCCTGTGAAGTGCCTCCCCTGCAGGTGGGGAGCCAGGGGCTTGAACTAGGATCCTTACTCCGGTCCTTGCACTTCGTGCCACGTGCGCTTAAGCCGCTGTGCTACCGCCCCACTCTTATCTTAATGCCTTCTATATATAAACATATATTCTTTACTTTTAATGCAAGGAAAAAGACCAGAGCACTGCTCAGCTCTGGCTTATGCTGGTGCTGGGGTTTGAACTTGGGACCTGAGAGCCTCAGACATGAGAGTCCAATGTATAAACCGCTCTTCAATGTTTCCCCCACCCCCAGTGCCAGCTCTGCCCTAGCAGAACAAATCTCCTTAGTTCTTTTGGAGATGACAGCTTTCTCACCCTACCCTACCCCCTTCTCCACACTCATCCCCATCCTGGTCTCTGAGCATCAGATACTGCTTGGGGTTGTCCCTCATTTCAGTTATTTTAAAAAATACTTTATTTATTTGTTGGCTTGCTGGCTTTATTGGAGAGAGAAATTAAGAGGGAAAGGGGCAATAAAGAGGGAGAGAGATACCTGCAACACTACTTCACTGTGAAGCTTCCCCCTGCAGGTAAGTAACGGGGGAGGAGGAGTGGACTTGAACCCTGGTTCTTGTGTGCTTTGTAACATGTACACTTAACCAGCTGCATTACCTAGCAACCACCACCAGCCCTTCATAACTTAAAAAAAAGTTATAAAATACTTCTTTACCAGAGAGCTTCTGCATACCTGGTCTTATCTGACCGTCCTGGCCACCTGGAGCAGAAAACAGGATATCATTACTGGCAGGATATCTTAGCAGGTGAAGGTGACAATCACCAAACATGAAGGAGCTTTGACACTGGTCCCTGACACCACTGCTGCCTCTCAACCTCCTAAGTCACAGGCCAAAGCAAATTTTGGGGTGGGGGGACCCACCTCCCTGCCCCAAGGCCTGCACACCAGGGTGGGGTTCGGTTCTGCCTACTCTAGTCTCCCCATGTGTGGTCAGTCCTGAGAGCTCCATTCCAGGATTTCTTCCAACCTACATCACCCTGCCTCCCTCCCTTTCAGTCTAGCCCTCCTCCCAGTACCTCCCAGGGCGCAAGCTCAGACCACCTTATCAGCCCCTAAGACTCTGGGCCAACAGGTCAGTGTGGCTTCCCTGCACACTGCTGGGAACCAGGAGGAGTGGGAGGATTAGAAGGGCCTCTCACTGCAACACTGTTGGGGGCCTCTGAGAGTCTTAGAATTGGTCCCAGCACCTGACTTAACAGATAAAAGTGTCTGGCTCAAGACCAGGTGTGCATGGTGTCCATCTGGGGAATATCCAGCTGCTCTCAGCTCCACAGCCTTGAACTTCAGCCTCTTAGCCCCTCCCAAACTCTTGGTTATATAAACCAGGATCTGGACTGCAGCCCCAGGTCCTGACCCAGAGGAGAAAGGAGGAAATTCCCCAGGTCTTGCAGGAGGTGGAGCCCAGCAGGCCTAGCCCTCTCCTTCTGAGAGGTGTTCACCACTACCCAGCCTACTGGCTCCCTCCAAGCAGGATCCAAGCTGCCCCTCCCTGTAGACTACATATAAAACCCACTCTAAGGGCTGCAGGGATAGCTCACTGGGTAGGGTGTCTGCCTTACCATGCATGCATGTGGCCAAGTTTCCAGCCCTGGCACCTAGGAATGCCACGGCACAGGGAGAAGTTCTGGCTCTGTGTGTCCCCTTCTTCCCAACACACACGGTCTCAGAATTTGAATTGAAAAAAATAGTTGTCACCTTCTGTACCCCATAATGATCCTGGGTCCATACTCCCAGAGGGATAAAGAACAGGGAACCTTCCAATGGAGAGGATGTGATACAGAACTCTGGTGGTAGAAATTGTATGGAATTGTACCCCTCTTATCGTACAATTTTGTCGATCATTATTAAATCAATAAAATAAAAGAAAAAGAAAAAAACTGAGCTGGGTGGTCTGGAGGTGGCACAGTGGATAAAACACTAGATCTTCAAGCATGATCCCTGAGTTCATTCCCTGGGAGCACATATACCAGAGTGATGTCTGGTTCTTTCTCTCCTCCTACCTTTTTCATTAAAAATTATTATTATTATTATTTTAAAAACTTAGCTGGGAACAGTGAAATCAAACATTCCTCTGACTCCTAAAAAGAAAAAAAGTAGTTTTTTTTTTAATTCTTTGTATTTTATTTATTTTTTAGAAGCAGAGAGAAATCAAGAGGGAAGGGGGATGATAGAGAGGAAGAGAGACACCTACAGACTTGCTTTACTGCCCATAAAACTTTCCCCTTGGGGGTCAGGCGGTAGTGCAGCTGGTTAAGAGCACGTGATGTGAAGTGCAAGAACTGGCATAAGGATCCTGGCTCCCCACCTGCAGGGGGTTTGCTTCACAGGCGACGAAGCAGGTCTGCATATGTCTATCTCTCTCTTCCCCTCTCTGTCTTCCCCTCTTCTCTCCATTTCTCTCTGTCTTATCTAACAACAACAACATCAATAATAACTACAACAATAAAATAACAAGGGCAACAAAAGGGGGTAAAAAGAAAAAAAAAACTTTTCCCTTACAGATGGGGAGAAGGAGTTTATACTCTGGTCCTTGTGCACTCTAATGTGTGCACTCAACCAGCTGTGCCACAGCCTGGTCCCTTCTTTTTTTTTTAACCAGAGCACTTATGATAGTGCCTGGGATTAAACCTGGGGCCTCTAAGCCTCAGGCATGAAAGTCTATTGTATAAATTGCTATGCTGTCTCTCTGGCCCATTGTAATATATTTTAAGATTTATTTGTTTGTTTATGAGAGAGAAGCAGAGCATCTGGCAAATGCAATATCAAGGATAAAACTCACCTCATTCTTGAGAATCCTCACTAGTTCACTGCTTTATCTACTCTACCATCTCCCGGGCTTTTTACAGATGATGGAAGTTTGAAGCTGGAGAAGTTTTTTTAAATTTTTTTAATATTTATTTATTTATTTCCCCTTTTGTTGCCCTTGTTTTTTATTGTTGTTGTAGTTATTATTGTTGTTGTTGTTGTTGATGTTGTCGTTGTTTGATAGGACAGAGAGAAATGGAGAGAGGAGGGGAAGACAGAGAGGGGGAGAGAAAGACACCTGCAGACCTGCTTCACCACCTGTGAAAAGTTGGAGAAGTTCATTGGCCCAGGCTTTATGGCTGGGAAGGCAACCCATGTTGAGGTCATAATTCCTACACCACACAGCCTCTGCTGCTGCCTGACTGACTGACCCCTCCTGGGGGCTGCTGGAATACCTGCCCACCTTCAGGCGTCATCTCTGAGCTCTGCCGGCCTTGATCACACATTCATCAGGGTTTTGAGGGCACTGGGAAAAGAGGGTAATGATGGTGACCTGGGACTGCAGGAGGAAGCTGCTTTAGCAGCGAGGCAAGCTGGATCTGAGTTGCAGCAGGTAGGAAAGGAATCTTCACTGTCCAGAGCCTGGTCCTGCTAACCATCCCACCCCTACTTGTTTCACCAGCTAAGAAATGCGGGGATTGTGGTCCTGGCTACGCTACCCCTCTGGAGGCCATGAAAGGTAAATGCTACGCGTAAGCCAGCGCCCCCTACTGGCTGGTGGCGGGGCCACAGGCAACACTGCATACTTTCTACTGGTTCCTGGGCTGTTGGGCAGGGTCACATTACTGCACAACCCTTATTGGTTCCCGGCCTAGGGGTCGCGCCCAGTTCTGCACCTGCCCTACCACCTACCCCACTGAAACCCTGCCCACTGCCTGCTTTTTACCCTCCAGGACCCAGAGAGGAGATTGTCTACGTGCCCTGTATTTACCGAAGCACTGGGACTGAGGCCCCAGACTATCTGGCCACCGTGGATGTCGATCCCAAGTCTCCTCAGTATTGCCAGGTCAGGAGGGGCTTGGGCACCCGAACACCCTGAAACGCCTCAGACCTGGCCGGCGATGCCCTCCCTGGGTGCACTGTCCAAGAGCACCCCCTTTGTCCCAGAGTGGGGCGCGTCCTTCCACGTGCGATGTGGTGAACACAACCCTCTCCCCCCACACCCCCGTCTCAGGTCATCCACCGGCTGCCTATGCCCTACATGAAGGACGAGCTGCACCACTCAGGCTGGAACACCTGCAGCAGCTGCTTCGGAGACAGCACTAAGTCACGCACCAAGCTAGTGCTGCCCAGTCTCATCTCCTCCCGAATCTATGTTGTGGACGTGGGCTCTGAGCCGCGGGCCCCCAAGCTACACAAGGCGAGTTCTCTAGCCTGGCTGCCCTGGCCCTTAATGTACCAGCTGCCACCTGCAGCCCGAGGGCAGGAAGCTGGTCCTAAAGTAGCCACTTTCAGCTCCTGCAGGGTCTGGGCTCAGCAGCAGGCAGAGAGGTTAGTTTTCAGAGTACAGTTACCCAGATGTGCTTCGTGTGGCTGGGCACTGAGTAGAAGGGAGGAAGTTGTCTTGTTTTGTTCGCTTTGCTCTGCTCTGCTCTACTTCATTTCTCCCTGCCACCCAGGGCTTGGCTGCAATTCCTTGTCTTGATTCCACCACTCCCAGTGGAATTTTGCTTTCCTTTTTTTCAAATAAAGACCGAGACAGAGAGGGAGAAAGAGGAAGATAAGGAGAGACACCACAGCATTGCTTATGAAGCTTCTTTGTATGGTGTCCCCATGTGGTGCCAGGCAGGGCATAACGTCCTCTCTACTGGTTTAGCAATCTCATCCACACTCCCTAGCTCCCCCCGCTAAAAAAAAAAAAATGTTGTTGTTGTTTATTAACAAAAGAGAGAACTAAAGCATCACTCTGGTATACATCATGCCAGGGACTGAATTTGGGACCATAAGCCTGCAAGTCCAGTCCTCTGCCTGCTGACATTTGTAGCTTCTTGCTTTGACTCCAGGAGGGGAAGGAGCCATTATTTCTCAGGCAGTCATAGGCCCTCACTTCCTTTAAGCAGGTGCCTCTAATCCTTAAGCACATGGTTGAGTACGTCTTACTTGGCAATTAGCTGACTGCCAAGGATATAAAGTCAGTGAGCCCGGCATCTGATCTCCCAGGACTGTGAGCATCTTCCAGACAGACAGAGCAGTCAGAGCTGTCTGCCTGAAGACTCTGCAAAACTCTGACTCTCCCTCAAGAACAGAATCTTTGCCATCTCTGCCCCGAGAGAACAGTGCCCCTAACTTGAAGGAAAAGAAGTCAGATTCAGGGCAGGGGAGAGAGCATAGTGGTTATGCAAAGAGACTCTCATGCATGAGGTTCCAAAGCCCCATGTTCTCTTTATCTAAAAAGGAAAAACCTGGTTAAACATACATTGATATGGGGGGGGGGTGCTTCATGAGCAGTGAAGTAGGCCTGAATGTGTATATCTTTCCCTGCCCCTCTCTAGCTCCCTTCCCTCTCAATTTCTATCTTCTCGAGTAAAAAGGGAAAGAAAAACATGTAAAAAGTGGTAGGTAGATTCATAGTGCAGACATCAAGCCCCAGCGATAGCTCTGGTAGCAAAAAGAAAAAGAAAGAAAGAAAGAAAGAAAGAAAGAAAGAAAGAAAGATTAAATAAACCAGGGTCAGATGGTAGAGCACCTGGCTGAGCATACACAGTACAGTGCATAAGGACCTGGGTTCAAGCCCCCATCCCCATCAACAGGTGGCAAGCTTTATGAGTAGTGAAACAGGTTTGCAGGTGTCTTTTTCTCTTTCCCTCTTAATTCCACTTCACTCTTAATTTCTCTCTGTCTCTATTCAAAATAAATGAATATATATATATATATATATATATATATATATATATATATATATATCATAGAGATATAGGGGAGTGCCGGAGAAGTGAATGGGAATCCCAAGCTCTGGAAGATTCTGACACATTTCTGGGGCACAAAGAAATGACTTACCTGGGGAGTCGGGAGATAGCGCAGTGAGTTAAGTGCACGTGGAGTGAAGCACAAGGACAGGCGTAAGGATTCCGGATCAAGCCCTGACTCCCCACTTGCAGGGGGAATGACTTCACAGGTGGTGAAGCAGGTCTGCAAGTGTCTGTCTTTCTCTCCCCCTCTCTGTATTCCCCTCCTCTCTCCATTTCTCTCTGTCCTATCTAACAACAATGACATCAATAACAAAAATAATAACTACAACAACAATGAAAAACAAAAGGGAAAATAAATAAATATAAAAAATTTTTTAAAAAAAGAAAAAAATGACTTACTTGGGAGTTGGGCGGTAGCGCAGCGGGTTAAGTGTAGGTGTCCCAAAGCGCAAGGACCAGTGTAAGGACCCTGGTTCGAGTCCCCGGCTCCCCACCTGCAGGGGAGTTGCTTCACAAGCAGTGAGGCAGGTCTTTCTCTCCCTCTCTCTATCTTCCCCTCCTCTTTCCATTTCTCTCTGTCCTATCCAACAACAACATCAATAACAACAACAATAATAACTACAACAATAAAACAACAAGGGCAGCAAAAGGGAATAAATAAATAAATATTTTTCAAATGAATGACTTGCTTGGTAGAGGACATGCTTTACCATGTGTGGGGACCTAGTTCAAGCCCCTGAACACCGCATGGGAGTACCACAGCACAGGGGAAGCTTTCAAGTAGTGCACCAGTGTTGTGTTGTGTCTCCTTCTCTCTGTCTTTCTCTTTCCCTCTTACCCGCTACCTAGAAAAAATTTAAAGTCTGCGGGGAGTAGAATCATATAGATGTAAATCCACAATGAAAATTCTGAAACCTCCCTTGCCTCCCTCCAGGTCATCGAGCCCCAGGACATCCATGACAAGTGTGGCCTGGGCTACCTCCACACAAGCCACTGCCTGGCCAGTGGGGAGGTGATGATCAGCGCACTGGGAGACCCTAAGGGCAATGGCAAAGGTAACGGCAGACTCAGAAGTCACATCTGTGGAAGAAGCAGGTTCCAAGTGGGGGGAGGTGGGGGGGGGAGAGGAATTCCAGGGAGAGCCACAAGCTGGGTCTCGTCCCGTTTCTAAGCTAGAGTTGAGTCTATGTTGTTTCAGTTATTTCATGAAGTTCAACCTTGACTTGTGAATTCACCCAAAAGCTACAGTCTAGGAGACCAGGACATGGCTCATTTGGTAGAGCTCACAAGTCACCATGCACAGGGCCCTGGTTTTGATCCCCCAGCTACCACATGGGAAATCCTGCAGTGGGGGAAGCTTCATGAGCAGTGGAGTGGTACTGTAGTGTCTCTCTTCTCCTCCCTCTCTGTATATCTCTGCCTCTCATCCTCTATCTAAAAAAAAAGAAAAGAAAAAGTTGCCTTAAGCAGTGGAGTCAAGCCCCAGAAAT
Organism: Erinaceus europaeus; assembly: GCF_950295315.1. Classification (NCBI taxonomy): domain Eukaryota; kingdom Metazoa; phylum Chordata; class Mammalia; order Eulipotyphla; family Erinaceidae; genus Erinaceus; species Erinaceus europaeus. The sequence continues at coordinate 53,634,739 of NC_080172.1, forward strand.
AATACTGGTGGCCAAAAAAAAATTACAGTCTGAGATAGGTCAGAGCATTAGTGCCTGAGAACCCAGGTTTAATACCAACGTATGCCAGAGATCAGAGAAGAGTTGTATTCTGGTCTCACTGATAAAATAAATGAATAAAAATGTTATCTTTAGAATGGTGTGATCTAGGGGAATATGAGCTCAGGCATGACCCCAGAAAACACATGTATTTAGTATCGGCCTTCCTGACTTCATGAGCAAACCTCAGAGTCCTTAGAATTCCTTCCCTTTTTTTAAAAAAAAAAAAAATTTATTATCTTTATTCATTTATTGGATAGAAACAGCCAGAAATTGAGAGGGATGGGGGAGATAGAGATGAAAAGAGAGGTCACCTGCAGTGCTGCTTCACTACTTGCAAAAATTTCCCCTTGCAGGTGGGGACCAGGAGCTTGAACCTGAGTCCTTGCTCGTTGTAACATGTGAGCTCAACCACATGCACACCACCCGGCCCCCTAGAATTCCAGTCCTCACATTTGCTGTCTTGTTTAGGGTCTGATGAGAATTGACATTTACAAAATGTCTCCTATGTGCCAGACACAACCTATTTTAAAAATTTGTATTTATCTAGAGGAGGAAGAGAGAGAGAACCAAAACATCCCCCTGGCACATGCAGTGTCAGGGCTTGAACTCAGGACCTTGTGCTTGAGTCCAGTGATTTATCTACTGCACCACCTGCTGGGCTACAGATCCCTGTGCTCAAGACAAGAAAAACTTGGGCACCCAGAGTCAAACAGCAAACAAGGTGCAGAGCTGGGACACAAGTCCTCAACCTGAGCCCAGCCAGATGAGTTCTAACTACAACACTACATTCCCTCTCTCCAGCCCCTCACTGTTTCATGAGGACTCCCCTTTGGGAGCTTGGAGTGGCGCCTCAGAGAAATTATCCAGCTAAGTTCACTGCTGTAGGTCCATTTAGATACTTGTCCCAGGATATGGAGAGAGCACAACCTGTCTAGACTTAGGAGTCGAGAGCTAGCAATTTGTAAAGAAATGTTGAAGTCTCAAGATATACTGAGTCAAGAAAAACATGATGGGAATTTGTGTTGAATTACAGGTGATAACAATGTGTCTACCTACAAAAAATTTTAAAGGTCTTAGTTACTTGTGTGAGAAAGGAGAGAAGAGGGAAAACCAGAGCATCGCCGGAGATTGAACTCAGAACCTCATGCTTTTGGGTCCAGTGCTCTAGTCACTGAGCCACCTCCTGGGTCACCAATTTTTTTTTAACTTTTTATTTATAAAAAGGAAACATTGACAAAACCATAGGATAAGAGGGGTACAACTCCACACAATTCCCACCACCAGAACTCCGTAACTGATTCCCTCCCTTGATAGTTTTCCTATTCTTTATCCCTCTGGGATTATGGACCCTAGGTCATTGTGGGATGCAGAAGGTGGAAGGTCTGGCTTCTGTAATTGCTTCCCTGCTGAACATGGATGGGCGTTGACTGGTCGGTCCATACTCCCAGCCTGTCTCTCTCTTTCCCTAGTAGGGTGGGGCTCTGGGGAAGCAGAGCTCCAGGACACATTGATGGGGTTGTCTTCCAGGAAAGTCTGGTCGGCATCATGCTAGCAACTGGAACCTGGAGGTTGAAAAGAGAGTTAACAAACAAAGCCAAACAAATTGTTAAACAATCATGGACCTAAAGACTGGAACAGTGCAGATGAAGTTGGGGGGGGTCCTCTGTTTTGTAGATAGCTTGTAGGCATATTTTAGTTATATTCCAAAAGGCCTGTGGCTATACTACTGGTTTTTTGTTTGTTTGTTTGTTTGTTTTTGTTTTTGCCTGAGCCTGAAATCTGATATGCAGGTGGATCCTAATTATTGTCTGAGGAGATGATATCATGGCTGACAGAAGTACCAGAAAGCTGGATCAGGGAAAAGAGTAGCTCCCAAATATGGGAAAGGTGTATAAATATTGTTGACTGTAAACCCCATTGATTTGATGTGATCTGGGGCCCATATTCAGCTTAGGAGCCTGTGTGACCTCTGCATCCCTGTAGATCTGAGCTCACATTCTGTAGTCACGAGTAGGAACATGCCAAGCTGCCCCAATATCAGGACCCATCTTCCTCAGGTGTAGCATAGAGTATATTGTCCAGTCTCCCTTCGGAGGATGGAACATTCTCTACCATTGTTGATCCAAGTTGAGGACAAGGTCCTATGGGGGCCCACAAAGGGGCTATTGTGTTGTTCCTCATAGAAACGACCGGTAACAATGGAGAGAGGGATTTATTTGAGGTCTAGGCCCATCATGTCTATTTGGGAATCTCAGAACTCCCCAATTAGGGCCCCAGCTTATGGGGACCAATTTATTTTTTAACTGGACAAAATAGAACTTAGACTCTACGAGGAATCCCACAACAAAAATGAGAGCCTGCGAAGACAAGCATAGGGTGCTGGGCCCAAGAAGTCTGGGCTCTGGGGAGACGACTCCTCCTAGGGCCTGGGGGCAGGGCTGGCCCTTGTAGCAAGGTGCTCAGAGAGTGAGTCTCCACCTCTCCAGCTGCTGCTGAGCCCCTCTGCCACCTGAATTTAATTAGTGGTCTGGGGAGCCCAGTGAAAGGAACATAGGCATTTGACTCTATGGGATGTGGGGAGTGATAGTGCCTGCAACCTTCACCCTCCTCTCTCCTTCCTTCCCTGTCCAGGGGGATTCGTGCTGCTGGATGGAGAGACCTTTGAGGTGAAGGGAACATGGGAGCAGCCTGGGGGGGCCGCACCCATGGGCTATGACTTCTGGTACCAGCCCAGGCACAATGTCATGATCAGTACTGAGTGGGGGGTTCCCAGTGTCTTCAAAGAGGGCTTCAACCCTGCTGACGTCCAAGCAGGTAACAAACTCCACCCTCCCACCCCACCCAATCCCCAGGGACTGGCAGCAGTTCATGCAAAGGCTAACACTAGCTTTCTGCTTCCAAGCCTACTCTCCAGCCCTCCTCCTTCTCATCTGTGGACTCCCACTCAGACTACTGGGGTAATGGCAGCTGAGGCTGTGCAAGTCCTTTAACTTGCTCATTTGTTCTGATCTCTTCAACCTACTTTTTAAAAGCTTTATTTTATTTTATTTATTTTCCCTTCTGTTGACCTTGTTTTTTATTGCTGTAGTTATTACTGTTGTTATTGATGTTGTCGTTGTTGGATAAGACAGAGAGAAATGGAGAGAGGAGGGGAAGACAGAGAAGGGGAGAAAAAGAAAGACACCTGCAGACCTGCTTCACTGCCTATGAAGCAACTCCCCTGCAGGTGGGGAGCTGGGAGCTCGAACTGGCCTCCTTATGCTGGTCCTTGCACTTTGTGCCATGTGCACTTAACCGGCTGTGCCACCGTCCAACTCCCATTTTATTTTATTTTTACCAGAGTACTTCTCAACTCTGGTTTATGGTGGTGCAAGGGATTGAACCTTAGAGCCTTAGCCATCACCATTATGCATCTTTTTGCATCACCATTATGCTATCTTCCCTGCCCTTTTAAAATTAAAATTATTATTATTATTATTATTGCCAAAACACTGCTCAGCTCTGGCTTATAGTGGTGTGAGGGATTGAACCTCCAGGGGTGTTTTTTTATTTTTTGCATAATGATTATACTATCTCTTCCACCAAAAGCTTTACTTATTTATTTATTTTACTTAGAGAACCAGTGCATCACTATGGCACATGTGATGCCAGGAATTGAACTCGGGACCTAATGCTTGAGAGTCCAACACCTTATCCACTGTGCCCCCTTCTGGCTCTGCCAAATTGCTTTTTAACCTTGTGCCCTGGACTCTGCACCAACCTTTGACCCCCTCCCCTCCCGACTCCTGAGCTGACCTCGGCCCATCCCCATGCCAGGGAAGTACGGGAGAAACTTATACGTGTGGGACTGGCAGCGCCATGTGATCGTGCAGACCCTGCCCCTACAGGATGGGTTCATCCCACTGGAGATCCGTTTCCTCCACAACCCGGCAGCTGCCCAGGGCTTCGTGGGCTGCACACTAAGCTCCAACATCCAGCGCTTCTACAAGAATGAGGTGATCAGGGCTGGCAGTGGCAACCCCAGTTGAGCACACATGTTACCATGTACCAAGGCCCAGGCTCAAGCCCCAGGTTCCCACCTGCAGAGGGGAACTTCACAAGCAGTAAAGCAGTGCTGCAGGTGTCTCTCTGTCTCTCATTCCACCTTTATTTCTCTCTGCCCCACATCTCTTCAGTCAGCCCTAGGCTCTCTTCTCCTGAAACCCTGGCAGTCTGTGTTAATACATTAATTCCAGAGCCAGGGAGGTGGGTGATAGATAGCTCACCCCATAGAGCACACACTTTACATTAGGATCTGGGTCTAAACCCCAGGCACCACATGGGAGCACCATGCACAGCACCAAGGGAAGCTCCAAGAATGGTGGAGTGTTTCCTTCCATAGTTTTTTTTCTTTCTCCCCCCCCCCCGTCCCCCTCTCTCTTTCGGAGCTCCAATGTTAGGCACTAAGCAATGTGCTGCTCAGTAGTATTGCCTGTGTGGCCCTGGCCTTGGGAGACTTGCACAGGAGTTATAGGTCACAATAACAAGATGACTCGTGTCCACTGTCTCCCATCCAAGGCCCTGGAGGACCTCAGATATGACCTATACACACACCACCAAATCCAACAGGCTCACCTTGTCTTCACCTCCTGACTCTACCCTCCTCTACCTCCATATGCAGGGTGGCACATGGTCTGTGGAGAAGGTGATCCAAGTGCCCCCCAAGAAAGTACAGGGCTGGATGCTGCCTGAAATGCCAGGTGAGTTCTGGGCAGATGAGGCGGGGAGACTGGCTCCTGGCCTGGGGACCAGAGTTCTCAGGTGAACCCCACCCCACCCCACTTCCCCTCCAGGCATGATCACAGACATCTTGCTGTCCCTCGATGACCGCTTCCTCTACTTCAGCAACTGGCTGCATGGGGACCTGCGTCAGTACGACATTTCTGACCCGAAGAAGCCACGCCTCACAGGACAGGTGAGGCCAAGCAAGGGACTGGGAGGGCAGAAGAAGAGAGTCTAGGCATCCCAGAAGGGGTGCTCTGGACAAAATCCTGAACTTCTGAGCATGATGTCCCAAGTATGGTCCCTGGCATTGCATATACCAGAGTGATATCTAATTCTCTCTCTGACTCTCTTTCTGTCTCTGTCTCTCTATCTCTCTCTCTCATAAATGAATGAATAAATCTTTTTAAGGATCGAGGGAGAAAACATCATGGTTGTGCAAGACTAGCATACCTGAGGCTCTGAGGTCCCTGGTTCAATCCTCAGCACCATCATCAGCCAGGGCTGACCAGTGCTCTGGTCTCTATATATCTATCTCTCTTTCATTAAAAACAAATTAAGTGTAAGGATCCCGGTTCAAGCCCCCAGCTCCCCACCTGCAGGGAAGTCGCTTCACAAGCAGTGAAGCAGGTCTGCAGGTGTCTGTCTTTCTCTCCCCCACCCCTGTCTTCCCCTCCTCTCTCCATTTCTCTCTGTCCTATCCAACAGTGATGACATCAATAACAATAACAATAATAACTATAATAATAAAACAAGGGCAACAAAAAGGAATAAATAATTTTAAAATACAAAAATAAACTAATAAAATTATTTTTAAATAAATCAGTTTTATATAATAAGGAAGCTCTTTTAATATTTTATTTATTTTAATAAGAGAGAAAGAGATCAGAGTGCTGATCAACTCTGACCTATGGTGGTGGTGCTAGGGATACCTGGGACCTCAGAGCCTAAAGCATGAAAGTCTTTGCAAAACCACTACACTCTCTCCCTAGACTAAAATAAATCTTTAACAAGAGGGGCCAAGGGCCAGGTGGTGACACATCTAGTTAAGGATACATGTTGCAATGCACAAGTATCTGGGTTCAAGTCCACTGTCCCCACCTGCAGTGGGAGAAGCTTCACAAATGGTGAAACAGTGCTGCAGATGTCTCTCTTCCTCTTTATCTCCCTTTGCCCTCTCAATTTTTCTCTATCTCCATCCAATAAATAAATTAGTTTAAAAGAAATTTTAAAAAGAAGAAGAAGAGGGGCCAAGCCATGGTGCACCCAGTTAAGTACCCATATTACCATGTGCAGTGGCTCAGGTTCAAGCAGCAGCCCCCACATGCAAGGGGGAAACGTCACAACCGGTGGAGCTGTGCTGCACGACTCTCTCTCTGTCTTTCTCTCTCTCTCTTCCCTCCTCTCTCACTTCTCTCTGTTCTATAAAAAAAAAAAAAAAAAAAAGGACCAGTGAGCAGTGAATTTGTTGTGCAGACATGCAGACATGCAGACACTGAGCCCCAATGATAACCCTGGTGGGTTTATATAAATAAATAAATAAATAAATAAATAAATAAATTTTAAGAGAGTCTGGGGAAGAAAGAGAGGGTGTGACCAGACTGGAGGTGAGCAGGAAGGTGCAGATGAAGCCAAAATGGGGGTGCTGTGGCGAGCCTTGATGGGGTCTGTTCTTACAATAATCCACAACTGTGCTGTCTGCTCTTGCCTCCCTCCTCCGCCACACCCAGCTCTTCCTCGGAGGCAGCATCACTAAAGGAGGTCCTGTGCAGGTGCTGGAGGACCGGGAGCTCAAGGCCCAGCCGGAGCCTCTGGTGGTCAAGGTGAGGCCTCCCCTCCCCTCCCCACCCCCACCTCAGATCCCCCAATCTTGCTGGAGAGTAGGGACAGGTTCTGTCCATGCTCAGGAGCACCCAGGGATGGATGTGTCACCCTGGAGTCTGAGTTGTGGTTTCCTCAGGGGAAGCGTGTGGCCGGTGGCCCCCAGATGATCCAGCTCAGCCTTGATGGGAAGCGCCTCTATGTCACCACATCACTGTACAGTGTCTGGGACAAGCAGTTCTACCCTGACCTCATCAGGTGAGGGGCCCAGTGGGGGGTTGGGGTGGGAGCTGCCTGCCTACAGGGGACTCACGGGGCTTTCTGCAAACTCCTGAGCACTCCATCTTCCCCTCCACCACTCAGGCCCTGTTCCCAGGCCAGGGAGAGAGCTTAGCCTGATAGAGACAGGGCTTGAATTTCTGAGGCCACAGAGGTCACAGGTTCAATCCACAGCAACACCATATATCTGGGATGAGCAGTGTTCTCTCTCCTAACATACAAATACATCTAAGCACTGCCTTCTTTCTCCTCTTCTTCTTCTTCTTCTCCTTCTCCTCCTCCTTTTTTTAAAATATTTATTTATTTACTTATTTATTCCCTTTTGCTACCATTGTTGTTTTATTGTTGTAGTTATTCTTGATGTCATTGTTGTTGGATAGGACAGAGGGAAATGGAGAGAGGAAGGGAAGACAGAGAGGGGGGAGAGAAAGACAGACACCTGCAGACCTGCTTCACCGCCTGTGAAGCGACTCCCCTGCAGGTGGGGAGCCGGGGCTCCAACCAGGATCCTTACACCGGTCCTTGCACTTTGCGCCACCTGCACTTAAGCCACTGCGCTACCGCCTGACTCCCCTCCTTCTTCTTCTTAAAGGTGGATTTACTGGACAGCAGTAGATAGCATAATGGTTATGCAAAAAGACTCAAGGGAGTCAGATGTAGCACAGCAGGTGAAGCGCAGGTGGTTCAAAGTGCAAGGACCTGCGTCAGGATCCCAGTTCAAGCCCCCAGCTCCCGACCTGCAGGGGAGTCGCTTCACAGGCGGTCTGCAGGTCTGCAGGTGTCTGTCTTTTTCTCCCCCTCTCTGTCTTCCCCTCCTCTCTCTATTTCTCTCTGTCCTATCCAACAACAACAATAATTACAACAAGAGCAACAAAAGGGAATAAATAAATATTTTTTTTAAAAAGACTCTCATGCCTGGGACTTCAAAATCCCAGATTTAATTGCCCTCACCACCATAAGCCAGAGATGAGCAGTGCCCTGGGGGGAAAAAAGTATTTATGAGAGACAGTCAGACATCATTCTGGCGTCTGCAATATGGAAAATCAAACTCAGAACCACAAACTTGAGAGCTCAACATTGTGTCCACTGTGCCACCCCCACCCCACCCCAGGATGCCAAAAGAATAAATCCTTTTTAATTATCTTTATTTATTTGATAGAGACAGCCAAAAATTGAGAGGAAAGGGGGTATAGAGAGGGAGAGAGACAGAGAGACACCTGCAGCACTGCTTTACCACTTGTGAAGATTTCCCCCTGCAAGTGGGGGCTGGGGGCTTGAACCTGGGCCCTTGCATACTGTAATATGTGCCCTTAATCAGGTGTGCCACCACCCAGCCCCCAAAAAGGATAAATCTTTAAAAAAAATAGAGGAGGTCAAGTGGTAGCACAACTCAGGTTAAGTGCACGTGGCACAAAGCACAAGGACCGGCGTCAGGATCCCAGTTCAAGCCCCTGGCTCCCCACCTGCAGGGGAGTTGCTTCACAGGCAGTGAAGCAGGTCTGCAGGTGTCTATCTTTCTCTCCCCCTCTCTGTCTTCCCCTCCTCTCTGGATTTCTCTTTTTCCTATCCAACAACAATGACAGTAATGACAACAATAACAACAACAACAATAATGATAAACAGCAAGGGCAACAAAATGGGGGGGGAATAGCCTCCAGGAGCAGTGGATTCATAGCGCAGGCACCAAGCCCCAGAAATAACCCTGGAGGGGAAAAAAAAAAGAAGAAAAATAGAGAGTAGTCTGGGAGATGGAACATCAAGTACAATGTCTAACTTACAAACATGATGATTCAAATTTTGATTTTCCATACTGTATGTGTCAGAATGATGTCTGACTATTTCTCATACTTTCTTTGCCATCCAATATGACAATGCTCTCTGGTTTTCTCTCTTAAATAAATAAATAAATACCCAGGGGAGTCAAGTGGTAGCGCAGCAAGCTAAGTGCACATGGCACAAAGCACAAGGACTGGTGTGAGGATCCCGGTTCAAGCCCCCGGCTCCCTACCTGCAGGGGAGTCTCTTCACAGGCAGTAAAGCAGGTCTGCAGGTGTCTTTCTCTCCCCCTCCTGTCTTCACCTCCTCTCTCCTTTTCTCTCTGTCCTATCCAACAACGATGACATCATCAACAACAATAATAAACTACAACAACAATAAAAACAAGGGCAACAAAAAGGAAATAAATGCATACATACATACGTACATACATACATACATATATATATATATATACATACATAACCAGGCCAGCTATCTCAACAGGTAAGACATGCTTCATCAGATGTATGGCCCAGGTTCAAAACCTGGCAGCGCACAGGAATGCCACAGCACCAGGGGAAGCTCTGGTGCCATGGTGCCTCTCTGAATGCAAAAGCATCCAGGGAGTGGTGAAATCACAAACATAAGACCCCTGCTCCCCTGCCAAAGGAAAAAAAGTTACATTCACAAGATTCATCTGTGTTCACAAGATTTGAGTTGCAAGAGACAGCCCACCTCTGACCACTCCCTTATTCCTTTCTGTTCCCACCAGGGAAGGCTCCGTGATGCTGCAGGTGGATGTAGACACCGTAAATGGGGGCCTTAAGTTAAACCCCAACTTCCTGGTGGACTTTGGGAAGGAGCCTCTCGGCCCTGCCCTGGTCCATGAGATCCGCTACCCTGGTGGGGACTGCAGCTCTGACATCTGGATCTGACCTCCTCCAACTCCCACCCCCTCTGCTGCTCCAGTTCCCCCACCCTCACCCCCCAGCCTCACATCTAGTTTCTTCCAAGCATCCTGATGCCATGCAACCTGAAGGTATGGCTCAGGGTCTGCAGGCCTAGCCAGAGCTGCCCAAGGTTCACTGCACTGTTTTCCCATAGGCTTTGGGAGTCGCTTCATAAAAAAAATAATAAACTGGTGGCTGGGGAAATAGTGTCATGATTCTGCAAAAAAAATCTTCATCCTGGGGGGCCAGGCGGTAGCGCAGTAGGGTAAGTGCACATGGCGCAAAGCACAAGGACCAGCATAAGGATCCCGGTTCAAGCCCCCGGCTCCCCACCTGCAGGGGAGTCACTTCACAGGAGGTGAAGCAGGTCTGCAGGTGTCTTTCTCTCCCCCTCTCTGTTTTCTCCTCCTCTCTCAATTTCTCTCTGTCCTATCCAATGACAACAACAGTTATAACAACAATAATAATAAAAACAACAAGGCCAACAAAATGGGGAAAATGGCTTCCACGAGCAGAGGATTCATGGTGCAGGCACCAAGCCCCAGCAATAACACCGGAGACAAAAAAATCTTTATCCTTGAGGTTCTGAGTTCGCAGGTTCAATATCTTGCACCACCATAAGCCAGAGCTGAGCAGTGTTCTGGTCTCTTTCTGTATTTGTCTCTTATTACGATAAAATAAACAAAATGTGTTAAAAAATGAAATTACAAAAATAATAAATTGGTGTGTACATCGTCAGATTTCTTGTCTTTGGACCCTTCTGCTGTCCCTCTTGGTATATTCCCCTGGAGAGTCACACGGAGGATGGCAAGTGGCATATGGCTGGTTCATCCCAACAATTATACTGTGATGCGAGTGAATGATGTCTGAATCTCATTTGAAAGTCACTGAGGTAATGGAATCAAAGAGATCTAGTGGGAGAGAATGCTAGTAGGTATTTCCAGATTTATCTTTTTAGACTATGTTTCCTTCTCTTTCACACATACTCACTTTCAATTTGCTTATTGGATAGAAACAGAGAAACATGGAGGAAGAGGAAGATAGAGAGAGCTTGTGAACTTGTGAAGCTTTTGCCCTGCAGGTGGGCACTGTGAGGCTTGAACCTGTGTCCTTGTGTATGGTAACACGTGCGTGCACTCACACAAGTGTGCCACCACCCAGCCCCTCAACTCTCTCTCTCCTTCCTTCCTTTTTTTTTTTTTTGCCACCAAAATTATCACTGGGCCTTGGTGCCTTCCTGGCTGGCCCTCACTGCATTGGAACATGGTGTGTGTGTGTGTGTGTGTGTGTGTGTGTGTGTGTGTGTGTGTGTGTGTGTGTAGAATAGGGAGCTGTGAAGTCCTGGCAACAAGAAGAAAAATAACCTAAAATATCCCCTCACCACCTGCAGAAAATAAAATGTACCCTCACACATAGCCCCTCACCCTCCAGACACCGGAAGAGATGGTAAAGTTAGTTCCCAACATTAAGGAGACTTCTAATATATTATATTTGGATAGAGACAGAAATTAAGAAGGAAGAAAGAGATAGAGAATGAAAGAGATAAAGAGACACCTGTAGCACTACTTCACCACTCGTGAAGCTTTTCCTCTGCAGGTGGAGACCAGGGACTTGATCCTGCATCCTTGTATACTGTGATGTGTTTTGCTTAAACAGGTGTGCCACCTGGTGACGCTTTCTCCTTGTGGTAGTCACAGGCTCAAATTAGGACCTTACACATGGTAAAATGTTCTTCTCCTGTCTCCTGGCCCCCTACTGTGTCATTTTCAACAGCTAATCTTTTTCAGAAAAAGCAAGGAATACATATATTAAGGTTGTCTCTGTGTGTCTTGTATCTAGGATGTGTGAATAACTCACAACTCAATAGTTTTGTTTTAATGAAATGCCGATTAGAACCAGCAAGAGAACACAAACAGGTCTCTTGATGTAGAATTGAACATTTCTGGGGGCTGGGCGATGGCACAATGGGTTAAGCGCACATGGCACAAAGCGCAAAGATCAGTGTAAAGATCCTGGTTCGAGCCCCCAGCTCCCCACCTGCAGGGAGGTTGCTTCACAGGTGGTGAAGCAGGTCTGCAAGTGTCTGTCTTTCTCTCCCCCTCTCTGTCTTCCTCTACTCTCTCGATTTCTCTCTGTTCTATCCAATGACACTGATAACAACAACTTCTTCTTCTAGCATTTGCCCTTCTTCCGTAGCCAGTCAACAGCATCAGGTTGAGCCTGATGTAAAGTTTCGAGACCTCCTTTGAATCTGGAGAGGGGGCAGTCGTTGACTATGTGGGTCATAGTCTGTCTGTAGCCGCAGGGGCAGTTCGGGTCGTCTCTGGCTCCCCAGCGATGGAACATAGCGGCGCACCGGCCATGGCCTGTTCGATAGCGATTGAGGAGGGCCCAATCATAACGTGCTAGGTCAAAGCCGGGTTGACGCTTGCAGGGGTCTGTGATGAGGTGTTTGTTCTTTACCTCAGCTGACTGCCAACTCTGTTTCCAAGAGACTGGAACAGAGAAGTTCAGTGTAGGCATAGGGGACCAGATTGGGTGACGAGACATCAAGCGTTGGACAAGGTGGGCGAAGATATCCGCGTATATTGGCAGGTCCGGTCGAGCGTAGACGTGGGAGATGAACTTAGATGATGCCGCATCCCGACGAATATCTGGCGGGGCGATGTTGCTAAGAACTGGCAGCCATGGAACCGGGGTGGAACGGATGGTTCCAGAAATTATCCTCATGGAGGAATATAATTTGGAATCGACCAAGTGGACATGGGGGCTACAGAACCATACTGGGGCACAGTATTCTGCAGTGGAATAGCATAATGCCAGAGATGATGATCGTAGTGTGGAAGCGCTCGCGCCCCATGAGGAGCTGGCCAGTCTTGCAATGATGTTATTCCTTGCGCCCACCTTTGCTGCAGTTTTTATGAGATGTTCGTGAAATGACAGAGTGTGATCGAGAGTAACACCAAGATAGACTGGCTGGGCTTCATGCCGGATTCTCGTATCGCCAAGCTGCACATTAAGCTCACGCGAGGCCGAGGCATGGTGTAGATGGAAAACAGATGATACCGTTTTTGCAGTGCTACGGATTAGTCGCCATTTTTTACAGTAATCAGATATCAGAGACATGTCTTTCGTGAGTGTTTCCTCGAGGATGTCAAACTTGGATGCCTGAGTAGCAAAGCTGATGTCATCGGCGTAGATGAACTTCCTTGAAGAAATTTCTGGGAGGTCATTGATGTAAATATTAAATAGTGTAGGAGCCAGAACAGAGCCCTGGGGGAGGCCACTTGAGACAAATCTCCATCTGCTAGACCTGTCACCCAGATGCACCTGGAATCTTCTGTTTTGGAGAAGAAACGATATAGTGTTGGCCACCCATGGAGGCAGGCATCTTGAGATCGTGACTAGGAGACCACGGTGCCAGACCGTGTCATAGGCTGCTGTGAGATCAACAAAGACAGCACCGTCTTTAAATTCTTCTGGAATCCATTTTCAATGTAAGTTGAGAGGGCCAGGGCTTGTTCGCAGGTAGATCTTCCTGGGCGGAAACTAGCTTGGGCAGGTGATAGGAATTTCTCTGTAAGAGGAGAAATACGTGACAGAAGCAGCCTCTCAAGGAGTTTGTAACACACGGAGAGGAGAGAAATTGGTCTATAGCTGGCGGCCAGTGTTGGGTCTTTCTTTGGTTTCAACCGCTATAATCTTCGCAAGACGCCAAACTTTGGGCATAGACTCAGATTCCAAGATGTGGGACAGGAATGAAGCGAGCCACTTCTTTGGCGCGGGACCCAGGTTAAGAATGAGTTCTGGGGTGATGTTATCATAGCCAGCAGCTGTTCCCGGTTTAACCCTCTTCAAAGCGTCTTCCAGTTCAGACAGTGTAAAGGGAGAGATAATCTCCAAATAACAACAACTAATAATAAATAACAAGGGCAAAAAAAGTGAAAAATAGCCTCCAGGAGCAGTGAATTCGTAGTGCAGGCACTGAGTCCCAGCAATAACCCTGGAGGGAAAAAAAGAAAGAAAGAAAGAAAGAAAGAAAGAAAGAAAGAAAGAAAGAGGAAAGAAAGAAAGAAAGAAAGAAAGAAAGAAAGAGGGAGGGAGGGAGGGAGGGAGGGAGGGAGGGAAAGAAGGAAGGAAGGAAGGAAGGAAGGAAGGAAGGAAGGAAAGAATAAAAGGGAGTCGGGCAGTAGTGCAGTGGGTTAAGCACACGTGGTGCAAAGCGCAAGGACCGGCGTAAGAAAGGAATAAAGAAAAGTTCTGGAGGAGTAGAAATGTGGCCCGATTTAGAAAATGCAATCTTCCATACGTGTGAATCATTTCTTTAAAATTATCAAGGGGCAACCCAGGAGGTGTGCAGTGAATAAAATATTGCACCCTCAATATTGCACTGAGTTCAATCCCTGGCATCACATGTTCCAGAGTGATGCTCTGGTTCTCTCCTCTTGTAAATATATACATATATACAGGGGGCCATGTGGTGGCGCACCTGGTTAAGTATGCACATTACAGTGCTCAAGGACCTGGGTTCAAGCCCCTGGTCCCAACCTGCAGGGAAAAGCTTCACAAGTGATGAAGCAATGCCACAAGTGTCTCTCTGTCTCTTTCCAATAATAAGTTGAAAGATTAAAAAGAAAAAAAAAGAATTCCATACATAAAGAAATTTATGGGCGGAGGGTAGATAGCATGATGGTTATGCAAACAGACTCTCATGCCTAAGGCTCCAAAGTTCCAGGTTCAATCCCCCACACCACCATAAGCCAGAACTGAACAGTGCTCTGATTAAAAAATAAAAATAGATGTCACTTCTGGCAGGGCGGAGGAGGCGGGAGTGTAAGAGACTGGAAGACGAGTTCTAGCGGAGGCGGAGCTACGAGCAGCAGATCGCTTTCTCTCCTCTCCTCTCCTCTCCTCTCATGGATCAACTAGGAATACCAAAGGAGACCACCCGGACCAAAACAAGACAGGACTAGAATGACCACAGGAACCCAATAAATCACCCGTGAGTACAAACACACGTGGCTGGTGACAGAGAGGAGAGAGGGGCCTAAGGAGAGATTAAGTGACTGCTAACAGTTCAACAGTTTATCAGTGGAGACACCACCTCCAGTCTGCTCCACCAACAAGGGGACAGCTGAAGGGAGGAAAGGACTCCCCAGAGACTCACCAAGTGCAACTCTGAGTCTCCATTGCTACTACCCTCAGAATCTGGAGCAGCAACAGGGAGGGACACCAGGGGACAGAGATCTAACCGGGAAACTCAGGAGAAGACCTATACCTCGGTGGCATAGCTGAGGGACAGTGAAAGTCTCTTTGCATAACCACTGGATTATCTCTGCCACACCCTACTTTATCTTTTGGTCAGGAGTCAGTGATTAAGCTAAAAAGCCTATTGATAGTTTAAAAGCCCTCAGGCTCCCATAGCCTACGGGGAAGAAAAAAAAAAGAGGCTTTTACACCACTGATCTCCAACTCAGGGATTGAAAAAACTGTTAACTTCCACCACGGTAAACCCTTTAATTAAATTACTTAGACACAAGTCAATCCAGGCAATAGTGATCAATAATTTGAAAAGTACTGATAAAGGGAACTCATAACATAATATATAAAATGGTTAAAACAACAAGAAAAAATATTGGAGACTCGAACCAGGACAAGAGTCTAGCTAAAAGTCCTCCAGAGGGTGAAGCACAAAACAACGAGTTCAACATCCAAACATTAGCTAAGGAAATAATAAGAGGAGTGAGTAAAGAATTTTAAAAAATTGTAATCAGAAATGCAGGAACAACAAATAAGAATATGGAAGAAAATTCTAATTATCTCATGGTTATTAGAGAGCTGAAAGCTGAAATCGCTGACCTAAGAAGACAACTAGCTGAACAAGCCAAAAACAGTATCAGAGCAGGGCAACAAAATACATGAACTCCAGAAAGCAGTAGAGGGCAGAGAGAATAGAATCTATGAGGCTGAAGACAGAATTAGCAAGATTGAGGATGAATTAGAGACAACTAAAAAAGAAGTCAGAGATCTCAAAAAGAGATTAAGAGATGCTGAAAACAACAACAGAGTCCTATGGGATGACTTCAAAAGAAACAATATACGCATTATTGGCTTACCAGAGGAAGAAAAAGAAGGAGAGGAAGAAAGCATTCTCCAGGCCATAATAGCTGAAAATTTCTCTAGTCTAGACAACACCAAAGACATAAAGATTCAAGAAGCCCAGAGGGTCCCAAACAGAATTAACCCAGACCTAAAGACACCAAGACATGTCATACTTAAAATGGAAAGGAATAAGGATAAAGAAAGGATCCTCAAGGCTGCAAGAGAAAAACAAAGAGTCACCTACAAAGGAAAACCCATAAGATTAGCAGCAGATTTCTCCATACAAACACTACAGGCCAGAAGAGAATGGCAAGATATCTATCGAGTGCTCAATGAGAAAGGCTTTCAGCCAAGAATACTATATCCTGCTAGACTGTCATTCAGACTAGATGGAAGCATCAAAACCTTCTCAGACAAGCAACAGTTGAAGGAAGCAACCATCACCAAGCCTGCCCTGAAAGAAGTTCTGAAAGGTCACCTATAAACAACCAGACCACCACAAATAGGACATATATCAAAACACTCTAAAACTCTACAAGAATGGTGTTAAAATATCTTCAATCTTTGATATCAATAAATGTCAATGGCCTGAATTCACCTATTAAAAGACACAGAATAGGAAGATGGATCAGAAAACACAACCCAACAATCTGCTGTCTACAGGAAACTCACCTAACGCAACAAGACAAACACAGACTTAAAGTGAAAGGATGGAAAACTATCATTCAAGCCAATGGCCCACAAAAAAGGGCAGGAACAGCTATTCTCATATCTGACATGATAGACTTTAAAATAGATAAGATTAAAAAAGATAGGAATGGACACTACTTAATGCTCAGAGGATCAGTCAATCAAGAGGACTTAACAATTATTAATATCTATGCACCCAATGAGAAGCCATCTAAATACATCAAACTTCTACTGAAGGAACTACAGCAATATATTAACAGTAACACAATCATAGTAGGGGACTTCAACACCCCACTATCTCAACTTGACAGATCATCCAGGAAGAAAATCAGTAAAGACATAAGGGAGCTAAATGAAGAGATAGATAAACTAGAACTATTGGACATTTTCAGAGTCATTCATCCCAAGAAACTGGAATACACATTTTACTCAAATCCACATGGATCATTCTCAAGGATAGACCATATGTTAGGCCACAAAGACAGCATCAGCCTATTCAAGAGCACTGAAATCATCCCAAGCATCTTCTCAGACCACAGTGGAATTAAACTAACACTTAACAATCAACAAAAGATTAGTAACAGTCCCAAAATGTGGAAGCTCAACAGTACACTTCTTAACAACTTCTGGGTCAAAGAAGAAATCAAGGAAGAAATCAAAACGTTTCGAGAGTTCAATGAAAATGAAGACACAAGCTATCAAAATATTTGGGACACAGCTAAAGCAGTCCTAAGAGGGAAGTTCATAGCTATACAAGCACACATTAGGAAACAAGAAAAGGCACAAATAAACAGCCTGATGGCACATCTTAAAGACCTAGAAGAAGAACAACAAAGGAATCCTAAAGCAACCAGAAGGACAGAAATCACTAAAGTTAGGGCAGAAATAAATAACATTGAGAATAGGAAAACCATACAAAAGATCAATGAAAGTAAATGTTGGTTCTTCGAAAGAGTAAACAAAATTGACAAACCTTTAGCCAGACTTACAAAACAAAAAAGGGAGAAGACCCTTATAAATAAATCGGATAGTAAATGAAAGAGGAGATATCACAACAGACACTGCAGAAATTCAACATATCATGCGAGGCTTCTATGAACAACTATATGCCACCAAGCTAGAGAACCTGGAAGAAATGAATGATTTCCTAGATACCTACCAACTTCCAAAACTAAGTCAAGAGGAAGTGGATAACATGAACAGGCCCATCACAGCTAATGAAATTGAAACAGTTATCAAAAATCTTCCCAAAAATAAAAGTCCTGGACCAGATGGTTTTACAAATGAATTCTACAAAACTTTCAAAGAAGAACTAATACCTCTACTTTTAATAGTCTTCCAGAAGATTGAAGACACTGGAATACTCCCTGCCAGCTTCTATGAAGCCAACATCACCCTGATACCAAAAGCAGACAGGGACACAACCAAAAAAGAAAACTACAGACCAATAACTCTGATGAACATAGATGCGAAAATATTGAACAAAATGCTAGCCAACCGGATACAGCAGTATATCAAAAAGATTGTTCATCATGACCAAGTGGGGTTTATCCCAGGCATGCAAGGTTGGTTTAATATACATAAATCAATCAATGTGATCCACCACATCAACAAAAGCAAGACCAAAAACCACATGGTCATATCAATAGATGCAGAGAAAGCCTTTGACAAAATACAACATCCCTTTATGATCAAAACACTACAAAAAATGGGAATAGATGGAAAATTCCTGAAGATAGCAAACCTACAGCCAACATCATACTCAATGGTGAAAAACTGGAAGCATTTCCCCTCAGATCAGGTACTAGACAGGGTTGCCCACTATCACCATTACTATTCAACATAGTGTTGGAAGTTCTTGCCATAGCAATCAGGCAGGAGCAAGGAACTAAAGGCATACCGATTGGAAGAGAAGAAGTCAAACTCTCCTTATTTGCAGATGACATGATAGTATACATGGAAAAACCTAAGGAATCCAGCAAGAAGCTTTTGGAAATCATCAAGCAATATATTCAGTACGGTGTCAGGCTACAAAATTAACATTCAAAAGTCAGTGGCATTCCTCTATGCAAACACTAAGTTAGAAGAAGTTGAAATCCAGAAATCAATTCCTTTTATTATAGCAACAAAAACAATAAAATATCTAGGAATAAACCTAACCAAAGAAGTTAAAGACTTGTATACTGAAAATTATCAGTCACTACTCAAGGAAATAGAAAAAGACACAAAGAAGTGGAAAGATATTCCATGTTCATGGGTTGGAAGAATTAACATCATCAAAATGAATATATTACCCAGAGCCATCTACAAATTTAATGCTATCCCCATCAAGATCCCAAGCACATTTTTTAGGAGAATAGAACAAATGCTACAAATGTTTATCTGGAACCAGAAAAGACCTAGAATTGCCAAAACAATCTTGAGAAAAAAGAACAGAACTGGAGGCATCACACTCCCAGATCTCAAACTGTATTATAGGGCCATTGTCATCAAAACTGCTTGGTACTGGAACATGAACAGACACACTGACCAGTGGAATAAAATTGAGAGCCCAGAAATGAGGCTCCACACCTATGGACATCTAATCTTTGACAAAGGGGCTCAGACTATTACATGGGGAAAGCAGAGTCTCTTCAACAAATGGTGTTGGAAACAATGGGTTGAAACATGCAGAAGAATGAAACTGAATCACTTTATCTCACCAAATACAAAAGTAAATTCCAAGTGGATCAAGGACTTGGATGTTAGACCACAAACTATCAGATACTTAGAGGAAAATATTGGCAGAACTCTTTTCCGCATAAATTTTAAAGACATTTTCAATGAAAAGAATCCAATTACAAAGAAGACTAAGGCAAGTATAAACCTATGGGACTACATCAAATTAAAAACCTTCTGCACAGCAAAAGAAACCACTACCCAAACCAAGAGACCCCTCACAGAATGGGAGAAGATCTTTACATGTCATACATCAGATAAGAGTTTAATAACCAACATATATAAAGAGCTTGCCAGACTCAACAACAAGACAACAAATAACCCCATCCAAAAATGGGAGGAGGACATGGACAGAATATTCACCACAGAAGAGATCCAAAAGGCTGAGAAACACATGAAAAAAATGCTCCAAGTCTCTGATTGTCAGAGAAATGCAAATCAAGACAACAATGAGATATCACTTCACTCCTGTGAGAATGTCATACATCAGAAAAGGTAACAGCAGCAAATGCTGGAGAGGGTGTGGGGTCAAAGGAACCCTCCTGCACTGCTGCTGGGAATGTCAATTGGTCCAACCTCTGTGGAGAACAGTCTGGAGAACTCTCAGAAGGCTAGAAATGGACCTACCCTATGACCCTGCAATCCCCCTCCTGGGGATATATCCTAAGGAACCCAACACATCCATCCAAAAAGATCTGTGTACACATATGTTCTTGGCAGCACAATTTGTAATAGCCAAAACCTGGAAGCAACCCAGGTGTCCAACAACAGATGAGTGGCTGAGCAAGTTGTGGTATATATACACAATGGAATACTACTCAGCTGTTCTTCTTCTTCTAGCATTTGCCCTTCTTCCGTAGCCAGTCAACAGTGTCAGGTTGAGCCTGATGTAAAGTTTCGAGACCTCCTTTGAATCTGGAGAGGTGGCAGTCGTTGACTATGTGGGTCATAGTCTGTCTATAGCCGCAGGGGCAGTTCGGGTCATCTCTGGAATGGTGACTTCACCGTTTTCAGCCGATCTTGGATGGACCTTGAAAAAATCATGTTGAGTGAAATAAGTCAGAAACAGAAGGATGAATATGGGATGATCTCACTCTCAGGCCGAAGTTGAAAAACAAGATTAGAAAATGAAACACAAGTCGAACCTGAAATGGAATTGGAGTATTACACCAAAGTAAAAGACTCGGGGGTGGGTGGGGAGAATACAGGTCCATGAAAGATGATGAATGACATAGTGGGGGTTGTATTGTTAAATGGGAATCTGGGGAATGTTATGCATGTACAAACTATTGTATTTACTGTTGAATGTAAAACATTAATTCCCCAATAAAGAAATAAATTATTTTAAAAAATAATAATAAAATAAAATAAAAATAATTTAAAATAATAATAATAAAAGTTATTTGAAAAAAAAAAGAAAAGAAATTTACATGGGCTGGGAAAGAGCTCACCCAGAAGGGTAAGCACCTAAATGTGCAAAATCCCAGATTCAAGCCCCAGCAAACCTTAGATGGCACTGGAGGAAGCTCCATAGATGATGAAATTGTGCTAGTGCCTGTCCTTTCGGTCTCCCTTGTTCTCTCTCTTTGAAAATATTGAAAGGTTGCAAACCTCATCAGGAGCAGGGGCATCATGCATGCATGAGACCCCAGCTTTGTGAAGAAGGAAAAGGGGGGACGGGCAGTAGTGCAGAGGGTTAAGCACACATGGCACGAAGCACAAGGACCAGTGTAAGGATCCCAGTTCGAGCCCCCGGCTCCCCACCTGCATGGTCGCTTCACAAGTGGTGAAGCAGGTCTGCAGGTGTGTTTCTCTCCTCCTCTGTCTTACCATCCACTCATGATTTCTCTCTGTCTTATACAACAACAATGACAACAATAATAATAACAACAACAATGATAAACAACAAGAGCAACAAAAGGGGAAAAATAACCTCCAGGAGCAGAAAAGAAAAGAAAAGAGGAGCAGGAAGGATACAGAGAAACAATTACTAAGACCATGCTGGTGGTAATATAGAAAGGTACAGATACTCTGGGAAATAATTTGGCATTTTCTGATATGGATTAAATATGCACTTATCATAAGAGCTAGCAATTGGACTCTTTTCAAAAAAATATTTATTTTATTTTAATGAGAGAGATACAGAGAGAAAGACACAGAAAGAAACGCCAGAGCACCACTCAGCTCTGGCTTATAGTGGTGCTGGGGGTTGAACCTGAGAGTTTGGAGCCCCAGGCAAAAAAGTCTTTTGCATAATCTTTATGCTGTATCCCCATCCCTCTTTTTTTTTTCTTTATACATGTTAAATATTGAAAGACTGATTGATTGATTGATTGATTGATTGATTGATTGTATAGAAAAAGAGAGAAATCTGAAGGAAAGGGGAAACAGACAGGGAGATTGGGTCCGGTGGTGGCACACCTGGTTGAGTGCACATATTCCAGTGTGTAAGGTACCCCCAAGTCCCCACCTGCAGGAGGAAAGGTTTTTTTTAAATCTTTATTTCCTTTTGTTGCCTTTGTTGTTTTATTATTGTAGTTATTGATGTTGTCGTTATTGGGTAGGACAGAGAGAAATGGAGAGAGGAGGGGAAGACAGAGAGGGGGAGAGGAAGATAGACACTTGTAGACCTGCTTCACCACCTGTGGAGCGACTCCCCTGTAGGTAGGGAGATGAGGGCTCAAACCAGGATCCTCTCTCCGGGTTCTTGCGCTTTGTGCTATGTGCGCTTAACCTGCTGCACTACCACCCGACTCCCAGGAAGAAAGCTTTGTAAGTGGCGAATCAGTGTTGCAGGTGTCTCTCTTCCTCTCTATCACCCCTTCCCTCTTAATTTCTGGCTATCTCTATCCAATAAATAAATAAAGATTTAAAAAAAAACCCGTTAAAGAGAGAGAGAAGGAGGGGGCCAGTTAGTGGTATACCCGGTTAAGTATACACATTACCATGCATAAGGACCACGGTTCAAGCCCCCCCACACACTCCCTACCTGCAGGGGGATGATTCACAAGTGGGGAAGCAGGTCTGCAGGTGTCTATCTTTATCTGTCCCTCTGTATCTTCTGTTTCCCTTTCAATTTCTCTCTGTCCTATCTAATTAAAAATAGAAAGAAAAAATGACCACCAGGAGCAGTGGATCCATGTGCCAACACTGAGCCCCCGCAATAACCCTGATGGCAATTAAAAGAGACACACCCAGAGAGAGAGAGAGATGCACTGCTTTACCACTTGTTTATCAGATGCATCACCACCCAGCCTCCCACAATCGGACTCAAGCATTTAAACCCCTAAACTGAATATGCATGTCCACATAAAAATCTGTACACAAGTTGTTCATAGCAGCCTTGCCCAGAATAACCCCATACTAGAAGCATCCCATATGCCTTCCTTGTCATTAATGATTATAGAAACTGCTCGCAGAAATTAAGAAGGTTGAGCAATTAATACAGGTAACACTTGGGTGGGTCTCAGGGCAATTATGCCCATTGAATAAAAGCCAATCTTGAAAAATTAGAGTTTTATGCCACCTGCAGCCCATCAGTAACCAGTGTGGTAATGGATATAACCTTTGTGATACTTATTATGATTATAGATGTCCTTTGGCAAAAATCAGCAGGAAACCTGGAAAAACAAGGTCATGGACAAGACCGAGAAAAGACATAGCACACGTGGGGACACACTGGCAGTGGTGGTGATGGTGGGGTGCACATTTCTGGGAGTTTGGCTGGAATTAGGTTGAGGGCAGAAGCCCAGGGTTTCTCAGCCTTAGTCTTTCTTGGTAAGTTTAAAGCAAAAGAGTAAGGCCGGACAGTGGTGGACCCTTTAGAGCACATACATCACCATGTACAGGGACCTGGGTCCAAGCCTGCAGTCTCCACCAGCAGGAGAAGCTTCATGAGCAATGAAGCAGTCCTGCAGGTGTCTTTCTCTTCCTCTCTCTAGTTCCCCCTTCTCTCTGACTCCATCCAATATATATATATATATATATATATATATATATATATATATATATATCATAGGAGTAGTAATTTAAACAATGGGAGATAAATAAAAGTGGAAAAGACACAGGCTTCCAAATGGCCAATTATCTAAATTAACCAGGGTCTGTATAACAAAAGAGGGAAGTGGCACAGTGGTAGAATTCTGAACGTGCCAGGCATGAGGTCCAGAGTTCAGTCTGTGCCAAAGTGCTACTCTGGTTCTCTCTCTTATCATAAGTTCAAATGTGAGTAAATAGGGACCAGGTGGTGGCACACCTGGCTGGGTGAACATTACAATAATGCTCAAGGACCCAGGTTCAAGCCACCAGTCCCCACCTGTAGGGGGAAAGTTTTGCAAGTGATTAAGCAGTGCTGTAGGTCTCTCTCTCTCTCTCACCCCCTTCCTTCTCGATTTCTGGCTATCTCTATGTAATAAATAAATAAAGTTAATAAAAATTTAAAGTGAATAAATTTTAAAAAGAAGAGGAGAAGGAGGACAAGGAGGAGAAAAATGAGGAAGAAAGAAAGGTGAGGAGGGCAGGATAGATAGCGTAATGGTTATGCAAAGACACTCTCATACTTAAGGCTCTAATGTTGCAGGTTCAGACCCCTGCACCACAATAAAGCAAAGCTGAGCAATGCTCCGGTGTGAAAAATTAAAAAAAGGAAGGAAAATAAAGAAAAGGTAAAGGAGAGGAGAAAGAAAGGAAGGAAAGGAAGATGAAAGGTCAAGGTCAAGGTGGTGAGGCAAGAGCTCGAGAGAGGGCTTGTTCTTGTTGGGTTATCTTATTCTGGGTTAGGATGGCTCTGGGGATGGGGATCAGCTGTCAGGAGATAAAAATACTGCCTATGTACTGGCTATCTACAAAATGGAGGACCCCCCCTAATACTTAATCTGCACTAGTCCAGCCTTTAGGTCCATGGCTGTTCAACAATTTGTTTGGCTTTATATGTTAACTCTCTTTTCAGCCACCAGGTTCCAAATGCTAGTAGGACACAACCAGATTTCCCTCGACAGACAACCCCACCAATATGGCTTAAAGCTCCGCTTCCCCAGAGCCCTTCCCTGTAGGATAATTGTGAAAGCATGGTAGAGCATAGGGGAACTCCCATCCTAAAGATGGAGGTCTGAAAAGACACCCCACCTGTCAGCCTCTCCCTTTCAGGGATGGAGCAAGGAAGGAAAAGCTTTCCTGACTGTTTCCTCTTGTCAGTCTCCCAGGCTTCACAAAAGCCTACGCCCCCTAACACTTAACTCATTCCCTTGTTCCAAATCAAATGATTGCCTGCTTAACATTCACTATAAGTTCACCATCTTTGATCACATACAAACTATACTCCATCACCCTGCCTTGTCAGAAACATAATAGTAAGGCCCACACTCTATTTCCTTGTTCTTTGATTACTACTCCTTGTATCAATATTCTGCCTTTCTCTGTTTACCTCACCCTGCTGGTATAATTATCATGTTTTTCTAAATACCTTTAATTAATTAACACTCTTGCCCCATAGCAACTAATCACGCTGAACTCTCCTCTACCCCTATCAATTCTCGTCTTTCCTTAGATCCTCTACATGAGGGTACTGACCTTTTATAAACCCATCATCATTGACATATGTGAAAAATGTTCTTTGTTCCATTCTGCTATTTAAGCCCTGCCTCCTGTACAATAAAACGGATTGCTTGTAGCTGAATTACCTCCTAGTGTTCTGTCTGTTTATGTAGCCACTAGCGCTAGCACGGGAAACCAGTTGGCTTACTCTGTTGCGAGACCACCCATGTGAGTGCCAGCACTTCCCCACTAGAGAAAGAGAGAGACAGGCTGGGAGTGTGGAAGCCAGACCTTCAACCTTCTGCATCCCACAATGACCTTGGGTCCATACTCCCAGAGGGTTAAAGAATAGGAAAGCTATCAGGGGAGGAGATGGGATATGGAGGACTGGTGGTGGGAACTGTGCGAGGTTGTACCCCTTATATCCTATGGTTTTGTCAATGTTTCCTTTTTATAAATAAAAAAATTAAAATTAAAAAATTAAAAATACTGGCTATAAGGGAGGAGGAAAGCGTGCTATAGTATAGTTTTCTGGTAACTCCATCAGCCCATCTGTTATCCCATGGGTTATGGATGGTGAACTTGAGGGAGCCTAGGCCAGAAAAATACTGTTTCTCGGGCCTGTATGAGCTATAATATTGGTTGTAAGCGACAGGGAACCCATGAATATTACATGACCAATAGTGAAATTCTCCATAGCAGTTGACCCACTCTAGACAGCTCCCAGAGTTGTCAAAGGGGAAACAGACATAGAGGCATCCTTGGGCACAGTGGGAGCAAGTTGTCATGGAGGCAGGGATGACTGGGATGATGACGGCTGACTGGCACACTTGCATGGAGCAATTCCCAGTTCCTATAATCTTGTTAATCCCATTTAAGTCTCCCACACCTGAAACTGACAGAGAGTAGCAGGTGCAACAGAGGTGGCAAGGGCAGATAGTAAGACAAGATATACTGAAAGAGCAAGGGGTGAAAGGGGGGCCATAGGGAGGTTTTGCCTCTGGGCTATGTTTCAGGTCATGCCATGTCACATTACGAGTCCTGGGGGGCACTGTCATACCATCCTGTGGGCAATGCCGGACATGGCAGGCAGGGACCCAGATGGGCTTCAGAGAGTCCTGTGGAAAAACACATGCAAATCCCCTTCCTATGGTTAGCAGGGGGCCTGGTCCCTTCCAAAGGCCATCTAAGGGGTCCTTCCATCTGACCTGTATAGCAGGGAGTGAGTGGGGAGCTTTCCAGTGGTTAACTATAGGGGGTTTTTTAGAATTTTTATAAATATTAAAGAGATTAAGTGTTGAGAGCCATGGCCAGCTGGACATTCAGGGGGTGTATTACCCCTTTTTCTTTTATTAATTGATTTTTTAGCATTTGGTGAGCTCTCTTGACAATACCTTGACTTTGTGGATTGTAAGGAATACCTGTGGTATGAGTAATACCCCAAAGTAAGCAAAAGGCTTTGAATTATTGGCTAGTAAATGCATGACAATTATCAGTTTTGACATATAAGGGGAGGCCCATAATGGCAAAACAAGATAACATATGGGATACAAGTTTCTTGGCATTTTCACCAGTTTGAGCTGTAGCCCAGATGAACTTGGAGTATGTATCTATTGTTACAAAGACATACTTTTGCCTGCCGAACTGTGGGGTGTGGGTGACATTGATATACTGCAGATCATTGGCCTTAAGGCCATGGGGGTTGACCCCAGGGGCTTGGATCCCAGGTGTTCTGATAAGGGAGGCACAGGAGGAACAGGTTTTAATAATGCATTTAAGTTGGGCTATAGGAATTCCTGGGAAATGCACTTGTCAGCCTTTAAGGTTGGTATGGGTACAACAGCAAGAATGGGTCTTTGGAGAGAGGCACACACCAAACAATGAGAGGCATTGGGGGGTAGTTTGAAAATTTTAATTTTTGGAAATTTTGAAAAGATTAACTGTAGCTAAGGCTATGGCTAATTGTATGTTGGGGGAATATAAAAAAACTAGCGATACAAGTGACCTAAGGGGTCACTACACATCCATGAGTAAAACATACAAATATTGTTGTTAAATCACATAAGCTGAAATTGGACTATATATAGGGGAGCTTCTTATATTAAGATATTACCATATCGTCCTTGCTTTGGCAGCACACATACTAAGATCTTACCATATGAGCAGTTGGCTCTTCATGTGAAGGCTTGTCACAACTGTAATTGTTCACTTGTGAAGAAAAAACTTGTACCAAGTTAGAAGTTCACTGGAATTGATAACTCAATGATTAGAATTGGCTTAAATAGGGAGTTGGGTGGTAGTGCAAGGGATTAAACATAAGTGGTGCAAAGCGCAAGGACTGGCGTAAGGATCCCAGTTTGAGCCCTTGGCTCCCCACCTGCAGGGGAGTCGCTTCACAGGCGGTGAAGCAGGTCTGCAGGTGTTTATCTTTCTCTCCCCCTCTCTGACTTCTCCTCCTCTCTCCATTTCTTTCTGTCCTATCCAATAACAACATCAATAATAACTACAATAATAAAAAAGGGTAATGAAAGGAAATAAATAAATAAAAGAATTGGCTTAAATATCTTTATATAATTTTGGAAGGCCTTATTAAGAATAAAATGATTATCATCTCTTTAGTATGATTTAAAGCTGCTTAAACAATTTAAGCACAATATTAAAAATTAGTTTACTGCTAGGATCTTAGTAATTTATTTATTATAGATTTATCACAAGTTTATTTAATTACTTGTTCATACTCATATTTTAGCTGTATTTTATTTCTTATGTAACACCCTTTGAGTGGTTATGAGTAAGGATGGATATAAAACTTTACTAGATCTTACACTTTAAAATTCTGATATGGGCGTGTTTGTTGGAAAAGCAGAGGCCAGCAGCAAGCCTCGTATGCCCTGGATATTTATAGTCTTGTTAAAAGAAACCCTTAGATCTTGAAGGGGGCTTATTTAAAACAGAGGCCTTGAAGGCCAAGGAAAACGGCTGGTGTTTAAATGCCACCATTTTTTCTCTGACTCACAGAGCACTCCCCCTGCCTAAGGAGGGGGCGAAGCCAGGGGAGAAGGTTAGTGACATATAGGCTATCAGAGAAAAGATTGAAAGGGTCTCTAACGTGGTGAAGAGTGAGATAGCATATAATTCTTTAAATTGAGGGGAACCGTCTGGGAGTTCTTCAAAGAGAATCTGCAGGGAAGACATTGGTGGCATTAGCAATAGGGGAGTTCTGGAAGAGTTTGGGGCCCATCCAGGGCAGATGGGGGAGGTATTAAAGACCAGCAGCTGGAGAGGCAGAGAGTGGTCATATCTGGCCAGCTCAGGGCCTGATTAACCTGTCTAAGAGCTTCAGAGGCACTGGGTGTCAGATGCCTGCAGGAGGCAGGATTCTTATTGCCTTTGAGCAGATGGACATAGGATTGGTATGAGGTCCCTCCCATACAAGAATATAAAGTCCTTTCTTTATAAGCGAGAGCAGAGCAGCTTTCACTGCCTCTTGGAAAATGGTAGGGCTATTAACCATGCCCTGGGGCAGGACCACTAACCAGTCTGCCAGCCCAGAGAACAGTCATGGAGGTGTAGGGGTATGGAGAAGAAATAATCCCAAATGTCCAAAGCAATTATAGGAATCCTGGTTGGGATGACTGAAGCAAGAGGTAAGTCTCTCTGGGGGGGAGAGCCCCAGATGCACATCGTCTTATTGACCGCATGGAGGTCTTGAAGTAATCGCCATTTTCTGGATTTTTTCTGGATGGTAAATACCAGGGTATTCTAAGGGCTACAAGAATGGCAGATGTGCCCCAGAGCAAGTTGTTCTTGGATTTAAGAGCGGACAATTTCTCCCTAGGTAGAGGCCACTACTCGACCCAGACTGGGGAGGGGCTTCTGGCGATTAGGAGTCAAATTAACAGGCAGAGTCAGAACGAGGTCTTCAAGAAGGTTCTGATTGTGAAGGAGGCACAGGCGCTCTGTGTCAGAAGGTGGAGCAGCCGGCAAAGATGGGAGATCACAGGGGCCAAGTGGTGGCACACCTGGTTGAGTGCACATGTTACAGTGCACAAAGACCCAGATTCGAGCCCCTGGCCCCCACCTGCAGGGGGAAAACTTTGCAAGTGGTGAAGCAGTGCTGCAGGTGTCTCTCTGTCTCTCTCCTTCTCTATTACCCCCTTCCTTCTCAATTTCTGACTGTCTCTATCCATCAAATAAATAAAGATTTAAAAAAATGTAAAAAAAAAAAAAAAAGATGGGGGATCATAAGAGGGGGGCAGAAGGCTCAGCATAAGGTGGCAGGGGAAGATATTTTGACTTGGAAGGAGGGGGGTCCACAGGGATCTGAGGTGCCTTGTAGGCCTCAGTGAGACAAGCGATCTTATCTTTAAGTTATTGCTGCCTCCATGGACTCTGGGTCATGATCCTCCTCGTCAGAGTCTGATTCAACCTTTCCACTAGTGGGGGAGGGCTTGGTGTGTGGGGCAGGGGGCTTTGATTCAGCAGGGTTGGCACATTGGCAGAGAGCCAAGACAATGGCCATAAGATGTAAAGGGAGTTCAAGAATTCCCTCTGTTTCTTCCTTGCAAGCTAAGTAAGTTACCTGGACCCAGGTGTCAGATTTGTAGATGTTATCTATGGATAATCAGGGGGCAACTTGGATGACAACATCCCAGAAAGAAAGGGTTTGTTTTCTAGAGAGCTTAATACTTCGGGTTTCTAGGAGGGCACGAAGGCACCTAAGTTTTCCGTTGGCTTATGGGAAGATTGCCCATGATAGATGGAAAACGAGGCACTTTGGGGATGGCCAAGGTGCAGTCCCTAGACACAAGCCTGATCTCTGAATTTAAGACGAGAGGTGAGGAGCAGGTCCAACACCCGTACGGGCAGTCGGAGACAAGACAGAGGGGATGTGACCTTTGCATCACACCAGAGAGTGCTCTGGCCAGAGATCCTCATCTTGTATCATGTCCCTTGCGATGGTTTCCTTACCTCAGAAATAAAAGGGATAGAAAGTAAAGGACCTACGGCGCCTCGATAGACTGATGACACTGAGAGCTCAGGAGCCTGTAATCCCAAGTCCGATCTCAGGGAATTCACCTGGTAGCTGTAGTCAGGCCTCTTATGCCTTGTGGAGTGTTCTCAGTGGGGGAAAGGTGCCCCACGTTGGGCGCCAGACGTCGGAGTTCCTTGGGGGGGAACGAGGTAGGAGTAAGCTCGATAAAGGGTCTTCCAGCATACCATGGCAGCAGACAATACACAAACCTCTTTAGGGTACCATTGCAGGAAATGGAACATCTTTTTTTGTTTTGTTTTGTTTTGTTTAAACAATACAAGGTTTATTAGGGTGAAACAGGTAAAAGGCAAAATAAGCAATCATCATCAAGGGTTAAGAGTACGCTAGGTCCATAAGGTGTAAATATAGTTATCAAAATTTTAGTCCCGTAAGATAAACAATTATCAGGAGTGAGGCAGTAGTGCAGTGGGTTAAGTGCACCATGGCGCAAAGCAAAAGGACTGGAGTAAAGATCCTGGTTCGAGCCCCCGACTCCCCACCTGCAGGGGAGTCACTTCACAAGCAGTAAAGCAGGTCTGCAGGTGTCTATCTTTCTCTCCCCTCCTCTCTGTCTTCCCCTCCTCTCTCCATTTCTCTCTGTCCTATCCAACAATAACAACATCAATAATAAATACAACAATAAAAAAGGGCAATAAAAATAAATAAATATTTTTTTAAAAAAAGATAAACAATTATCAGCTCTGCTAAAGGCTGCTCATGGCTGTAGAGGGGTCTCAAAGTTTACTGGCTAGCAGAGTCACACGTGTTCAGTTCCCAGGAGAAGTAGCTGTGACGGATGGATGCCTGGAGCACCTCCGTCGAGATGCTTCTGAACAGGAGAAGAAGCTGCAACCAAAGAGCATGGAACATCTTTATTGCCGCAGTTACACGTTTATAAAGGGGTAGCTGTGCAGGGGAAGTAGCCAGCTGGCCAATGAGGTCAATATCTCCTTACAAGGGAAAAGAGAGCAAGACAATGAGAAGGTATGGATGTGGTGCAGGAATGGGGAAATAGAAATATAAGGAAGGTGAAGCCCACCAGAGGGAGGAGGGGTGGGGTGATGTGGCGAGGCTGATGGGGATGGGAAGGTTGGAATTCCCTGGAGTACTCTGGCCACATCTCACTTGACCACAAGGCTGGCATGCCAAGGAGAGTCTGACAGATGAGCTTCCTGAGGGGTTAACCATCCATGCTCAAACACACATCAGACCCACAGTGTCTCTCTCTTTTTCTCCCCTTTTGTTGCCCTTGTTTTTTTTTTAATTGTTGTTGTGGTTATTATTATTGTTGTTATTGATGCCTTTGTTGTTGGATAGGACAGAAAGAAATTGAGAGAGGAGGAGAAGACAGAGGGGGAAAGACAGACAGCTGCTGACCCGCTTTACCACACGTGAATCGATCCCCCCCCTGCAGGTGGGGAGCCTGGAGCTCGAATGAGGATCCTTGGCTGGTCCTTGCGCTTTGCACCATGTATGCTTAACCCACTGTGCTACCACCTGACTCCCCTGCTTTATAACTTAATGCTTTTCAGCCACTAAGTTGTAGTTGTTACCATGACGCCAACCTAAATTCCCACTTATAAATATTTTGTTTATCTTTTTTAGTTGGTCTGGGAGTTGTGGTTTATTGTTAAGCTGTTTGTTTTTATTTTTTTTTTTATTGGATAGAGACAGAGAAATCCAGAAATAGAGGGGAGGGGAAGATCGACACCTGCAGCACTGCTTCACTGCTTGTGAAGCTTCCCCCTGTATGGGGGTGGGGTAGTGAGGCTTAAAATTGGGTCTTCGAACATAGGTGACGTGTGAGCTCAAATGCATGTACCAACATCTGGCCCCTGAAATATATTTTAATACCGATTTCAAATAGGAGCTTAGCATTTGGAGCATTTGGAATAGTGTCTGGTACACAGCACACTACAAATCAGCTTTAGCTGTCAGAAGAAAGCCCTCTGAACTATGTAGCCTTGGTCCCCCAACTCTGAAGCCCCTCAGTTAGCTACCCCCGCGCCCACAGCCAAAAGCGTGTGAGAGAGAGAAAGTCACATAAGAAAGGGGAGAAAGAGAAACCAGAGCACCGTTCGTTTCGGGTACGTGGCGGGAGGTGTTAGAAGCCAGAGCCACAGCTGAGTCCAGGAAGCGGTGCAGCTCAGGGCTCCCTCAGCCCGGGGCCTGCAGCTGTTCTGGGTTGAGAGAAGGGCCCCTGGTCACAGTCAACTTCTCTTCCTGATACCCAGATGTTGCTCTATATAGTCATTTTAATCACCCACTAGTGTTTTTCTCCCAGGACCTCTGATTACCAGAGGCAAAGTTGTAATGTGAGCTCTTAACCAGGTGCCCCACAGCCTAGCACCCAACCAGATGCAAAACTGAAAGGCGGAGTTCAGCTGCTAGAGCACCCGACTTGCATGCCTGGAGGTTAAGAGTTCAAACCCCAGGTCTGCGTATACACGAACGGTGCTCTAGTTTCTCTCTTTCTCACGTGAAATTCTCTCTCACACATGTAATAAATAAATGTATATATTTATAAGAAGACCCAAAAAAAGCTGAAAGGTGGGAAGGGAGGACAAAAGACAAGAGGGTGTCAAAAGGCACCGAAAGCCCAGCTTTTCGTCCTGCGGTCCCTTTAAGAGGAGAACCTCTCAGGACAGGCGGTCCCAACCGACCCCTGTTTTAACCGAAACCTTACCCGGACTTCCCCCTCTTGAGTCAAATAAGACCAACTTTGGATTTTCCCTCCCCGGACGACCAATCAGCTCCTGTTGCCAGGCAGATTGGCGAGGCTGCTGGTGCTGGCCTGGAGCCTCCTGTCTCCAGTTGGCGGCGGGGACCAATCAGAGGGCGGGCCGGCCGAGTATCTAGGCAGATCCCGGCCGCCCCAGCCATTCAAAAAAAAGAAAATAAAGCAACGCACGAGCCCTCGGGGCCAGGACGGCGGGGCCGGGCTCGAGTGAAGGTGGCTGCGAGGTAGTTTCTCTTTCCGCTCTACCTTTCGGGCTGCGGCGGGAAGGCCAGTGCCCGGGGCGGGGGGCAGCGCCGGGCCGGGTGGGCCGTGCCCCCGCCGCGCCCTGCCCCGGCACGTGCCTCGAACCCAGGCGCCCGGCCCCGCCGGCCCCTCGGTCCGCCCGGGGTCCCGCGGCGCGGAGCCCGTTGTGGGCGGCGGCGGGTGCGGGGCCGGGGGCGGCGGGGCTCCGGGCCGCCGTGACGCAGGGCGCGGCGGGCGGCCGCGGGGAGGCCGGGCCGGGCCGGGCCGGGTGCTGTGGAGCCCGGAAGCGCGCACGGCTCCCCGCCCGCCGGCCTCGGGGCGACAGCCCCCGGGGAAGGGGAAGTTTGCGCGGCGCTGGCGTCGCCGGCCTCTCCCGGGAGGGGGCCGCGCGGGGCGCGCGGAAAGAGGCGCTGGCAACATGGATTCCCAAGCCGCGTCTCTGCCTGCAGTTTTGCGCGTTTAGGAGACTGCGGGAAAGTGGGGTGTGTTTGCGTGTGTGGGTGCGGGACTGAGTGGAGGGGGACAAGGATTACGTTTGGGGGAAAGGGAGTGAGAGGATAATTGATGATTTGGGGAGAAGGTGAGCGAGGATGGGGAAAAAAGACCTTTGCCTGCCGGTCTCTCCTGGAAAAGAGATGGGGACTGTGCTGGAGCCTCCAGGGGGAGAGAAGTTAAAGCTTCCATCGCTCTCTTTTTAAGAGAGAACCAGGACATCAGTCTAGCACAAGCAATGCCAGAGAACCACTCAGGACCTCATGCTTGAGAATTCTGTGCTTCATCCACTGTGTCAGCTCCATGCCTTTAAAAAATAAATAAATCGGGAGTCGGGCTGTAGCGCAGTGGGTTAAGCGCAGGTGGCGCAAAGCGCAAGGACTGGCATAAGGATCCCGGTTCGAACCCCGGCTCCCCACCTGCAGGGGAGTTGCTTCACAGGCCATGAAGCAGGTCTGCAGGTGTCTTTTTCTCCTCCTCTCTGTCTTCCCCTCCTCTCTCCATTTCTCTCTGTCCTATCCAACAACGACAACAATAATAATAACTACAACAATAAAAAAAAACAAGGGCAACAAAAGGGAATAAATAAATAAATATTTTTTAAAAATTAAATAAATAAATACGTAAAACATTTTACTTGTTTGTTTTCAAGTGTGAGGGAGAGAGACCACACTGCTAAGCTCTGATTTATGGTGGTGCCGGGGATTGAACCTGGGACCTCTGAGCCTCAGGCATGATAGTCTGGTCCGCTGTGGGCTGCCCGCTCTTGGGCCACCATCTTCATATCCTGTCCCCTCTCCATTCCAGCCCCTCATGTCATGATGGCAGAGGATGAACCTGATGCCAAGAGCCCCAAGACCGGGGGGAGGGCCCCCCCAAGTAATGCTGAGGCCGGGGAACCTACCACCCTTCTTCAGAGACTCCGAGGAACCATCTCGTAAGTGCCCATTAAGCTGAATCTTGTGCTGGAGCTGGGTTGAAATCCCATGGCCCATCACTGCCACTGTCAAACCTCCATGGGCACCTGTGGGCAGCTCAGCCTCTTCCTCTCCTGAACACTCAAGGCTGGAGCATAGCTTGGCCCTGACTTCCAGTTTTCTCCTCTTTCTTTTACAGCAAGGCCGTGCAGAACAAAGTAGAGGGCATCCTGGTGAGTGTCTTGGGAAGGAGGGCATGAGAGAGAGGGAGTGGGTGGGAGAGGAGGAGGATGTGGGGGTCTGGGTTGATGGGAGAGGCAGTGTTGTGCACCATGTAGGAAGTTGACTGGCTTTATAAGCACTCCCCACATAACCTGGAACAGCCCATGGAAATCTGTGACCTCTCAGGTAGAAAGAAGCCCAAAAAAAGGAAACCCCCACATCCCACTCTTAACCGTGGTTTCCCCTAGGGTTCTGGGTGCAGTGAGCATTCAGCCTCCCATCACTTCAGGTTCCTTTTCCCAGCTGACAGTTTCAGAGTCAGCTCTTGGCTAGGATCTGAGGGAGCTACCTACCTTGGGCCTGATTCTTTTTCCTGCCTCTGTCTCTTCCCTTCCTCAGCAAGATGTACAGAAATTCTCAGACAATGACAAGCTGTATCTCTACCTTCAGCTGCCCTCAGGGCCCAGTACTGGAGACAAAAGGTAGGTGTAGGGAGTCGGGCGGTAGCGCAGCGGGTTAAGCGCACGTGGCTCAAAGCGCAAGGACCCGTCAGGATTCCAGTTCAAGGCCCCGGCTTCCCACCTGCAGGGGAGTCGCTTCACAAGTGGTGAAGCAGGTCTGCAGGTGTCTCTCTGTCTCTCTTCCTCTGTATCTCCCCTTTATCTCTGTCTCTACCCACTAACAAAGTTAAAAATTTTTTAAAAGGTAGGTGTGGTGCCAAGAGGTTTCTGTCTGAGAGGTTCTGACTCTTTAAAGTAAGACCAGAGGTGGGGTAGGGCACACACCTTGCTGTGCACAACCTAGGTTCGAACCCTGAAAGCACATGGAAGGCACTGTGGCACCAGGGCTGTAGTCGGTCAGTCAGTCTGTCTCTCTGTCTGTCTGTCTCTCTCTCTCTCTCTCCTTCCCTCCCTCTCCCATCCCCCCAATGGGAGGGGGTGTGGGGGAACTTTGAAACCACACATGCACAAAAGACCCTGGCTTAGCAAGAGTAAAAGGAATGCTCAGAGAAGGGACAGGATGAAGAGGAATTACTGTTGTCCTTGCTCGAGAAGAAAGGCCTGTGTGCTACCACCTTGGCTGGTTCGTCAGGGAAAGGTGGATGTGTCACAGATTTGATCTCAGTTGGAGGTCTGAATGGCACCAGCTCAGCTGTTAGATTCTTAAAACCACTGGTCCCTTTATTTTTCTCCGCAGCTCTGAGCCAAGCATGCTCAGCAATGAGGAGTACATGTATGCATACCGCTGGATCCGCAACCACCTGGAGGAGCACACCGATACCTGCCTGCCCAAACAGAGTGTTTATGATGCCTACCGGTGGGTGCGCAGCATGCCAGGGGCCAGCGTGGCTTCCAAAAGGGCTTCCCTCTGCACCCCTCCCTGCTCCCTTATCTTACTGTCTTCTCCCTGGTGCCCACTCCCTCAGGAAATATTGTGAAAGCCTGGCCTGTTGCCGCCCACTCAGCACGGCCAACTTTGGCAAAATCATCAGAGAAATCTTCCCTGACATTAAGGCTCGAAGGCTCGGCGGCCGGGGCCAGTCCAAGTATCCTTCACTAGCGGGGCTGGGGCTGGAGGGCCTGGGCAGGAAGGCACGTGGTGCAGGGAGCCACAAGTGGAGACCCTGTTTGTTGGCTGTTCCTTAGCCCGAGACAGATACTGTTACAGTGGCATACGGAGGAAGACCTTGGTGTCAATGCCGCCTTTGCCCGGACTTGATCTTAAGGGTTCTGAGAGTGTAAGTCACAGCCCTCTGGTTATATGCTGCTCTCCCAGGTGGAAGCCAGAGCCTTGTGAAACATATTTGGTGACTGAGAACTCAGGGCATCTCTACATAGCTTCTGGGTGTGCGGGCTGAGCCCTCTGCCCATGACTGAGACAGGGTGCAGAGACTGCAGGCTCCTGGGAGGGACCAGCAGAGGCTGCCCTAGCCCCAGAATGGATAAATATATGGATATAAGTAACATATCTCTGGAGATTTATTTATGAATTAATGAGAGAACCAGAGTACCACTTTGGCATAGGTGATGCTGGGGATCAAACTCTAGACCTCATGCTTGAAACTCCAATGCTTTATCTACTCTGCTACCTCCCAGGTTGCAATTTTTTTTGTGGGGGAGAGTTTGGTTTTTTTTTTTTTTTTTGCCTCCAGGGTTATTTGCTGGGGCTCAGTGCCTGCACCACGAATCCACTGATGCTGGAGGCAATTTTTTCCCTTGTGTTGCCCTGGTTGTTTTATCATTGTTGTGGTTATTATTATCATTTGTTCTTGATGTCGTTGTTGCTGAACAGGACAAACAGAAATGGAGAGAGGAGGGGAAGACAGGGGGAGAGAAAGATAGACACCTGCTTCACCACCTGTAAAATGACTCCTCTGCAGGTGGGGAGCCGGGGGCTCAAACCAGGATCCTTATGCGGTCCTTGCGCTTTGCACCATGTGCGCTTAACCCGCTGCAATACCGCCTGACCCCCTTTTTTTTTTTAAGTGAAGAACTTTTTTATATTAAAATTTTCTTTTATTTATTGGATAAAGAAATCGAGGGGGAGATAGGTGAAGAGGGACACCTGCAGCCCTGCTTCGCCACTTGCAAAGTTTTCCCCCTGCAGGTGGGGACTGGGTCCTTGTGCATTGTAACGTGTGCTCAACCAGGTGCACCACCACCAAGCCCCAATTTTTTTTGCCTCCAGGGTTATTTCAGGGGTTCAGCACCTGCACTACGAATCCACTGCTCCTGGAGGCTATTCTTCCCATTTGTTGCACTTGTTGTAGTTGTTATTGTTGTCATAGTTGTTACTGTTGTTACTGGATAGGACAGAGAGAAATGGGGAAGACAGAGGGGGAGAGAAAGACGCCTGCAGACCTACTTCACTGCCTGTGAAGCAACTCCCCTGCAGGTTGGGAGCCGGGGGCTCCAACTGGGGTCCTTAGGTTGGTCCTTGCATTTCACACTATATGCTTGTGCTTCGTGCTATGTGCGCTTAATCTGCTGCGCTATTGCCCAGCCCCCCCCAAAAAAAAATTTATTTTTATGAATAAGACTAAAGCAGTGCTCTAGGATATGGTAGTACTGGGGATTGACCCTGCGGCCTTCGGCATGCAAGTCCTTCACTCTGCCACTGAACCAGCTTTTCCAGCTTCACCAGTCTGGCCTTAGCTGTGGTCAACATTGATGTTTGAGAGAGGGTCAAAGGTCTTTTAATCTGGAGTGTGATTAGATGTGTTCTCCCACACACAAACCCAAAGCCAGAAATGGGCCCTGAGGTGACACCTGCACCCCGGGATGAACTGGTAGAGGCAGCCTGTGCCCTGACGTGTGACTGGGCTGAGCGGATCCTCAAGCGCTCCTTCAGCTCCATTGTGGAGGTGGCCCGCTTCCTGCTGCAGCAGCACCTCATCTCCGCGCGGTCCACACATGCCCATGTGCTCAAGGCCATGGGGCTCACTGGTGAGTGCACCCCCACACCTGTCTAAGAGGCCGCTTCTCAAGCTTGCACAGACACATCCAGCCTGAACTCCACCTGCCAGCTTGAGCCCCCTTTTTTGCTCCTCACCTTGTCCATACGCCATGAGTACCTCCTCATCTCCTCACCCCTGCCTTTCCCACTTCAGAAGAAGATGAGCAGGCCCCACGGGAACGGTCCTCCAAGTCTAAGAATGGCACGGAGCACCAGGAGGGGGCCACCCAGAAGAAGCCAGAGCGGTCAGCACAGGTGAGGTGTGGCCTTGGCCTTGCCACCCTGGGTTGGGGGCTCAGTGTGCCCCTCCCCTAGAGGCCCTATAGTTGTCCCACCTTCCATGCCCGTTTCCCCAGAGCCCACTGACCTTACCCTCCTTTTGTTTCACAGCCTGCTAAGGAGCTGGAGCCCCGGGCTGGCACTGGCACCCCCATGCGGGGCGAGCGGAAGAAGAGTGTTGTGGAGAGCCAGGCCCCTGCAGCAACTAACCCGCAGGTCAATGCCCTGGTGGCCCGGTTACCTCCGCTCTTGCCCAGGGTCCCCCGCTCCATTATCTCGCCGATCACAGTCTCTCCACCCATCCTGGCCCCCAAGTTGTCGCCAGGCTCTCTGAAAGTGGCCACACTACCTCTTCCCAGTAGAGCGGGGGGACCCCAGGCGCCTATGCCCATCATTAACATGATCTTGCCCACTGTCCCTGCACTGTCTGGGCCAGGGCCTGGGCCTTGGCGGGTTCCCCCTGGAGGGCTCACCCAGCCCCAGAGCACAGAGAGCAAGGAGGTGGACGTAGCTGGTGACCCAAGGTTCCATGACAAGGGTGTCAAAAGGACAGCTGAAGTGCTTGTGAGTGAGGCCAGTGCGCAGGACCCACCAGCCAAAACAGCAAAGCAGGATAGTGAAGAGACGGGGGGTGACACTAGGAGGAAACGGGGTCGCCCTCGGAAAAAATCAGGCGGAAGTAGAGAAAGGAATTCTACCCCTGACAAGCTTGCCACAGACTCAGCCCCCTCCCCACGCTTGCCACAGGAGG
Source organism: Erinaceus europaeus (assembly GCF_950295315.1). Lineage (NCBI taxonomy): Eukaryota > Metazoa > Chordata > Mammalia > Eulipotyphla > Erinaceidae > Erinaceus > Erinaceus europaeus. Next base: position 53,673,545 of record NC_080172.1, read on the forward strand.
TCTGGGTCTCTTCAGGTGACAGCTGCCCTAGTGGGGGCATCACCAGGCCAGGACCAGTGAGGGAGCCTGAGAAGAGGGTACTGCTTACCCCAGGTCAGGAAGATGGTGCTGTCTCCAAGGGGGGGCGGGTCCTCAGCTCCCGCCATGCCAAAGAAGCAGAAGGGAAAATGCTTCTTGTTGCTCCAAAAGTGAGTGTCATCAAGGGCAGCAGCAGGAGCCACAAGGAGACTCTCCCACTGCCCACCAGAGAGGCAAACACAACAGCGCAGGGTAATAAAGACTTAAAGGGACACATGCTTCAAGCTTCTTTATCCCAGGAGCGGAAAGACCCCAAAGCAGCACCCCCATAAGTACCCCACAAGGACGCATTTCTCCCCGCGTGCTCACTCTACCTGCCAGCCTGTCGGAGGCCCTGCTCTGCACCTGCTTCTTACCCGGCTCCTCTTCTCCCACGCGGTCGTGCTCTCCTCCCACAGACTGCAGAGGCCCCCAGCTTACACAGTGCCTGCTCCCTGCATCTCCCCTTTCCAGCTCTCTAACCTCAACTTTAGAGTCACTAATAAATCTGCAGTGACCTCACCTGGAGCCCTGTGCTGTCCTGTGGGAAGACAGGGATGGAAGAGGCGTGAGGCCTATAGAGGTAGGAGTCTGGGTTTGGAATTCACACAGTACACTGGACTCGGACTGGGAAGGGAAACAGGCTCATGTGCCTTGGGGGCGGCAGGGTCGGGGGATTCCCAAGGCAGTGCTTCCTCCAGCTAGAGCTAGTGGCGAGTCCCTCCTTACCTCCTGTGAGAGCATCTGCTCATACTTCCAGGGTACACGTTTTCCCATTCACATCCAGCCAGAGACAGATCTTTGTGGCAGGATTTTAAGGTTCCCTCCAACTAGATAAGCCTGGTTTACAAGTTCACTGCTAACCAAGTGCTGTGGCCAGAAGGTGGCTGGATGCTGGTCGGCTTATTCACCATCATCAGGAGCACCTCTGAGGAGAGGGAGGGACCCACCGCTGCCTGGAGGCAGTGATAGCTGGCTACTGAGTGTACCAAAGGTGGCTTGAGGTAGCTAGGTTGAGGTCAACTGTGCCTGCTTCCTCTTCCCTCGGCCTTGCTTTGCCCTGACTGCAGCTGTAGCCCCTTTCCATTTGTCCTATTTCAAGGAAGGAGTGGGGAGTCACTCTTCTTTAAGGACTTCCTCTTTTCATCTCACTTAAACCACATCTGAAAGAGCCTTTTCCATGGCTGACCTTGACTCTTCTCTTTCTGCCTCCCTCCCGTCCTCTGCTTTAGCAGATTAAATTCATTCTGCATCCACCAGGTGTCAGTCTCTTGTCACACCTGTTAGGTGGTAGGGTTCAGTACAGTTACATGGAAGGAAAGCAGTAGCTCCATACACAGGCCAACAGGTGCCAGGGGGAAGGGACTTTATAGACTCCCGCGTGGCCTTGGGGAACACAGTCCACAGACTGTTACTGGGGATCACCTTCGTCTCCTGCATAGGGTAGCTTCTGTAGAGGATCCCCAGAAATCCAGATTTTCTTTCAGAAAGACTTCATTTATTTCCAGCACAGAGGACCTAATGTAATATTTGATATCTATAAAGGATATATTTAACATGAATAAATTATAATGTGTAATGATTAAATGAGTACCAGTGAACTATCACAACTTACACATTAAAACATTAGAAATACTATCAGGTGTCTTGTGTTCCTTTCCTACCACCCTACTTATCTGTCCTAAATTTTGAGTTTATTACCTGACATCATAGATATATATCTGGGAAGCCAGTGTAAAAGTTACGCAAAAGATTTTCATGCCAGAATCTCTTAAGGTCCCCATTTCAATCCCCAACACCACCATAAGTCAGAGATGAACAATATTTTGGTAAAAAAGGAAATTATGTATATACATATATTTGCCTCCTTAATATTCAGTTTTGCTTTTTAGTTTACAAGAAAAAGAACAAAGTACTAATAGTTGCTGTAGTTTTTCTTATCATTATTTCTAAGACTCACTCATACTACAGGTAAGTGGTTTCTTCATGTTCACCTGTACAACATTGCATCAAACACATAAACCATTTGAGCCATTTATCCATTTATCAATGGATGTTCGGGTTATTCCCAGTTTTTTTTTTCTTTCTATAAAAATTCTGCTGTGGACAGTCTTTTAAGATTTCTCAAAAGCTTTCTAAAATGGTTCTCTTAGTCTGTGTACCCTCTGAATTGGGGACTGTTACTTTTTATATCAGCTTGAACTTTTTTTTAAATAATTTTCTTTTTTTTTTTTTTTTTTGCCTCTAGGGTTATTGCTGGGGCTCGGTGCCTGCACTACAAATCTACTGCTTCTGAAGGCTTTTTTTTCCCATTCTGTTGCCCTTGTTTATCATTATTGTTAATATTATTATTGTCACTACTGTCATTGTTGTTGGATAGGACAGAGAGAAATCCAGAGGGGGAGAGAAAGAGACACCTGCAGACATGTTTCACTGCTTGTGAATCGACCCCCTGCAGGTGGGGAGCTGGGGGCTGAAATCCGGATCCTTAACGCGGGTCCTTGTGCTTCGAGCTATGTGCACTTAACCCGCCACGCTACTGCCCGACTCCCTAAGCATATGTTTCATTGTGGGTTATTGGTTAACTATTGATTCAGTTTTTTTTAATCATAATCTATTTGGACTTTCTGTTGTTTTAGATAGAGACAGGGAGGGAGAGAACTGAAGCTTCCTTCAGTGCACTGGGGGCCGGAATTGAATGTAGCAAAGCAGTGCACTATCCAGGAAACCTATATAGCTAGCCCAGAACTTAATTATTATTGAGTCAATTTAGGTAAAATTTTTTTCTAGGATTGTATGTACTTTGTCTTAAAAAGATTTGAAAATAATTTTTTTTACCTTTATTTGTTGGATAGAGACAGCCAAAAATCAAGAGGGAAGGAGGTAATAGGAAGAGAGAGAGAGAGAGACCTGCAATACGCTTCACCACTCATGAAGCTTCCCCCCTGTAGGTGGGGACTGGGGGCTTGAACCTGGGTTTTTGAGCACTGTATTGTGTGCTCAGCCAGGTGTGCCACCATCTGGCCCCCCAAAAAAAAGATTTTTTATTTTGACACAAGACAGGGAGCCAGAGCATCACTCTGGTACATGGGATACCGGGAGCTAGGTGCCTGCACCATAAGCCCATTGCTCCTGGAGGCTATTTTTTCCCTTTTGTTGCCCTTGTTTTTTTATTGTTGTGGTTATTATTGTTGTGTTGTTGTTATTGATGTTGTTGGATAGGACAGAAATCAAGAGGGAAGGGGAAGACAGGGAGAGAGAAAGATAGACACCTGCTGACCTGTTTCACCACCTGAGAAGTGACCCCCCTGCAGGTGGGGAGCCAGGGGCTCGAACCGGGATCCTTACACCGGTACTTGAGCTTTGCATCGTGTGCACTTAACCCGCTGTACTACCGCCCAACCTCCAAATTTTATTTCTTTTTTTAGCCTCCAGGGTTATCACTGGAGCTCAGTTCTAGCATTATGAATCTACTGCTCCTGGCGGCCCTTTTTTCCATTTTATTGGATAGGATAGATATCAAAAGGGGGGGGTAGATAGGGAGAGAGTAAGTGGCACCTGCAGACCTGCTTCATCACTTGTGAAGCATCCCCCTGCAGGTGGGGAGCAGGGATTCAAGCTTGGATCCTTGCACAGGTCCTTGTATTTTGTACACTTAACAATGTGCACTTAACAAGTGTGCCACCATCTGGCCCCAATTTTATTTGTTTGTTCGTTTGTTTGTTTGTTTATGAAGAATGATAGGTGAAAAGAGAGAAAGAACCAGATATCACTCTGGTATGTGTGCTGCCGTCTGTTGAACTAGGGACCTCATACTTAAGAGTCCAATGCTTTTTCTACTGTGCCACCTCCCAGACCACATGGTATGTTTTTCTATGCAAAAAGGCACCATGAATTTTCTGACAGCCCAACAGTTCAGTACCCTACTCAAGGCACCACCTCCCAGGCCCACTTCATGTCTTTTTTGAACATTTCTTCTATTTTCTTTTTTGCTTCTGCTCTCTGAGCATGTCTTTTTTTTTTTTTTTTTTAAGCCAATCTAAGCTATTTAAGCCATCTCCTGCCATAAACAAGGATGGAAGATCAGTAACTTGGTTAAAGATTGATAGAAGTAAAGAAGGGTGGTCCGGGAGGTGGTGCAGTGGATAAAGCATTGAATTCTCAACCATGAGGTCCTGAGTTTGCTCCCCAGCAGCACATGTACCAGAGTGATGTCTGGTTCTTTCTCTCCTCCTGTCTTTCTCATGAGTGAATAAATAAATTCTTTAAAATAAAAAAATAAAATAAATAAAGTAAAGAAGGTGAGCTAAGTAAGGCCCTATGCACTTTTTTGATCCACATGCAGAGTAATGTTCCAAACTAGTACTGGTTCAGATTCTCTTTATTCCTTATAGCTGGTTGGCAACATGAGAGTTAGGAATAGACTGTGGAAATAGACTCCCTAGGGAAAGGGCTTGGACCTGATGTGAAAATGAAGGGGGTTGAACTCGGGTTGAACTCGGGTCTCTTGTGCTCTCCGTGCTGTGCCTTCAGGAAGACATTCAGCATGCTCACTGCTACCCCAGGAAGCACCACCAAGTAGATGAGGGCCTTCCTCAGACAAGCTGAATCTTCCTTGCCATGGGTGCCACTCAAGATAGGCCACCCCAGTGGTGGCAGGAACTGACCCAGCAGCCTAGAAACCCAGGATACAGCCACCATTGCCATTTTCAACCAGGACGACTTCTTACATTTCTCTTTGTCTCTGCAGTCCATTTGTGCTGTTTTTCCCTTGTTAAATTGTTACAGAAATTAATTTTACTTGTCTGTTTTAGCTACTACTTGAGCTTTGATTTTTTTCCATATGTCTTTCATTTTTTTTTAATTATAGATCTTATCTGTAGTTTTACTTTCTTCTGCTTTTTTATATTTTATGTTCTCTCCTAACACTAATTTTAATACCTAGTTAGTTTTCAGGCATCTCTACATTCCCCAAGTTTTTCTGTTGTAAAGCATTTAAACTACTATTTAGTCATAAGGATATTTAAATTGCCTTGATGACTTTTTGGCTCATGGATTTTATTTATTTATTTACTTATTTTTACCAGAGCACTGCTCAGTTCTGGCTTATGGTGGTGCAGGGGGTTGAACCTGGGCCTCTGGAACCTCAGACATGAGAGTCTCTGCATAACCATTATTCTATCTACCTCTGACCTCATGAATTATTTTTAAAGAGTCATAAATTTCATGGTCCAGGGGGATGGTGCAGTGATAAAGCTTTGGACTCTCAAGTATGAGGTCCCGAGTTGATCCTCGGCAGCACATGTGCCAGAGTGATGTCTGGTTCTCCCTCTCCTACTATCTTTCTCATAAATAAATGAAATCTTTAAAAAAAAAAAAAAAAGTCAAATTACCAAATATCTGGATATTTAAAAACTTATAGTGGCTGAGGAGATAACATAATGTTTATGTAAAAGGTTTTCATGCGGGGGTGGGGGGGTAGGTGACGGTGCATCTGATTAGGAAGGACCCAGGTTCAAGCCTTCACTCCCTGCCTGCAGGGGGATAGTTTCACAAGTGAAGAAGTAAGTCTGCAGGTGTTGCTCTGTGTCTCTTCCTCTCTAGCTCCCCTTTCCCTCTCAATATCTGGCTGTCTCTATCAAATAAAGATGATTAAATTAAAAAAAAAGATTTTGGGGATCTGGCGGTGGTGCACCTGGTTGAGCGAATGCACAATTACTCGTGTTTAAGTCCCTAGTCCCACCTGCAGGGAGAAAGCTTTGCAAGTGGTTAAGTAGTGATGCAGGCATCTATCTATCTATCTATCTACTTCTGTCTCTCCCTTCCCTCTCAATTTCTGGCTGTCTCAATCCAGTAAGTAAAGATAATTTAAAAATACATATTTTCATGCCTGAGACTATGAGGTCCGAGGTTTAATTCCCAGCATCACCATATGCCAGTGCTGAGCAGTGCTCTGCTATTTGTGTGTGTGTGTGTGTGTGTGTGTGTGTGTCTTTGTCTTTCATTAAAAATAAATATTAGGGAGTCACAGCAGGTTAAGCACAGGTGGCAAAAAGCACAAGGACCAGCTAAAGATCACAGTTGGAGCCCCTGGCTCCCCACTTGCAGGGGAGTCACTTCACAGGTGGTGAAGCAGGTCTGCAGGTGTGTATCTTTCTCTCCCCCTCTCTGTCTTCCCCTCCTCTCTCCATTTCTCTCTGTCCTATCTAAAAAAAAAATCTTTTTGAGAATGTCTTAAGCTTAACCATCTGCACTCAAAGTAGGTTCTGTGCTACCAATTCTTAGAAATTTTCTTCAAAGTGCTCTTTCATAGTTTCATAGTCTTTCATTGATCTTGACAGCTCATTCTTTGCCTAATTTTTATAATTAAAGAAATTGTATTATCTTTATTTATTGGATAGAGACAGTCAGAAACTGAGAGGGAAGGGGGTAATAGAGAGGAAGAGAGACAGCCACCTGCAGACCTGCTTCACCAGTCCACTCGTGAAGCCTCCCCTCTGCAAGTGGGGACTGGGGACTTGAACCTGGATCCTTATGCATTGTAACATGTGTGTTCAACCAGGTGCACCACCACCCGGCCCCTCAATTTTGTAGTTTTGAATTTTGGGCTCCTGTTTTGTTAACCAGAGAGCCTAGACTTGGGAGTGCTTTTCTCCAGGAAGAATTGCATTTGCTTCTGTCATGAGTCAAAGGGTTCTCCTGACCTGGCACTATGAACATCTCTTGTATTTGTTTATTGTTATATTTTTATTGGGGATAGTTAATGGTTTACAGTAAATACAGTTGTTGGTACATGTATAAAATTTCCCAGTTTTCTGCAAAATACTCTCACCTCCAGCCTTGGTCTTCCTCTACTATCATGCAACCATGACCTGAAAGCCTCCCTGCCCCCCCCATAGCCCCCCCCCACACACACACACAGTCCTTCACTTTGGTGCAATACACCATAAAAACCTCTTTTAAGGAGTTGGACAGTAGTGCAGCGGGTTAAGTGCAAGTGGCGCAAAGCTCAAGAACCGGCATTAAGGATCCCAGCTCCCCACCTGTAGGGGAGTTGCTTCACAGGTGGTGAAGCAGGTCTGTGGGTGTCTTTATCTTTCTCTCCCCCTGTCTTCCCCTCTTCTCTCCATTTCTCTCTGTCCTATCCAACAACAATGACATCAATAATAACAATAATAACTACAGCAATAAAACAAGGGCAACAAAAGGGAATAAATATTTAAATTTTTTTAATTCTAAAAAAAAAACTATTTTAGGCAGTCGGTCAGTAGCACAGTGGTTTAAGTGCACAAGGCACAAAGCGCAAGGACTGGCATGAGGCAGGTTCAAGCCCCCGGCTCCCCACCTGCAGGGGAGTCACTTCACAAGTGGTGAAGCAGGTCTGCAGATGTCTATCTTTCTCTCCCCCTCTCTGTCTTCCCCTCCTCTCTACATTTCTCTCTGCCCTATCCAGCAACAACAACAGCAATGACAACAATAATAATAATGACAACAAGGGCAACAAAATGGGAAAAAATGGCCCCCAGGAGCAGTGGATTCATAGTGCAGGCACTGAGCCCCAGAGATAATCCTAGAGACAAAAAAAAAAAAAACCCTCTTTTAAAGGTCACATTTAATTCAGGGGTTCCAAGTTTTCTTCCTGTTCTTGGCTATGGCCAAAGTTTAGCCTCTGTTCATCATACTGATAGTGGCCACACCATTCTGAAAGTGATAAGCAGGCAAATCTATTTGTCCTACCACAGGTTATTCATTCTTTCTATGGGCTTAAGTTTAATGTTCTTTTTTTTTTTTTTCTACTTTTAGTGATTTCTCTTAACTTTCCCTGGATCTAGTGTGTCTAGCAGGTGACTCTTGCCCTCGCCCTTGCTGCCAGTAGTGGGAGCCCACTATTGTATTCTCCTTTTAAAAGCGTCAAAGAGGGGCAGGGGTAGATAACAATAATAGTTATGCAAACAGACTCTCATGCCTGAGGCTCCAAAGTCCTAGGTTCAATCCCCTGCACCACCATAAGCCAGAGCTGAGCAGTGCTCTGAGGGGGAAAAAAAAAAAAAAAAGCGTCAAAGGGGCCTCGTCCATGTGCAGAGCCACAGACTTTTATTTTTAATTGCCACCAGGCCTATTACTACATCTCAGTACCTGCACAATGAATCTGCCATTCCCAGTGACCATTTATTCCCCCCCACACACTTTTTATTTGATAGAGTAGAGAGAAAAAGAGAGGAGAGGAAGATAGACACCTGCAGCACTGCTCCACTGCTTGTGAAGCCCCTCCCACCACCACAGGTGGAGACCTGGGTCCTTGCATATGGTACTGTGTGGGCCAGCCCATAGGTGAACTTTTTCATTCTTCATTTCTTTGAGAGAGAGGTTGACAGAGGAGAAAGACATCACAGCACTGTTCCACCAGTGCCCTCTGTGGAGCTCCCATGTTCTGGGATTCAAACGCAGGGCCTCACCCACAGCAAGGCAATCACTGGCAGGGTGAGCTATCTTCAGTCCCCTCCCTCTTGCTTTTAAGTTCTGGACACCTGTTAGAAGCTATCTGTGTTCAACACTATCCTCAGGTCAGGAAAGTTCACACTAGAGTGTCAGTTATGCCAGCTGTAAGCACAGACAGCTGCAGGTGCCCAGAGGGACAGCACATGAGTCATACAAGGATCAGGGATGACTTCTCTGTAGAGCTGAGCATCAGTTAGCTGGACAGAGCTAGCCCATAAGCTTGGACAGAAATACATAAGACATGGTTCCTTCCTTCCTTCCTTCCTCCCTCCCTCCCTCTCTTTCTTTCTTTCTTTCTTTCTTTCTTTCTTTCTTATCAATCATGATACTCTACTGCCTAGGAGGAGTTACAAGCTTGTGCTGAGTAATCTGGGAAGCCTTCATGGAAAGAGTGGACACAAATTCAGTTCTGAAGGTTAAATAGAGCTTTGGTAGATTAATAGAGGGTATTCCAGGAACAACAGGCTTGAGGAGGTGGGCATGTGTCAGTGTAAGCATGGCAGCACAGGAGAGCAGAGACCTGCTAGGCAGAGGAGATTTCATGAACAATAATGAGATGTAAGCAAGAAGAACACGTAACTGCTATAGTTATCTACTGATTGGATGAATGAATGGATGGGTGGGTGGTATGACCTTTATATCAGAGGGCAGAAGAAACCAAGCAGGTCACTGCTGTCATTATCCCCATGGAAGGAAACAGAATCAGTCTGCTGACACTAGACAACTTGACAACTTGACCAAAGGCTGCCCTTCCTATGACTGGGTTTGAGAGTGGATCCATTCACTCTGGGATACCAAGGCACTGGATATGTATGTCAATATTCTATTAAAATAACCTGTTTTAAAAATAATTTTTGCCCTATTTGGGAGATTGAAGATGAAACTAGTTATTCTTCTGTAGTCCAAGCAGATTTTTGAATAGCTTGCTGATCCTTCTACTACTTCTTAGGTATTTTCTCTCCAGTTCCTCCATCCCTATGCCCTACATGTCCCATTGTTGTCTTTTACTTTCTTCCCTGTCATAATTAAAAAATAACTGATAACTTACTAAAATGTGAAAATTTTGCATATTAAGACAAACTGTCTTTCTCTCCTCTCCTCTCCCGGATCAACTAGGAATACCAAAGGAGACCACCCGGACCAAAAACAAGACAGGACTATAATGACCACAGGAACCCAGTAAATCACCCGTGAGTACAAACACGCGTGGCTGGTGATAGAGAGGAGAGAGGGGCCTAAGGAGAGATTAAGTGACTGCTAACAGTTCAACAGTTTGTCAGTGGAGACACCACCTCCAGTCTGCTCCACCAACAAGGGGACAGCTGAAGGGAGGAAAGGACTCCCCAGAGACTCACCAAGTACAACTCTGAGTCTCCATTGCTACTACCCTCAGAATCTGGAGCAGCAACAGGGAGGGACACCAGGGCACAGAGATCTAACCGGGAAACTCAGGAGAAGACCTATACCTCGGTGGCATAGCTGAAGGGCTGTGAAAGTCTCTTTGCATAACCACTGGATTATCTCTGCCACACCCTGCTTTATCTCTTGGTCAGGAGTCATTGATTAAGCCAAGAAGCCTATTGATAGTTTAAAAGCCCTCAGGCTACCATAGCCTACAGGGGAAAAAAAAAAAGGCTTTTAAACCACTGAACTCCAACTCAAGGATTGAAAAACCTCTTAACTTATATAAAATGGTTAAAACAACAAGAAAAAATAATGGAGACTCGAACCAGGACAAGAGTCCAGCTAAAAGTCCTCCAGAGGGTGAAGCACAAAACAACGAGTTCAACATCCAAACATTAGCTAAGGAAATAATCACAAGAGTGAGTAAAGAATTTGAAAAAATTGTAATCAGAACTGCAGGAACAACAAATGAGAATATGGAAGAAAATTCTAATAATCTCATGGTTATTAGAGAGCTGAAAGCTGAAATTGCTGAGCTAAGAAGGCAACTAGCTGAACAAACTAAAACAGTATCAGAGCAGGGCAACAAAATAGATGAACTCCAGAAAGCAGTAGAGGGCAGAGAGAATAGAATCTATGAGGCTGAAGACAGAATTAGCAAGATTGAGGATGAATTAGAGACAACTAAAAAAGAAGTAAGAGATCTCAAAAAGAGATTAAGAGATGCTGAAAACAACAACAGAGTCCTATGGGATGACTTCAAAAGAAACAATATACGCATTATTGGCTTACCAGAGGAAGAAAGAGAAGGGGAGGAAGAAAGCATTCTCCAGGCCATAATAGCTGAAAATTTCTCTAGTCTAGACAACACCAAAGACATAAAGATTCAAGAAGCCCAGAGGGTCCCAAACAGAATTAACCCAGACCTAAAGACACCAAGACATGTCATACTTAGATTGGAAAGGAATAAGGATAAAGAAAGGATCCTCAAGGCTGCAAGAGAAAAACAAAGAGTCAACTACAAAGGAAAACCCATAAGATTAGCAGCAGACTTCTCCATACAAACACTACAGGCCAGAAGAGAATGGCAAGATATCTATCGAGTGCTCAATGAGAAAGGCTTTCAGCCAAGAATACTATATCCTGCTAGATTGTCATTCAGACTAGATGGAAGCATCAAAACCTTCTCAGACAAGCAACAGTTGAAGGAAGCAACCATCACCAAGCCTGCCTTGAAAGAAGTTCTGAAAGGTTTCCTATAAACAACCAGACCACCACAAATAGAACATATATCAAAACACTCTAAAACTCTACAAGAATGGCGTTAAAATATCTTCAATCTTTGATATCAATAAATGTGAATGGCCTGAATTCACCTATTAAAAGACACAGAGTAGGAAGATGGATCAGAAAACACAACCCAACAATATGTTGTCTACAGGAAGCTCACCTAACGCAACAAGACAAACACAGACTTAAAGTGAAAGGGTGGAAAACTATCATTCAAGCCAATGGCCCACAAAAAAGGGCAGGAACAGCTATTCTCATATCTGACATGATAGACTTTAAAATACATAAGATTAAAAAAGATAGGAATGGACACTACTTAATGCTCAGAGGATCAGTCAATCAAGAGGACTTAACAATTATTAATATCTATGCACCCAATGAGAAGCCATCTAAATACATCAAACTTCTACTGAAAGAGCTACAGCAATATATTAACAGTAACACAATCATAGTAGGGGACTTCAACACCCCACTATCTCAACTTGACAGATCATCCAGGAAGAAAATCAGTAAAGACATAAGGGGGCTAAATGAAGAGATAGATAAACTAGAACTATTGGACATTTTCAGAGTCATTCATCCCAAGAAACTGGAATACACATTTTACTCAAATCCACATGGATCATTCTCAAGGATAGACCATATGTTAGGCCACAAAGACAGCATCAGCCTATTCAAGAGCACTGAAATCATCCCAAGCATCTTCTCAGACCACAGTGGAATTAAACTAACACTTAACAATCAACAAAAGATTAGTAACAGTGCCAAAATGTGGAAGCTCAACAGTACACTTCTTAACAACTTCTGGGTCAAAGAGGAAATCAAAGAAGAAATCAAAATGTTTCGAGAGTTCAATGAAAATGAAGACACAAGCTATCAAAATAATTGGGACACAGCTAAAGCAGTCCTAAGAGGGAAGTTCATAGCTATACAAGCACACATTAGGAAACAAGAAAAGGCACAAATAAACAGCCTGATGGCACATCTTAAAGACCTAGAAGAAGAACAACAAAGGAACCCTAAAGCAACCAGAAGGACAGAAATTACTAAAGTTAGGGCAGAAATAAATAACATTGAGAATAGGAAAACCATACAAAAGATCAATGAAAGTAAATGTTGGTTCTTCGAAAGAGTAAACAAAATCGACAAACCTTTAGCCAGACTCACAAAACAAAAAAGGGAGAAGACCCAAATAAATCGGATAGTAAATGAAAGAGGAGATATCACAACAGACATTGCAGAAATTCAACATATCATGCGAGGCTTCTATGAACAACTATATGCCACCAAGTTAGAGAACCTGGAAGAAATGAATGATTTCCTAGATACCTACCAACTTCCAAAACTAAGTCAAGAGGAAGTGGATAACATGAACAGGCCCATCACAGCTAATGAAATTGAAACAGTTATCAAAAATCTTCCCAAAAATAAAAGTCCTGGACCAGATGGTTTTACAAATGAATTCTACAAAACTTTCAAAGAAGAACTAATACCTCTACTTTTAAAAGTCTTCCAGAAGATTGAAGACACTGGAATACTCCCTGCCAGCTTCTATGAAGCCAACATCACCCTGATACCAAAAGCAGACAGGGACACAACCAAAAAAGAAAACTACAGACCAATATCTCTGATGAACATAGATGCGAAAATATTGAACAAAATTCTAGCCAACCGGATACAGCAGTATATCAAAAAAATTGTTCATCATGACCAAGTGGGGTTTATCCCAGGCATGCAAGGTTGGTTTAATATACGTAAATCAATCAATGTGATCCACCACATCAACAAAAGCAAGACCAAAAACCACATGGTCATATCAATAGATGCAGAGAAAGCCTTTGACAAAATACAACATCCCTTTATGATCAAAACACTACAAAAAATAGGAATAGATGGAAAATTCCTGAAGATAGTGGAGTCTATATATAGCAAACCTACAGCCAACATCATACTCAATGGTGAAAAACTGGAAGCATTTCCCCTCAGATCAGGTACTAGACAGGGCTGCCCACTATCACCATTACTATTCAACATAGTGTTGGAAGTTCTTGCCATAGCAATCAGGCAGGAGCAAGGAATTAAAGGAATACAGATTGGAAGAGAAGAAGTCAAACTCTCCTTATTTGCAGATGACATGATAGTATACATGGAAAAACCTAAGGAATCTAGCAAGAAGCTTTTGGAAATCATCAGGCAATACAGTAATGTGTCAGGCTATAAAATTAACATTCAAAAGTCAGTGGCATTCCTCTATGCAAACACTAAGAAGAAATTGAAATCCAGAAATCAGTTCCTTTTTCTATAGCAACAAAAACAATAAAATATCTAGGAATAAACCTAACCAAAGAAGTGAAAGACTTGTATACTGAAAATTATGAGTCACTACTCAAAGAAATTGAAAAAGACACAAAGAAGTGGAAAGATATTCCATGCTCATGGGTTGGAAGAATTAACATCATCAAAATGAATATATTACCCAGAGCCATCTACAAATTTAATGCTATCCCCATCAAGATCCCAAGCACATTTTTTAGGAGAATAGAAAAAATGCTACAAATGTTTATCTGGAACCAGAAAAGACCTAGAATTGCCAAAACAATCTTGAGAAAAAAGAACAGAACTGGAGGCATCACACTGCCAGATCTCAAACTATATTATAGGGCCATTGTCATCAAAACTGCTTGGTACTGGAACATGAACAGACACACTGACCAGTGGAATAGAACTGAGAGCCCAGAAATGAGGCCCCACACCTATGGACATCTAATCTTTGACAAAGGAGCCCAGACTATTACATGGGGAAAGCAGAGTCTCTTCAACAAATGGTGTTGGAAACAATGGGTTGAAACATGCAGAAGAATGAAGCTGAATCACTGTATTTCACCAAATACAAAAGTAAATTCCAAGTGGATCAAGGGCTTGGATGTTAGACCACAAACTATCAGATACTTAGAGGAAAATATTGGAAGAACTTTTTTCTGCATAAATTTTAAAGACATTTTCAATGAAACGAATCCAATTACAAGGAAGACTAAGGCAAGTATAAACCTATGGGACTACATCAAATTAAAAAGCTTCTTCACAGCAAAAGAAACCACTACCCAAATCAAGAGACCCCTCACAGAATGGGAGAAGATCTTTACATGCCATACATCAGATAAGAGTTTAATAACCAACATATATAAAGAGCTTACCAGACTCAACAACAAGACAACAAATAACCCCATCCAAAAATGGGGGGAGGAATTGGACAGAATATTCATCACAGAGGATATCCAAAAGGCCGAGAAACACATGAAAAAATGCTCCAAGTCTCTGATTGTCAGAGAAATGCAAATCAAGACAACAACGAGATATCACTTCACTCCTGTGAGAATGTCATACATCAGAAAAGGTAACAGCAGCAAATGCTGGAGAGGATGTGGGGTCAAAGGAACCCTCCTGCACTGCTGGTGGAAATGTCAATTGGTCCAACCTCTGTGGAGAACAGTCTGGAGAACTCTCAGAAGGCTAGAAATGGACCTACCCTATGACCCTGCAATTCCCCTCCTGGGGATATATCCTAAGGATCCCAACACATCCATCCAAAAAGATCTGTGTACACATATGTTCTTGGCAGCACAATTTGTAATAGCCAAAACCTGGAAGCAACCCAGGTGTCCAACAACAGATGAGTGGCTGAGCAAGTTGTGGTATATATACACAATGGAATACTACTCAGCTGTAAAAAATGATGACTTCACCGTTTTCAGCCGATCTTGGATGGACCTTGAAAAAATCATGTTGAGTGAAATAAGTCAGAAACAGAAGGATGAATATGGGATGATCTCACTCTCAGGCCGAAGTTGAAAAACAAGATTAGAAAAGAAAACACAAGTCGAACCTGAAATGGAATTGGAGTATTACACCAAAGTAAAAGACTCTGGGGTGGGTGGGTGGGTCGGTAGAATACAGGTCCATGAAAAATGATGAATGAAATAGTGGGGGTTGTATTGCTAAATGGAAATCTGGGGAACGTTATGCATGTAAAAAAAAAAAAAAAAGAAGAAGTAGAAACGCAAAGCAGAAAATGACTGAGTTTGGAGTATGGCACCAAAGTAAGAAAGCAGAAGTATACTAGAGTTTGCAGTGAGTACCTCCCTAATACTTCCTCTCCACTTTTCCAAGCTTTGGGTCCATGATTGCTCAACAATTTGTTTGGCTTTGTATGTTAACTCTCTTTTCAGTCACCAGGTTCCAGGTGTCATCAGGATGCCGGCCAGACTTCCCTGGATTGAAGACACCACCAATGTGTCCTGGAGCTCAGCTTCCCCAGAGACCCATCCTACTAGGGAAAGAGAGAGGCAGACTGGGAGTATGGACCGACCAGTCAACGCCCATGTTCAGCGAGGAAGCAATTACAGAAGCCAGACCTTCTACCTTCTGCAACCCTCAATGACCCTGGGTCCATGCTCCCAGAGGGATAGAGAATGGGAAAGCTATCGGGGGAGGGGGTGGGATATGGAGATTGGGCGGTGGGAATTGTGTGGAGTTGTACCCCTCCTACCCTATGGTTTTGTTAATTAATCCTTTCTTAAATTAAAAAAAAAAAATTAAAAAAAAAGAAACTAGGACTTCAGAGCCTCAGGCATGAAAGCCATTTGCTTAACCATGATGCTATCTTGCCCATCCATTTATTTATTTTTTAAAATATTTATTTATTTAATGAGGGTGGTAATGGTTTATAGTACAGTTGTTGACACATTGGTACAATTTCTTTAATTTTATGTGTGATTTAATAATGATTTACAAAATTACATGTCAACAGGGATATAAATCCACTCCATTCCCACCACCAGGGTTCTGAATCTTAAAAAAAAAAAAAAGACAAACTGTGTCTATTATGACCCCAAACAAAATAATTTATTTGCCTTTGTGGTTAAAAATCAACTTTCAAAAATATATATATATATTTTTTCTTTTTAAATCAACTTCCTTTAGACATCAGCTAGTGATACATTCACACGCATACTAAGCAGGAACATTTGTGTTATATTCACCTGAAAAGTGCAGTGGATAAAGCATTGGACTCTGAGTGTGAGGTCCCTTGTTCAATCCCCAGCAGCACATGTACCATAGTCTGCTTTTTTCTCTCTCGCCACCTATTTTTTTTATACTTTACTTATTTATTTTCCTTTTTGTTGCCCTTGTTTTTATCATTGTTGTGGTTATTATTGTTGTTATTGATGCCGTTGTTGCCAGATCGGACAGAGAAAAATGGAGAGAGGAGGGGAAGACAGAGAGGGGAAGTGAAAGATAAACACACCTGTAGACGGGCTTCACCGCTTGTGAAGCAACCGAGCCCCCTGTGGGAGGGGAGCTGGGGGCTCGAACCAGGATCCTTACCGGGGTCCTTGTGCTTTACGCCATGTGCATTTAACCCACTGCGCTACAGCCCAACCCCCTCCACCTATCTTTCTCATGAATAAATAAAATCTTTTAAAAAATGGTTTGCCTCATGATACAGTCCTACAGGATCATCCTATGGGATAAGGCTAAATATACTCTACCTACATACAAATATATATTATATATTTATGTTGTTATATATAAATATATATTATAAATAATATATCTATCTTTTCAATATATTTTATTTTTTAATATATATATACACATATATTTTAATGCAAGAGATACAGAGAGAAAGATAGAGATGAAAGCACTGCTCAGCTCTGGCTTAACATGGTGCAGGTCATTGAACCTGTAACCACAGGAGCCTCAGATATGAAAGTTGTTTGCATAACCATTATGATGTCTCCCAAGCCGTATACATCTTCCTTAAGAAGTGTCGAGAACAAAGGCAACAAAAAGGAAAATAAATAAATATTTAAAAAAAGAAGTGTTGAGAAATAGCCCACAAAGTGGTACAGTTTATAAAGTATTGGACTCTCGGACATGAGGTCTTGAGTTCAACCCCTGGCATAACATGTGCCAGAGTGATGCTCTGGTTCTCTCTCTATTAATAAATCTTTTTTTATTAGTGACTTATTACTGATTTACAAAATTATGTTATGCCCAGAGGTTCGTGTCCCAATCTCACGAAAAGAAGACCAGAATCATATGCAATAGCAAGAGCCTTTATTAGCAAGCTTAAGCTTGGCCCGCCGATACCCTTCTACACAAGGGGAGAGTCTGTGTCCCCGATCATTTTTCATCCCACCTTGTTATAGTTAGCACAGGGTGGGTACAGGTGGAAATACTTACACAGAACAAGGAACAGTTGGTTTCAGGTTAACGGCTGTTCTCAATATTCAGGGCTTTTCTTTAACCTCACATATAAGATAGTAGGGGTATAATTCCATAATATTCCCACCGCCAGAGTTCTGTGTCCTCATCCCTTCCACTGGAAACTGCAGTAGTTCTCCCAAGGTTGAAGAGATGGGTTGACTTTATATCTATTTATAGATATATAGATTTTTATGTGTGGTTCTGTTTTTTGTTTGTTTGTTTGTTTGTTTTTTACCAGAGCACTGCTCAGCTCTGGTTTATTATGGTGGTGCTGGGGATTGAATCTGGGACCTTTGGTGCCTCAGGGATGAAAGTCTTTTTGCTTTCCATTATGCTATCTTCCCAGCCCCACTTCCTTTCTAAGTTAGAACTATACCTATTATTATTTCTGAGTGCCCTTGCTTTTTTTCCTCTTCACTCTCAGATAAGAAAAACAGTGCCTGGCTTCCTCTTATGTTTTCCAGATTCGCTTCCCTTTCAGTGATGGTATAAATCAGTAAATCTTTAAGAGAGAAGAGGCCAGGTGGTGACACACCTGAATAGGTACACATGTGTTTTTCCCAAGCAGGTAAGTGATAGCCTGCAGGTAAACGGTGTTTTCTTCTACAAATAAGAGGCTTTGGTAGCCTGGGAGGTAATACAATGGCTGAAATGTGGGGCTCTCAAATGTGGGGTCTCAAGTTCAATCCCCAGCATATGCCAGAGTAATGCTCTATTTCTCTCTCCTGTCTCTTGTGCTAATAAATGAATTGGGTTGGGGAGACTGAATAATGGTTATGCATAATAGTTATGCAAAGACCATCATGCCTGAGGATCTGAAGTACTAAATTCAATCCCCAGGGGGTCAAGTGTTAGTGCAACGGGTTAAGTGCACATGCAAGGACTGGTTTGAGCTTGGTTCAAGCCCCCGGCTCCCCACCTGCAGGGGAGTCGCTTCATAGGTGGTGAAGCAGGTCTGCAGGTGTCTATCTTTCTCTCCCCCTCTGTCTTCCCTTCCTCTCTCCATTTCTCTCTGTCCTATCCAACAACAATATCAATAACAACAACAATAATGACTACAACAATAAAACAACAAGGGCAACAAAAGGGAAAATAAATAAATATATTTTTAAATGATTTTTAAAAAATTCAGTCCCCAGCACCACCATAAGCCAGAGCTGAGCAGTGCTCTGGTTTCTGTATCTCTCTCATCAAAATAAAAATTAAAAAAAAATAAGAGGGAGTCGGGCTGTAGCGCAGCGGGTTAAGCGCAGGTGGCGCAAAGCACAAGGACCGGCATAAGGATCTGGGTTCGAACCCCGGCTCCCCACCTGCAGGGGAGTCGCTTCACAGGCGGTGAAGCAGGTCTGCAGGTGTCTATCTTTCTCTCCTCCTCTCTGTCTTCCCCTCCTCTCTCCATTTCTCTCTGTCCTATCCAACAACGACGACAACAACAAGAATAACTACAACAATAAAACAACAAGGGCAACAAAAGGGAATAAATAAATAAAATAAATATTAAAAAAAAAAAAGAAGAGAGAGGTTATTGGTATATTGTACCAAAGTAAAAGACTCTGGGGTGGGGGTGGGGAGCTCAGGTCCTAGAACACCATGGCAGAGGAGAACCTAGAGGGGGTTGAATTGTTATGTGGAAAACTGAGAAGTGTTATACATGTACAGACTACTGTGTTTTACTGTTGACTGTAAACCATTAATCCCCCCAATAAAGAAAAAAAGAGGTTGTGCATGTACCTATGAAAGGTGATATAACTTGTTTGATAAAATAATAATAATTATTATTATTATTATTATTATTAATTTTTAACCAGAGCATTGCTCAGCTCTGGCTTATGGTGGTATGGAGGACTGAACCTGGGACTTTAGAGCCTCAGGCATGTGAGACTGTTTGTATAACCATTATGCTATCTATCCCCACCCTTAATTTAAAAAAAAAAAAATGGGAGTCCGGCGGTAGCACGGCAGGTTAAGCGCATGTGGCACAAAGCGTGAGGGCCGGCTTAAGGATGCTGGTTCAAGCCCCCAGGTCCCCACCTGCAGGGGAGTCACTTCACAGGCAGTGAAGCAGGTCTGCAGGTGTCTTTCTTTTTCTCCCCTTCTCTGTCTTCCCCTCCTCTCTCCATTTCTCTCTGTCCTATCTAATAACGACGACATCAATAACAACAACAATAACTACAACAACAATGAAAAACAACAAGGGCAACAAAAGGGAAGATAAATATTTTTTAAAAAATTAGAACTACCTGTCATCACAAAAAGCTCTTACTGGAAAGTTTGAGCAGGGACCAGAAGATGGTGCACTTCCCTGGTGGAGCACACACAACCAGGTGGGAAGACCACATTTGAGCCCCTGGGACCACGGGGAGCACCATCAACAGTGGAGTGGTGCTGTGGTATCCTTGCTTTCTCCCTCTCAGTCTCTTTCTGAAATTAAAGGGGGTGAAAATTCTTCTGGCATGTGTGGTGAAATCTTGGTGGCACAAGCCCCACAGAGGGAAGAAAAGATAAAGAAGGAGAAATAAATAAAAAGATTTGAACAGAGATGTTGTTAATGGAAAATAAAAGTCTTCCAGCTGTAGATTGTGGCAACCCCTCTCTCTTTTTTGAAGATTTATATATTGATTCGAGAGAGATTACAGCACTAAAGCTTCCTTTAATGCGGTGGGGACCAGTCTCACACCTGGATCACATGCATGGCAAAGCAAGTGCACTATTCAAGTGAGCTATTTCTCTGGTCCTTTAAAGATTTATTGTATTAGTTCTCTTTCCCATCTTGCAAGATGGCAGGTGAAAAGACTGAGAAGTCTGTTGCAAAAGAGAAAAAGCCAGAAGCCAAGAAGACTGATGCTGGGGCCCAGAGTAAGGCGAAAGCCAAGGTTAAGGCCAAGGCCAGAAAGGGAAAGCCACACTGCAGCCAGAACCCAGTCCTTGTCAGAGGCTTTGGCAGGTACTCCCGATCGGCTATGTATTCCAGAAAGGCCATGTACAAGAGGAAGTACTCAGATGCTAAATCCAAAGTTGAGAAGAAAAAGAAGGAAAGGGTCCTTGCAACTGTAACAAAGCCAGTTGGTGGTGACAAGAATGGTGGTACCCCAGTGATTAACCTTTGAAAAATGCCTAGATACTACCCAACTGAAGATGTGCCTCGGAAACTGTTGAGCCACGGCAAAAAGCCCTTCAGCCAGCATGTCTGGAAGCTTCGAGCCAGCATCAGTCCCGGGACCATTCTGACCATCCTCACTGGGCGTCACAGAGGCAAGAAGGTGGTTTTCCTGAAGCAGCTGGAGAGTGGCTTGCTCCTTGCGACTGGACCTCTGTCACTCAACCGAGTTCCTCTGCATAGAACACACCAGGAATTTGTCATTGCCACCTCCACCAAAATTGATATCAGTAGTGTGAAAATCCCCAAGCATCTCACTGATAACTTACTTCAAAAAGAAGAAGCTGCAAAAGCTCAGACACCAGGAAGGTGAGATCTTCGACACAGAGAAGGAGAAATACGAGACTACAGAGCAACACAAGGTTGATCAGAAAGCTGTGGACTCACAAATTTTGCCAAGAATCAAAGCTGTTCCTCAGCTCCAGGGCTATCTTCTCTCTGTGTTCGCTCTTACAAATGGAATTTACCCACATAAACTGATGTTCTAAATATCTTTTTAAAGAACTTTAACAATGTATCCATTTAAAAAAAAGATTTACTATATTTATTACATAGAGAATGTTTCATGTGAATCAGAAAGTGGGAGAGAGGAAGACAAGTCACAACACCACCCTATTACATGCAGTAATGGAGATAGAACCCTGAGCTCAAGTTCACTGCTCTAGCTATTGAGCCATTTCCCTCTGGCTGGATGCTCTTGAAAATATTTCAAGAATCTAGTCTTGCCATGCTCTGGAACACTGCCCAGAAGGGATGGATATGTGACTTTTTCCGCTCTAGGCTCAAGCAGGCTTATCACCTCTTGCCTGACAGCTGAACAGGCAGACTGGAAGCACAGCTGTGCCTGCCAGGTGGACTGGGGAGTCCCTACTCCAGAGCAGAGGTAACAAATCTCAGCTCTCTCTGGCAGGCTGAGCCTTTTCCTCTGCTCACTCACTACTGTAGGTTACTGCCATAACCTACTTTATCTACTTGTCCTCCAGTGATCTTGGCAGATTCTCCTATCTCTTCTTTTTTTTTTTTAATTTCTTTATTGGGGAATTAATGTTTTACATTCAACAGACTCCTATCTCTTCTTCAACGCTTCCCCACTCCTTTCAGAATGCTCTTCCCCTTTAATGTTCTGCTGGACCATACCCAGTACATCCTTTTTAAAAAGGAGTATATATATTGACTCCTCCAGGGTTATTGCTGGGTCTCAGTGCCTGCACTATGAATCCACTGCTCCTGGAGGCTATTTTTTTTCCTTTTGTTGCCCTTGTTGTTTATTATTATTTTAAATTTTTTATTGTCTTTATTTATTTGATAGAGACAGCCAGAAATCGAGAAGGGAGAGGGAGATAGAGAGGAAGAGTGACAGAGAAACAATGCAGCCCTGCTTCACCACTCATGAAGCTTCACCCCTACAGGTTGGGGCTAGGGGTGAAGCTGGGTCCTTCCGCACTGTAACATGTGCGCTCAAACAGGTGCGCCACCACCCAGTCCCTGTTGTTATTATTATTATTGCTGTTATTGCTGTCATTGTTGCTGGATAGGACAGAGAGAAATGGAGAGAGGAGGGGAAGACAGAGAGGGAGAGAGAAAGACACCTGCAGACCTGCTTCACTGCCTGTTAAGGAATATATATTTTGTTTTATTTTATTTTATTATTTCTTTCCCTTTTGTTGCCCTTGTTTATTGTCGTTATTATTGCTGTCGTTGTTGTTGGATAGGGCAGAGAGAAATTGCGAGAGGAGAGGAAGACAGAGAGGGGGAGTGAAAGAGACACCTGCAGACCTGCTTCACGGCCTATGAAGCAACCCCCCTTGCAGGTGGGGAGCCGGGTGTTCAAATCAGGATCCTTACGCCATTCCTTGAGCTTTGGGCTACGTGTGCTTAAACCACTGAGCCACCACCCGGCTCCCTATTTGTTTTACTTATTTATTTATTTATTATTTTAAATATTTATTCATTCCCTTTTGTTACCTTTGTTGTTTTATTATTGCAGCTATTATTGTTGTCATCGTTGTTGAATAGGACAGAGAGAAATGGAGAGGGGAGGGGAAGGCAGAGGGGGGAGAGAAAGACACCTGCAGACCTACTTCACCACTTGTGAAGAGATGCCCCTGCTTGTGGGGAGCCTGGGGCTCAAACCGGGTCCTTGCGCTGTTCCTTGCTCTTTGCGACATGTGTGCTTAACCCACTGCGCTACCGCTGACTCCCTATTTGTTTTAATGAGAGAAAAATGAATAGAGAAACCAGAGCACTACTCAGTTCTGGCTATTTATTTATTTTATTTGGTTGGTTGTTTGTTTGGTAGAGACAGAAATCAAGAGAGGAGAGAGAGAGAAAGAGAGACACTTGCAGCACTGCTTCACTGATAGTGAAGCTTCCCCCCTGCAGGTGGGGACTGGGGGCTTGAACCCAGGTCCTTGCATATGGTAATATGTGCATTCAACTGGCTGTTCCACTGCCCCACCCCTCAATTCTGGCTTGTGGTGGTGTGGGGGGTGGGTTGAATTTGGGAATTTGGAGCCTCAGGCATTAATTAAAGTCACTTTGCATAGCTATTATTCTACCTACCCCACCCCCTTCTCTAAGATCTGGTTCACACTATTTCTGAGGAGTCTTCATTCTTTTATTCATTCACCATACACTTAGTGGCCAGATCTTCCATATTATTTTGCCACACTTAGCATACAAGGTACCCCATTTGTGCTACTTTTGCACCTATTACATATTTTATTTTACTGTGCTGGGGAGTGAAACCAGGGCTTTGTGTAATACTGCAGAGCTGAACCTGGTCCTCAGGCATTGGTGATTTTACTGCTCTGGGCTACTTTTTCATTCAGTGACAGGAAGAGGCAGCACACCACGCCTCTGAGCTTCTTCTGCTACCATAGCACCCCCCCCATGTGGTGCCAGGGCACACATGGCAAGGCATAAGCCCTACCTTGTGAGCTGTCTTTCCAACCTCTGACCCAGGTTTTTATTTATTTATTTTTGAGAGGGAGTAAGGGGGAAATGGAGAGATACACAGCATTGCTCCACCACCCATGGTTCTCTCATGTCACCCTCAGGTCTTCAGTCCAGAGCCTGATGCACAGCAAACCTGGAATTCTTTTTTTTTTCCTTATTAAATCCCTTTATTTTTTTTTACTAGTGATTTAATATTGATTTACAAAATTACAAGATAACAGGGGTACAACTCCGCACCGTTCCCACCACCTATCCCACTCCCTCCACTGTAAGCTACAGCAGTTCTCCCAAGGCAAGTCTTTTTTTTTTTTTTTAATAATTTATTTCTTTATTGGGGAATTAATGTTTTACATTCAACAGTAAATACAATAGTTTGTACATGCATAACATTCCCCAGTTTCCCATTTAACAATAGGCAAGTCTTGAATTCTACCATGTGTGCTACTTTCTAGTTCCCATATTACATGTTTTAGTGGGAATTTTTAGGTTACCAGTCTTTATTCTGCCCTTTGGTAAAACACAGAACCTGTAAACCTGTCTTTTTCTCTCTCTTCTTCTTCTTCTGTTTAATTAGAGAAAAACTGAGAAGGGAAGGGGAGACAGGGAGAGGGAGGAGAAAAGGGAGAGAGAATATGAGAGAGAGTGGGGGAGACCTACAGCAACTGCTTCATCAGTTGTGAAATTTTGGGGACCTGAGGCTTGAACCTGGCTGGTGCATATGGTGTGAATTCAACCAGATAGCCACCACCCAGTCTCTCTCTCTCTCATTTATTTACTTAGTAACAAGAGTTAGAACTAGAGCATTTTTTAATCTTACATTTTATTATTATATTTTTAATTTCTTATTGGGGAATTAATGTTTTACATTCAACAGTAAATACAATAGTTTGTACATGCATAATATTCCCCAGTTTTCCACATAACAATACAACCCCCACTAGGTCCTCTGTAATCCTTCTTGGACCTGTATTCTCTCCACCCACCCACCCCAGAGTCTTTTACTTTGGTGGAATACGCCAATTCCAGTTCAGGTTCTACTTGTGTTTGCTCTTCTGATCTTGTTTTTCAACTTCTGCCTGAGAGTGAGATCATCCCATATTCATCCTGCTGTTTCTGACTTATTTCACTTAACATGAATTTTTCAAGGTCCATCCAAGATCGGCTGAAAACAGTGAAGTCACCACTTTTTATAGCTGAGTAGTATTCCATTGTATATATAGACCACAACTTGCTCAGCCACTCATCTGTTGTTGGACACCTGGGTTGCTTCCAGGTTTTGGCTATTACAAATTGTGCTGCCAAGAACATTTGTGTACACAGATCTTTTAGGATGGGTGTGTTGGGTTCCTTAGGATATGTCCCCAAGTGTGGTCCAGGAGATGGCATAGTGGATAAAGCATTGGACTCTCAAGCATGAGGTCCTGAATTCAATCCCTGGCAGCACATGTACCAGAGTGATGTCTGGTTCTTTCTCTCTCCTCTGTCTTTCTCATAAATAAATAAATAAATAAATAAAGTCTTTAAAAAAAAAAAAAAAGGATATATCACCAGGAGATGAATTGCAGGATCTTAGGGTAGGTCCATTTCTAGCCTTCTGAGAGTTCTCCAGAGTGTTCTCCACAGAGGTTGGACCAATTTACATTCCCACCAGCAGTGTAAGAGGGTTCCTTTGACCCCACAACCTCTCCAGCATTTGCTGCTATTACCTTTTATAACTAGTGCATTTTTCTGGCACATGTGATGCTGGGGATTGAACTTAGGCCCTTTGCTTGCAAGTCCATTGCTATAGCCACTGCAACACTGCCTCAGCTGCTGCAACCCTTTTTCTTTCCCTCCTCTCCTCCCCCTCATCCCCTCTCTTTTACCAGAGCATTGCTTAGCTCTGGTTTATGGTGGTGCAGGGGACTGAACCTGGAACCTTGGAGCCTCAGGCATGAGAGTCTCTTTGCATAACCATTATGCTATCTACCCTCCACCTGTAACCTTTTTTCTTTCACCATCTATGCTATATTCTTTTTTTAATATTTATTTTATTTATTTATTTCCTTTTGTTGCCCTTGTTTTATTGTTGTAGTTATTGTTGTTGTCATTGTTGTTGGATTGGACAGAGAGAAATGGAGAGAAGAGGGGGAAAACAGAGAGGGGGAAGAAAGATAGATACCCGCAGACCTGCTTCACCGCTTGTGAAGACTCCCCTGCAGGTGGGGAGCCGGGGGCTCCAACTGGGATCCTTATGCCGGTCCTTGTGCTTTGCACCACCTGTGCTTAACCCGCTGCGCTACCGCCGGACTCTCATCTATGCTATATTCTATTCCATTGCCGGCAAGAGGACGTAGTAATAGTAATCTGTACTCACTTTTAGTCCCCACAAAAATCCCTGGAAAATGTACTCCTGTATCCTTGCAAACCTGGAAACCAAGATTCCAAGAGGTTAAACCAGTCCTGCCAAATGAAAGAGGCTTTCAGTGGCAAGGAAGGTGGCAACCAGAATCTGAGCTGAAATAACCAGTTTCAAGGCAGACTGTGAAGCAAGAAGACACTGTGAGGGCTGGCAGTGTTTCCCTGGGACAGAGGCTGGGGCGTGGCGGGGGGGGGTGGTGTGTGTAGACAAAGTTAACCCAGCCATCAATACACAAAACCCACAATAGAAGTCCACCTGCATTTTCCCATTTATTTCGTTTTACAGGTCTATCTGGTTTGGAAGGAGGGGGTGTGCTATGCACTCCTGTCATCTCACTCACCTCTCCCAACCTGTCCCTGTCTTGTACCTCTGTGAAGCAAGATCCATGGATCCCCTGGATCCATGTCTGCAGACTGGAGGCCCAAGGCCAGCGGAGGGAGGGTGGCCTCGGAGGCTGCAGCGTGACTGGAACATTAAGGAGCATCATTTGGGCTTCGTCTCAGGCAGAAAAAGGACGGGGTGGCTGTGTGTGTGTGTGTGTGTGTGGGGGGGTGTTGTTAACTATCTTTGCAGCCAGCCCTTTCCATTCTTCCCGCTGGATCCCCATCATCGCTGCCCAATTTACGAACGGGGGAGGGAGGGAAGTCACCCTTCGCAGTGACTGCAGCCCTGTTGCTCCCGCAGACTTGCTCAATGACAGAATTCGCATGCTCTTGTACACATGGAAGTACACCGGGAGTCTCCATTTCTCCTCCCACAGGGCGTCCACACCCGCTGTCCTACCTCTGCTCTAGCTAGGGAGCCCCTGGCCTCCCCATCCAGCTCATTTCCCTTCCCTTTAAACTTCTTTAGCTTCACCCACGCTCGCTCTCAGGTCCGCCTCCCCAAGATTGACCCCACCCCCCGTAGGCTCCGCCCCGCATCCTCTCACCCCGCCCCCTTTGCTATTTCTGGACAGGCATATTCCAGACAGCTCGCCCGGCTCCTTAGATTACTGTGCGGCCGCTGGGGTCCTGAGCGGGGAGAACCTGAAGCGCGCTGGCCAAGCAGAAGGGCTCGGACTTCGAAGAAATATCAGGGCGTGCTGGGTTTTTTTTTTTTTTTTCTCGTTCCGGCCCGGGTGGTGCAGAGGGAGGAAGTGGAGGCTGGCATCCCGGCCACACTGGAGGCAGCGCGAAGGCCCCCTCAGGCGGCGCCGAGGACAGCCCCGCAGCCGGGGCCTGGTGCAGCCGCCGCGGCCGCTGTCAGGGAAGCGCAGGCGGCCAATGGAGCCCGGGAGCGGCCGCTGCTGCTGAGGCAGCGGTGTCTGCAGCCCGACCCCGACCGCCCGCACCCCCTCCGCAGGGCTCCCCCGGAGGTAAGCGAGTCCTGCCAAGGGAGCCCTATTGACCCTGTGTGTGGGGGAGGCCCGGGTCCCGCCCCGTCCCGCCCCGCCGCCCCCGCCCCCACACCTGAGTTCGACTACGAAACTGCCCTCCCGGGGGCAGCTGCACCCCGACTCCCGCCCCCCTGCCCGCCCGGGCCGGGGGTCCCCCTCTGCTTTCTGGCTTCCTCTTCTGTCTAGCTCCTCCCTCTGCCTCGGGGATTCCCTCCTCCGGTCCTCCTATCCCGTGGCCTCCATCCCGAATTATTTGGTCTCCGGAGTCCGGAACGAGCCCTTGCCACAGATGGGCGCCGTGGCCCGGTCCACCGTGGCCTGGACGAGCTCCTCGTCCGTGCCCCTGCACCAGGCCCTGACGCTGGACTTTATCCTTATCCTCCCCCGTCGCCCCCACCCGTCCTTTCCCTCGGCGTCTCTGTGCAACCCCAGCCCCGGGTTCCCCAGCTGGAGATCAGAGCCACCCTCCTCCGCCTGTGACTCCACGACCTCACCAGCCTGCACCGAGCGTCAGGAGTCTTAGGGGTCACGGTGCCCCCACCCAGCGCTCTGTGCATTTCTGCTTTCACCTTAGTCCTCCCCTTCTGCGCCGGAGTGCTTTGTGGCCGCTGTCACTTCGTCCGCTCTCCTCTCCCCCCTTCACGCACACCTCCCCTCCCACCCCCAGGCTTTGGGATTCATTCCTGTGGGAGAGAGCTGGTCTGACAGTCATTCCCCAGTCACACCTCCAACTTCTGACCCCTCCCTGGGGTTTCCAGTATTTCACCATCCCCGGGACACTTGGCTTTGTGATTTTTTTAAATATTTATTTATTTATTCCCTTTTGTTGCCCTTGTTTTTTTTTTTTATTGTTGTAGTTATTATTGTTGATGTCATTGTTGTTGGATAGGACAGAGAGAAATGGAGAGAGGAGGGGAAGACAGAGAGGGGGAGAGAAAGATAGACACCTGCAGACCTGCTTCACTGCCTGTGAAGCGACTCCCCTGCAGGTGGGGACCCGGGGGCTCAAACCGGGGTTGGTGATCTTATCTCATCTTCGGCCACGCTCTTTGTCTCCACGTATTACTTATTCCAGGACCAGCTCAGTCTTGAGCTATGACAAGACGGTGCCTGGAGAAGGGGCAGCCTCAGCTGTCTGGGTCTCAGGCTTTTCTGGACAGAAGAGTCTTTCTGAAAGATAAGAGTAGGTTTTGAAGATCGTCCCTATCAGATTACATTCAGGATTAGCCACTCAGATGAACAGAAAGACCTGTATGGACACTAAGTGAGACTGTAAGAGATCTTGTTTGGGATTACTCAGGTTTAGGTTTTTCTTGAAGGAACCACAGGACCTAGTGTCATATTCCCCCCCCCCCCCCACTGCTCAAGAGGAGTTTGTTTACTGTTTGTGGTTTGCTGGAATAGTTTTGGTCAAATCCATAAGAGCTTGGGCCTGGGTTGGAGCTGGAGATGGGGGATAGGGATGACTGGGAGACAGGAGACAGAAAAGTTTTTGCAGCCAAACTCAGGACTTCAGGGTTCAGCATGTGACATTCTCATGTGACTCTGTAGTCACCTTTTTTGGAAAAATGGCCCACTCTGTAGGCATCAGTGCAGTAATAAGCTAATAAACAGCAGGGTGTGGTTTGGGGGTTTAAACTTGGTTTATTTGTTTACAAGACATTGTGAGTTCCTCCGGACTAAAAGTATTTATTAGTTTATCCAAGGAATTTTCCTTACTCTTGGTCTCTGTCAGGTTTTCTAGTGAGTAGCAATAGGAGGAAGGCAGTTCAAAAGACTAGTTCACAGGTCAGCAAGACAGCTTACCTGGATAGTGCACCTACTTTGCTGATCCTCACCAAGTTGGAATAGCTTCAGGGCCATGGTCTTGCCATGTCTCTCTCTCTGAAAAAGTCAGCTTGTTAGGGGAGTTGGGCAGTAGCGCAGCGGGTTAAGCACACATGGTGCAAAGCTCAAGGATCAGTGTAAGGATCCAAGTTCAAGCCCCCAGCTCCCCACCTACAGGGGAGTTGCTTCACAGGTGGTGAAGCAGGTCTGCAGGTGTCCTTCTCTCCCCCTCTCTGTCTTCCCCTCCTCTCTACATTTCTCTCTGTCCTATCCAACAACAACAACTACAAAAATTAAAAAAAACAAGGGCAACAAAAGGGAATAAATAAAATATTTTTTAAAATCCTCACACTTGGGAGTCGGGCGGTAGAGCAGTGGGTTAAGCGCACGTGGTGCAAAGTGCAAGGACCGGCTTAAGGATCCGGGTTTGAGCCCCCGGCTCCCCACCTGCAGGGGAGTCGCTTCACAGGCGGTGAGGCAGGTCTGCAAATGTCTGTCTTTCTCTCCCCCTCTCTGTCTTCCCCTCCTCTCTCCATTTCTGTCTGTCCTATCCAGCAACAATGACAGCAGTAACAACAACAATAATAACTACAACAGCAATGAAAAGCAACAAGGGCAACAAAAGGGAAAATAAAAAAAAAAAATCATCACACTTTGTGGTCCAGGAGGTGCAGTGATAAAGCTTTGGACTCTCAAGCATGAGGTCCCGAGTTTGATCCCTGGCAGCACATGTGCCAGAGTGATGTCTGGTTCTTTCTGTCTCCTCCTGTCTTTCTCATAAATAAATAAAATATTTTTTCAAAAAAGTCAGCTTGTAGCAGTGAAGCCCCAGTGATGACAAGAAAATTTAATTAAATAGAGAGGTGAGGGGTGAGATAGTTCCAGGCTTGCTTCTTTTCTCCTCTGTGCTTTCTCCCTACCACCCCCAGCTGCATTAATCTTCTGGCTGCCTGTACTATATCCTCTTGTGCTTGGTCTACACATTTCTCTCAAGTCTGTAGGTGGAGAGTATGTTTGTGGGAAAGCTCTTCGAGGAAGCTGGACATGAACTTGGAATGCATTGAGCCTTAAGAAACAAGAAACATAGGGAGTCGGGCGTAGCTCAGTGGGTTAAGCGCAGGTGGCGCAAAGCACAAAGATCGGCATAAGGATCCCGGTTCAAGCCCCCGGCTCCCCACCTGCAGGGGAGTCACTTCACAGGTGGTGAAGCAGGTCTGCAGGTGTCTGTCTTTCTCTCCCCCTCTCTATCTTCCCCATCTCTCTCCATTTCTCTCTGTTCTATCCAACAACAATGACAGCAATAACAACAACAACGATAAACAAGGGCAACAAAAGGGAAAATTAATTTAAAAAAAAAAGTAGAATCTTTGTAAAAAAAAAAGAAAAACAAGAAACATCAAGCGCACGTGGTGCAAAGCGCAAGGACCGGCGTCAGGATCCCAGTTCAAGTTCCTAGCTCCCCACCTGCAGGGGAGTCGCTTCACAGATAGTGAAGCAGGTCTGCAGGTGTCTGTCTTTCTCTCCTCCTCTCTCCCATTTCTCTGTCCTATCCAACAATGACGATATCAATAACAACTACAACAATAAAACAAGGGCAACAAAAGTGAATTAATAAATAAATATTTAAAAAAAAAAGAAAAGAAACAAGAAACAGTGCCAGATGGTAGCATAGTGGCACACCTGGTTGAGTTGACACATTACCATGTTCAAAGACCCTGGTTCAAGCCCCTAGTCCTCACCTGCAAGGGTTAGTTTCATGAGTGCTGAAGCAATGCTGCAAGTGTTTTTCTTTTCTCTGTCTCCATCTCCTCTTTCCCTCTCCTCTTTGTCTCTAGAAAAAGAAAGAGGGAGTGAGTGGTGGTGCACTAGGTTACGCACACATAGTGAAGCGCAAGACAGGCCAAGGATCCCAGTCCAAGCCCCCGGCTCCCCACCTGTAGAGAGGGTCACTTCATGAGTGGTGAAGCAAGTCTGCAGGTATCTCCCCCCCCCCCCCCCCCGTCTTCCCCTCCTTTCTGGATTTCTCTCTGTCCTATCCAACAACAACAATTAAAATGGAAAGAAGGTGATTGCCAGGAGCAGTGGATTGATTCATGGTGCAGACACTGAGCCCCAGTGATAACCCTGGAGTCAAAAAAAAAAGAAAATGAAGTTTAAAAAAGAAAAAGAAAGGGAGTCGGGCTGTAGCGCAGCGGGTTAAGCGCAGGTGGCGCAAAGCACAAGGACCGGCATAAGGATCCCGGTTCGAACCCCGGCTCCCCACCTGCAGGGGAGTCGCTTCACAGGCAGTGAAGCAGGTCTGCAGGTGTCTATCTTTCTCTCCTCCTCTCTGTCTTCCGCTCCTCTCTCCATTTCTCTCTGTTCCTATCCAACAACGACAACAACAATAATAACTACAACAATAAAACAACAAGGGCAACAAAAGGGAATAAATAAATAAAATAAATTAAAAAAAAAAGAAAGAGAGAGGAAGGAAGGAAGGAAGGAAGGAAGGGAAAGAAAAGCAAGAAATAGGTTGCTTCTTTGCGCTCAAGTCCTGTTAGGGAGAAACCTCTCAGCGTTAGTTCCATTCGTCTTCCAGTTCTAGTCCTGTTTGAGGACAGTCATGCCGGCTTGCCCCACTTCTCCCTGCTCTTCCGTCTCATTTGCTGTGTTTCCTTCTAATCCTTCCCCATCAGGAGTAACTTTGCACCCTGAATGAGAAATCCTTTTCCCTCTAGTTTCCCTGCTTGCTTTTCGGTGCTGGGTTCCCTTAGCGCACCTTAGGACATGTTTGCTGAGAGAGTCAGGTGGTAGCACAGTGGGTTAAGCGCAGGTGGCGCAAAGCTCAAGGACCGGTGTAAGGATCCTGGTTCAAGCCCCCAGCTCCCCACCTGCAGGGGAGTCACTTCACAGGCAGTGAAGCAGGTCTGCAGGTTGTCTGTCTATCTTTCTCTCCCCCTCTCTATCCCTCTTCCCTTCTCAAATTCTCTCTGTCTCTATGCAGAATAAATAAGTAAAAATCAAAACAAACAAAAAAAGGGCAACAAAAGAGAAAATAAATATTTAAAATAAAAGTAAAAAAAGAAAGCATTTGCTGAACACCTTCCAAAGTAACACATTGAGAGACTTTGATTTTGGGAAGGAGTTTGGGAGGAACCTCTTAGTAGCTGGCACAAGATAAGAGAGGCCTGAGTCCAAGCTGACTTGGAACTTGCATCTGGGAGGAACAGTGGAGAGGTGAGTGGATAGGTTGCCTGCTTTGCCATCAGTATGCTTCATCTGGGCTCTGGGGCTTGCTGGGGCTTGCTGGGGCTGCCTGGCCGGAATCTGCTCATGTGGCTCTGCTTCGAGTTCTCTGTCGGATTCAGTATTGACTTAACTACCCTCAGACCACTGCCTTCCTTGCCATCCTGCCAGTGGCTTGAGAATGCCCTCTCCCCTGATGCCACCCCTCTTGGAGCCTTAGGTAAGCATTCACCTGTAGGGCTCAAGCCTGTTTGACTGCTCAGCTCCGAGCTTCTACCAGGAAAATATAGTATTCAGTCCCCACCTATGTACTACTAAAGTCAGGGGGAAAGGTGAGATGAGACCTGCTCAAAGAGAGACTTGAGAGGCTGGGGAGACAACAGAATACTTATGCAAATGGCTTTCCTAACTGAGGCTCTGAGATGCCAGGTTCCATCCCGAGCACCACCATAAACCAGAGCTGAGCAGTCCTGTGATAAAAATAAGTAAGACTTAGGACTTGGGCGATAGCACAGCGGTTTAAGCGCATGTGGCACAAAGCGCAAGGACCGGCATAAGGATCCCGGTTTGATCCCCCAGCTCCCCCACCTGCAGGGGAGTCGCTTCACAGGCGGTGAAGCAGGTCTGCAGGTGTCTATCTTTCTCTCCCCCTCTCTGTCTTCTCCTCCTCTTGCCATTTTTCTCTGTCCTATCCAACAACGATGACATCAATAAAAACAACAATAACTACAACAGTAAAACAACAAGGGCAACAAAAATGGAATAAATAAATATTTAAAAAAATAAGTAAGACTTGAGTCAGGTCTGAAGACAGAAGGAGGTGCTTCTCAGCTTCAAAGCAGGCACCTAAAGGTGGTGTGCAATCTCTTTTTGAAGAGCAGCTTTTGAAAGAAAAGGAGAATATGTGTGCACATTCTGCCCTCCACTACTGCCACCTGTCCTGAATAGCCCCTGGTGGCTCAGACGGGGCTTCTGTCCATTTCCTAGGTCAGTTGTCAGTATCCCTTTCCTAGAAACCAGCTGACCAGCTACTAGACTGGTGTGGGGGTGGGGTGGGGCCTCCTCAGTTACTCCGAGGTCTCGCTAGAGGCCTCTGTAGGCGCCCAAGGAGAGCTATGAGTCCTCCGGTGTCTGAATCCTTGGGGCTGTAGAAGTCAGTATGAAAGGTTGAGATTTTCTTTTTTCTTATTTGCTGACTTGCAAAGGGGTAAATACAGAATCTGTTCCTTCCCTTCTTTTTTTTTACTTGCTTTTTTTAAAAATTTATTTCTTTATTGGGGAATTAATGTTTTACATTCAACAGTAAATACAATAGTTTGTACATGCATAACATTCCCCAGTTTCCCATATAACAATACAATGCCCACTATGTCATCTATCATCCTTCATGTTCCTTCCTTTTTTTTCACTTTATTTTTTCCTCCATCAGGAGAGACCAGCAAAGTAGTTCACTTGGATAGTGTACTGCTTTCCCATGTGTGTGACCCAGGTTCAAGTCCAGCCCCCACCAAATTAAAGGAAGCTTCAGTGCTGTGGTGCCCAACACACATTCTCTCTCTCTCTCCTCTCTTTTGTAAACATTTGTTTCTTATTTTATTTTTTGCCTCCAGGATTATCACTGGGACTCAGTGCCTGTACTACTAATTCACTGTTTCTTGAAGCCATCTTTTTCCCATTGTTGTTGTTGCTGCTGCTGCTGTTGTTGTTGCTGCTGTTGTTGTTGGATAGGACAGACAAATTGAAAGAGGAGGGAAGATGGGAGAAAGACACCTGCAGACCTGCTTCACCGCTTGGGAAGCAACCCCCTGCAGGTGGGGTTTGTGGTGCTGGGGATTGAACCTGGGACTTTAGGGCTTCAGGAATGAAAATCTTTTGCATAACCATTATGCTGTCTCCCCAGCCCTATTTCTATAAAAAAATAATAATATATATCCCCTCAGTGGGTTTGACGCCCACACTACCTCTCCACTCATGACAACTTTTTTTTTCCCCGTAGAGGGGAAGAGAGAAAGGGAGGGCAAGATCTCTGCAGCACTGCTACAGTGCTCATGAAGCCTCTCCCTGCAAGTGGGGACCAGGAGTCTTGAAACCAGGTGCATGGTAGCATGTAACAGTAACATGGTAATATGTCCTAGTAGGTAAGCCACCACCCCAGCCCTCACTTTCTAGTCCCTTCACTTTAGGGTGTTAACTGAGCAAAGCTTTCTTTCTTTCTTTTTCCCCTCCAGGGTTATGCTGGGGCTTGGTGCCTGCACTACAAATCCACTGCTCCTGGAGACTATTTTTTCCCTTTTGTTGCCCTTGTTGTTTACTGTTGTTGTTATTGTATAGGACAGAAATTGAGAGGAGGAGAGACAGACACATGCAAACCTGGTTCACTGCCTGTGAAGCGACCCTCCTGCAGGTGGGGAGCCAAGGGCTTGAACCCGGATCCTTATACTGGTCCTTGCACTTCGCTCCATGTGTTCTTAACCTATTGCACTACCACCCAGCTCCCTCAAAGCTGTCTTTTCACACTTGAAAATGAATTGCTCTTGAGCACCTTGCTAAGATGTAGTGTCAGAATCTCTTCTTCCAGACTAAATTGACAAAACAAACCTATATTCCCTCCAGTGCCACCTTCCACCCAATCACTTACTTCTGATGCAAGCAGTCTTTGAGGTGCAGAGAGGCCAGGAGAAAGGTCCGGCTTCAGTTTGGTAGCTTCTAGTGGAAGAGGTTGCTATGGGAGAGGGGTCTAGACCTTTTGACAACATCCATTTCCCTGGGGAGTAAAGGGTGCCAAATGGTGGTCTCCAGGGGAGGCCCCTCACTAAAGTGATGTGGGTTTCCTACCTAAGTCTTGGAATGAAAGAAATGCTGGTACCCTTCACTGCCTTCCTGGTCCCAGTTGCCATTTGGGTCAGATAGCTGCTGTCTGAGGCTATATATGGGAGAAAGTCGGGCCTTCATTCCCCTTGGAAGACTTGAAAAGCACTTTTAGGGGCTTTTCATGCCGTAGACATCTGGACTAGCAGGAAAAGGGAAAGATGTGCTAAGTGTCAAGAGAGTAAGGGAGAAGACCCAGTTGTTGAGGCTGCCCTGAGAGTAGTAGTTTTAACTGAACGGGAATCATCCTCTGGTGCAGAGGTGTGGCAGAGCATGATTAAAGCTTCCTCCTGTAAGCCCAGCGTTCAAGTAAAGACAGATCTACAGAGGCAGCCATGCTGGTTCTGCAGCTCAGAACAGAGGGCACTGCCCAGAGTGGGGAAAGAACGGTATGAGAGGTACCACCTTTTCCTGATGCTAAGCTCAGGTTGCATCAGAAAGTTCAGCTTTGGGGATGACCTTCTGCCTTACCAGTGTTGGTAGGAAGGCAGCTTGCTTGGTGATCCCTGAGAACAGAAGTGTCCTCATCTGTTTTCCCTGAAAGACTTCAGTGGTCACTAAGGGGAGAAAGGGGTCTTTATTGTCTGTGGGCACATCAGAATACCCTAGACTCTTAACATTTCAGAGGTTCAAGAAGAGGCACCGGAAGGAGGCAGCAGACATCGAGGATTCCCAAAGGGGTTATAGAATCTGCACTCTGGGCCCAAACTGCATCTGCTTAGCTCAGTGGGGTCGGAGGAGGCATCATCAGAAATTGCCTGCACAGGCAGGGGTAGATAGCATAATGGTTATGCAAAGAGACTCTCGGGGTATGCTCAGTTGGTAGAGCATTTGACTGCAAAGAGACTCTCATGCTTGAGGCTCCAAAGTCCCAGGTTCAATCCCCTGTACCACCATAAGCCAGAGCTGAGCAGTGCTCCTGGTAAAAAAATAGGAAAAAAAAAATAAAATAAAATCTGTGGGAGTCGGGCGGTAGTGCAGCGGGTTAAGCGCAGGTTGGCACAAAGCGCAAAGACCAGCATAAGGATCCCGGTTCAAGCCCCCAGCTCCCCACCTGCAGGGGAGTCGCTTCACAGGCGGTGAAGCAGGTCTGCAGGTGTCTGTCTTTCTCTCCCCCTCTCTGTCTTCCCCTCCTCTCCCCATTTCTCTTTCCTATCCAACATCAATAACTACAACAATAAAACAACAAGGGCAACAAAAGGAAATAAATAAATAAATAAATTTTTAAAAATAAATAAATAGAATCTGTGTATGCTGCTGTAATTAATATGTTGAGACCTGTAAGGATAATAGTAAAGTTAGATCAAGAGAAGTACCATTACTTCTACCCCAAAAGAAGGAAAGAAAAAGAAGAAAAAAAGAAATTGTCTGCACAACAGGT
This sequence comes from Erinaceus europaeus, assembly GCF_950295315.1. Lineage (NCBI taxonomy): Eukaryota > Metazoa > Chordata > Mammalia > Eulipotyphla > Erinaceidae > Erinaceus > Erinaceus europaeus. Next base: position 53,710,263 of record NC_080172.1, read on the forward strand.
CTGCTCCAGTCTCTCTCTCCCTCTTACTCTGAGTGTGTCTCAGACTCACTCTATTTGCTTTTCTTTTTTTCTTTTTAATTTTTTTTATATTTTCCCTTTTGTTGCCCTTGTTTTTTTTGTGTGTGTGTTTTTTGTTGTTGTCATTGTTAGAACAGAGAGAAATGGAGAGAGGGGAAGACAGAGAGAAGAGAAAGATAGACACCTGCAGACCTGCTTCACCATCTGTGAAGCGAGCCCCCTGCAGGTGGGGAGCCAGGGGCTCGAATCGCGATCCTTATGCCAGTCCTTGTGCTTTGCGCCATGTGCGCTTAACCTGCTACTCGCTCTTTCTTTCTTTGTTTGTTTGTTTCTTTCTTTCTTTCTTCCTATATTTCTTCCTTTCTTTCTTTCTTTCTTTCTTCCTTCCTTCCTTCCTTCCTTCCTTCCTTTCTTTCTTTCTTTCTTTCTTTCTTTCTTTCTTTCTTTCTTTCTTTCTTTCTTTTTACTGTGCTGTTTGCTGTCAGTAGTCAGGCTCTGCAGAGGGTGATCTGACAGTACCAGGTTCATTTCCCAGTCTTTCCTTTGAAGGTTCCTCTGGTTCTGTACCAGATCTCTGGACCTGGCCTCTGGTGAGGTTCTAAAGAATCCTTCTGTGAGATAGCAGCTTCTGTCAACACTGTCTTCTCAACAAATTCCTTTTTTAGAGTCCCTGCAGAGAAAAACTATAGGATTCTTGTTTCTCCCTGATTTTTGGAGCTTCTAGATCAAGGAGTTCTAGCCTGTCTTTTTGCCTTCATATAGTTTCTCTTTTTATTTATTTAATGAGAGGAAGCCATACAGAGAGAAAGACCAGAGCACTGTTCAGCTCTGGTTTGCGGTAGTACTGGGGATTGAACCTGGGACCTGGGGGGTGGGAGGTTCTCAGGATTCAGAGTCTGTTTGCATAACCATTATGCTGTCTCCCCAGCCCGACTCCTCAGTTCTAAAATTGTGTATGGGTGGGGAGGGGATGGGGGAGTAGCATTGGTTTAAAGGGAGAGGACCGTCATAAATGGTTTGGAAGATTCTCTTTTTATTTTATTATGTTTACCAGAGCACTGCTCAACTCTTGCTTATGGTGGTTGGGGGATTGAATCTGAGACTTTGAAGCCTCAGGCATGAAAGCCTCTTTGAATAACCATTATGCTGTCTACCCCTGCCCCCATGATTCTCAAACAGTGAGTGTTAACTGTAATTTACATTCCTTTGAACACACACACACACACACACACACACACACACACACACTTAATAGCCTCTTAGGTTATTAGGGTTCAACTCGAATTTACCGAGTAGTTTGTATGCCAGAGATCTTTTTGTTTTGTTTTGTTTTGTTTTTTAACACACGTGGAGTTATTTATATTTCACATATCAACACTGAGGTGTTTTTCCCTTTTGGCAGTTGAGGAAACAGAAACTCAGAAGATGCACTACTTGCATAAATATTTGCATTTTCTAATGACTGAGCCAGAATTTTGGATCCCAGCCTATTTGATTTTCTGTTTAGGACTCTTCATTCCTTTTCCACCACCGTAGCACTGGAGAAGGAGGGGGTGAGGCCGTGAAGGTAGACAACCAGAGAGAAGCTTCAGCAGGGCTGGTGGTGGCCATTCCAGAGCACACTTCTCCTAAGTGAAACTAGGTATCGGTTTGGCTAGGATTTCCTTACTCTGGGCAATTTTGAATCTGAAAGCAAAGATAGGAAAGTACCTTTAATGAGAAAGATATATCAAGACTTTGTTACTAACCAAAGACCGTATGCTTAGTAGCTGTGTATATAATGTTATGTGAGTAAATACAATGGGCCGGGGAGACAGTATAATGGTTATGCAAAAAGACTTTCATGCCTCAGAGTCTGAGGTCCCAAGTTCAATCCCCAGCACCACCATAAGCCAGAATTGAGCAGTGCTCTATTCTGGTTTAAAATTTAAAAAATAAGTAATAAGGGGCCCGGTGGTGACACACCAGTTTTTTTTATATTTATTTTCCCTTTTGTTGCCCTTGTTTTATTGTTGTTGTAGTTATTGTTGTTGTTGATGTCGTTGTTAGATAGGACAGAGAGAAATGGAGAGAGGAGGGGGAGAGAAAGATAGACACCTGCAGACCTGCTTCACCACCTGTGAAGCAACTCCCCTGCAGGTGGGGAGCTGGGGGCTCGAACCGGGATCCTTATGCCGGTCCTTGTGCTTTGCACCATGTGCACTTAACCGCTGCTCTACCACCTGACTCCCAACACACCAGGTTTAAGCGCACATAGTCCAAAGTGTAAGGACCCATGCAAGGGTCCTGGTTCAAGCATCCCCCCCACCTGGGGAGTTGTTTCACAAATGATGAAGCAGGTCTGTAGGTGTCTATCTCTCCCTCTCTATCTCCCCCACCCTTCTCAATTTCTCTCTGTCCTATCCAAAAAATTTGAGAAGATGTGGTCCGGGAGGTGGCGCAGTGGATAAAGCATTGGATTCTCAAGCTTGAGGTCCCAAGTTCAATCCCCGGCATCACATGTACCAGAGTGATGTCTGGTTCTTTCTCTCGCCTATCTTTCTCATTAATGAATACATAAATTCTTTTAAAAGAACATTGAAAAGGTGACCACAGGAGCAGTGGATTTGTAGTGCAGGCACTAACCCCAGTGATAACCTTAGTGTCAAATAAATAAATACAGGAAGTACAGTGTAAGGAGGAAGAGAACAAGGTTACTAGTAGGCATCTAAAGGGATACATGGGCAGAACACAGAGATAGAGCAGCCAAGAGCCAGAGATGAGAATAAGACCATAACTGCTTGCCAGTCTACCTGAAGAATCCATAAACAGGGCCCAGGCGGTGGTGCACCTGGTTGAGCGCACATATTACAATGCACGAGAACCCAGGTTCGAGCAACCAGCCCCCACCTGAAGGGGGAAGGCTTTGAAAGTAGTAAAGCAGTGCTGCAGGTGTCTCTCTCCCCCTCTCTATCGCCCCTTACCCTCTTGATTTCTGGCTGTCTCTATACAGTAAATAAAGATGGTAAAAATTTAAAAATAGGGGGTCGGGCGGTGGCGCAGTGGGTTAAGCGCAGGTGGCGCAGAGCGCAGGGACCGGCGTAAGGATCCCAGTTCGAGCCCCCGGCTCCCCACCTGCAGGGGAGTTGCTTCACGGGCGGTGAAGCAGGTCTGCAGGTGTCTATCTTTCTCTCCCCCTCTCTCTGTCTTCCCCTCCTCTCTCCATTTCTCTCTGTCCTATCCAACAACAAAGCAACGTCAACAATGGCAATAATAGTCAACAATGGCAATAATAACCGCAACGAGGCTGCAACAACTAGGGCAACAAAAAGGGAGAAAAAATGGCCTCCAGGAGCGGTGGATTCATGGTGCAGGCAGCGAGCCCAACAATAATCCTGGAGGAAAAAAAAATAAATAAAAAATAAAATAAATAAAATAATAAAATAATTTGGGGGTAGATAGCATAATGATTATGCAAAGATACTTTCATGTCTGAGGCTCCAAGGTCCCAGGTTCAGTCCCCCATACCACCATCACCATAAGCCAGAGCTGAGCAGTGTTCTGGTAAACAAACAAAACCAAAAAAAAAAAAATTTGTAAATTCACATAAACATAGTGCATGTAGCACAACATTTTGCAAATTCACCTTAAGAACAGAGGCTGAGCTGAGGAATAAAGAATAATGCAGCAATCAGAAGTGGAGGTAAATGGGGGAAGCGTGCTGGAAGGTGAGCTCTTGGCCCCTGATTTTGAAAGGAGTCTAGGAAGATGAAAAGAGAGGAAAGTATCAGGGTCAAGGGGAGACCTGAGGCAGCACCATTGACCAATGTGTGTGTGTCTCTCCCTTTCTCCTTTTCCTTCTCTAGCTTGGAAGCTCGAGGTCTGGCTGTGGCAATGGGAGACACAGTTGTGGAGTCTGCGCCCCTGAAGCCAGCTTCTGAGCCTGCTTCCGGCTCACCAGGGAGTAATGGGGGCTCCCTGCTAAGTGTCATCACGGAGGGGGTTGGGGAGCTGTCAGTGATTGACCCCGAGGTGGCCCAGAAGGCCTGCCAGGAGGTGCTAGAGAAAGTCAAGCTCCTACACGGAGGCGTGGCCGTCTCAAGCAGGGACACCCCACTGGAGCTGGTCAACGGGGATGGTGTGGGCACCGAGATCCGGTGCCTGGATGACCCACCTGCCCAGATCAGGGAGGAGGAGGAGGAGCTGGAGGCTGCTGTGGCCTCAGGCACAGCCAAGGGAGCAAGGAGGAGGCGGCAGAACAACTCGGCCAAGCAGTCCTGGCTTCTAAGGCTGTTTGAGTCCAAACTCTTTGACATCTCCATGGCCATCTCGTACCTGTACAACTCCAAGGAGCCAGGGGTACAGGCCTACATTGGCAACCGACTCTTTTGCTTCCGGAACGAGGATGTGGACTTCTATCTGCCCCAGCTGCTAAACATGTACATCCACATGGATGAGGATGTGGGAGATGCCATCAAGCCCTACATTGTCCACCGCTGCCGCCAGAGCATTAACTTTTCCCTCCAGTGTGCCCTGCTGCTTGGGGCCTACTCCTCTGACATGCACATTTCCACCCAACGACACTCCCGTGGGACTAAGCTCCGAAAGCTAATCCTCTCCGATGAGCTGAAGCCAGCTCACCGGAAGAGGGAGCTTCCCTCCTTGAGCCCAGCCCCTGACACGGGGCTGTCTCCCTCAAAAAGGACTCACCAGCGCTCCAAGTCAGATGCCACCGCCAGCATCAGCCTCAGCAGCAACCTGAAACGGACAGCCAGCAACCCAAAAGTGGAGAATGAGGATGAGGTAAGCTCCTGGGAGGGGCAGAGGGGCCTCCTGGCATGGAGCCAGGAGGTCTGGCATCAGGTTACTCATCCTTGTCTTACCTTCCTCCCTCTGTTTCATTTCACTGGGCAAAGCATGGAATGGTAGGATGGAAAAAGGCCTTAGGATTCCTGTATTCCCACTGCCCCATTTTACAAAGGAAGGACTTAGAGACCTGGTGGGATAAAGTGACTAGCCTCAGCTCAGGTAGCTAGCTAGTGGCAAGGCTGGGACTCTGCCCCGGCCCAGTGATCTCTTCTGACTGAACTGCACTGCCATTTCATCACCACTTACTGAGAACTGTGGCGGGGGACTCCCCACCCCCCATGCTGTGCCACTCAGAGCAGCAAGCATGGGAGGAGTGGGACTGCCTGCACGCACTGCTATGTGCTAGGGCAGGGCCTCAGCTTTGCTCTCCCTTTAGTCCACCTCCCCTACTCCCTCTAGACCCAATTTCCTGTTGAAGTAAGTTGAAGTAAGGCTCAGGCTCACTCACTGCAGGCCACAGCTAAATTCTTTTTATTTTTTTATTATTTTTTAATCTTTACTTATTGGATAGAGACAGCCAGAAATCAAGAGGGAAGGGGGTGATAGAGAGGGAGAGAGACAGAGACACCTGCAGCCCTGCTTCACCACTTGCAAAGCTTTCCCCCTGCAGGTGGGGACCGGGGGCTCGAACCCAGGTCCTTGTGCATTGTAATATGTGTGCCACCACCCAGCCCCCACAGCTAAATTCTCCACACCTGGACAGGTAGCAGGACACATCACTCCATGGACAGCCAAGCATCAGCAACCTGGCATCCTAGCAGACAGTGGTGTTCCAGAACCTGCTTCCCCCTGCCTCTCCCCTGGCTGCCTGCCCAGCTTAGGAAGGGTGAGCAGAGAGAGGAATTTGCTCTTGTTTGAAAATATGGATAGTCATGGTGCTGGCATCTGCCCCTGCAGAGCATGTAGCCCACTCATGTTTTTGCTACAATGAGACTTCTTTCCACAGGAAGGTCAGGGAGTCTGAGGAAGAGAAAAGGCAGGCGGCAGGGAGAATACAGGGCCTGCCTCCCTGGAAGTTTAGTGGTTTAATTCTGGTAACTTAAGAACAAGACCTAAAGAACTAACATTTATTGAGACTTACATGCCAAACACCACACCAAGTACTTTACATTGAACTCTCACAAAAGTCCTGAGATACAGGCTTTGTTTTATTATTTATTTAATTAAATTAATTTATTTATTTACTTATTTTTAAAGATTTTATTTATTTATTAATGAGAAAGATAGGAGAGAGAGAAGGAACCAGACATCACTCTGGTACATGTGCTGCTGGGGATTGAACTCAGGACCTCATGCTTGAGAGATCAGTGCTTTATCCACTTCGCCACCTCCTGGACCACTAATTTTATTTATTTTAATGAGAGAGATAACAGAGGGGGGAGAGAGACCAGAGTATTGCTCAACTCTGGCATATGGTAGCACTAGGGATTGAACCTGGGACCCCAGAACCTTAGGTATGAGTCTTTTGCATCACCATTGTGCTGTGTCCTCAGTCCTACAGACCTTGTTTGACCAATGAGACAGGCTTAGGAGGTGGACATTTGTGGTTCTCAGAGCCAGCTTCAGAACCACCCAACCCAACTTCCGAACCACCCAACCCAACTGGCTGGACTTCCCAGCAGCACCCCTGCCCCTGGGGCCTCTTGCTTTCTGGTTGAGCTCCACGGGGAAACCCAGGTCATACAGAACCAAGCGATCCCTTCAGATGTGGTAGACTGACGGTCAGGAAGAACTTCGGGTGCCCCTCCTTAGAGGTCCGACCTGTAACAGTGTGAGTGTGGGCTCCTGGGAAATAGTGCCTCACACCTTGTTAGAACCAACTCTTCTTTTTTTTTTTTAATTTATTCATTTTCCCTTTGTTTTTGCCCTTGTTTTTTTATTGTTGTTGTTATTGATGTCTTTGTTGTAGGATAGGACAGAGAGAAATGGAGAGAGGAGGGGGAGATAGAGAGGGAAGAGAAAGATAGACACCTGCAGACCTGCTTCACCACTTGTGAAACGACTCCCCTGCAGGTGGGGAGCCAGGGGCTTGAACCAGTATCCTCTCGCCAGTCATTGTGCTTTGCGCCACCTGCGCTTAACCACTGTGCTACCGCCCGACTCCCAGAACCAACTCTTCTTAGGAGTCGGGCGGTAGCGCAGCGGATTAAGCCCACATGGTGCAAAGCGCAAGGACCAGCATAAGAATCCCAGTTCGAGCCCCAGGCTTCCCACTTGCAGGGTGTCACTTCACAAATGGTGAAGCAGGTCTGCAGATGTCTATCTTTCTCTCCCCCTCTCTGTCTTCCCCTCCTCTATTTCTCTCTGTCCTATACAGTGATATCAGCAACAATGACATCAGTAACAACAACAATAACTACAACAAGAACAACAAAAGGGGATGAATAAATAAATAAATACTTCTTTAAAAGTTAAAAAAAAAAGAACCAACTCTTCTCTCTGTGCAGGTTGTAGATCAAATCTTAGAAGTAGGAAGAGCAAGGCCTGAGGCCTTTTCTTCCTCCTACTAGTCATAGGTCCTCCTTTCTTCCCTCCAGCTCCTGTTCAGGACTGGGTTATGGGTGACACTCAGCTGGATTCTAGGAGTGCCTAAACCCTCTAGGGTGGCTTCTTCAGCTTCTCGACCTGCTTCTTTATCTTCAGTCACTAGATCTGAAAGGAAGGAGGCACCACAAGCCCAAGCCCTTCTTAGTTATCAGATGCTGGCAGGGCAAAACACCTGAATCCCTCCTGGCTCCTCAAGAAACATGAGCTGTAGAGTGAATGGGGCCCCGACTCCCTACCTGCAGGGGGAGAGCTTCACAAGTGGTGAAGCAGATCTGCAGGTGTCCGTCTTTCTCTCTCTCTCCCTATCTTCCCTTCCCCTCTTTGTACTGTTCTATCCAGCCAAAAAAAAAAAAAAAAGAAAAAAATGGCCATAGAAACAGTGGATTCATAGTGCAGGCACCGACTCCCAGATAGATAACCCTAAAGGCAAAAAAAAAAAAAACTGAGTGGGGATAAGTATGGATAGCGCAAAGATCTCTCTCCGCCCCTTGACTGTTTTGAGGATATATCTGTCAAGGCTCTTGCACGTACTTCCTCCCAAAAAAACTCAGAGGGTTGGTTTTTCTTTTTCTTTCTTTCTTTTTTTTTTAATACTATATTAATTTATTACATAGAGACAGAGAGAAATCAAGAGGGAAGGGGGAGATAGGTAGAAAGAGAGATACCTGCAGCATTGCTTCATCAATCATGAAGCTTCCCCCTATAGTTAGGGGCTGGGGACTTGAACCTGGGTCCTTCTGCATTATAACATGTGTGCTCAATCAGGTATGCCACTCCCCAGCCCCCAAGCGGGTTGGTTTTTCCTCTCCTGTGCCTGCAACATTCATTAAACAGTTATTGATCATGTGTAATGTACAGAATCCTTTGCTAAAGGCAGTAAAGGCTGGTGAATAAAATGCCATCCCCCCCCAACCCCACACATTCAGCACCCCCACACACACACACATACAGCCCACCAGGAACCTCCTAGGTGCTATAACAACCCCAGATCAGGGAATGGCTAGGTCTGTGTGCCTCAATTTTGCAGTTTGAAACTTTACTAAATGTGTCAGCTTTCAATTTCTTGGTGGAATCTGTGACTCAAGAAGTTGATTCCCTGCACACAAGGAGAAAGCATACAGTTTCCTTAAACAAGCAACAGAGTTATTTGAGATCTGAGCAAAGATTATCTGGGAGAATTTCTGGGTGGTCCCTGCTCCCCAGTTCTTCCTTTCTCTTGGGCTTTTCTGTTCCTACCACCAGCAGAGAAGTTATGGGGTCATGAAGGGAGGCCTCAGAGAAAAGACTAGGGGCTACCTGGAGTCTGCCAGTTCTCCACAGATAAGACTTTTTTCTTTATTTTCTGTCATAGCTTCTTGTCTGTGAGATTCCAATGCTGCTACTTTTGTTCCTTTTAGTTAAAGGAACAGGGAGGGAGAAAGGCAGAGAGAGAGAGTGCAGAAGAGAAACCACAGCACTGCCTCACCACCATTCATGAAGCTTCCTTCTTCTTCTTCTAGCATTTGCCCTTCTTCTGTAGCCAGTCAACAGCGTCAGGTTGAGCCTGATGTCAAGTTTCGAGACCTCCTTTGAATCTGGAGAGGTGGCAGTCATTGACTATGTGGGTCATAGTCTGTCTGTAGCCGCAGGGGCAGTTCGGGTCGTCTCTGGCTCCCCAGTGATGGAACATAGCGGTGCACCGGCCATGGCCTGTTCGATAACGATTGAGGAGGGCCCAATCATAACGTGCTAGGTCAAAGCCGGGTTGACGCTTGCAGGGGTCTGTGATGAGGTGTTTGTTCTTTACCTCAGCTGACTGCCAGCTCTGTTTCCAAGAGTCTGGAACAGAGAAGTTCAGTGTAGGCGTAGGGGACCAGATTGGGTGACGAGACGTCAAGCGTTGGACAGGGTGGGCAAAGATATCCGCGTATATTGGCAGGTCCGGTCAAGCGTAGACGTGGGAAATGAACTTAGATGATGCCGCATCCCGACGAATATCTGGCGGGGCGATGTTGCTAAGAACTGGCAGCCATGGAACCGGGGTGGAACGGATGGTTCCAGAAATTATCCTCATGGAGGAATATAATTTGGAATCGACCAAGTGCACATGGGGGCTACGGAACCATCCTGGGGCACAGTATTCTGCAGTGGAATAGCATAATGCCAGAGATGATGATCATAGTGTGGAAGCGCTCGCGCCCCATGAGGAGCTGGCCAGTCTTGCAATGATGTTATTCCTCGCGCCCACCTTTGCTGCAGTTTTGATGAGATGTTCGTGAAATGACAGAGTGCGATCGAGAGTAACACCAAGATAGACTGGCTGGGCTTCATGCCGGATTCTCGTATCGCCAAGCTGCACATTAAGCTCACGCAAGGCCGAGGCATGGTGTAGATGGAAAACAGATGATACCGTTTTTGCAGTGCTAGGGATTAGTCGCCATTTTTGACAGTAATCAGATATCAGAGACATGTCTTTCGTGAGTGTTTCCTCGAGGATGTCGAACTTGGATGTCTGAGTTGCACAGCAGATGCAACTCCTCTTGCACAGTGTTTCTCTGTGGTGGCCCTGACTTGAACTCTGGTCTGATAAAGTGTGCGTTCTACTGGGTGAGCTGTCTCTTGGCCCAGAAGTCTATTTTCTTCTTTTCTTTTCCCTTTTTAAAAAAATGTATTTATTTCCTTTTGTTGCCTTTGTTGTAGTTATTATTGTTGTTGTTATTGATGTCGCCATTGTTGGATAGGATAGAGAGAAGTGGAGAGAGGAGGGGAAGACAGAGAGGGGGAGAGAAAGATAGACACCTGCAGACCTGCTTCACCGCCTGTGAAGCAACTCCCCTGCATGCAGGTGGGGAGCCGGAAGCTGGAACCAGTGTTGTTAATATTCGGAGGCTCCAGCTGGCCGGTGTTGCTTCACAGGTGGGTAACAGAGACAACCAGAGACATACGGCTGGGCAGGGAAGCTGTATTTCTTTATTCAGGAACAACGATTCATAAACTAAGACAAACTAATCACCAAACAGAACTCTGCTGTCTCTTTGCGGCGGCGCAAGCACTCTCCCTTACTCTGTAACTCTGGAACTCTGTAACTCTGGAACTCTCTGAACTCTCGAACTCTCGCGGGGTTCCTTCGGGGCGGGGCCAAGCAGGCCCGCGAAACTAACTGGACTGATCCAGTTCTCTTGGCGGGGGAGAACTGCCCAATGTAAAGCATACAACAATTCCCCCTTTTCTTTTTAACTAAATGACTATAGTATCAAGGGTGTGGGGTGAACAGAAACATATATCATACAGGCATTTTTAAAAAAGAAACTGGCACAAACATGGAGAAACATGTAAGCAAGTAACAAGAACCAGTGTGTTGCCAAGGGAAGGCCTGAGGGGGCCATTTCTGCCTCTGTGGGCTAAACTTTATCAGCTTAAAAAAAACATTTCTTGCCTCTGGGGGGCGTACTTGCATCGACAGGCATTTGCATGGGGGCGGGGAACAGCCTAGAGTCCCAAAGGCAGCTGGCTGCAATTTACTTACTATGAAACAAAACTTGTTATTAGCATATTTCTAATAGAGAAGGAATTTGAGACTTTTACATATCAACAACGTCTTTTTAACCTTTTGTTACACCATTCAAGATGGAGTCAGGAAAGGAAACCTCAGGCATGAGAATAATTAGCATAGCCATTGTGCGATCTACCATTTCTAATAGAGAAGGTAGTGGAGAGTTTTACATATCAACAAGTCTATTTAACCTTTTGTTTAGACCAACTTAATTAAAATATATTGATTGTTAACTAATTTTTACCTCAGACTCTAAATGTAAGTTAATTTTATCTTCATGAGAATTACGTTGAAAACCTTTTTCATTTAACTTTGACTAGTAAGAATTTAGCCTTAAAGTTACTGTTTTTAACCTTAAAGTTATTGTTTACCAAACTTTAAACATACACATAAACATGGTCATTAATACACAAGGAGAGAAACCTTTGTTACGAAGACATGTCATTTCAAACACAAATTTAAATCTGTACTGTCTTAGTTGTTGGGGGAGGGGGGGGTTCACCATCTGGAGGTGGCTTCCCACACAGCTCCACTTCTAGGAATTGCAGGTTGCAATCTCTATACAAATCTCTGCGTACTCCAGCTTGTCTGCCTTCAGACCGGATCGGCAGCTGGAGATCTCGTGTGCCCAGTTTCGGCAGGGAGCCCGGGGGTCCGGGAGGTCCGGGATCGTTCCAGAATTTATAGCAAGAGGGCGTGCAGGACAGCATTGTAAAAGGCGTGGGCCGAGGTGCCCAGGGGTGGTGGCCATGATAGGCCGCCGCGGCCCTGCCCCATGGCCCTGCCATGTCTGCTGCCCTGCTCGCAGTGGCCGAGCAGCGTGGAGGGATCACGCATCTAGTGTCCTGCGCCACGCGGTGGAGAGCCGGCTCCTGTGGGATGGCCTCGGGCTCTAGCATGGTGGCATCGGGCTCCTGTGTGGTGGCATCGGGCTCCTGTGTGGTGGCATTGGGCTCCTGTGTGGTGGCATCGGGCTCCTGTGTGGTGGCATCGGGCTCCTGTGTGGTGGCATCGGGCTCCAGTGTGTTGGCATCGGGCTCCTGCGTGCTGGCATCGGGCTCCTGCGTGCTGGCATCGGGCTCCTGTGTGCTGGCATCGGGCTCCTTTGTGGTGGCGTCAGCCTCCTGCGGGCTGCAGGGCTGCGGGGCTGCAGGCGTGGTGCACAGGGTTGTCTGGGCGCAGCCGGCTGGCTGGCTGTTTAACCAGGTGGAAACGGCAGCTCCGCGCCTCGCCTCCCGCCCGCTGGCTATTCCCGCTGGCTGTTCTGAGTTCACCCGAGCGAGTGGAAACCACAGAGTGGTCCAGAGATAAATGTTCCAGAAACAGCAAAATAGTCTCGTGAAGAAAGAGCAGAGGCCTTTGGAGATCTCTTCACAAGCAGAAGAGAAGGCCATAGTGCATAGGTAGCCAAATTGTCTTTACTTATCTGAGAGATGCGCAGGTCAGGTCCACGTGGGCGCCATTTGTTGTTAAAATTTCGGAGACTCTAGCCGGCCGGGTTGGCTTCACGGGCGGGTAACAGAGACACGGAGACAAGGGCTGGGCAGGGAAGCTGTATTTCTTTATTCAGGAACAACGATTCATAAACTAAACCAAACTAATCACCAAACAGAACTCTGCTCTCTTTGCGGCGGCGCAGCACTCTCTCTTACTCTCGAACTCAGGAACCCTGGAACTCTGTCACTCTGGAACTCTTACTCTCAAACTCTGGCGGGGTTCCTTCGGGGCGGGGCCAAGCAGGCCCACGAAATAACTGGACTGATCCAATTCTCTTGGCGGGGGAGAACTACCCAATGTAAAGCATACAACAAACCAGGATCCTTACACTAGTCTTTGTGCTTTGCGCCACCTGTGCTTAACCCGCTGCACTACCACCTGACTCCCCTTTTCTTTACATTTATTTATTTATTTATTTATTTATTTTTCCCTACAGGGTTATTATTATTTTTTAATTTCTATATTGGGGAATTAATGTTTTACATTCAACGGTAAATACACTAGTTTGTACATGCATAACATTCCCCAGTTTTCCAAATAACAGTACAACCCCCACTAGGTCCTCTGTCATCCTTCTTGGATCTGTATTCTTCCCACCCACCCACCCCAGAGTCTTTTACTTTGGTGCAATATGCCAATTCCAGTTCAGGTTCTACTTGTGTTTTTTTTTTTTTTTTTTTCTGATCTTGTTTTTCAACTTCTGCCTGAGAGTGAGATCATCCCATATTCATCCTTCTGTTTCTGACTTATTTCACGTAACATGAATTTTTCAAGGTCCATCCAAGATCGGCTGAAAACAGTGAGGTCACCTTTTTTTTTTCATTTCTTTATTGGGGAATTAATGTTTTATATTCAACAGTAAATATAATAGTTTGTACATGCATAACATTCCCTAGTTTCCCATATAACAATACAACCCCCACTAGGTTCTCTGTCATCCTTCTTGAAGTCACCATTTTTTTAAAAAATTTATTTCTTTATTGGGGAATTAATGTTTTACATTCAACAGTAAATAAAATAGTTTGTATATGCATAACATTCCCCAGTTTCCCATATAACAATACAACCCCCACTAGGTCCTCTGTCATCCTTCTTGAAGTCACCATTTTTTTTTTTAAAGATTTTATTTATTAATGAGAAACATCGGAGGAGAGAGAAAGAGCCAGACATCACTCTGGTACATGTGCTGCCAGGGATTGAACTCAGGACCTCATGATTGAGAGTCTGATGTTTTATCACTGTGCCACCTCTTGGGCCACGGAGTCACCATTTTTTATAGCTGAGTACCCTCCAGGGTTATTGCTGGGACTCAGTGCCTGCACTATGAACCCACTATTCCTGGAGGCTATTTTTTTCCTTTTGTTGCCTTTGTTTTTTTTTCCCTTTTGTTGCCCTTGTTTTTATTATTGTTGCTGTTATTGTATTGTTGTTGTTATTGATGATGTTGTTGTTGGATAAGACAGAGAAATGGAGAGAGAAGGAGAAGACAGAGAGGGGAGAGAAAGACATCTGCAAACCTGCTTCACCACCTTTGAAGCGACTCCCCTGCAGATGGGGAGCTGGAGGCTCGAACTGGGATCCTTACGCCAGACCTTGCGCTTCATGCCACATGCACTTAACCCACTGCACTACCACCTGACCCACCCTCTCCCCCCGAGTCTATTTTCTGTTTCTCTCTCTCCTCCTTTTCTTAAAGATATATTTTTTTATTTAGTTATGAGAGAAGAGAGCTAGAGTTTTACTCTGGCACATGTGATGCTGGGTATTGAACTCTGGACCTCACCCTCAAGATCTCCACGTTTTCCCTACTACATCACTTTCCAGGCTGCAAGTCTGTTTTGTTTCAATAAGGAATACTTTACACTCTCCCCTATGATCAGAGGGCCCCAGCACAGATTTCTCCCACCTCGTGCCGCACACCTGCCCACCAAAGCACGTGTTTTCAAGGAAGTTCTGATCAGCCTAATCAGGAACTCCCATTTGTGCCCAAGTGGCGGTAATCTTGTCAGACAGCAGAATAATTTAGGTGCCCACCTCGACTTAATGCCTTCCTTTCTCCTTTTCTCCTTCTCCTTTTTTAGACAGACAGAAAAGACAAAGAGACAGAAAGAGAGAGAGACCACAGCACCCAAGCTTCCTTCAATGCAGTGGGGGCATGGCTGGAACTTGGGTGGCACACATGGTAGAGCTATGTTGCCAGCCCTGTAATGCCTCTCAGTAGAGCCTTGGTTTCTTGGGAGGGCTGCCGCCTCTGTATAGAGAGAGACTGGTTGCATATTGCACAGGGAGCCCCAACAGGCCGCTGAGCCTGATCTGGAGTGATGTCAGCTTCTTGGCCTCTGCGAATGCGGAGGAGCTGACTCAGTGTGAGTGACTCAAGCCCATGGAGTCAGGAGAGACGCAGGTCTGGCTACACCTCCCCACCCCCAGGGCTGAGCATGAGTCAGGCAGGACCTGTCTGTGGGAGAATCAGCTGGAACTTTCATGGAGCCAGCACCCCCACCTACTATCCTTTTCTACCAACCCGTGGGTAGAAATAGAGCCTCTAGGTCCGAGTGGACTCAGGAGCCCTCCCCCCCCATCCCCATCCCAACCCAGAGCAAAAGAGTCCTCAGACTGTGCTTCTCTCTTGAAAGGCCCCAGCTGGGGTGGAACTAAGCTGTGGGGCTGATTTCCCACTCACTCTCTGCAAAGGAGGAGCCTGGCAATGGAGAGTCTCTGCCCTCTGCCCTGGAAGCTCCTCAGACTTTGTCTCTGAGGCCCAGCCCACTCCCTCCCCCACACAAAGTTCCTCCCCTCCCTGCCTTGTTCTGGGCGATGTCAGAGACGAGGCCTGTATTAGAACTAGCTCCTTAACTGTGTGTGCTGGGAAATTATGATTTATTTCATTTTTCTTAATAAATCAAATCAAATAAGAATAAATCTTTGACCAGGTGGTGGTGCACCCAGTTGAGCATACATATTACAATGTGCAAGGACCCAGGTTCAAATCCTCAGTCCCACCTGCAGGGGACAAACTTCATGAGTAGAGAAACAGGTGTCTCTCTCTGTCTCCCTTTTCCCTATTGATTTCTCTTTCTTTCTTTCTTTTTTTTAATCTTTTATTTATTTATTAATGAGAAAGACAGGAACAGAGAAAGAACCAGACATCACTCTAGTATATGTGCTGCCAGGGATTGAACTCAGGACCTCAAGCATTAGAGTCTAATGCTTTATCCACTGTGCCACCTCCTGGACCACTGATTTCTTTCTTTACCCAGTAAATAATATTACGCTTTTCTTAATATCTGTTTATTAATGGGATATGGAGAGAGAACCAAAGCATCATTCTAGCATGTGCGATACCAGGGATGGAACTTGGGACTTCATGGTTGAGAGTACAAGTCTTTTTTTTTAATACTTATTTATTTATTCCCTTTTGTTGCCCTTGTTTTATTGTTGTAGTTGTTGTTACTGATGTCGTCGCTGTTGGATAGGAGAGAAAATGGAGAGAGGAGGGGAAGACAAAGGGGGAGAGAAAGATAGACACCTGCAGACCTGCTTCACCACCTGTGAAGCGACTCCCCTGCAGGTGGGGACCCAGGGGCTCGAACCAGCATCCTTACGCTGGTCCTTGCACTTTGTACCACATGCGTGAGAATCCAAGTCTTTTTATCCACTGCGCTACCTTCTGCCTCTAGAATATTGTAATTTCTGACAAAAAGCCTTTAGAAGTTGGGTAAATGACCTGGTAGTCTTCCCACCACTATCCAGACCAGAGGTTTCCCATTTGTAGGTTAGGGTGATCGCGTGGCTGAGAATGGCAATCCCACAGGCCCTGAAAGGTTGGCTCTTCTGCTTTCCCACTGATATTCCTCAGAAGTTGGAGAAATACGGGGCTCTCTAGTATGCAATTCACCCCTCCCGAGAGGTTTCCCTGGAGAAGGGTCAGGAGAAAGTGGAGGAGGTTGACTGTGCAGGCTGACCTCCATAAGACCTACAAGGGAGATTTGTAGATTGGAATGGAAAGAAGCAGGGAGCTGGGGACACAGCATAATGGTTAAGCAAAAGGAATTTGATCTCTGAAGCTCCAGGGGTCCCAGGTTTAGTCCCCAGCACCAACCATAAGCCAGAGCTGAGCAGAGCTCCGATAAGGAGAAAAGGAGAGGAAAGGAAGAAAGAGTAGTGAGCCCAGTTGAGCACATGTTATCATGTGCAAGGACCCGGTGCAAGCCCCCATCCATGCCTGCAGGGGGAAGCTTCAACAAGCCATGTAGCAGTACTGCAGGTGTCTCTCCCTATCTGCCCCTCCCCTCTCAATTTCTCTATCTCTGTTGAATAAATATGTTTTGGGCTGAGGAGATAGCATAATGGTTATACAAAAAGCCTTTCATGCCTGAGGCACCAAAGGTCCCAGATTCAATCCCACCATAAACCAAAACTGAGCAGCACTGGGTTTGTGTTTATCTAGCTAGCTGGCTAGCTAAATATCTCTCATTAAAATAAATAAAATAGGGGGGTCGGGCGGTGGCGCAGTGGGTTAAGCGCATGTGGCGCAAAGCGCAGGGACCGGCGTAAGGATCCCGGTTCGAGCCCCCGGCTCCCCACCTGCAGGGGAGTCGCTTCACAGGCGGTGAAGCAGGTCTGCAGGTGTCTATCTTTCTCTCCCCCTCTCTGTCTTCCCCTCCTCTCTCCATTTCTCTCTGTCCTATCCAACAACGAATTGCATCAACAAGGGCAATAATAATAACCACAACGAAGCTACAAGGGCGACAAAAGGGGGGGGGGGAAATGGCCTCCAGGAGCGGTGGATTCATGGTGCAGGCACCGAGCCCAGCAATAACCCTGGAGGAGGGAAAAAAAATAATAATAATAAATAAATAAATAAAATAGGGGGCTGGGCAGTAGGTCTGCAGGTGTCTTATCTTTCCTCCTTTCTGTCTTCCCCATCCCTCTTGATTTCTCTGTTATCTTAAAACAACAACAGCTATAACAAGAATAACAACTACAAGGGCAACAAAATGAGGAAAAAACGGCCTCCAGGAGCAGTGGATTAATAGTGCAGGCACCAAGCCCCAGTGATAACCCTGGAGGCAAAATAAATAAATAAAATATTTAAAAATAAGTAGTTCTTAAACGAATGAAGGGAAAGAAGTAGGGGACTGAAGAGTTGGTACAATGGATAAAATATTGGACTCTCAGGGCAGTAGCGCAGTGGGTTAAGCACAAGTGGCACAAAGTGCAAGGACAGGCGTAAGGATCACGGTTCAAGCCCCCGGCTCCCCACCTGCAGGGGAGTCACTTCACAGGCAGTGAAGCAGGTCTGCAGGTGTCTGTCTTTCTTCCCCCCTCTGTCTTCCCCTCCTCTCTCCATTTCTCTCTGTTCTATCTAATAACGACGACATCATTAACAACAACAATAAAAAAAACAAGGGCAACAAAAGGGAAATAAATAAATATAAAAAATTTAAAAAATATATTGGACTCTCAACCATAAGGTTCAGAATTCAGTCCCTGGCATTACATGTGTCCGAGTGATGGTCTGGTTCTCTTCCCCCACTCTCATTAACAAACAAATATTTTAAAAAGAGTAGAGGCCACTGTTTCTTTTCTTTTCTTTTTTTTTTAACTTTATTTACTATTGGAAAGAGACAGAGAGAAATTGAGGGGAAGGGAAGATAGAGATGGAGAGAGACAGAGAGACAGCTGCAGCCCTGCTTCACCACTCGTGAAGCTTTCCTGCAGGTTAGGACCAAGGGCTTGAACCTGGGTCCTTGCGCACTGTAATGTGTGCGCTTAACCAGGTGCGCCAGGTGTGCCACCGCCTGGCCCGAGGCCACTGTTTCTTTAGCCCTTCAGCCTCCAGATCCATGCTGGCCTCCCAGCCTCTCCCTTGAGCATCCTGAACCTGGCCAGTTGGTGTTTCTGGGGTGACTCCTCTTGATGTGGCTGAAGGTAGATGCAATGATGGGCCAAGTTGGAGCTAAATTCTCTTGCCTTTTTCTCTCTCCCTCCCTCCCCACCCCTTCTCTCCCCTTGCCCTCTGGCCCTTTCTTAGGAGCTCTCCTCCAGCACCGAGAGTATTGATAATTCATTCAGTTCCGTAAGTGGGGCCAGGCTGGGGCTGGGTGGCAGGCTCCCCCCATGGCCGCATTTCCTCTCCGTCCCCAGATCTCTGGGCCCAGACTAGAGTTAAAAGGTGCTTTTCCTTCCTGGAAGGTTTTGTCACCCCATTCTTCCCAGGCTGATTCAGGCCCAGTTAAAGGTGTCTTGGAACAGCTGGGACTAGTGTGACTCAGCCCCCAGCTTCAGGTCTCTCAAGCCTCTTGAGCAAACAGCTGGGCAAGAGCTAGAAATTTCCTCTGGTCTGGAGCCAAGAAATACTCAGCAGATGCCCCCCACATCCCCCCAAACCCTGTTTCTCCTTCTAGCATTCTCTTCCCATGGCTTCTGCCATCAGGGCATCAAAGATGTGATGGACTCCGTGTCTTAATAGACTCACCCTGCACTAGGGCAGCAGTATCCAGATGCCAAAAGGATCTGGCCTGAAAGAAAGCTCTGCCTCCCCAAAGCTAGTTTGGTTTTTGTACCTTCAGCCACCCAGGTCTTTTCCTGTTCAAGCCCTTCCCACTCCCCAGCTCACTGGCCAGGAGCTGTTGCCATCCCTCTGTCCTCTCCTGTCCCCTCTGAGCTAGCCCTGACCCTGGTCCCACATTCACTGGACCTTGTTGCTGGCCAAAGGCGTGAGAGGAAATGCTGGACCCTCTGAGAGTTTGGATGATTTTTTTTTTTTAGCTTCTTTTTTGTTTGTTTATTTAGCCAATCAGTTTCCTCTGTTCTGTACTGATCCCCTTCTGATCATGACTCCTGTCTCCTCCCAGGTGGCAGAGCCTTTCTGTTGAGGCCTGGGGTTGCATCTCTAGCATGTTCACAGAACTCTGACCCCTGCCCCAAGTCCTGATGGGAGGATGGGAAGGGACCCCACCTTCTCTGAGCTGAGCTGGCTGACAATTGGTTGGAGTGGGGGTGACCCTAAGGACAGTGGCTGTGTGCCACCTGAGTGGGTAGATGACAGTGGCAAGATGGATGGAGTGAATCTCCAGTTTCCTTCTCCCTCCCTCTCTCCCTTTCCTATGCTTCCTGGAATATTTTCAGGGACCCCAGAATGTCCTTCTCTGTTTTCATCCCTGCCCCACAAAGCATTCCCAATTGACTCAAAACACCATTTTCACTAATGGGTGGGGCCCATGCCTACCCCTCCCAGGGTATAAGCTGAGAGGTGAGCCGTTCCTGTGACCCCTAACTCAGTGGTACATGCAAAGGTAGGCCTGGGACCACCCACTGTCTAAAGAAACCCCCCTTTTTTTTCATTATGAGGGAGTTAGAATTACACATCAGAAAAAGAATAAGCAGGACACACAGAAAAGGAGAGAAGAGACTGGCAAGTGACATATTTCTGTTAAGAGGAAGAGAGATTGTTCTTATCTAGTTGAAGGGATTGGACACAGGAAGCTGGGTGGCCATCTTGATAAAACACCCCTTTGACAGAAGAGCTAAGACAAAAGAGCCCTTCTTTGTGGCTACCTCCATCTTCCCTTTTTTAGCACCCTCCACCAGCTCACCAGTCTGACCTTGCCCTTTCTGGAAGCAAGCGCTAAGCACAGGAGCCAAGCATTCAGTTGAGAGTGTACATGGAGAGCCTAATTCTGAAGAGCAGGGAAGAGGGCACAAAGAGAAGCCTGAAGGGCGAAAGGAACTGTTGCTTTGCCCCACACATCCTCATACCTCCTTCCACCTTCACACCATCTGCTTTGCTTCCCCTGTTGATTGTCCCCTCTTCAGTCCTGCTCATCTCTTCCTCCCTGCATGCAAACTGATCCCATGAGGTCATGGGGTGATGGGATGACAGGTGGGCAGGCGGGGGTGCAATGGGGATCCCACCAAGTCCTTTAAATAAATTTGGTCCTCTTTAGAAAAAGAAATGTTGACTCTGAGCCTCCCTCTCCAGCTGGGGGCCCTGGGCAGAGGCCTGTCCAGGGATGCCGGCTGGGAGGGGGCCACCAGACCTTGAATGGGGGCAGCATAGACACTCTTCTCCTGGGAACCCCAGCAAGCCCCTATGGACATTGTCCCTTGTGGACAGTTTCTGAGGAGCTAACATTCAAGGGATACATCCAGTAACCTAAATTCACACCTCCCCCCCCCTTGGAGAAATAGCCTGTGAAGAAGGCCTGCATCGGCTCTGCCACCTGCTCCCAGTTCAAGTTGATGGCCTTGCCATCTCAGGCTGAAAGGGCATCTTTCCTGAAGCTCTGCAGACATAGGGTCCGTGGCCGGCACAGCCAGGAGTGACTGAGGGGCGGGTCACTTCTTCCCATGTTTTCTTCACCATCTTTTCCCTCACACCAACCTCTGTAGCCCATCAGACTGGCCCCCGAGCGTGAATTCATCAAGTCCCTGATGGCTATTGGCAAACGACTGGCGACGCTCCCCACCAAGGAACAGAAGACTCAGCGGCTGATCTCAGAGCTCTCCCTGCTCAACCACAAGCTCCCTGCCCGGGTCTGGCTGCCTACTGCCAGTTTTGACCACCACGTGGTCCGTGTGCCTCACACCCAGGCTGTTGTCCTCAACTCCAAGGACAAGGTAGGGTTCAGGCTGACTCTTCTCCCATACTCATCTGGGGCTTCCATAGCTGCCCAGGGGTGTCCCACCAGCCCCCTGGACTCCCAACACAGCTCACTTGCACACACCAACCTTGTCTCTGTGCCCTTGAGGTTTCAAGGGTCCTCTTGTCCCTCCTCTGAGGTATGTTTCTAGACCAAAGAGGCCTAACCCTGTCAGCTCTGCTCATGCTGTGTCTCAGGAGAAAATTGCTCTCCTCCCTCCATAGCTCTCGGGAGCTCTTCTCCAGCCCTGCTATGACTCATGGACTTTCCAGGAATGGCAGCAGTGCAAATAGGGGAGCCTTTTGTTTCCCAGCAGAGAAGGAAGCCCATTCCCCACTGGAGGGAATTAGCTGAATCTGTCTGCTGGTTGGGTAGAGTGCCCATAGTTCAGATTCTCTTTCGGGAGTGCTGAAGGTGAGAACCCTACTGTGAGCATTGCCCAGCTTCTCCTGCCATTTTGTCTTTCTTTAGGACACTAAGCCACAAAAGCAAGGCTTTCAGGCCTAGTTTACAGAAGTTTTTACCCAGTTGAATCATCCCTACCCTTTGAGGTTCCACCGAAACATATTTTGAAATAATTTTTACTTATTTACTTTTGCATAGAGACAGGGAGAAATTATTTTGTTTTAGTTTTTTAACATTTATTTATTTTTCCTTTTGTTGCCCCTATTGTTTTATTGTTGTTGTAGTTATTATTGTTTGTTGTTATTGATGTCATCGTTGTGATAGGACAGAGAGAGATGGAGCGAGGAGGGGAAGACAGAGAGGGAGAGAGAAAAATAGACACCTGGGAGTCAGGCGGTAGTGCAGCAGGTTAAGCACAAGTGGTGTGAAGTGCAAGGACCAGCATAAGGATACCTGTTCGAGCCCCCCGGCTCCCCACCTGCAGAAGAGTTGCTTCACAGGCGGTGAAGCAGGTCTGCAGGTGTCTATCTTTCTCTCACTTGCTGTCTTCCCCTCCTCTCTCCATTTCTCTCTGTCCTGTCCAACAGCAACGACATCAATAACAACAATTAAAAAAACAAGGGCAACAAAAGGGAATAAATAAACATTAAAAAAAACACACACAATCAAAAAGAAAAAAAAAAAAGAAAGACAAGGATCCTTACGCCGGTCCTTGTGTTTTGCGCCACCTGCGCTTAACCCGCTGCGCTACTGTGCAGCTCCCAGGGAGAAATGATTTTTTAGATAGAGATAGAGAAACTGAGATGAAAGGGAGAGATAGAGGAGAGTCAGACACCTGCAGCCTGCTTCACTAGTCATGGAGCTTCCCCCTGCAGGTGGAGACCAGAGGCTTGAACCCAGGTCCTTGCGCACTGTATAATATGAGTGCTTAACCAGGTGTGACACTTCCTGTCCCCCTCATGAAACTTCTTCTCCCCCTGCAGATGGGGCCAGGGGCTTGAGCCTGGGTCCCTGTACATTGTAACAGGTGTACCCTACAATCTGCACCACCACCTGGCCTCCTGAAGCATTTTTTAAACAAATATATTTGCATTACCTGGGAGGTGGTATGGTGAATAAATGTTGAACTTTCAAGCTTGAGGTCCCAGGTTTGACCCTGGGCATCCTATGTGCCAAAGTGATATTCTGGTTCTCTTTCTCTGTCTCTCTCTCCCCTTCTCCCACTTTTATTCTCATTAATAATCACTATAAGGGTGCCAGGTGGTGGTGCACCTGGTTGAGCGCACATGTTACAGTGTGAAAGGACCCTGGTTCAAGCCCCTGGTCCCCACCTGCAGGGGGGAAGCTTCATGAGTTGTGAAGCAGGGCTGCAGATGTCTCTCTGTCTCTCTCCCTCTCTATATCTTCCCCTCCCCTTTCAATTTCTGGCTGTCTCTATCCAATAAATAAATAAAGATAATATAAAAAAATTTAAAAATAATAATCACTATACATTTTTTTAAGATTCATTTATTTCATGAGGGAGGAGAGAAAGATTAGAGCAGATGCTGGCAGTGACAGGGATTGAGCTCATGACTCCATGCCTGCAAGTTCAAAGCTCTACACTACACAGCCTCCCAGGTGACTCAACTGAAACTTTTTTCCCCCTTTTCTTTAACCAGAGCATTACTAAGCCCTGGCTTATGATGGTTCCAGAGATTGGACTTGAGGCCTCAGAGCCTTAGGCATGAAAGTCATAGCAATTATGCTGTCTCCCCAGATCTAAAACATTTTTTTTTTCCCTCCAGGGTTATTGCTGGACTCGGTGCCTGCACCATGAGTCCACCGCTCCTGGAGGCCATTTTTTTCCCCTTTTGTTGCCCTTGTTGTTATAGCCTCGTTGTGGTTATTATTATTGCCCTTGTTGATGCTATTCGTTGTTGGATAGGACAGAGAGAAATGGAGAGAGGAGGGGAAGACAGAGTAGGGGAGAGAAAGATAGACACCTGCAGACCTGCTTCACTGCCTGTGAAGCGACTCCCCTGCAGGTGGGGAGCCGGGGGCTCGAACCGGGATCCTTACGCCGGTCCTTGCACTTTGCGCCACATGCGCTTAACCCACTGCGCCACCGCCCGACCCCCCTAAAACATTTTTTTATAGATTTACATGACACAGGAGGTGGCTCAGTAGATAAAGTGTTGGACTCTGAAACATAAGGTCCTGAGTTTGATCCCCAGTATTGTAACATTTGTGCTCAACCAGGTGCGCCACCACCCGGTCCCCAATCCCCAGTATTGTATGTGCTAGAGTGATTCACTGGTTCTCTCTTTCTCTCACTGTATCTCTCTCGTTAATCAATAACTTTTTTATTTAGTTTCCTTCATGAGGGAGAAAACACACACAGGTCTAAACAGCATTCTGGAATATACAGTGCTGGCACTTGAGCTTGGAACCTCATGCCTGCGAGTCTAGAACTCTCCCACTGTACTAACTCCGGGACCAGTGAATTGAAACATTTTTGAAAAAAGACTTATTGATAAAAATAGTACCAGGGCATCACTGTGGCACAAGAGATGCTAGGGATTGAACTTGGGATCTCATGTGAGAGAGTCCAAGACATTGTCCACTGTGCCATCTTCTGGGTTGTGCAACTAGAACATTTTGAAGACTGTGCTCACTCCCCCAAGTTCATTAGTACATCAGTGTTCCTAGGACATGTCCTTGCCCTGAATATGGCATCCATAATGCCAGCAGCCTTACCAGTGCAGGTAGAAGCTAGGATTGGACAACAGGAAGAACTGCATTGACTGCTTTGAGCTTAGGGAGACAGTGGTGGAGATATGTTGTCCATACAGTTCTCCCTTTCCCTCCAGGCTCCCTACCTGATCTATGTGGAAGTCCTCGAATGTGAAAACTTTGACACCACCAATGTCCCTGCCCGGATCCCTGAGAACCGAATCCGGAGTACACGGTCTGTCGAGAACCTGCCGGAATGTGGCATCACCCATGAGCAGCGGGCGGGCAGCTTCAGCACTGTGCCCAACTATGACAATGACGATGAGGCCTGGTCCGTGGATGACATAGGCGAGCTGCAGGTGGAGGTGAGAAGGCTCCCAGAACTTACATCAGTCTGGTACAAGGCAGCACCCTGGGGCAGGCTGAGGCAGCTACCTAGCGAGTGGTGCTGGTGGCAGTGGGTGAAAGAGAACCAGCTCCACACAGCTAGAATCTGGAACAGAGTCAGAGGTCTTCCTCTGTGAAGGAGGGAGTTAGGTGAGGTGTAAGTGAGAGGAACCTAACCCAAAATACTGGGCCTGGGAAGTGACTCAACAGTGGAGTGTGTGCGGTGCAGATGTGAGAGTCTGGGCTCAAGCCCTGACATCATACACGGGCAAGCGCGCACTGAGTGCAAAACAGAACACCCATCATGAACACCAGAGCAATATTCTGCTTTGTGTTACTCTCTTTCACAACTAAAAAAGAGAGATTGTTGTCTTTTGTTTTGACCAGAGCACTGCTCAGCTCTGACTTATGGTGGTGTGGGGATTAAAACTATCTACCCCCACCCAAAACATAAAAGTATTTTTTGCGAGAGTCAGGCAGTAGCACAGCAGGCTAAACACTCATGGCGCAAAGCACAAGGACTGGCATAAGGATCCCGGTTTGAGCCCCCAGCTCCCCACCTGCAGGGGGCTCACTTCACAGGTGGTGAAGCAAGTCTGCAGGTGTCTTTCTCTCCCCCTCTGTCTTCCCCTCCTCTCTCCATTTCCCTCTGTCCTATCCAACAACGACATCAATAACAACAACAGTAGCTATAACAGCAATAAAACAAGGGCAACAAAAGGGAAAATAAGAAATAAATTTTTTTTAATTTATTTTTTAATTTAATTTATTTATTCCCTTTTGTTGCCCTTGTTGTTTTATTGCTGTAGTTATTATTGTTGTTGTCGTCATTGGATAGGACAAAGAGAAATGGAGGGAGGAGGGGAAGACAGAGAGGAGGAGAGAAAGATAGACACCTGCAGACCTGCTTCACTGCCTGTGAAGCGACTCCCCTGCAGGTGGGGAGCCGGGGTTCGAACCGGGATCCTTATGCTGGTCCTTGTGCTTTGTGCCACCTGCGCTTAACCCGCTGCACTACAGCCCGACTCCCATAAATATTTTTTTTCTTTTAATATTTATTTTTATTTATTTATTCCCTTTTGTTGCCCTTGTTGTTTTTATTGTTGTAGTTATTATTGTTGTTGTTCCCATAAATATTTTTTAAAGTATTTTTGCATAAATTATTATGGCATGCTAGCTCCCCTGCAGAGAGGAATTATTTTAATGAGAATGAGACATCAAAGCATGGCTTTGCCATTTAAAAACAAAAAATCTCACTAGAGAGAGGTGAAGGGCAGGCAGAAGGTAGATATAGCATGATGGTTATGCAAAGAGACTCTTATGCCTGAGGCTCCCAGGTTCAATCCCCCTACCCCACCCCCAGTCCCACTCCTTGCACCACCATAAGCCAGAGCTGAACTGTGCTCTGGTTAAAAGAGAGAGAGTGGGAGTTGGACGGTAGTGCAAAGTGCAAGGACAGGCGTAAGGATTCAGGTTCGAGCCCCCGGCTCCCCACCTGCAGGAGCATCGCTTCACAGGCGGTGAAGCAGGTCTGCAGGTGTCTATCTTGCTCTCCCCCTCTCTGTCTTCCCCTCCTCTCTCCATTTCTCTCTGTCCTATGCAACAACTACTACAACTATAAAACAACACAGGAAACAAAAGGAAATAAATAAATATTAAAAAGAGAGTGGTCTGGGATTGGCGCAGTGATAAAGCTTTGGACTCTAAAGCATGAGGCCCTGAGTTCGATCCCTACCAGCACATGTGCCAGAGTGATATCTGGTTCTTTCTCTCTCCTCCTATCTTTCTCATTAGTAAATAAATAAAATATTTAGAAAAAAGAAAAGAATAGCAAAGCAAGCAGTGCAGGAGGAGGTACACTGGATAAAGCACTGGACCTTCAGGTGTGGGGTCCTGAGCTAGACTCTGGCATCAGATATGCAGAGTAGTGCTCTGTTTCTTATTTATTTATTTATTTATTTATTTATTTATCTACCAGAGCACTGCTCAGCTCTAGCTTATGGTGGATGGTCCACTGCACCACCTACCAGGCCACTTGCTTTGCCATTTTATGCCTCATACTTGAGAGCCCAGTGCTTTATCCACTGCAGAGCCCCTCCATCATCATAAATTGCAGAGCAGTGCTGTGGTCTGGAATAGAATCAGAAGCACCCCCCCACACCCCAAGAAATCTTTTTTTTTTTTTTTTCTTTTTTGGACCAGCTCTGAGGGCTGCATGTAGTGAATACAACCAGACCCCTACCTGCAAGGAGTCTGTGACATAGTAGAAGAGAAGCAGGCAGCAGGCAGCTGCAGCGAGGTGTAGCTCGGCCATGCTGGAGAGGGGACGTTATAGGAGAACTTGAGGGAGGAGGTAGCACTGACTTAAGCCTGGGGTTGTGACATGTCCCAAAAGGGTCCCTGGAGGAGGTACTGTCTGAAGATGAACAGGAATAAGCAGAGACTGGAAGAGATGAGGGAGTCTGGTCCGTCTTAACTACTGGAAGCAATTTTGTATGGCTGTGAAGTGAGAAGCTATGAAAACTGAGTCAGGAGAAAGACTGGGCAATGGCACGCCCAGTATGCCACGTGCATGGATGCCCCCACCCCCACCTGTAGCAGGGAAGCTTCACAAGCAGTGCTGCAGCTGTCTCTCTTTCTCAATCTCTCTCTCTTTATTATCTTTATTTATTGGACAGAGACAGGGAGAAATTGAGAGGGAATGGGGTGGTAGAGGGGGGGAGAGACAGGGCGGAGAGTAGATAGCATAATGGTTATGAAAATAGACTTTCATGTCTGAGGCTCCTAAGTCCCAGGTTCAATCCCCTGCACCACCATAAGCCAGAGCTGAACAGTGCTCTGGTAAAAAAAAAAAGGGGGGGGGAGAGGGGGGGTGGGGAGGAAGACACCTGTAGCACAGCTTCACCACTTGCAAATCTTTCTCCCTACAGGTGAGGACTGGGGGTTCAAACCTAGGTCCTTGCCCATTGTAACATGTGCGCTCAACCAGGTGCACCACCATCCAGCCCCTTCTTTCTCTACCTCTGTCTCCCTCTTCCCTCTCAAATTCTCCCTGTCTCTATCCAAAAAAACTGTATATATATATATATATATATATATATATATATATATATATATATATATATATATATAAAACATGAGTCAGGAGAGACCAGCATAGGGCAGCTTGTAGAGAGAATCCTACAAGTGGAAAGAAATATTCTAAAATCATTCTAGGGCTGTAGGGAACCTAACAAAAATTTTATTTGGATCTCTGAAACACTCAAATTTTACTTTGTGAAAAGATAGGATCTGTCCAGATTCCAATCTAGTGCCCACCACATTAAAGGAAGCTTTGGCACTATGCTATCTTCCTCCCTCTCCCCTTCTCTGCCTCTAAAGAAAAAAGCAAGGGGGGGTTTCTGTTGTTATTTTAAGATTTATTTATGAAAAAGGAGGAAAACCAGAGCATCGCTCTAGCACATATGATGCCAACTCAGGACCTCATGCTTGAGAATCCAGTGCTTTACCCACTGTGCCATCTCTATGGCCACAGAATCCTTATTTTTGAACTCACAGTCCAGATGAGGATGTTGAACACTGACAGTTAAGAAAAAAATGTGTAAGATACATACAAAAAAATGATTTACAGAATTGCAAGGTTCTGGTACAAAGGAAGGAAAAAGGAAGAGATTTGGCATTAGCCTTGGGGTCTGGTAGAATGATTTAGAGTCAGAGGTAGTGAGTATTAGCTTGAAAAAAATGATTGGAGGAGGTAGCTAGCTAGCCTAGGGAAGCTTGGTTCTGGCCTCTGCAAACCAATACTCCTGCAGGCCTGGGGAACTGTGGGAAAGAGTTCAGTATGCTCAGCTTTCTGAGGTAGTCGGGCTGTGGTTTGAGCATCTCCTAAGGAACTTGCTACAAATTCTGATTGTCAGATGGCAATCCCATTAGTTCTAATTCACATCTCTGTTGGGATTGGGGCTCTGTCGCACCAAGTAGTTCTGATGCAGACAGTTGTCAGTTTGAAAAACACAAATGGGGTCTCCGTGTGTGCCTAAACACTGTGGGGCCCAAGTGGTGAGGCTACGTAACCAGGGCTGGCCTTGGGACCAGAGTTTGGAAGGGAGGGCTGACTGTGATTTGGAGGTGTGGCACTGAGGTGATCTGAGGAGGAGGCGAGAGAAGTGAGCATCACACTTCTGACCTCAGTTCCTGCTCTCCCAGCTCCCTGAAGTACACACCAACAGCTGTGACAACATCTCCCAGTTCTCAGTGGACAGCATCACCAGCCAGGAGAGCAAGGAACCTGTGTTCATTGCTGCTGGGGACATCCGGTATGGCCAGCCCGTGGTCCCTTTTCCCTGCCAACTGCACCTGTCTCCTTCCCTGGGCCTCGTCCTGTGGCCACCAAACATGAGGCAGTTCTAGTGAGGGCTGAGAAGTCACCGGGTTCCCACAGAAGGAGGGGAAACATTAGAAGGACTCCAAAGGGACGGAGCCCCCAGAGGAAGGTATTAGAGCAGTGTTTCAGAGTGGGCTCTGAGGGCCACACAGTAGAGGGAGCAGGACTTACTAGACATGCAGGTGCCAAGTCACGGAACAGGAGGGGGTGAGGACCTGGCCATCTGCATTTAGTATGCCTGTCAACCACAAGGTTAGCACAAAGGTGCTGGTGGCATGCTTCGTTCCTTGAGGCTCTCAGCCCAGGTTCCCATCTGTGTGCCCAGAGCTGAGGCCACAGTGCAGAAAAGGCCAGCCTGGTCAGGGATGTGAGCTCTGGGCTAACTCCTCCAAGCAAATGATACAGTTTTTCCATGCTAGACGGCGCCTTTCAGAGCAGTTGGCCCACACCCCCACCGCCTTCAAGCGAGACCCAGAAGACCCTTCTGCAGTTGCTCTCAAAGAGCCCTGGCAAGAGAAAGTGCGGTAAGTGGAGTGTGTGTGTGTGTGTCTTATCACTGTACCTGTCAGAGTTCTGGCAGCTGCAGTTGTCCCTGTGTTGGTGCCTGTGGCGTCTGATTGGGCTGAAGGTAGAAGCTGCTTCTCTGCTCACTCTGGCCTGGCACTTTGACACTTCCTGCCTCTGTCCTCAGGCGGATCCGAGAGGGCTCCCCCTATGGCCATCTCCCCAACTGGCGGCTCCTGTCAGTCATTGTCAAGTGTGGGGATGACCTCCGCCAGGAGCTGCTGGCCTTCCAGGTGTTGAAGCAACTGCAGGTAAGAGAAAGGAGAGGGATTCATCCCACCTGCAACCACACAGAAATGATCACACACACGTCCTCCTGCAGGGAGGGGACAGCTCCAGCTCAGATCTGTACTAGGCGGAGAATGCACTAAGCCAGGTACTCTTTCTCTGGGAAAAACAGCTCCACAGTGACCTCTTGTGGCTGCCTTCTGTGGTCTGTACCTGCCCTGATCTGGTCATGGGTGTTGAGTTTGTCCTTTAGATCAAAACTCCCAACTGGGTGCTAAGCTCTGGAGCCCTTGGGCCCCCAGGTTGGCTGCCCACAGGCAGTTTCACATGCTTAAACCAGCTGTTTCTACTAAATGTTTTTAGTTTCTAGAGAAGCTTTTTCTATACTTAGATCCTTCTCAGTCATTTACTTTTCCAACTTGTATTAGTGTCTCCTGCCCTTCCTGCTTGCCAGGAGACAGTGAGGTCTTTTCCTTGACCCTTTCTTCCTCCCTCTTTCTTTTCTGCTATCAAGGTAGGTTATTGCTGAAGCTTGCTGCCTGCATGGCTCTACTGCTCTCGCCATTTTTTTTTTTTAAGACAAGAGTGTGAGAGGTAAGACACTACAGCACTGCCTGCACTCATGAAGCTCCCTCCCCTACAGGCACTCCCATGCATTGGCCTGGGGGCTGGATCTGGGTGAGCCACTTCCCAGTCCCTATAAGATGGCATTCCACATGCCTCAGAGTGTGATTTCCTGCATATTGTCAGACCCTTGCACTTCCTTTCAAAACACCCAGTCTTTTGTTGCTTTGGTGGGTTTTATTCACTTGATAGCCTAGAACCCAAGGCCGCTGAGGAGGGGAGCTGTCGAGGCTGGGGACTGCAGAGGTTTGAGCCTCTGGGTCTCTCCACAGGCTATCTGGGAGCAGGAACGTGTGCCCCTGTGGATCAAGCCGTACAAGATTCTCGTGATCTCGGCCGACAGTGGCATGATTGAGCCTGTGGTGAATGCCGTGTCCATCCACCAGGTGAAGAAGCAGTCACAGCTCTCTCTGCTCGATTACTTCCTGCAGGAGCATGGCAGCTACACCACTGAGGCGTTCCTCAGTGCCCAGCGGAACTTTGTGCAAAGTTGTGCTGGCTACTGCTTGGTCTGCTACTTGCTGCAAGTCAAGGACAGGTAGGCAGACTCCTGCCCCTTGTTCTGCCCTTTTCTTCAGGTTCCCCCGTCCCCTCACTCATAGTTCTCACTCACGTCACCACCTTCCTTGGCCAGGATGGGAAGATCAAACAGGCATCACAGTTGAAGCAGAGACAGATGTGTTTTACATGAGGTTAAGCCAAGGAGACAGAATGATGGTACAAGGAGGAAGAGATGAAGAAATGAAGGGCTTGGGGGAGGAGTCTTGAAGGAAGAGGAAGCCTGAGGACACAGATACCAAGCAGGGTTACAAGTCAGCATGATGAACACTTGGGTTACACTGCAGGCAAAATAGTAGGCAGTGGTGTTAAGAGCCTGCAGAAGGGATTTTGCAGGTGGAGGGATGACATTCAGCTGGTGACTGTGACCTTGTGGATAAGGCTGATTGTCAATGGGCCTTTAGCAGCAAAGCGGGGTAGTGACGGCAGGAGCTGAAGACAGAGTAGGGCTGGGAGGTAGCGTAGTGGTAATGGAAAAAGACCCATGCCTGCAGATTTAGCCTCCCAGGTTCAACCCCCAGCACCACCATAAGCCAGAACTGAGCAGTGCTCTGGTAAAAAGTAAGTAAGTAATAAGGATGATGTAATGGAGATAGAGTGGAAAGTTCCAACCTTAAACTCTCCTTATTCCCAAACATGACCTTTATGATGCCCGGTTTCTTGTATCTGGAAATAGCATCCTATACAAAGATGATTACAACCCTGAGTCCTGCTTTCTGAGCCCAGCCCACACTAAGACTCAGGAGGCACTGCCCTGAGCACACATGTGCATCTTTCTCTCAAATGCAGAAAGGCAGTGACCTGTGTGTCCAGAGCCCCTATAAAACAGCGACACATTATAGTCCAGCTAGCAGCACCTGGTGCAAAATCTGGCATCATCTAAAACCTGCCATAGCCTTGTGCTAAATCTTGGTGAAACACCCTCAGACCAGTGTGTCCTCATGAGGGGACAGGTATGGTGAGCTATCGGAACCTATGCAGGGGCCTCTAGGCCAGGCTGCAAGTGAGCCCAGCAGACTCCAGTCAGTAGCTGAAGAGCAACAACACTTCTTTTCTTGTTTTCATTTTTTTTTTTAATTTTTTGTTTTTCCCCTTTTGTTGCCCTTGTTTATCGTCATTGTTGTAGTTATTGTTGCTGTTATTGCTGTCGTTGTTATTGGCTAGGACAGAGAAATGGAGAGAGGGGAAGACAGAGACGGGGAGAGAAAGACACCTGCAGACCTGTTTTACCACTCGTGAAGCGACCCTCCTTTAGGCAGGGAGCCGGGGCCTCGAACCAGGATCCTTATGCCGGTCTTTGCACTTCGTGCCATGTGTGCTTAACCCGCTGCGCCACTGTCCAGCCCCCTAAACTCTTTTTTTTAATTACTATTTTATTTATTAGATAGAGACAAATCCAGAGGGAAGAGAGTCGGGTGGTAGCACAGCGGGTTAAGCGCATGTGGTGCAAAGTGCAAGGGCCTGCATAAGGATCCCAGTTCAAGCCACCGGCTCCCAACCTGCAGGGGAGTCGCTTCACAGGCGGTGAAGCAGGTCTGCAGGTGTCTTTCTCTCCCCGTCTTTCTTCCCCTCCTCTCTCCATTTCTCTCTGTCCTATCCAACAATGACAACATCAATAACAACAATAATAACTACAACAATGAAACAACAAGGGCAACAAAAGGGAATAAATATTTTAATTAAAAAAAAAAAGAAATCCAGAGGAATAAATATTTTAATTAAAAAAAAAAAAGAAATCCAGATACCTGCAGCCCTGCTTCACCACTCGTGAAGCTTTCCCCTGCAGGTGGGGGCTGGGGGTTTTAACCTGGATCCTTGTGCACTATAACGTGCACTCAGCCAAATGTGCCACCGCCTGGCTTCCCGTATGTATTCTCACCTTTCAAACATATTGGTTTCCTAAAGTAAAGCCAAAAACTTGACTGGCATTTGCTTTCTTGCTATTCACCCAACCTAAGGCTCAAGTCTATGTGCTTTGGGCCCTGTGTTCAAGATCCTGCCTTTTCAGAATTAAGTCTAAAAGATCGCAGTCAAGTCCTTACAAAGAAATTGGGAGGTGGAGAAAAAGAAGGCACTGGACTCTTTAAGTAGGAGGTCCTGAGTTCCATCTCCAGCATCGCATGAGCCAGAGTGATGCTCTGGTTCTCTCCCCACCTCACTTGCAATAAATAAATAGATAAATATTTAAAAAATAATAAATGAAGGGAGCTGGGTGGTGGTGCAGCAGGTTAAGCACATGTGGCGCAAAGTGCAAGGGCCGGCATAAAGATCCCCGTTCAAGCTCCCCACTTACAAGGGGTTCGCTTCACAGGCGGTGAAGCAGGTCTGCAGCTGTCTACCTTTCTCTCCCCGTCTTTCTCTCTGTCCTATCCAACAACGACAACATCAGTAACAACAATAATAACTACAACAATAAAACAAGGGCAACAAAAAGGAATAAATAAATAATTTTTAAAAAGGAGTCAGCAGAGGGAGTCGGGCTGTAGCGCAGCAGGTTAAGCGCAGGTGGCGCAAAGCACAAGGACCGGCATAAGGATCCCAGTTCGAACCCCGGCTCCCCACCTGCAGGGGAGTCGCTTCACAGGCGGTGAAGCAGGTCTGCAGGTGTCTTTCTCTCCCCCTGTCTTCCCCTCTTCTCTCCATTTCTCTATGTCCTATCCAACAACGATGACAACAACAATAATAATAACTACAACAATAAAACAAGGGCAACATAAGGGAATAAATAAATAAAATAAAATATTTTAAAAAAGGAGTCAGCAGAGGCTGGGTTGTGGTACACGCTATGTGTGCACATGTTACCATGCACAGGGATCCAGCTTCAAGCCCCCAGTCCCAGGACCCACAGGAGCACAAGCTTCACAAGTGGTAAAAACAGTGCTGTGGGTACCGATCTCTCCTTCTCTATCTCCCCTTTTCCTCTCAATTTCTGTCTCTATCCAAAATATATATGAAATAAAATAAAATAAAATGGGGACCAGATAGGGCTGACAGCTGATCAAAGGAAAGACATAGACCTTAAATTAGTGATAACAGATAGAGGGTCCAAACTGGAAGCAAGTATATGATCTCTCCCACCTTGTAGACTTCCAAGCTAACTCTGGCAGCTAGAGGAGAACCTGCCCCTCAGACAAACCTGGAGTGTGTTCACCACTCCTGTGCTCCAGCTTCTGTCCCCTTAGCTGTGAATGAGCCAGTGGACTAGGGCCTCTCTGGATTGTACCTGTGCTGTGACATTTTCTTAGAGGGGAGTCCCCCAGGTGGAACTCAGACCTCCTGCCACCCTCCCACCCCCTTTTGACCTGTCAGCCTAACCCCAGAAAAGATAGCCAGCCCTCTTATCCTAACAACACCTCTGTTGACACTTATGGGCTGGGTTATTTGAGAAACCAAATTTATAGGCTCAGTTTGCTAATCCTTCCTCCTAGGGACCATTCATGTGCGAATCACAAAGTCCAGGGGTTTATCTCCTGAGCTTTCTTCCTACAGCTCACCTGTAGTCACTGTCTGCTAAGGTATTGTGTTTTTGTTTTCTTTTAAGATAGCTTTTTTTTTTTTTTAATCAGAGCACTGCTCAAGCTCTGGCTATGGTGATGCTTGAGAGTCCAAAGTTTTATCCACTGTGCCACCTCCCGGACCTTAGCTTCTTGTTTTCACATAAGAGATTTTACCAGCTAGTTAAAACTTAGCCCCACAAAGTCCCTACACTGTAAGTTTTTCTCCACCTGCCCTTCCCATAGGTGTCTGCTCCCTCTGGCAGTCTCTCTGGCCTGTGGCGGTACAGTAGGAATGGCATGACTTGAGTGGAGGCCCCCACTGCTTGCCTCTCAGTTGGCAGAGCCTCAGATGTCCTAACCCCTTGTTTCTGGGGCTCTACTAGACTGGGGTCTGTTTGAAGGCCAGAAGCCCAATTTGGAGGAAAATCTGAAACTCTTATTCCTTGGAGCCTAGGCCATGAAAGCCTTTTGCATAACCACTGTGCTGTCTCTCAGCCACACTTCTTGTTCCTAATAATAGCAGTGTCAGACCCCAAAACCATGTCAGCAGTTTGCTGGTCTCCCTCCTGCCAGGTGTCATGTGACCAACATGTCCCTGCCTCAGTCAAACTGACAGCAGCCTCCTTTTTCCTCTGCCCCTCCTCAGACACAACGGGAACATCCTTTTGGACGCAGAAGGCCACATCATCCACATCGACTTTGGCTTCATCCTATCCAGCTCACCTCGAAACCTGGGCTTTGAGACGTCAGCCTTTAAGCTGACCACAGAGTTTGTAGACGTGAGTCAAGAAGGACTGGGGGTGCTGAGTGGTGGTGTGCCTGGTTGAGCGCACACATTACAGTGTGCAAGGGCCCAGGTTTGAGCCCCAATCTCCACCTACAGGGGGAAAGCTTCACAAGTGGTGAAGTAGTGTTGCAGGTGTCTCTGTCTCTCTCCCTATCTTTCCCTTCCCTCTCAATTTGTTTCTAGCCAATAAATAAAGATAATAAAAAGGACTGGGGCCACCCTGCATTCTCTGTCTGTGGAGGGAGCTGCTAAGCTCCCTCTCGATTAGAGCACCCGGAGGACAGAAGAGGCAGAAAGCTCTGTAAAGGACCCCTGTCACCTGACTCTCCCTCCCTCCCAGGTGATGGGTGGCCTGGATGGTGACATGTTCAACTACTACAAGATGCTGATGCTGCAGGGGCTGATTGCAGCGCGAAAACACATGGACAAGGTGGTGCAGATCGTGGAGATCATGCAGCAAGGTGGGGCTGGGCCCCCTGCAACTTCCAGAAAGCCGATTCCACCTCAGGCCCCTGGGCGGGGTCCCCAGAGGGCTCCCTCTCTCTTGCTTTCTCCTTTCTCCTTAGAGACCTCCCCTCTAGATTGGGTAGAGGTGGCCCCACTTCCCCTCCCTTATCCTGCTCTGAGTGTCTCCTGCCTTTGTTCAGCCCCTGGCCAGCTCTGCTACTCTGTCACCACTCCTCCCAGCTGGCCTCTGGGCATTGTTGTCACTGTTGAGGCCCCTCACTCCTTGCCATCTTTTGTCTGGGAGACCCCCAACCCCCACCCCAGAGCCTTTGGGCCCCACCCCCTCAAGGCTCCCTGTGAACCGAGTCTGAGCTGCCAGTCTCCTCCTCCTGCCCCCGCCCCACCCCACAGGTTGTCGCTGTTGCTCAGGAGCGTCCCCGTCTGGCCCCGTGATGACGGTGGCCCAGGTCATCTGTGAGTGTCAGACATAGCGTAGGCAGAGGCCTGCAACCAGATAAGTGCCCAGCTCAGGGCCCGGCCCCCAGAGCCTCCTCCCCACTTCCCTCACTGCCTGCACTGGGAGAGGGGTGCTGGCCTCTCTGAGGGTGTAGGCGTGTGGGCTAGAGGCTGCTCCAGGCAGAACCTCCCACCCCTGCCCAGTCAAGTGCACTCCAGGGCAGGGAGTTCTCTCAGGAGGGAGGGCAGGGGCACTTCAGATGGGGCCTGAGCCCCTACCCGATGCCCCCCTCGCCCCTCCCCCAGGTTCCCAGCTGCCCTGCTTCCACGGCTCCAGCACCATCCGCAACCTGAAGGAGCGCTTCCACATGAGCATGACGGAGGAACAGCTGCAGCTGCTGGTGGAGCAGATGGTGGACGGCAGCATGCGCTCCATCACCACCAAGCTCTACGACGGCTTCCAGTACCTCACCAATGGCATCATGTGACAGCCTCTTTCTCAGGCCCTGAAGTGGGGGGGGGTACTCAGGGACCCTTCCCAGGAGGACCCTGGTCAGAGAAACCCCAAACCAGGCAACCCCACCCACCCCCATCCACCCACCCAAAGGAAATGGAAGGCAAGAAATACAAAGGATCATGTGGTAACTGTAGAGCTTGCCGGGCAGGGTGGGAGAGCCAGCCTTGGGGCCCAGCCTTCTGGGGCTGCCCTGGCCTGTCTGCGTCAGTATTACCACCTAGCAGAGTCCAGAACTCGCCGCCCTCCAGAGAACAGATGTGACACATGTGTCGGGCACAGGGCCCTTCTGCTTGGCAGGGCTCAAGAGGCCCACTCTGCAGACCCTCCGCTCATCTGTCCTGGAGCCAGGCAGGGGAGTGGGCCCTCAGTACTTGGGACTTGATCCTGTGGTTGGCCATTGACCATGCTGCTGCCCAGTCGTGCCCCGGGCACTTGGCAGGTGGTCCCTGGCCCCCCAGCACAGGGTGAGGAAAGGAGCACCCCCCCCCAAAGGTGTCGGCCCAGCTATGGGGAGTTCCTTGCCCCACCCCTCCCCCACACCCAGGGAAATAGCTCTCAATTTTTTATTTTTAATTTTTGTTTGAAATAAAGTCCTTAGTTAGCCACCTGTGTCACTTCTAAGTTGTACTGGAAATTGGGGGGGGGGAGGGTGAGAAGGGGACAAAGGCTTTAGTGACTCAACTACCAGGATACAGAAGAGGCAGAATGAGACCACCCTCTCCTGCTGCTTTGGCAGTGCCACCCCCTGGCTAAGGGCCTCCCAGCTTTAGATTCTGCCCGCCCTCCCTGTCAGGCCCATTGTGCAAGTCCCATAAACAGAGAAGCCTGGATGGGGATTAAACCGCGAGCAGTTTTAATGGTCTGGTTCGCCCCCTTCCATGTCCCCATGTTAGTATTATTACAGAAGGATTCCTGAGAGCCTGGCCCCCCTCCTTGGACCCCAACAGGCCTCGTCCCCACCAACCCCCCGGGCTACTGAGGGAGAACAGAAAGACAAGTGAAAGGCACTGCAGGGGTAGGGGCTGGCTGGGTGGGTGTGGCTGGGCTGGGAGGACACCTGTGCCTGAGGAGTCCTGGCGGGTGGGCCACAGGAGGGAAGTAGTGTTGGGCTCAGGGAGGAGGGCCCAAGTACCCAGTCTAAGGTGCTGGGGCCAGACCCAGAGGTGCGTTGCAAGTAACTCTTGAAAGCTCTGTCTCCGGGGCCAGGCCAGAGGGAACAGGAGTGGAACATGATGTGGATCTGGGTGGAAGTCCCTGGCTGGGGACTAAGTGGCAACAGAGGCCCGGGCCCCCAGAGGATGGAGCTGGGGCCTAGTTGTCCCCACTGCCCCCCTGCCGGGCCCTGATGAACGCCATGCCATGTGTGCGGAAGTGGGTCTTGAGGTTGAGGGGGCTGTCGCAGCTCTTGCCACACACTTTACAGGTCAGGGGGCCTCCAGAAGCAGGCAGGGGTGAGTCCCCACCCTCTGGGTCAGACCTGGCCAGAGCGGGGGCCTCCTCCTCCCCCTCACCTAGGCCCAAGGTGGCGTTCCCTGCACCCCGTCTCTTCTTGTGACTGATGAAGCGGTGCCGGCTCAGGGAACCGGGGGAGGCAAAACACAGACCACAGTCAATGCACTGCTGGGCGCCCCCTTCCACCCTCAGCCCAGCCAGAAGGCCCTGTTCCACAGGCATGGCGCTGCGGAAATTCGGGGGGCCCAGGCCTGCGGAGGCCCGGGGGGACTTGGCTGGAGGCGTCGTGCTGTCAGGCTCCTCACTGCAGGAGTCAGAAGATGGCCGGCGCTTCCGCCCGGAGCCCTGGAGCAGGGGGAGGAAGGGGCTTCTGTAACCCCACAGTCCTGGCATCCCCGCCTACCTCCTAAAGCCACAGAACCCTACACCCACCTACCTGGGCTCTGGTGCCAGTGCCCTGGGTCAAGGCGACCCCCCGGCCAAGGGTCTGTGCGCCGAGTGGCAGGCCGTGCCGGACCTGGACGTGCTTCTCCAGGATCAGGCGGCTGCTAAAGGTGCGCTTGCCCTCCGTGCAGTACCTGCGGGGGAGAGGGCTGCGGTGGAGGCCAGGGCTCCACAATCAGGTGCTTGGGGGGGAGGTTCAGGCCTGGGCAGAGGGCAGGGCAGAGGGTGGGCTCACCTGCAGGGGTACACACGCTTGATCCCCTCGTGGTTGACCCTGACGTGGCGCCGCAGGCTGGGGGCCGAGCAGAAGGAGCGCTCACACAGGCGGCACGGGAATTTCTTCACCGACTAGGGCAGCAGGGGGGGGTGTCTCAGAGCAGGGCCTGAGCCCCTCACCCAAGGCCCCCAGCCGCTCCCTGGAGCCCTGCTCACCTTGCCGTGCTCCTTCTTCATGTGTGCCACGTACTCATCCCGCTCGGGGAACCAGGAGTGGCAGAGGCCACAGGTCCAGCCTCCGGGGCCCCCGCTCCCGCCCTTGAGGCCTTTGCTCCCACCCAGCTCCCTTCGGGGCCGAGGCCTCTTGGTGAGACGAGGGGGCTCAGGGGAGCTGGGGGGCTCCTCTTCAGAGGACGAAGACGACTCCCCAGTTGCAGGCGCTCCTCCTGCCTGTGACTCAAGCGGCTCCTCAGGCTCCGTCTTGGGGGTGAGCAGGGCCGACCCGGCCCCTTGCCCCGAAACCTCCTCCCCAGCGTGCCCGGCCTGGTGTGTGTTCTAAAGAGATGAAACAACTGCTGGGGAGGGAGGCTCAGCCCTGCCAGAACCTGGGGTCCTCCTAGCAAACCCTCAGCCCCTGGGGACACCCAGCCTCTGCCCTGACTCCTGTACCTTGAGGTGATCCAGCATGGTCCTTTTCTGGGCAAACAGCAGGGGACAAGATGGGCACTTAAAAACACTGACGCGCTGAGGGAGCAGGTGCTGGTCAAAGTGTGAGGAGAGGAGGGGTTTGTGGGTGAAAACCGTGTCACACATGGCGCACTTGAAGATCATCCTGCAGGGGACAGAGAAGACGGTGTGACCATGGACACCTGCCAGCACACTCCTCCAGCTCACCCTCCGTTCATCACCCCCGCCTGCCCAGGGACTCACTTAGCCTGCTGCGTGTGGAAGCTGGGGTGCTGGGTGTAGAGGTGGGCGTGGGCACTGGGGGCAGACTTGAAGGCCATGGGGCAGATGGGGCACTTGTGGAAAACCTCACAATGTGACGTCTGGATATGGGACTTGATGGAGTTCACGCCCCCAAACACCACTGCACAGCTGGGACACCTGGGAGAGAAAGTGTGGTGCTAGAGGAGGGTGGGTTCTGTGGCCACCCCACAGCATCCTCAGGACAAGGGTGTCAAGAAAGGCAGGGAGGCCCAGAAAGCACCTGTATCCGACCCGGCGTGAGAAGTGCAGGCAGGCATCCCGAAGGTGTGTCTGGAAGCTGGGCTGCAGGAAGTTGGCCCCACACTCGGGGCAGACGTGGGGCGGCCGGTTCTTATGCATGCGCTGGTGAGCACCCAGGCTGCATCGGTTGGGGAGCATCATGGGGCAGGTTGGACACACCTGTCAGGTGGAGCGACACCGGGCCCAGACACAGGTGGGTGGAGGGAGGCCAGATGCCCTGAGCTGCCCGGCCTGGCCCCTGGCCCCACCACCTCCCCGAGCTGACCCCCGGGATAGGAAGGTCAGGAGGCCACTCACGTTGCTGGTGGCCGCCAGCTGCTGGAAGTGTGCAGCCATGCCTGCCTTGTCGCGGCACTGCTCCTTGCACTCCAGGCAGCGAAAGCAGGTGGAGGAGGCAGTGGCAGGTGCTGAAGGCGGCTCCGTGGCCAGTGGCAGCACAGGAGCCTCCATGGTGGCAACAGCAGCCACAGCAGCAGAGGAGGAAGTGACAGCCGCGTCGCCCTTAACCAGGGCGGGCAGGGCTGGGGGGGCCAGCGCGGGCGGCACAGCCAGCAGCGGTGTGATGTCGGGCTGGCCCACCATCTGGTCAAGGGCGACGGGCCGCATGACCAGGTGGGAGCACTGCATGACCAGCCCCTTGTCCTTGTGCTCACGCGCGTGCAGCAGCAGGCTGCACTTGTTGAAGAAGACCAGGCGGCGGGCGCAGTGGTTGCAGGTGACCTCGATGCGCATGCTGCGCCGGTCATAGTGGCGGGCTAGGCTCTTTTCCAGTGAGAAGGCATCCCCGCATTCCAGGCAGCGGTAGCCGGCAGGTGGCAGAGCTAGGCCGGCCTCAGCAGGTGGGCTCAGGTTGGGCCGGTAGGCGGGCAGCAGGTTCTTGGTGTTGAGAATCTTGTTGAAGGCCTCCACCAGGCTAGACTGGGTGCGGGAGATGACCGTGCCGCTCACCACGCCTGGCCCTGCTGCCGGCTTGGATGGCTGCACCATCACCACCGAAGCCCCATTCAGCTTCTGGCCACCTGTCCCCACCGAGGCCCGCCCATCGGCCTTGGGCAGGGCGTGGGGCACCAAGCCCAGCACGTTCTTGGCCACAGCCTTGGGGCTCGTGACAGTGGGCCCCGGCAACACCACGGCCTTACGGGCCACACTGGCAGCCATCAGCATGGCAGTGCTCGCACTCTGGATAGTAGCCACAGGCAGCACAGTGCCCTTCAGCCGAGTGCCATCCCCCAGCTGCACACTCACCACCTTCGGACCCTCGGGGGTGGTGGTGGCTGGGGACAGCTTCAGGCCAGACTCAGTTCCTGGGGCCCCTTCGGCCTCAGGGACAGGAGGCTCAGGGTCTGAGGGGACTCGAGTGACAGTCCTTGTGATGTTGCCACAGGAGGTCTTGATGGTCTTGATGCGCACCTTGAGGGGCCGGGAGGAGCTGGAGGAGGCAGGGGAGTCATTGCTGTCCTCGTCGGCTGCTTCAGCTCCACTGGAAGGGCTGTGGGGACTGCCCAGGGGAGACTTGTCCACAGGCCCTTCGTTGTCCTCTTCTTCCTTCAAGGGACAGCTGGGCGCTGTGGGGGAGGCGGAAGGGCTCTGGTGCCCAGGAGACTTCTTGATGAAGGGTACCCCCTCTAGTCGAGGAGGTGAGGTGCTGAAGGGGCAGTCTGTGGTCTGGGGACTGCTGCCCTGGGGGAGTGGAGGGGTGCAGCACTCCTGTTTCAGGGCCCCGGGGGGCAGCAGGGCTGAGCCATTTTCCTGAGCCAGCTCAAAGGATGTGGGGAAAGGAGGGGACGTTGCAGCTCCTTCACAGGGTGGGGAAGGCTCGGAGGACCGCCCAGACTTGGACCCAAAGTGAGCAAAGAGATCTAAAGGGACTTTGCCCTCCAGGGTCTTCTCTTTCCAGGTGCCCCCACCACCAGGAGGCGCTGAAGACCGGGCAGCTCCTGCAAGGGGGGGATCTGAGCCCCCAAAACCATTCTGCATAAGGCGAGGCCCAAGGCCAGACCCCTCCTTAGTCGGCATCCCTGCCCGGGCCCCATCCAATGACCCCCCAGCCGGCGGCTGCTCTGGGCACACGGTGTTCTTGACGATGACACTCACAGCCGAGATATCGGGTGGGGGCAGGCCATGGTCCTCTGAGGCTTGGGCAGGAGCTCCGTCCCCAGTGGCTGCAGCTACTCCAGACGTGCCTCCTCCACCAGGTTCTGGCTTCCCTGAGCCTACAGGCTCCTCACTGTCCTCTGGCCCAGAGTGAATGGCTTCATTTGCATCGATGTCAGGGATGTCAAAGGCAGCCAGGAGGTCATCGAAGTCAGGAGTCTTCATGTCCCCCATGACAACGAGCCCTTAACCTGAGAGAGACAGCACGAAAGAGGAATAAAATCTGAGCCTTGCACACAGGCCCCAGTCTTCTCATTTACTGATTCTCGAGCCCAACAAGTGCACCAACTGGGGCATGTCTCTGCCACAGTGCTGAGAGAGCTAGGCAGAGATAGATAGATAGATAGATATCACTTTCCAAGCCTAGAAACTGCCAGGGAGGTGGGATGCACACACTGGAGTTGAAACCAGGCTCCAGAGAGCAGAGGACAAGACACTCCTCAGAAACCCCTGTAACATAAGAGGTGAGGGTGGGGCACTTGGAAGCTGCCCAGCCTTCTCCTCTCCCCAGCACAAAATCAACCAACTGCTAATAAGAATAATGGACATGGTGGTCTGGGTTTGGGGGCTTACTCGTGTCAGTAAGACCCAGTCAGTCTTCACAGGTCTTCTGGGACTCTCAGTGAACTGAAAAGCCACCTATCCAAAAGGAGCATCAGCTCCAGGCCTAAGAAATGATCCCAGAGGGCTCGAGCGTTGGTGCATCTACCTGAAAGCACATGTTACAATGTATCCGGAACAAGGTTCAAGCTCCCAGTCCCCACCTGCAGGGGGGCCATTTCACAAGTTTGAAGTAGTGATGCAGGTGTCTCTCTCCTCTATCTCCCCCTTCCTCTCAATTTCTGGCTGTCTCTATCCAGTAAGTAAAATATACAAAAAGAAATTATCAGAGTTCCAGCAGGCAGGGCACTCCACGACCTTCCTGGTCCTCTCTCCAAATGGGGTGAATGAGGCACGTATACACAAATGTCAAATGTGAAAAGTTATGCACATCACAATCACAGCTCACTGAGGCACACTCTGGAACTGCAGATCTCGAGTTTGACCCTGAGATCATTTACTGTGTCAACTGGGGCAGCCCAGGCTAGAACAGACTGGGGCCAGGAGGGGCTGGGCAAGAAGAAATATGACAACATAAGGTTAGGGTCATGACATGAGGGTTGAGGTCACAGGAAGGCAATTCAGGGGTGTGTGGACTCACCACAGCACCTGAGAATCGAGCTTTGTGGAAATGGGCTGGGATGGAATGAATGAAACACAGGAGCAGAAAGAGACAAAGAGAAGGGAGGGCAGCCTGGCCACAAAGGCCCCAGCCAGGGCCTCTGCTGTCACAAACACCTGCGGCTTGCTCACCTTGCTTCCCCAGAGTGCAAGGCCCGCCCAGGCCCGCCCTCCCTCCACCTGCTCTCTCTGGGCTAAAGCTCCAGGGTACCAGCACTGCCGGCACAGCTGCCACAGTGAAGGCAGGCCAGGCCCCCAACCCTGACATGGCGGCTGAGCTCTGCACCCCACTT
This sequence comes from Erinaceus europaeus, assembly GCF_950295315.1. Taxonomy (NCBI): domain Eukaryota; kingdom Metazoa; phylum Chordata; class Mammalia; order Eulipotyphla; family Erinaceidae; genus Erinaceus; species Erinaceus europaeus. Next base: position 53,753,932 of record NC_080172.1, read on the forward strand.
TACCGGAGACTCCAGCTCTCACCCTTCCATTTCCCGTTGGCAGGAGAGGCCAGGAAATCTTGCCCAAACCCTACCTAGCCCAAAAAGGGAAAGGAAAAAGATTCCCCTGCCACCCTAGGCCAACAAGACAGCCAACTTACATCTTGGGAGGAGAGTGGGAGTGGTGGGGAGAGAGGTCTGTTTGCTGCCAGTTCCCCCTCCCCAAGCGTCTACGGAGCAGAAAGGGGAGATGTCCCCAGCAGGGATCCAGGCCACCCTCAGGGACCTCTTCCAGCCCTTAGCCAGTAAGGGGAGAGCAGTCCCGGCAGGTGGAGGCTGGCAGTGCTGGGACCTAGGTGGGGGTGGCTGGAGAGTGGGCCAACAAGAGGAGCCGGGTTCTCATCCTGCCCCCTACAAGCTCTGGGTTAGCACAAAAGCCCTCCATTGGCCAGCGAGGGCCTCGGGGTCCCCCGCCCCACCCCACCGCACCGCACCCGGGCGCACCTGGCCAGGCCCGAGCGCAGGCGCAGGCCCCGCAGGTGGGGCGCGCACATGCGGACCCCAGAAAACATCTGCGCACGTGCGGCCCCGGGGCGGGCGGGGGCACCTGCGGCGGCGGCGCCCAGGTCCCGGCTGCGGGGTGGAGGCCCGGGCTGCCCGCCCCTTGCGCCTGGCCCGTGGGGCTGCGGCCCCCAGCCCGCGCCCTGTGCTTCCCCAAAGCGGGAGGAAGGGGCCGAGCAGGAAGCGGCGGCCGGGCCGCAGGGCGCCCCCCCGCCGGGCCTGCTGCGCCAGAGGCGGGAGCCGGAGCCGGAGCCGCGCGGGGCCGGGCGGGGAAACTGAGGCAGCGGCGGCCGGGCACCGCCGGGCCCCCGGCGTCAGCGCGGCACCTCGGGGCGGGGGGCGGCGCGCCCGACTCGGACCCCGGCCCGGCCCCGCGCACCCGCCGGCCGTCGGGGCTCTCGGCCTGGCCCCCGCCCCCACACGGGCGCGGACACCATTTTGGGTCGCGACACCCGGCGGCCTCGGTCCGGGCCGCGCTGCGGACGCCTCGAGGAGGGCGAGGGGCGGCCGGGTCGGGGATCCCGAGGACCCCGGGCGCTGGGCCGGCGGGGGGCCGCGCTCCACGGCGGAGCCGGGCCGGGACGCCGTCGGGGCGGCGGGCGCAGGCTGGGGGGCGGCGCGGAGGGGGTGGCGGGCGGTGGGGGAGGGGCGGGGGCACTACCCGCCCCCCCGGGGGGCGGGGCCGAGGGCGGGTGTCTGCCCGAGCACTCTTACTTGTTCTGCTCGCAGCGAGGGCCGAGCCCCGGAGGTCGCTCCACTGCTCCGGCCGCCGCCGCCGCCACCCTCCCCGCGGCCACCGCTACTTCCTGCTTCTCTCCGTTCAGCCTCCCCCTTCTGCAGCTCCCTCTGCGTTCCCGAGCAGGGCGGCCAGCTTCCGCACTCGCCATTGGTCCCCCGCCCCGTCGATCAGCGCGGCGCCCCGCCCAGCGCCGCATTGGGTTGGCCTTAAGTACAGCCGCTCGCCAGAAGCCCCGCTGAGCTTTGCCGGCCTCATTGGGCCTGGAGCCTAGTCCTTCTGAAGAGGCCGCTCCCTATTGGTTGTGCAGGACTCCAGCCCCCATCTGCCCATCTCAAGAGCAATTGGTCGGCACCATTGTCCCTTTAGATAGGAGCCAATCCGCGTGACTGTTTTCCTAGCGAAGGCGGAGACTCTCCCAGGCGCATCTCCGCCCTCTAGCTCCCTATTGGCCGAGCTCCCCGAAGCCTGCAATTCACTTATGCAAATCTGCGGAACTCCGCTTGGTTCGGTGAATACTTAGGCGACAAGTCGGTGGTTTGGGATACAGCCCACAGCGAGCTAGGCTGTGGGCTGTATCCGTGTCCCGCGCTCCAGCGGCGCCTCTGGGTCACCTCCGCCGGGCCCGAGTCCCGAACTGGCGCGCACCCGAAGCATGACGTCATCCGGCTGGCCCGGGTCTCCAGGTCGCTTATTCCGCGCGGACGGAGAGCCGGAGCCCGCCGAGTTGCCGCGGGTGCGGGAGGGTTGGGCGCGGGGGTGGACGGCGCCCGGGACCTGCTCCGGACCAGACTGGCGCACCGGAAGTGGGGACGAGGTGACGTGCCGGGTGCCGGCGTGGCCGAGACCAGTCTCGGGCTTGAGCCATGACCTCGGGGGTGCAGAGCCAGGGTCCGAGCCAGGACGCTCACGCACAGCCCGATCGCCCCCCGGAATCGGGTACTATTGGAGCCGAAGCTGAATTTTCCCGCGCTTCGCCGCTCCGCCCCCGGTAGGCGGGGGAAGAGGAGGGTGTTGGAGGAGCCGCCCCCGGGGCTGGCGGGGTCCCGGGGACCCCGAGCTCTGCGCTCCGGCCTCGGCTGCGCCACGGGCAGCGGCAGCTCCGGGGACGCCCCGGGATGGGGCCTGGGCGGCGATCGCCTTCCCTGTGGTGCCGTCGGGCAAGTTGCCTTCCATTCCCTGAACCGGCAATGATGGGGCCGGGAGGTGACGCCAGGAGTAGGGCGCGAAACTTGCACCATGAGGCCGAGTTCGATCCTCGGCTCTACCTCTCCATCTGACAATAAATAAAACCTTGGGGTCGGGAGGTAGCGCAGCGGTTAAGCGCAAGTGGCACAAAGGGCGAGGATCCGGTTCGAGCCCCCGGCTCCCCACCTTCGGGGGGGGGGGTCTCTTCGCAGGCCGTGAAGCAGGTCTGCAGGTGTCTATCTTTCTCTCGCCCTCTCTGTCGTCCCCTCCTCTCTCCATTTCTCTCTGTCCTATCCAACAACAATAATAACTACAACAATAGAACAAGGGCAACAAAAGGGAAAGAAATAGCCTCCAGGAGCAGTGGATTCGTGGTGCAGGCACCAAGCCCCAGCAATAACCCTGGAGGCAAGAAAAAAATAAATAAAACCTTTGTACAAGCATACATCATGGGGTGATGAGAAGTTGTACCCATGTGACAACAGCTATACTGCAAACCGTCCAATAAAAAGGGGGAGAGGCTTGATTTTGTTTTTATTACTTTTTCTTTTCTTTACGTACCACATGTAGGTTAAAGCTTATTAAGTTAATCTTAATAGTTTCTTTTATCTTTTCAAAAGAAAAAGGCGGGGAGTTGGGCGGTAGCGCAGCGGGGTTAAGCGCAGGTGGCGGCACAAAGCACAAAGACCATCATCAGGATCCCGGTTCGAGCCCCCAGCTCCCCACCTGCAGGGGAATCGCTTCACAGGGGTGAAGCAGGTCTGCAGGTGTCATCTTTCTCTCCCCCTCTCTATCTTCCCCTCTTCTCTCCATTTCTCTCTGTCCTATCCAACAACGACGACATCAGTAATAACTACAACAATAAAACAATAAGGGCAACAAAAGCAAATAAATATTTTTTAAAATCGGGCATTATAACACGCACTCTACATGATTTTTTTTAAAGATTTTATTTATTGATTGATGAGAAAGATAGGAGGAGAGAAAGAACCAGACATCACTCTGGTACATGTGCTGCTGCCCGGGCTTGAAGAGCCAAGGTGAACAGACACATTAAAACTATTCTGTAGGGTATCTGATAATAGATACATGACAGTATACATTTGTGGAAAATACTAAACTACAAAACTTAACAGTGTATCAAGCTGGCAAAATATCAGTAGCTCACCTAGGAGCACCCCTGCTCTGTGCGTGATCCTCACTCACTCCAGTTTCTAGCCCCAACCAGTTGCCATGGCACTGAGAGAAGAAGCTTCAGTGCATTTGTGTCTCTCTATATCTGAAAAAGTCAGCCCAGAATGGTGAAGTCCTCCTTACAAGAACAACAAAAAATAATATTGTGCCAACACTGATTCATCAATCTTACAAATTACTGGGGTTTGTTTGTTTTGTTTCCTTTTTACCAGAGCACAGCTCAGCTCTGGCTTATGGGAGAACTGAACCTGGGATCTCAGAGCCTGAGACCTGATAGGCTTTGGCATAACCACTATGCTATGCCCTTTGCCCCGTTTACCTTACAAAAGTACCACCAAATTAAGGAGGTTTATGACAGTGACAGGGGAGATTGCTCAGGTGGTTGAGTGCAGGATTTGTGTGCCTGAGGCCCTGGCTCAGTAACCCAGCACTGCGTGTAGTCATAGTGCTGTTCTGGCTTTTTTTCTCTCATGTGAAGCTTTTATATGGAATAGATACATATGTGGAAAAGTATTAGATATTAATAATGGGAAGTTTGGGGGGAGAAAGTATAACTATAAGGGAACTCTGTTTCTGTTCAACTTTTCTGTAAATCTAAAAGAAAAAAGGGACTGGGCCATAGAGCACCCAGTAAAGCACACATGTTCAAGGGGGCTGGGTGGTGGTGCACCTGGTTGAACACACATGTTACAATGTGCAAGGACCCAGGTTTGATCCCTCAGACCCCACCTACAGAAAGAAAGCTTCACAAGTGGTGAAGCAGTATTGCAGGTCTCTATCTCTCTCTGTCAACCCCTTCCCTCTCGATTTCTGACTGTCTCTATCAAATAAATAGGAGCGAGGTGGTGGCACACTTGGTTGAGTGCATAAAAGAAGGAACACTTGGAAATATTTTAGTTATTTTATTTTAGAGAGAAATTCAAACACTGCTCAGCTCTGGTTTATGATAAGGGTGGGGATTGAACCTGGGGCCTCAGGAATGAGAGTCTTTTGCATAACCATTATGCTATCTCCCCAACCTGAGTACACAGGGCACAAGGACCCAGGTTCAAGTGACCAGTCCCCACCTACATGAGGAAAGCTTCACAAGTGGTGAAGAAGGGCTGCAAGTGTCTGTGTGTGAGTGTGTGTGTGTGTGTGTGTGTGTGTCTCCCACTTCCCTCTAGCTTTCTCTGTCTCTACCCAGTAAATAAATATAAATATAAATATAAAATTAAAAAATAACTAAATAAATAGTGACTCAAGAGGTGCCACAATGAATAAACCATTGAACTCTCAAGCATGAGGTCTGAAGTTTCATCCCCAGCATCTTCTGTGCTGTGCAGGGGTAGGGGATGACCATGTAAAGTCTTAAAAATTATTTGGGGGAGTCGGGCGGTAGAGCAACAGGTTAAGTGCACTTAGTGCAAAGCTCAAAAAACAGCGTAAGGATCCCAGTTCAAGCCCCCAGCTCCCCACCTGCAGGGGAGGTTCGCTTCACAAGCAGTGAAGCAGGTCTGCAGGTGTCTTTCTCTCCTTTTTCTACTTTATTTAAAAATAAAGTAAAAGTTATTTGGGGGTGGGGTACATAGCATAATGGTTATGCAAAGAGACTCTCATGCCTGAGGCTCCAAAGTCCCAGGTTCAGTCTTCCACACCACCATAAACCAGAGCTGAGTAAGTGCTTTGGTTAAAATAAATAAGTGGCCCCAGGAGGCAGCAGAGTGGCTAAGGCACTAGACTCTCAAGCATGAGGACCTAGGTTCAATTCCAGGCAACTCATGTACCAGAGTAATGTCTGGTTCTTTCTCTCTCTCCTCCTATATTTCTCATTAATAAATAAATAAAATCTTTTTAAAAAATAAACAAACAAATAAAAAATAAATACTTTTTAAAATTATTTGGTCCAGCCCTGCCAAGACAACTGGAGATAAAGAGACACTTCGAGGTCCGGGGGTAGAGCAGTGGGTTAAGCGCACGTGGTGTGAAGTACAAAGACCAGCATAAGAATACTGTTTTGAGGGGGTCTGGCGGTAGCAGTGAATCCACTGCTCCTGGAGGCCATTTTTCCTCCTTTTGTTGCCCTTGTTATTGTAGCCTTGTTGTGGTTACTATTGTTGTTGATATCGTTAATGTTGTTGGATAGGACAGAGAGAAATGGAGAGAGGAGGAGAAGACAGAGAGGGGGAGGGGCATAGAAAGATAGACACCTGCAGACCTGCTTCACCACCTATGAAGCAACTCCCCTGCATGGGGGGAGCTGGGGGTTCGAAGATCCGGCCAGTCCTTGCGCTTTGCGCCACGTGCGCTTAACCCACTGCGCTTTCCCCTTGTAAGTGTAGATCAGGGTCTTGAACCCAGGTCCTTGCACTAGAATGTATGTAGCTCTCTCCTATTTTTTAAAATAATTTTATTTTATTTATTTTAATTGTATGAATTTGTAATTCATCTTTTTTATCTTTTAGATAGAGACAGCCAGAAATCAAGAGAGAAGGGGGTGATAGAGAGGAAGAGAGACACCTGCAATACTGCTTCACCACTCACAAAGCTTTCCTCCCATTGTGTGGGGACTGGGGAGCTCGAACCTGGGTCCTTGTGCATCGTAATGAGTGCTCAGTCAAGCACACCACCACCTGGTGCCAGATTTTATTTACTTGTGTGGGGGAGACAATACACTGGTTGTTAGGAAAGTATGACACAAATGACAGCAAAGGGGCTATAGCCCCTCCCAGGTTTTAGCACCAAATGTTAGGAACACAAGAAGCAGTGCAAGGTACAAGGATCCCAGTTGGAGCCCCCGGCTCCCCACCAGCAGAGGAGTCACTTCACAAGTGGTGAAGCAGGTCTGCAGGTGTCTGTCTTTCTCTCCCCCTCTCTGTCTTCCCCTCCTCTCTCCATTTCTCTCTGTCCTATCTAACAATGACAACATTAATAATTACAACAATAATAAAATATGGGGGCAACAAAAGGGAATAAATAAATAAACATTTTTTAAAAAAGAAAGAAATGCAAGAAGCAAAATGAGGCAAGTAGAGTCAGGAGCATAGGAAAATGTAATAAGGCAAGTTGAGAAAGTCGACTCTCCTGGCAAAGTAAAGAGCCGAGAGGCGAGAGCTGCTCCTCATGCTTCGCACTAGGCTATGGGCATTTTATAGGGTTTTGGGGCTTATTTACTTTTGGCATGGGGCCATCAATAAAGTCAATAGTCAATAATGGATTTACGACCCACTTCTGGTTGCTCGTGTCCAGTAAATTTTCCTGTGTGGGTGAGGGGGTCTGCTTATTCTCCTCTCAGTCTATTTCAACAAGGTAAGTTCTTTCCATGAAAGTAGGGAGTCAGGACTCAGCATATTTCCTTCACTGGTTATGCAAGAATATTTCATGCCTGAAACTATGAGGTTCCAGGTTCATTCTCAGCACCTTAAGCCAGAACTAAAAAGTGCTCTGATTGGGGGGTGGGGGTGGGTGGGGGGGGGGTGAGAAGATCATGCAGATTGAGAGTGCTGGGGAGAGAAAGAGGCTTAAGGAGGAAATGAGCAGGATGGAGACTTTGAAGATAAAGGGTCAGACTATGAGAAGAGAGCAAGGGACCAACAGGGCTGTGGGTTGAAAGGCTCATTTATATGGAGGTTGAAATCAGGGTAAAGGAGACACCATAATGGTTCTGCAAGAGACTTCCATGCCTGAGGCTCAGCACCACCATAAGCCAGAGCTGCACAGCAGTGCTCTGACAGGAAAAGAAAAAAAGAAAGAAAGAGAGAAAAAGAGAGAGAGAGAGAGAGAGAAAGAAAGGAAGGAAGGATTAAGATAGGGTGGTTAGAGAATAGCTCCTCCAATTGAGCTCTCCCCCATCCATACTTAAGGATGCGAGTTCCAACCTCTGGGCCACCACAAGGGACACCTGAACAGGGCTAACTTCACAAGCAGTGAAGCAGTGCTTTGTTCTCTCTCTCTTTCTCTATTCTCTCTCAATATTTTTATTTACTATTTTAATGACAAGGTGTAGATACAGAGGGAAAGATACTGAGAGAGAGACCAGAACACTGCTCAGGTCTAGCTTATGGTGGTGCTGGTGATTGAACCTGGGACCTCAGAGCCTCAGATTTGAAATACTTTTGCATAACCATTATGCCCTCTCCCCAGCCCATGTCTCTTCTCTTTCTCCTTTCTGTTTCTCACCCTCAATCAAAAATTAAAAGGAGTTTGCTGAGAGCAGTGGTACTGTGCAAGTGTGGAGCCCCTGTGAAGGCCTGGCAGAAAATAATTTTTTTTTTCAAAATGATGATAGGTATACTGTGGGAGAGTGACAGTGAAGTGTGGGGGCTGAAGGCAACTGAAACAAAGAGAGGTGGTGGGTGGTGTAACCATAAGGTGCTATTCAGAGAGAAAGAGAGAGAGAGAGAGATCATTTCTGTCTTGCTTCTCACACTATTAGCCTTTCCCATCACTTCATTTTGCCTGTTCTTCAATTTCATATAATTGAAATGTCATAGCAATGACAGCTTATAATATACAAGTGTGTGTGTGTGTGTGTGTGTATGTGTGTGTGTGTTCTGTTCTGCAAGAGTGAGAGCAGTCAGAGCACTGCTCAGATCTGGTTTACTTTATTTTTTTTTAATTAACTTTTTTTTTTTAAAAAAGTATTTTTACATTTATTTATTTTCTCTTGTTGTCCTTGTATCTTTATTGTTGTTGTGGTTATTATCGTTGTTGTTATTGGTGTCATCGTTGTTGGGTAGGACAAAGAGAAATGGAGAGAGATGGGGAAGACAGAGAGGGGGAGAGAAAGAAAGACACCTGCAGACCTGCTTCATCACCAGTGAAGCAACCCTCCTCCAGGTGGGGATCCGGGACTCCAACCGGGATCCTTAGGTTGGTCCTTGTGCTTCGCGCCACATGCGCTTAGCCCGCTGTGCTACCGCCCAACTCCCTTTTTTTAAAAAATATTTATTTATTTTCCCTTTTGTTGCCCTTGCTGTTTAACATTATTGTGGTTATTGATGTCGTTGTTGTTGTTGAATAGGACAGAGAGAAATGGAGAAAGGAGGGGAAGACAGAGAGGGGGAGAGAAAGATAGACACCTGCAGAGCAGCTTCACTGCTTGTGAAGCCACTCCCCTACAGGTGGTGGGCCAGGGGCTCGAACCCGACCCTTACGCTGGTCCTTGTGCTTTGCACCACGTGTGCTTAACCCGCTGCGCCACCACCCAACTCCCCTCAGCTCTGGTTTACAATGGTGCTGGGGATTGAATTTGAAGCTCAGAGCCTCAGGCATGAAAGTCTTTGCATAAGCAATATGTTATTTCCCCTACCCTAAAATTAAAATTGTTTGTTTACTTATTTATTTAATGTTTACTTATTTATTCCCTTTTGTTGCCCTTGTTTTATTGTTGTGGTTATTATTGTTGTTATTGATGTCATTGTTGTTGGGATAGGACAGAGGGAAATGGAGAGAGGAGGGGAAGACAGAGAGGAGGAGAGAAAGACACCTGCAGACCTGCTGCAGCGATTGTGAAGCGACTCCCCTGCAGGTGGGGAGCTTGGGGCTTGAACCGGGATCCTTAACGCTGGTCCTTGCACTTTGCGCTACCTGCGCTTAACCCGCTGCATTATCGCCCAACTCCCAAGATTGTTTTTTTATAGAGAGAGAAAGTCTTAGATTCCCAGACTTTTCTTTCTATTTTGTATTTACTTTCCCTTTTGTTGCCTTTGTTGGTTGTTGTAGTAGTTATTCTTGTTATTGATTTCGTTGTTGTTAGATAGGACAGAGAGAAATGGAGAGAGGAGGGGAAGACAGAAAGGGGGAGAGAAAAATAGACACTTGCAGACCTGCTTCACTGCTTGTGAAGTGACTCCCCTGTAGGTGGGGAGCCAGGGACTTGAACCTATATCCTTACCTTAGCCCACTGTGCTACCGCCTGACCCCCTAAAATTAAGATATTAAAATGAGGGAGTTGGGCAGTAGCACAGCAGGTTAAGTGCAGGTGGCTCAAAGCGCAAGGACCCACATAAGGATCCCCATTCGAGCCCCCGGCTCCCCACTTGCAGGGGAGTCACTTCACAGGCTGTGAAGCAGGTTTGTAGGTGTCTATCTTTCCCTCCCCCTCTCTATCTTCCCCTCCTCTCTCCATTTCTCTCTATCCTACCCAACAACAACATCAATAACAACAACAATAATAACTACAACAATAAAACAACAAGGGCAACAAAAGGGAATAAATAAATATTTTTTTAAATTCATGTGGTCCGCGACTTCCGGAGGCGGAGCTACGAGCAGCAGATCCCTTTCTCTCCTCTCCTCTCCTCTCCTCTCCTCTCCTCTCCTCTCCCGGATCAACTAGGAATACCAAAGGAGACCACCCGGACCGAAACAAGACAGGACTAGAATGACCACAGGAACCCAGTAAATCACCCGTGAGTACAAACACGCGTGGCTGGTGACAGAGAGGAGAGAGGGGCCTAAGGAGAGATTAAGTGACTGCTAACATTCAGCAGTTTATCAGTGGAGACACCACCTCCAGTCTGCTCCACCAACAAGGGGACAGCTGAAGGGAGGAAAGGACTCCCCAGAGACTCACCAAGTACAACTCTGAGTCTCCATTGCTACTACCCTCAGAATCTGGAGCAGCAACAGGGAGGGACACCAGGGGACAGAGATCTAACCGGGAAACTCAGGAGAAGACCTATACCTCCTTGGCATAGCTGAGGGGCTGTGAAAGTCTCTTTGCATAACCACTGGATTATCTCTGCCACACCCTGCTTTATCTCTTGGTCAGGAGTCAGTGATTAAGCTAAGAAGCCTATTGATAGTTTAAAAGCCCTCAGGCACCCATAGCCTACAGGGAAGAAAAACAAGAGGCTTTTACACCACTGAGCTCCAACTCAGGGATTGAAAAAAAACTGTTAACTTCCACCACGGTAAACCCTTTAATTAAATTACTTAGACACAAGTCAATCCAGGCAATAGTGATCAATAATTTGAAAAGTACTGATAAAGGGAACTCATAACATAATATATAAAATGGTTAAAACAACAAGAAAAAATATTGGGGACTCGAACCAGGACAAGAGTCCAGCTAAAAGTCCTCCAGAGGGTGAAGCACAAAACAACGAGTTCAACATCCAAACATTAGCTAAGGAAATAATCACAGGAGTGAGTAAAGAATTTGAAAAAATTGTAATCAGAACTGCAGGAACAACAAATGAGAATATGGAAGAAAATTCTAATAATCTCATGGTTATTAGAGAGCTGAAAGCTGAAATCTCTGAGCTAAGAAGGCAACTAGCTGAACAAGCTAAAACAGTATCAGAGCAGGGCAACAAAATAGATGAACTCCAGAAAGCAGTAGAGGGCAGAGAAAATCTATGAGGCTGAAGACAGAATTAGCAAGATTGAAGATGAATTAGAGACAACTAAAAAAGAAGTAAGAGATCTCAAAAAGAGATTAAGAGATGCTGAAAACAACAACAGAGTCCTATGGGATGACTTCAAAAGAAACAATATACGCATTATTGGCTTACCAGAGGAAGAAAGAGAAGGAGAGGAAGAAAGCATTCTCCAGGCCATAATAGCTGAAAATTTCTCTAGTCTAGACAACACCAAAGACATAAAGATTCAAGAAGCCCAGAGGGTCCCAAACAGAATTAACCCAGACCTAAAGACACCAAGACATGTCATACTTAGAATGGAAAGGAATAAGGATAAAGAAAGGATCCTCAAGGCTGCAAGAGAAAAACAAAGAGTCACCTACAAAGGAAAACCCATAAGATTAGCAGCAGACTTCTCCATACAAACACTACAGGCCAGAAGAGAATGGCAAGATATCTATCGAGTGCTCAATGAGAAAGGCTTTCAGCCAAGAATACTATATCCTGCTAGATTGTCATTCAGACTAGATGGAAGCATCAAAACCTTCTCAGACAAGCAACAGTTGAAGGAAGCAACCATCACCAAGCCTGCCCTGAAAGAAGTTCTGAAAGGTCTCCTATAAACAACCAGACCACCACAAATAGGACATATATCAAAACACTCTAAAACTCTACAAGAATGGCGTTAAAATATCTTCAATCTTTGATATCAATAAATGTCAATGGCCTGAATTCACCTATTAAAAGACACAGAGTAGGAAGATGGATCAGAAAACACAACCCAACAATATGTTGTCTACAGGAAACTCACCTAACACAACAAGACAAACACAGACTTAAAGTGAAAGGATGGAAAACTATCATTCAAACCAATGTCCCACAAAAAAGGGCAGGAACAGCTATTCTCATATCTGACATAATAGACTTTAAAATAGATAAGATTAAAAAAGATAGGAATGGACACTACTTACTGCTCAGAGGATCAGTCAATCAAGAGGACTTAACAATTATTAATATCTATGCACCCAATGAGAAGCCATCTAAATACATCAAACTTCTACTGAAAGAGCTACAGCAATATATTAACAGTAACACAATCATAGTAGGGGACTTCAACACCCCACTCTCTCAACTTGACAGATCATCCAGGAAGAAAATCAGTAAAGACATAAGGGAGCTAAATGAAGAGATAGAGAAACTAGAACTATTGGACATTTTCAGAGTCATTCATCCCAAGAAACTGGAATACACATTTTACTCAAATCCACATGGGTCATTCTCAAGGATAGACCATATGTTAGGCCACAAAGACAGCATCAGCCAATTCAAGAGCATTGAAATCATCCCAAGCATCTTCTCAGACCACAGTGGAATTAAACTAACACTTAACAATCAACAAAAGATTAGTAACAGTGCCAAAATGTGGAAGCTCAACAGTACACTTCTTCACAACTTCTGGGTCAAAGAGGAAATCAAGGAAGAAATCAAAATGTTTCGAGAGTTCAATGAAAATGAAGACACAAGCTATCAAAATATTTGGGACACAGCTAAAGCAGTCCTAAGAGGGAAGTTCATAGCTATACAAGCACACATTAGGAAACAAGAAAAGGCACAAATAAACAGCCTGATTGCACATCTCAAAGACCTAGAAGAAGAACAACAAAGGAATCCTAAAGCAACCAGAAGGACAGAAATTACTAAAGTTAGGGCAGAAATAAATAACATTGAGAATAGGAAAACCATACAAAAGATCAATGAAAGTAAATGTTGGTTCTTCGAAAGAGTAAACAAAATCGACAAACCTTTAGCCAGATTCACAAAACAAAAAAAGGAGAAGACCCAAATAAATCGGATAGTAAATGAAAGAGGCGATATAACAGACACTGCAGAAATTCAACATATCATGCAAGGCTTCTATGAACAACTATATGCCACCAAGCTAGAGAACCTGGAAGAAATGAATGATTTCCTAGATACCTACCAACTTCCAAAACTAAGTCAAGAGGAAGTGGATAACATGAACAGGCCCATCACAGCTAATGAAATTGAAACAGTTATCAAAAATCTTCCCAAAAATAAAAGTCCTGGACCAGATGGTTTTACAAATGAATTCCACAAAACATTCAAAGAAGAACTAATACCTCTACTTTTAAAAGTCTTCCAGAAGATTGAAGACACTGGAATACTCCCTGCCAGCTTCTATGAAGCCAACATCACCCTGATACCAAAAGCAGACAGGGACACAACAAGAAAAGAAAACTACAGACCAATATCTCTGATGAACATAGATGCGAAAATATTGAACAAAATTCTAGCCAACCGGATACAGCAATATATCAAAAAGATTGTTCATCATGACCAAGTGGGGTTTATCCCAGGCATGCAAGGTTGGTTTAATATACGTAAATCAATCAGTGTGATCCACCACAACAACAAAAGCAAGACCAAAAACCACATGGTCATATCAATAGATGCAGAGAAAGCCTTTGACAAAATACAACATCCCTTTATGATTAAAACACTACAAAAAATGGGAATAGATGGAAAATTCCTGAAGATAGTGGAGTCTATATATAGCAAACCTTCAGCCAACATCATACTCAATGGTGAAAAACTGGAAGCATTTCCACTCAGATCAGGTACTAGACAGGGCTGCCCACTATCACCATTACTATTCAACATAGTGTTGGAAGTTCTTGCCATAGCAATCAGGCAGGAGCAAGGAATTAAAGGGGTACAGATTGGAAGAGAAGAAGTCAAACTCCCCTTATTTGCAGATGACATGATAGTATACATGGAAAAACCTAAGGAATCCAGCAAGAAGCTTTTGGAAATCATCAGGCAATACAGTAAGGTGTCAGGCTATAAAATTAACATTCAAAAGTCAGTGGCATTCCTCTATGCAAACACTAAGTTAGAAGAAATTGAAATCCAGAAATCAGTTCCTTTTACTATAGCAACAAAAACAATAAAATATCTAGGAGTAAACCTAACCAAAGAAGTGAAAGACTTGTATACTGAAAATTATGAGTCACTACTCAAAGAAATTGAAAAAGACACAAAGAAGTGGAAAGATATTACATGTTCATGGGTTGGAAGAATTAACATCATCAAAATGAATATATTACCCAGAGCCATCTACAAATTTAATGCTATCCCCATCAAGATCCCAAGCACATTTTTTAGGAGAATAGAACAAATGCTACAAATGTTTATCTGGAACCAGAAAAGACCTAGAATTGCCAAAACAATCTTGAGAAAAAAGAACAGAACCGGAGGCATCACACTCCCAGATCTCAAACTGTATTATAGAGCCATTGTCATCAAAACTGCTTGGTACTGGAACATGAACAGACACACTGACCAGTGGAATAGAATTGAGAGCCCAGAAATGAGGCCCCACACCTATGGACATCTAATCTTTGACAAAGAGGCCCAGACTATTACATGGGGAAAGCAGAGTCTCTTCAACACATGGTGTTGGAAACAATGGGTTGAAACATGCAGAAGAATGAAACTGAATCACTGTATTTCACCAAATACAAAAGTAAATTCCAAGTGGATCAAGGACTTGGATGTTAGACCAGAAACTATCAGATACTTAGAGGAAAATATTGGCAGAACTTTTTTCCGCATAAATTTAAAGACATTTTCAATGAAACGAATCCAATTACAAGGAAGACTAAGGCAAGTATAAACCTATGGTACTACTTCAAATTAAAAAGCTTCTTCATAGCAAAAGAAACCACTACCCAAATCAAGAGACCCCTCACAGAATGGGAGAAGATCTTTACATGCCATACATCAGATAAGAGTTTAATAACCAACATATATAAAGAGCTTGCCAGACTCAACAACAAGACAACAAATAACCCCATCCAAAAATGGGGGGAGGACTTGGACAGAATATTCACCACAGAAGAGATCCAAAAGGCTGAGAAACACATGAAAAAATGCTCCAAGTCTCTGATTGTCAGAGAAATGCAAATCAAGACAACAATGAGATATCACTTCACTCCTGTGAGAATGTCACACATCAGAAAAGGTAACAGCAGCAAATGCTGGAGAGGGTGTGGGGTCAAAGGAACCCTCCTGCACTGCTGGTGGGAATGTAAATTGATCCAACCTCTGTGGAGAACAGTCTGGAGAACTCTCAGAAGGCTAGAAATGGACCTACCCTATGACCCTGCAATTCCCCTCCTGGGGATATATCCTAAGGAACCCAACACATCCATCCAAAAAGATCTGTGTACACATATGTTCTTGGCAGCACAATTTGTAATAGCCAAAACCTGGAAGCAACCCAGGTGTCCAACAACAGATGAGTGGCTGAGCAAGTTGTGGTATATATACACAATGGAATACTACTCAGCTATAAAAAATGGTGACTTCACCATTTTCAGCCGATCTTGGATGGACCTTGAAAAAATCATGTTGAGTGAAATAAGTCAGAAACAGAAGGATGAATATGGGATGATCTCACTCTCAGGCCGAAGTTGAAAAACAAGATTAGAAAAGAAAACACAAGTCGAACCTGAAATGGAATTGGAGTATTACACCAGAGTAAAAGACTCGGGGGTGGGTGGGTGGGTGGGGAGAATACAGGTCCATGAAAAATGATGAATGAAGTAGTGGGGGTTGTATTGTTAAATGGGAATCTGGGGAATGTTATGCATGTAAAAAAAAAAAAAAAGAAGTAGAAACGCAAAGCAGAAATTGACTGAGTTTGGAGTATGGCACCAAAGTAAGAAAGCAGAAGTATACTAGAGTTTGCAGTGAGTACCCTCTCTAACACTTCCTCTCCACTATTCCAAGCTTTGGGTCCATGATTGCTCAACAATTTGTTTGGCTTTGTATGTTAACTCTCTTTTCAGTCACCAGGTTCCAGATGCCATCAGGATGCCGGCCAGACTTCCCTGGATTGAAGACCCCACCAATGTGTCCTAGAGCTCAGCTTCCCCAGAGACCTACCCTACTAGGGAAAGAGAGAGGCAGATTGGGAGTATGGACCGACCAGTCAACGCCCATGTTCAGCGGGGAAGCAATTACAGAAGCCAGACCTTCTACCTTCTGCAACCCTCAATGACCCTGGGTCCATGCTCCCAGAGGGATAGAGAATGGAAAAGCTACTGGGGAGGGGGTGGGATATGGAGATTGGGCGGTGGGAATTGTGTGGAGTTGTACCCCTCCTACCCTATGGTTTTGTTAATTAATCCTTTCTTAAATAAAAAAAATTTAAAAAAAAATCATGTGGTCCGGGAGGTGGCACAGTGGATAAAGCATCGGACTCTCAAGCATGAGGTCATGAGTTCAATCCCCGGCAGCACATGTACCAGAGTGATGTCTGGCTCTTTCTCTCTCTGCCTAAGTTTCTCATAAATAAATAAATAAAATCTTTAAAAAAATTTTTTTAAGTGAATGTTGAGGTCTGGTAAAATAACTTACTTGGATTGTGTGTTGCTTTGTCATGTGTGAGACCCAGACTCAAACCGAACCCCCACCACATTGAAGGAAGCTTTGGCGCTGTGGTGTCTCTCTCTCTCCCTTTCTTCCCTTCTCTGTCTTATTCTTTCCATCTTTAAAGTTTTTTTTTTATATTTTATTTATTTATTTATTTATGTGAAAGATAGGAGAGAGAGAGAAAGAACCAGACATCACTCTGGCACATGTGCTGCGAGGATTGAACTCAGGTCTTCATGCTTAAGAGTCTAGTTCCTCAGCCACTGTGCCACCTCCCGGATCACTCCATCTTAAAAGTTAATAAATAAATAACGATTATGTTGAATGGTCTGGAGGGTAGCACAGTGACTATGGCACTGAACTTTCTTCTTCTTTTACTTTATTTTATATATTTACTTATTTTTGCCTCCAGGGTTATCTCTGGGGCTCAGTGCCTGTACCATGAATCCACTGCTCCTGGAGACTTTTTTTTTCCCTTTTTGTTGCCCTTGTTTTTATTGTTGTTGTGGTTATTATTATTATTGGTGGTGGTGGTGTCATTGTTGTTGAATAAGACAGAGAGAAATGGAGAGAGGAGGGGAAGACAGAGGGGGAGAGAAAAATAGACACCTGCAGACCTGCCTCACTGCCTGTGAAGTGACTCCCCTGCAGGTGGGGAGCCAGGAGCTAGAACTGGTATCCTTACCTTAACCCACTGCGCTACCGCCCGGCCCCCTAAAATTAAGATTTCAAAGTGAATGTTGAGGTCTGGTAAAATAACTTACTTGGATTGTGTGTTGCTTTGTCATGTGTGAGACCCAGACTCAAACCCAACCCTCACCACATTGAAGGAAGCTTTGGCGCTGTGGTGTCTCTCTCTCTCTCCGTTTCTTCCCCTCTCTGTCTTACTCTTTCCATCTTTATAGTTAATAAATAAAGTTTATGTTGAGTGGTCTGGAGGGCACCACAGTGACTGTGGCACTGGACTTTCTTCTTCTTCTATTTATTTATCTATTTATTTATTTGCCTCCAGGGTTAGCGCTGGGGCTCGGTGCCTGC
This sequence comes from Erinaceus europaeus, assembly GCF_950295315.1. Lineage (NCBI taxonomy): Eukaryota > Metazoa > Chordata > Mammalia > Eulipotyphla > Erinaceidae > Erinaceus > Erinaceus europaeus. The sequence continues at coordinate 53,771,434 of NC_080172.1, forward strand.
ACCACAAATCCACTGCTCCTGAAGGCTGTTTTTCTTTCCTTGTTTGCTGACCTTGTTGGTTTGTTTTTTTTTTTAAATATTTTATTTATTTATTTTCCCTTTTGTTGCCCTTGTTGCTTTTTATTGTTGTAGTAATTATTGTTATTATTGATGTTATCATTGTTGTTGGATAGGACAGAGAGAAATGGAGAGAGGAGGGGAAGGCAGAGAGGGGGAGAGAAAGACAGACACCTGCAGACCTACTTCACCACTTGTGAAGCGACTCCCCTGCAGGTGGGGAGTCGGGGGCTTGAACCTGGATCCTTATGCCGGTCCTTGTGCTTTACGCCACATGCACTTAACCCGCTGCACTACCGCCCGACCTCCAGCACTGGACTTTCAAGCATGAGATTCCCAGTTCAGTCCCTGGCATTGCCTGTGCTAGAGTGATGCTCTAGTTCTCCTTTTTTCTATTATTAATAAGTCTTCCCAGGGCTGGGAGGTGGTGCACCCAGTTAAGAGCACATAGTACTAAGCACAAAGACCCACTCAAGGTCATTGATCTGAGTTCCAGCGCTCAGCTCCCCCCCACCTGCAGGGAGGCTGCCTGCCAAGCAGATCTGCGGTGTCTATCTTTAAGGGATATCTATCTTTCTCTCTCCCTCCCCTCTTTTTTTTTTTTTTTTTAAACAGAGCACTATTTAGCTCTGGCTTATGGTGGTGCAGGGGCTTGAACTTGGGACTTTGGAGCCTCAAACACCAGAGTCTGTTTGCATAACCATTATTCTATCTACCCTCCTCCCTCTCTCTCCCCTCTCAATTTCTCTCTGTCCTTTCTAATAAAATGAGGTGAGAGAAAGATAGAAGAAAATAAAAGAGGAAAAAATAAATCTTCCCCACCTACACAAGGAAAGCTTCAGGAGCTGGAAAGCAAGTGCTGCAGGTGTCTCTCTCCCTTCCTCTCTTCCTCTCTCCTCTCTCAACTTCTCCCCCCCCCCCATGGTTACTGCTGGGGCTTGGTGCCTGCACTACAAATCAACTGTTCCTGGAGTCCATTTTTTCCCTTTTGTTGTCCTTGTTTATATTGTTGTTATTGCTGTCGTTGTTGGATAGGACAGAGAGAAATGGAGAGAGGAGGAGAAGACAGAGAGGGAGAAAGAAAGATAAGACACCTGCAGACCTGCTTCACCTGAAGCGACCCCTCTGTAGGTGGGGAGCCCGGGGCTTGAACAGGGAGCCCTATGTGCTTCGAGCCATGTGCACTTAACCCACTGGGCTACCACCTGGCTCCCCCCCCCTCAACTTCTATCTGTTCTATCAAATAAGGAAATAAATTAATTAATTAATGAAATGGCTGCCCAGAGTGGTGGATTTGTCATGCAGGCCCCAAGATCCAACCATAACTCTAGTGGCAATAAAAAACAAAACAAAGCAAAAATCCTCTAAAAATGTTAAAAGAGGTAGTCCGGCGTTAACATAGTCAGTTAAGCGCACGTGGCACAAAGCACAAGGACTGGCAAAAGGATCCCAGTTCGAACCCCCGGCTCCCCACCTGCAGGGGAGTCGCTTCACAAGTAGTGAAGCAGGTCTGCAGGTGTCTATCTTTCTCTCCCCCTCTCTGTCTTCCCCTCCTCTTTCCGTTTCTCTCTGTTCTCTCCAACAACAACAATAATAACTACAACAATAAAACAAGGGCAACAAAAGGGAATAAATAAATAAAAATAAAAATTAATTTAATTAAAGTGAAAAAATGGCCACTGGGAGTGGTGGATTCATTGTGCAGGCACCACCCCCAGTGATAAACTTAGTGGAAAATTTTAAAATAATAAATACATAAATACATAAATACAATTGGCAAAATAGCTCACCTGGATAGTGTACTCAACCCAAGTTTGAGCCTGGCCTCCACTGCATTGAATAAAACCGTTGCTACAGCCACTTTCATTCCCTCTCTCTGCTTCTCTGCCTCTATCTAAAAATAACACTAATAATGGGTGTCCTGGTAGTGGCACACCCAGTTGAGCACAAAGTACCATGCCAAGGACCCAGATTCAAGCCCCTGGTACCCACCTGCAGGGAGGAAGCTTCATGGTGGTGAAGCAGGTGGTCCAAAGGTATCTCTCTTTTCTTCTCTATCTCCCATTCCCTTTCAATTTCTCTCTGATTCTATCCAGGAAAGAAGAAAGGGAAGAGGGACCGGGCCTTAGTGCAATGGGTTAAGTGCACATGGCGTGAAGCACAAGGACTGGCGTTAAGAATCCCAGTTTATGCATGTACAATCTATTGTATTTACTGTTGAATGTAAAACATTAATTCCCCAATAAAGAAATAAATAAATAAAAAAGAATCCCAGTTTAGGGGGTCGGGCTGTGGCGTAGTGGGTTAAGTGCACGTGGCGCAAAGCGCAAGGACCGTGGGGATCCCGGCGTGGGGATCCCGGTTCGAGCCCCCTACTCCCTACCTGCAGGGGAGTCGCTTCACAGGCAGTGAAGCAGGTCTGTAGGTTCTATCTTTCTCTCCCCCTCTCTGTCTTCCCCTCCTCTTTCCATTTCTCTCTGTCCTGTCCAACAACGGACAATATCAACAATGGTAGTGATGATAACCACAGATCGGTGGATTCTTGGTGCAGGCACCTAGCCCAGCAATGACCCTGGCGGAAAAAAAAAAAGAATCCCAGTTTGGGGTCAGGTGGTAGAGCAGCGGGTTAAGCACACTTGGCGCGAAGTGCAAGGCCCCGTGTAAGGATCCCAGTTCTAGCCCCTGGATCTCCACCTGAAGGGGAGTCGCTTCATGCTGGTGCTCACGTGGGTGGCCCCACAACCTAAGTAGCTGCTGGCTTTCCTATCACCGATTCAAGGGATGCGTGTGATGCAGAAGGAAATGCCAGGAGAAATTCAAGTATGAACTTCCACTTTATTCAGAAAAGGTCAAGGCTTATATAGCAAGGTGGGACAAAGAACATTTTTCACATATGTCAGTAATCACAAGTTTTCAAAAGGTCGGTACCCCTGTGGTGGGGAGGGCTAAGGAATGACCAGAATTGATGAGATACAAAAAGGTCAAAACAATTAGTTTCCATGAGGCAAGAAATGTTAATTATCTAAAGATGTTAAGAGAAACATAGTTGTTAAATCAGCAGAGTGTGATTAAAGCAGAGAATGGCAGAGTATTGATGTAAGTAAGCCATGATGATCAAAGAACCGGGAAGAGGTGTGTGAGGGTCTCATTGTTATGTTACTGGCAAGGCAGTGTGACAGAGTATTCAAGCAGGCAACCATTTGGTTTGTAGCAGGGGAGTGAGCTAAGTGTTAGAAGTTGCACGCCTCTGTGAAGCCTGGGAGACTGACAAAAGGGAACTAAGTCAGGAAAACGTTTCCCACCAAGCTGTATCCCTGAAAGGGAGAGACTGACAGGTGTGATTTCTTTTCAGACCTCCACCTCAAGGATGAGAGAGTTCCCGTATGCTCTACCATGCTTTTACATAATCCCACAGCTTCACAGGCGGTGAAGCAGGTCTGCAGGTGTCTGTCTTTCTCTTCCCCTCTCTGTCTTCCCCATCTCTCTCCATTTCAACTCTGTTCTATCCAACAACAGCAGCAGCAATGACAATAATAACAACTACAACAACAAGATTAATAACAAGGGCAACAAAATGGGAAAAAATGGTCTTTAGGAGCAGTAGAATTGTAGTGCAGGCACTGAGCCCCAGCAATAACCCTGTGGGCAAAATAAATAAATAAATAAATAAATAAATAAATAAGGGGTCGGGCGGTAGTGCAGCAGGTTAAGTGCACGTGGTGTAAAGCGCAAGGACCAGCATGAGGATCCCAGTTAGAGCCCCAGGATCCCCAGCTGCAAGGAACGTCACTTCACAGGCTGTGAAGCAGGTTTGCAGGTGTCTATATCTTTCTCTCCCCCTGTCTTCCCCTCTTCTCTCAATTTCTCTCTGTCGTATCCAACAACAACAGCAATGCAACTATAACGCAACAAAAGGGCAACAAACAGTGGGAAAAATGGGCTCCAGGAGCAGTGGATTCAGAGTACAGGCACCGAGCCCCAGCAATAACCCTGAAGGCAAAAAATTAATTAATTAATTAAAATTAAAGAAACAGGATGGGTCCAAGTGGTGGTGCACCAGGTTGTACATTATATACAGTACACAAGGACTGGTGTTCAAAATCCCTGTTGCCACCTGCTAGGGGAGGCTTCACTAGAAGTGGAGCACTGATGCAGGCATCTCTCTCTAGCTTTCTGTACAAGTACCGCGCGCTAACCAACTGCGCCACTGGAGCTCCTCTCTCTAGATTTCTAGCCCCTCTCTCCCCCTTAATTTCTCTGTCCTAACAAATAAATGAATAAATTTAAAAAGAAAACAGAAAGAAGAGACACCACAGCATCACTTATGAGGTCTGTGCAGATCTGTCTTTGCATGGTGCTCCCGTGTGGTGGTCAGGGGCTCAAATTTGGGTCCTCAGACATGGTGAAGTATGCACTGTAAGGGGTGAGCCATTTTCTGACCTCCCAGGAATTATTATTTATTTATTTATTTACTTACTTACTTACTTATTTATTTTTACCAGAGCATTGCTCAGCTCTGGATTATGATAGTGCAGGAGACTGAGCCTGGGAATTTGGAGCCTCAGGCTGGGGGTCTCTTTGCATAACCATAATGCTGTCTACCCCACCCACTCCAAGGAATTCTCAATTTTAATAAATTCTAATTTACCATCCATTCTCATATGGTTAGCCTTTTCTTTCTTTCTTTCTTTACTTCTTTCTTTTTTTCGCCTCCAGGGTTATTGCTGGGGCTCGATGTCTGTGCTACTAACCCACTGCTCCTGGAGGCCATTTTTCCCATTTTGTTGCCCTTGTTGTTGTTGTTGTTGTTGCCATTGCTGCTATTGCTGGATAGGACAGAGAGAAATGGAGAGAGGAGGGGAAGACAGAGAGGGGGAGAGAAAGACAGACACCTGCAGACCTGCTTCACTGCCTGTAAAGTGACCCCCCGCAGATATTATTGTTGTTATTGACATCAATAACAACAACAATAAAAAACAACAAGGACAACAAAAGGAAAAATAAATACAATATAAAAATATATTATTTAAAAATAAACAAATAAAGGAAATTTGCATATTGTATGAGGCTAGGGATCGAAGTTGATGTTTCCTCATACAGATATTCACCACCTATTGAAAATATTTTCCCGGAGGGGCAGTGGTGCACTCAGCACACATGTTAATAAGCACAAGGACCCAGGTTCAAGTCCACACTCCCCACTTGCAGGGGGGATGCTCCACAAGCAGTGAAACAGTTCTCAGATGTCTCTTTCTCTTTCATACTCTCTACCTTCCCCTCCCCTCTCAACTTCTTTCTGTTCTATTCAGAGAACACTAATGAAATCCAGATTTCAGCAATGAAATCTTATTCTTTTTGTTTGTTTGCTTGTTTGTCTTGTTTTTAGCCAGAGCACTGCTCAGCTATGGTTTATGGTGGAGGGGATTGAATCTGGGACTTTGGAGCCTCAGGCATGAGACTTGGAAATCCTATTCTTAGTGCATTTGAACACCTCCCAACATCTGCCTTTCACTCCACTCCTTCTCCCTGGCAGCCATCCACCAGTGTCTACGCCTTCCAACTCCACGTATGTTTCACTCAGATCAGCCACCTCGGTTCCAAAGTGCCACCTAGAATGCCCCCAGATACCTCCAAAGCCTTAGGATGGGAAGCAAATCCACTGCTTTCTGCTAAACACTACTAAACATTTATTATTATTTGAGGCTGGCAGTAGCACACATGTTGTGGTAGCACACATGATGCAATGCTCAAAGATCTTGGGTTCAAACTCTTGTCTCCACCTATGGAAGGAAAGTTTCATATTGGTTAAGTAGTGCTGTTTGCCTCTTTTTTAAAAAAATTTTTTTTACCAGAGCACTGCTCAGCTCTGGCTTATGATGGTGCAGAGACTGAATCTGGGACTTGAGAGTCTTAGGCTATCTATCCCTCTCCTTATTTTATTTATTTAATTAATTGCATAGAGACAGAGAAATTGAAAGAGTAGGTGGAGATAGTGAGGGAGAGAGACAGAGAGACACCAGCAGCCCTGTTTCACCACTTGTGAAGCTTCCCCCCTGCAGGTGGGGACCAGGGGCTTAAACTTGGGTCCTTGTGCACTGTAATGTGTGCACTCAACCAGGCATGCCACCACCCACCCACCCCCGCCCCCCACCTTGGTTTTCCTTTTTAAAAAAATTTTTTTTTGTTATCTTTATTTATTGGATAAAGACAGCCAGAAATCAAGAGGGAGGGGTTGATAGAGAGGAAGACACCACAGCCCTGCTTCACCACTTGTAAAGTCCCCCCCCCCCCCCCCCCCCGCAGGTGAGGACCAGGGGCTCAAACCCAAGTCCTTGCTCATTGTAATATATGTGCTCAACCAGGTCCACCACCACCTGGCCCCCTCTTTCTTTTTCTCTTTTTTTAAAAAATTTTTATTTATCAAAAGGAAAAACTGGGAGTCAGGTGGTAGCACAGTGAGTTAAGCTCAGGTAGCGCAAAGCACAAGGACCAAGGTAAGGATCCCCGTTCGAGCCCCTGGCTCACCACCTACAGGGGAGTCGCTTCACAGATGGTGAAGCAGGTCTGCAGGTGTCTTTCTCTCCCCCCTCTGTCTTCCCCTCCTCTCTCCATTTCTCTCTGTCCTATCCAACAATCACGACATCAACAATAATTACAACAATAAAAAAAAAAAAAGGGCAACTAAAGGTAATAAATATTAAAAAAAAAAAAAAAAAAAGGTACAACTCCACACAATTCCCACCACCAGAACTCTGTTATGGGGAATTGTGAGGCTGAGGTTGAGCATGGTGTGGACCATCTATTGAAAAGCGGGTGCCTGAAAGTACAGCCACCTCGTCAGTCTCCCCCACCTTGGTCGAGCAGGGGAAGGCCTTGGCTTTCCAGGTTTAGTCTCCCCCGCCCACGCGGGCCCCACATCCTCTCTATGTTAGCACAAAAGTTCACTTCCTTGTTCTCAAACCATTTGGTCCACTTACCCAAGGTTACTGGAAAGACCCTCACCATTTCCTGTTTCCCCGCTCTCCTGACCATATATTGTGTAAACAAGTAACTGTCTCTGAAGACCCCCAGCGGTCCCCTCCTCCCTTAACATTCCTGACCATATCAGGCTAGGCCATAGCTGCCCTGTTCTTCCCCCTACGCTAACCTATAAAAACCCTTGCTTGCCATACAATAAACCACTACTAATAGGCAAATAGTGTCCTGGGGTGATCCTTGACTTCCTCTCTTGCCTTGATCCAGCTGGTATTCACCCCTGCTGCCCTTGGTACGACCCCTTCAGCCCCCTCCTCTAGTGTGCAACAGAGTGGGTCAGCTGACTCAGTCGAATTGAGAATCGGGGTCCTGACACTCTGTATCCCATTCCCTCCCCTGACAGCTCTCCTATTCTTGGTCTTTCTCATCACTTTGCTGCGCGGCTCAGCGTGGCCCAGACCCACTTCCTCGGGGGGAGGCACCCACGACGGCAGGACCCAGGACCACCAGCTTGGCCTCCAGCTGCCCACCCGTGCGCCTTCCCAGGCAGCACCACAGAGGTGCCACCCTGCCAGCAACACTCACTCCCCTGTGCTCTCCTTTATCTCTCTGGGAGTATGGACCAAGGGACATTATGGGGTGCAGAAGGTGGAAGGTCTGGCTTCTGTAATTGCTTCCCCACTGGACATGGGTGTTAATGGGTTGATTCCTCCACCTTTTAAAAAATATATATTTGATTTAGTCCCCCTTTGTTGCCCTTGCTTTATTGTTGTAGTTATTATTGTTGTTGTTATTGATGTTGTTGTTGTTGGATAGGGCAGAGAGAAATGGAGAGAGGAGGGGAAAACAGAGAGGGGGAGAGAAAGACACCTGCAGACCTGCTTCACCACCTATGAAGCGACTCCCCTGCAGGTGGGGAGCCTGGGGTCCAACCAGGATCCTTATAGGATCCTTACTGCGTTTTGCACCACCCACACTTAATCCATTGTGCTACCGCCCAACTCCCCCCCCCCCCCCGCCTTTTTTTGTTTTAACCAGAGCACTGAGTAGCACTGGGTTTTTTTGTTTTGTTTTGTCTTGCTTTGTTTTCTTGTCTCCAGGGTTATCGCTGGAGCTCAGTGCCAGAACTACGAATCCACTGCTCCTGCAGGACATTTTTCCCATTCTGTTGCCCTTGTTGCTGCCCTTACTATTATTGTTGTCATTGTTGTTGCTGTTGAATAGAATAGAAAGAAATCAAGAGAGGAAGGGAGACAGAGAACGGAGAGAAAGACACCTGCAGACCTACTTCACCCCGTGAAGTGACCTCCCTGCAGGTGGGGAGCCGGGGGCTTGAACCAGCATCCATACACCAGTCCTTGTGCTTCGTGCCATGTGCGCTTAACCCTCTGCACTACTGCCCGACCCCTCTTTTTGATTACAGTGTTTTTTTTAAATATATAAACACCTGAAGACCTGCTTCACCACCTGTGAAGCAACTCCCCCTGCAGGTGGGGAACCAGGGGCTCAAACCGGAATTCTTATGCCAGTCCTTGTGCTTCGTGCCACGTGTGCTTAACTTGCTGCACTACCACCCAACTCCCCGACCCCCACCCCTTTTAAAGATTTTATTTATTTATTAATGAGAAAGATAGGAGGACATAACTCTGGAACATATGCTGCTGGGCATCAAACTCAGGACCTCATGTTTGAGAGTCCAGTGCTTTATGTCCACTGCACCACCTCTCCAGCCATGAGTAGCTCCTGTTTTATGGTGGTGCAGGAGATTGAACTTGGGACTTCAGTATGAAGCCTCTGGTACAAGAGTTTCTGCGTAACCATTATGTTGTCTATCCCTACCCTGTCTCTCTACTGGGGGCCAGCCCCAGCAGGTTACTAGGGTATCCTGAATGAGGAAGGGCGTCGGCGAAGAATGAAGAATGAGAGACGAGCGAGTTGATGCTGAATCAAGCTTAAGCAGACATTTCTGTCATACTTAAGCAGAACTTTATTTTTATAATCTCATAAGGCTTAGATCATTAAAACAAAAATCACCAAGGTATAGACTACTGGAAAAAAATCACCAAGGTTTTAGTCACTAATAGAAAAATCACCAAGGCTTTGATTATTAAAACAAAAATCACCAAATAAGAACAGCACAGGTAGGGAACACCTCCTGCTTTGTGGAACATTCACATTCCAGGGGCACTTTTCTCCCTAGAGATCACATCATAGTTTCTATGTTTTCTGTTATTCCTGTACCTGTGTGCTAGGCAAATGTCCTATTGATTAAGATTAATATTCTGGGAGTCGGGCTGTAGTGCAGCGGGCTAAGCGCAGGTGGCGCAAAGCACAAGGACCGGCATAAGGATCCCGGTTCGAACCCCGGCTCCCCACCTGCAGGGGAGTCACTTCACAGGCGGTGAAGCAGGTCTGCAGGTGTCTATCTTTCTCTCCTCCTCTCTGTCTTCCCCTCCTTCTCTCAATTTCTCTCTGTCCTATCCAACAACGACAACAACAATAATAACTACAACAATAAAACAACAAGGGCAACAAAAGGGAATAAATAAATAAAATAAATTTTTTAAAAAGATTAATATTATACCTGTATGTTTGTGCCATTCTCTTGCCCCTATGCATCAGAAGCTGTTGGGAAATTGTGAGGATGTGGTTGAGCTCGGCAGGACTCACAAAGCACCCTGCATTCCTGATACTATGGCCTATCTACATAATCATTGTTTTGCCTAAAAGATCCCCACCCATTCCATTCCTTTGATCTGTCTTCTTTCTACCCTCAAGACCCTCCCTGCCAGCAGGGTAGTATTAATCTTACCAGTTAAGACCCTCGCAACAGTTGCTAAGGAAGTTTCTACCTTCCCAGCCCTTTTTGCCTTTCTCTGCCCCTTTCCTAGCCATTTCTGTTTCCAACTTGCCACTTCTGGGTCTACCCTTTAAAAGCCTTGGCTTTCTGATCAATAAAGTTATTGCATTGCCTTGCCACCACAACAAACTTGGTTCATGAGTCATCTCCCTCGCGTCACTGAGTAGCAGCCCAGGATGGCTCCAGTTGAGTTCTCTCCAACCCAGAGTATGCACCCGGAAAGAGGCACCCCCACGCTAGTCCAGCAAGAAGCCAATGGTTCATAGAAATTTCAAGCTTGGGAGTTGGGCAGTAGCGCAGTGGGTTAAGCACACGTGGCACAAAGCCCCAGGACTGGCGTGAGGATCCCGGTTCGAGCCCCCGGCTACCCACCTGCAGGGGAGTTGCTTCACAGGCGGTGAAGCAGGTTTGCAGGTGTCTATCTTTCTCTCCTCTCTGTCATCCCCTCCCCTCTCCATTTCTCTCTGTTCTATCCAACAATGATGATATCAACAGCAATAATAACTACAACAACAATAAAAACACGGGCAACAAAAATGAAATAAATAAAGTTCAAGCTTGTTATGTTTCTAGGGGCCTTAAACAAATTGAGCAGCCCATTTTTCATAAAATCTCTTCCACTGTTTGATCAAGGAGTTTTGTTTTGTTCCTTATTGAGAAGGCATCAAGGTGGTGCTGACCTGGCCAGCCTTTCCATAAAGTTAAAAGCTCTCTAGCTGGAATCCATCTTCTGTGTATGCTCACTATGTGACCTAGGTTCTTGTGTACTATTCCTGCATAAGGAAGTGGGAGCATAGTGGTGGGTGGTAGATTAAAAGGCCCACTGTATCTAGGCAGGTACCATAACTTTCCATTAATTAATTATGCTATGTAAGGTGGCCCTTCCACTGTGGGAACCACCAATCTTTCTCTATATTTTAGGGGGAATACTAAAGGAAGTGATGCAGATAAAGGGGGAAACTTTTTTTTTCCTATTGGAGCCTCCTGAAAAATTCTGCATTACTGATATTGCTTGTTCCATTATGATCAATCTTACAGAGTACAGTGCAGGTTTTGTCATTATTTTTGTCACTGGTCAGTCTCTGAGCCTGGCTATAAATATTATTAAGACGACACAGAGCTTAATCCCAAGCCCTATGCATGGCAAAAGGCAAGATGGTTTCAGTTTGGCCTGGAGAGTCCAGCCGTGCTGAACTTCCTGCAAAGCTGGTACCGTGTCCAGCAGCTCGCATGGCGGCACCTGCACCATTTCTCTGCCTTTCTCTCTCTCTTTTAAGATTTTATTTATTAATGAGAAAGATAAGAGAAGAAAGAGAAAGAGCCAGTCATCACTGGTACATATGCTGCCTGGGATTGAACTCAGGACCTCCTGCTTGAGAACCCAATGTCTTATCTCTAACCCTAATGTGCCATCTCCCAGACCACTCTCTCTGCCTCTCTATCCTCCCTTCCCCTTTTGATTTCTCTCTGTCTCTATCCAATAAACAAATAATTTTTAAAAATTATGGGTGGGGGTAGATGGCATAATCACTAAGCCATATGCCAGGGTGTCCACCAGTGCATCTTTTTTTTTTTTTTTTTTAAAGTCCTGGGTCAGGTACATCTTTTTTTAAATTTTTTTTTATATTTATTTTATTTATTTATTCCCTTTTGTTGCCCTTGTTGTTTTATTGTTGTAGTTATTATTGTTGTTGTTGTTGGATAGGACAGAGAGAAATGGAGAGAGGGAGGGGAAGACAGAGAGGAGGAGAGAAAGATAGACACCTGCAGACATGTTTCACCGCCTATGAAGCGACTCCCCTGCAGGTGGGGAGCTGGGGTTGGAACCGGGATCCTTACGCCGGTCCTTGTGCTTTGCGCCACCTGCGCTTAGCCCGCTGCACTACAGCCCGACTCCCCCACCAGTGCATCTTAAACCATAAAGGAATGAACCAGAAAAGGTCCAGTGGTAGCCACCAGGTTAAGCGCACATAGTGTGAAGGCTGCCACCAGGGTTATTGCTGGGGTTTGGTACCGGCACTATGAATCCACAGCTCCTGGTGGCAATTTTTCCTTTTTTTTTTTCTTCTTTCTATATTATTATTTTTTTCTTTATTGGGGGACTAAAGTTTTACATTTGACAGTAAATATAATAGTTTTACATATTTAATATTTCTCATTTTCCCCCACTAGGTCCTCTGTATTATTATTAGTTGACAGGACAGAGCGAGAGATAGAGGGAAAGAGAAAGACACCTACAGAGCTGCTTCACTGCTCATGTAGCATCCACCCTGCAGGTGAGGAACGGAGGCTCAAACCCAGATCCAGGCACATAGTGATATGTGCACTTAACTGAGTGCACCACCACCCGGCCCCTCTCTCTCCCTCTCGATTTCTGTCTGCCCTATCAAATAAAGTAGAAGAAGAAAAAAAAGTGGTTAAAAAAAAAAAAGCCACCTCTGGGAGGTGGTTCAGTGGATAAAGCATTAGACTCTCAAGCATGAGGTCCTGAGTTCAATCCCCAGCAGCACATGTACCAGAATGCTGTCTGGTTCTTTCTCTCTTTTCTCCTGTCTTTCTTATTAATAAATAAAACATTATAAAAAATAAAGAAGAAAAAAAAGGAAAAAATGGCTGCTGAACGCCATAGATTCATAACCCTGGCGGCAAAAAATAAAATAAAGTATGACGCTCTTCTTCCAGTTGAGCCATTGCCCCAGGCACTGGACAAAACAGCATTTTTTAGAAATATTTACTTGGGAGTCGGGCTGTAGCGCAGCGGGTTAAGCGCAGGTGGTGCAAAGCACAAGGACCGGCATAAGGATCCCGGTTCGAACCCCGGCTCCCCACCTGCAGAGGAGTCGCTTCACAGGCGGTGAAGCAGGTCTGCAGGTGTCTATCTTTCTCTCCTCCTGTCTTCCCCTCCTCTCCATTTCTCTCTGTCCTAAAAAAAAAAAAAAATTTGCTTATTTATTCCCTTTTGTTGCCCTTGTTGTTTTATTGTTGTAGTTATTATTGTTGTCATTGTTGTTGGATAGGACAGAGAGAAATGGAGAGAGGAGGGGAAGACAGAGAGGGGAAGAGAACAATAGACACCTGCAGACCTGCTTCACAGCTTGTGAGGCGACTCCCCTGCAGGTGGGGAGCCAGGGGCTACAACCGGGATCCTTACACTGGTCCTTGTGCTTTGTGCCACGTGTACTTAACCCGCCGCACTACCGCCCAACTCCCCAAATTATTATTTTTTAAAAAATATTTAATATATTTATTCATGAGGAATGATAGGAAGAGAGAAAAAAGAAACAGCTATCACTCTGGTACATGTGCTACCGGGGATTGAACTCTGTACCTCATGCTTGAGAGTCCCACACTTTATCCACTGAACCACTCCTGAAATACACTGGGTTTAAATTATTAAAGCATTTCTTTATATATATACTTATTTATTTCCTTTCTGTTGCCCTCGTGTTTTTATTGTTGTAGTTATTATTGTTGTTGATGTCGTCGTTGTTGGATAGGACAGAGAAAATGGAGAGAGGAGGGGAAGACAGAGAGGGGGAGAGAAAGAGAGACACCTGCAGACCTGCTTCACCACCTGTGAAGCGACTCCCCTGCAGGTGGGGAGCCAGGGGCTCAAACCAGGATCCTTACGCCAGTCCTTCCGCTTTGCGCCACATGCGCTTAACCGGCTGCACTAAGGCCCCACTCTCTATCAAAGCATTGCTAACAATTTTTTTTTTTGGCCTCCAGGGTTATTGCTGGGGCTCAGTGCCCGCACCATGAATCCACTGCTCCTGGAGGCCATTTTCCCCCCTTTTGTTGTCCTTGTTGTTGTAGCCTTGTTGTGGTTATTATTGTTATTGTTGATGTTGTTCGTTGTTGGGTAGGACAGAGAGAAATGGAGAGAGGAGGGAAAGACAGAGGGGGAGAGAAAGATAGACACCTGCAAACCTGCTTCAGGGCTGTGAAGCGACTCCCCTGCTGGTGGGGGGGCTCAAACCGGGATCCTTACACAGGTCCTTGCATTTTGGCGCCAAGTGCACTTAACCCGCTGCGCTACTGCCTGACTCCTAAAAATAACTTTTTTAAAAATACTAAGTTACCTACAACTTTAAGCCAGATATATGAGAATCAAAGATATCGTTATTAGTAAGCATCATTGAATGACATAAAGCATGATGAGGACAAATATGAGGTAAATATAGTATTTAGTATTGGAAGGGGAGGGGAGGGGAGGGGAGAGAAGGGAAGGAAAGGGAAGGGGTTCTCAAAGAAAACCAAGTTCCCAACTAACTTGGCTATAATAATAATCTATTGCCTTTAAAACGTTAAGACCACAAGGAACTTACCCCATTCTCATTTTTAATTTTTTAAATTAATTTATTATTGGATAGAGACAGAGAGCAACTGAGTGGGAAAGGGGAGATAGAGAGGGAGAGAGACAGAGAGACACCTGCAGCCCTGCTTCACCACTTGTGAAGCTTTCCCCCTGCAGGTGGGGACCCCATTCTCCTTAAAATTCGTATTTCTCGGGAGTCGGGCTGTAGCGCAGCGTGTTAAGCGCAGGTGGCGCAAAGCACAAGGATCCCGGTTCGAACCCCGGCTCCCCACCTGCAGGGGAGTCGCTTCACAGGCGGTGAAGCATGTCTGCAGGTGTCTATCTTTCTCTCCTCCTCTCTGTCTTCCCCTCCTCTCTCCGTTTCTCTCTGTCCTATCCAACAACGACGGCAACAACAATAATAATAACTACAACAATAAAACAACAAGGGCAACAAAAGGGAATAAATAAAATATTTAAAAAAAAAAACTAAAAAAAAAAATTCGTATTTCTCCCAGTCCCGAACCTCTAGGACTTTGCAGGCTCGCTCTGGGTCCGCCTGTATCCCTGGCTGTTGGGAGATGGAGGTCAAAAGAGGCCCCCGGGGGTTCCTGGGGTAGCTCGGTGTGCCAAGGGCAAAGTGCTCAGAGAGACAGGACAGTCAGCTCTGGGAAAAGCCTCAAAGGAAAATTCGTTTGTTGAAAGAAAAAACAGGTAGATATAGGCCATAACTCGGGGAGAAAGGTTTTGGGGTATCCATTAACCCAAGCACAGAGCAACACAACGCACAGTTACATTTTTACCAACAGACTGTTTGATCATTAAGCTTTACAATGTACATTTTTCTGGAGGTAAATTGCAGGCACTTTAGAGCAGGAGAGAGGAAAATCTGAGACAGCTTGAGCAATTAAGATGTTTGCTGGGATTTTAAAGTTAACACAGTAATCCATGGATTTTAATTAAAGAAGGAAAGGGGGGGGGAGATGGCATGTGTAGAAAGGCACCCATGTCCAGGGGTCCAGCCATCATAAATTCCAGTGACAGGGGGAACCAGCCCTTTTCTCGACCTAAAGGGAGAGTTGGGGGTCAACCAACTTGGATCTCATGGAAACAGTGGCCTGGACTTTCTGGGACAGTGGGCCCATTCTCCCACAGGGCTTTGCTTGTATTTCTTGATGCCTCTTTTCTTGATCCCTTACCCTGTTATACTGCCTCTAATGGCCTCAACTAAATCAGTGCTACCAGTAGGGAGATGGGTGGTGGCACAGTGGGTTAAGCGCACATGGGCCAAAGTGCACAGACTGTCATCAGGATCAATGCTACCAATGTCACTGTCCCAAGTTATGTTGCCTCTGCTTTCTTACTTCAGATTGTATCCAGAGAGGGCACACCTGAGATGTCAACCTTCCAACTCCAATAACCCAACACCAAGTTGCAGATGCTAGTATATGACTCCATCCTGAACTCCTTGGGCAGAAGACCTCACCCATGTGTCCTGGAACCAATAAATAAGTAAATATTTTAAATTTTAAAAAGTGAGAGAAGTGGAGATAGCATAATGATTATGCAAAAAGACTACCATGCCTGAGGTTCCAACATCTCAAGTTCTATCCCCAGCACCGCTGTAAGCCAGAGTTGAGCAGTACTCTGACAATATATATATCTGAAGCTAGGCAGTGGTGCACCAGGTTAAATGCACATAGTACAAAGTGCAAGGATCCACGCAAGGATCTCAGTTTGAGCCCCCAGCTCCCCACATGCAGGGGGCCCAGCTCACAATCGGTGCAGCAGGTCTTCAGGTGCCTATCTTTCTATCTCTTCAACCCCTCTCAATTTCTCTCTGTCCTATCAAAAAAAAAAAAAAAAAAAAGGCCACAGGAGCAGTGGATTCAAGAGCCCAGTGATAATGCTGGAGGCAAATAAATAAATATCGGCCAGCAAGATAGCTCATTTGGCAAGGTACCTGTTTTGTCATACATGCTCATACAAGTTCAAACCTGACCCCACTGCACTGGAGGACACTTTGCTGCTGTGGTATCTCTTTTTTTTTTTTTTTAAGTATTTATTCCCTTTTGTTGTCCTTGTTTTTTTTTTTTATTGGTGTAGTTATTATTGTTGTTGTTATTGATGTCGTCATTGTTGGATAGGATAGAGGGAAATGGAGAAAGGAGGGGAAGATAGAGAGGGGAAGAGAAAGACACCTGCAAACCTGCTTCCCTGCCTGTGAAGTGACTCTCCTGCAGGTGGAGAGCCGGGGCTTGAACTGGGATCCTTACTCTGGTCCTTGCGCTTTGCACCACCTCGGCTTAACCCGCTGCACTACTGCCCGACTCCCTCTTTTTTTAAAAAAGCATTTTTAAATTTTTATTTTCCCTTTTGTTGCCTTTGTTTACTATTGCTGTAGTTACTGGATAGGACAGAGAAAAATGGAGAGAGGAGGGGAAGACAGAGAGGGGGAGAGATAGACACCTGCAGACCTGCTCCACTGCTTGTGAGGTGAGCCCCCTGCAGTTGGGGAACCAGGGGCTCGAACTGGGATCCTTGAGCCAATCTCTCTCTTTTTAAGATTTACTGGGGTGGGGGGGGGGCAGGCAGTAGTGCAGCAGGTCAAGTGCACATGGCATGAACGAAAGGACCTGCAAAAGGATCCTGGTCAGAGCCCCCGGCTCCCCACCTGCAGGGGAGTCGCTTCACAGGCGGTGAAGCAGGTCTGCAGGTGTCTGTCTTTCTCTCCCCGTCTTCCCCTCCTCTCTCCATCTCTCTCTGTCCTATCCAATGACATCAGTAACTACAACAGTAAACAAGGGCAACAAAAGGGAAAATAAATAAATATAAAAAAAATTACTTATTTATCAGTGAGAGAGATGGGAAAGAGAGAGAGAGAACCAGAGCATCATTCTGGCACATGTGATACAAGGGATAGAACTTGGGACCTCAGGCTTTGAGAGTCCATACCTTTATCCACTGTGCCACCTGCCAGCTTAATTTATTTTATTTTTTTAAATATATTTTTTAGGATTGTATTTATTTATGAGAAAGATAGGGAGAGAGAGAAAGGACCAGACATCACTCTGGCACATGTGCTGCTGGGGATTGAACTCGGGACCTCATGCTTGAGAGTCCAAAGATTTACCACTGCGCCACCTCCCAGACCACTATTTATTTTACTCCTAGTCCCTACATGCAGAGGGGAAGCTTCACAAGTGGTCATGCAGTGCTGCAGGTATATCTATCTGCTCTCCCTCCCCTATCAATTTCTCTCTGTGCTCTCAGGCAGAAGTTGAAAAACAAGATCAGAAGAGAAAACACAAGTAGAACCTGAAATGGAATTGGAGTATTGCACCAAAGTAAAAGACTCTGGGGTGGGTGGGTGGGGAGAATACAGGTCCATGAAGGATGATAAATGACATAGTGGGGGTTGTATTGTTAAATGGGAAACTGGAGAATGTTATGCATGTACAAACTATTGTATTTACTGTTGAATATAAAACATTAATTCCCCAATAAAGAAATAAATTTAAAAAATTTTTCTCTCTGTGCTTAATTAATTTAGTGATCTTTTAGTCCATTCATGGTGCTCATCCCTCCAGCTAAGGGGGGAGGTCCCCTTCTCCCCAGGGCAGAGGTCTGCAGTGGTGAAGGGGGGGTAGTGGTCCAGCTGCTTCCTGTCTTCCTGCTCTGGATCCCCCTCATGTAAGCCTGCCCTATACCATCAGATTCAGGTTATGTTCTTCCACAACTCTCCCAGAGCTTTGGCTGGTACAGTTTGGACCCTCCAGGACCCAGAGGCATCCAGGAGTGAGATGCCCAGCCCTGCTGCCTGTGGGCCCCTGATGCTTAGCAGTCTCCTCACTTGGTCTGTAACCTCTACTTCCTGCCTATGAGTGAGCTAAGGGGAGAAGTGCAGGGGGTGGTGCAGTGGTTACAGTGCTGTGCTCTCCAGCATGAGGTCCTGAGTTCAGTCAGTATGTGCCAGAGTGATGCTTTGATTCTTCCTTCTTTCCTCTCATTCACTAGTAAATAAATAGTTAGTGAATAAATGAATGGGAAGGGAGTGATTAAGAGGGAGAGAGGGGGCTGGGCAGTAGCGCAGGTTAAGCTCACATGGTGGGAAGTGCAAGGAGTGGTGTAATAAGGATCTCCGGGCTCCTCACCTGCAGGGGGGTCGCTTCATAGGTGGTGAAGCAAGTCTGCAGGTGTCTTTATCTCCCTTTCTCTCCCCGTCTTCCCCTCCTCTCTCAATTTCTCTCTGTCCTATTCAACAACAATATCAACAACAATGATAAACAACAAGGATAACAAAAATAGCCTCCAGGAGCATTGGATTCATAGTGCAGGCACCGAGCCCCAGCAATAACCCTGGAGGCAAAACAATTAATAAATAAAAATTAAAAAGAAAAAAGAGGGAGAGAGACATCTGCAGCACTGTTTCATTGCTATGAAGCTTTCCCGCTGCAAGGGCTTGAACCTAGATCCTTGCACACTGTAATATTTCATTGTCTAGTTGAGTGAAATTTATTATCCACTTGCTTCTGTGGAAGGAAGTACAAAAAGTAAATTTCCTGGTTTTGCATGCCTGAAATTCTTGAAGGGATAATTCTGGATCTAAAATAATATTGGGGGGGGCTTAAAGGGGAAGAGAATTTTTTTTTTTATGGTGGAGGGGGATGGCATTT
This sequence comes from Erinaceus europaeus, assembly GCF_950295315.1. Taxonomy (NCBI): domain Eukaryota; kingdom Metazoa; phylum Chordata; class Mammalia; order Eulipotyphla; family Erinaceidae; genus Erinaceus; species Erinaceus europaeus. The sequence continues at coordinate 53,790,299 of NC_080172.1, forward strand.
TGGTGCATTTGGTGAGGTATGCTGGCACATATTTTGGGGAGATGTAAAATTGTATCCCTGGGGATAGGGCAGTAGCACATGGCACAAAGCGCAAGGAGCAGTGTAAGTTTTCAGGTTTGAGCCCCCAGCTCCCCACCTGCAGGAGATTGCTTTACGGGAGATGAAGCATATCTGCAGGTGTCTGTCTTTCCTCCTCTCTGTCTTCCCCTCTTCTCTCAATTTCTCCTTGTCCTATCCAACAACGACAGCAATAACAACAACAATAACAATAACAACAAAAAACAATAATGACAGCAATAAATAACAAGGGCAACAAAAGGGAAAAATAAAGCCTCCAGGAGAAATGGATGTGTGGTGCAGCCACTGAGCCCCAGCAATAAGCCTGAAGGCAAAAAAAAAAAAAAAAAAGTATCCCTGTGACAACAGTCTTGTAAAACATTCCCATAGCTGCCCACTATCACCATTACTATTCAACATAGTGTTGGAAGTTCTTGCCATAGCAATCAGGCAGGAGCAAGGAATTCAAGGCATACAGATTGGAAGAGAAGAAGTCAAACTCTCCTTATTTGTAGATGACATGGAAAAACCTAAGGAATCCAGCAAGAAGCTTTTGGAAATCATCAGGCAATACAGTAAGGTGTCAGGCTACAAAATTAACATTCAAAAGTCAGTGGCATTCCTCTATGCAAACACTAAGTTAGAAGAAATTGAAATCCAGAAATCAATTCCTTTTATTATAGCAACAAAAATAATAAAATATCTAGGAGTAAATCTAACCAAGGAAGTGAAAGACTTGTATACTGAAAATTATGAGTCCCTACTCAAAGAAATAGAAAAAGACACAAAGAAGTGGAAAGATATTCCATGTTCATGGGTTGGAAGAATTAACATAATCAAAATGAATATATTACCCAGAGCCATCTACAAATTTAATGCTATCCCCCATCAAGATCCCAAGCACCTTTTTTAGAATAGAAAAAATGCTACAAATGTTTATCTGGAACCAGAAAAGACCTAGAATTGCCAAAACAATCTTGAGAAAAAAGAACAGAACCGGAGGCATCACACTCCCAGATCTCAAACTATATTATAGGGCCACTGTCATCAAAACTGCTTGGTACTGGAACATGAATAGACACACTGACCAGTGGAATAGAATTGAGAGCCCAGAAATGAGGCCCCACACCTATGGACATCTAATCTTTGACAAAGGGGCCCAGACTATTACATGGGGAAAGCAGAGTCTCTTCAACAAATGGTGTTGGAAACAACGGGTTGAAACATGCAGAAGAATGAAACTGAATCACTGTATTTCACCAAATACAAAAAGTGGATCAAGGACTTGGATGTTAGACCACAAACTATCAAATACTTAGAGGAAAATATTGGCATAACTCTTTTCCGCATAAATTTTAAAGACATTTTCAATGAAACGAATCCAATTACAAAGAAGACTAAGGCAAGTATAAACCTATGGGACTACATCAAATTAAAAAGCTTCTGCACAGCAAAAGAAACCACTACCCAAACCAAGAGACCCCTCACAGAATGGGAGAAGATCTTTACATGCCATACATCAGACAAGAGGCTAATAACCAGAATATATAAAGAGCTTGCCAGACTCAACAACAAGACAACAAATAACCCCCTCCAAAAATGGGGGGAGGACTTGGACAGAATATTCACCACAGAAGAGATCCAGAAGGCCGAGAAACACATGAAAAAATGCTCCAAGTCTCTGATTGTCAGAGAAATGCAAATCAAGACAACAATGAGATATCACTTCACTCCTGTGAGAATGTCATACATCAGAAAAGGTAACAGCAGCAAATGCTAGAGAGGGTGTGGGGTCAAAGGAACCCTCCTGCACTGCTGGTGGGAATGTCAGTTGGTCCAACCTCTGTGGAGAACAGTCTGGAGAACTCTCAGAAGGCTAGAAATGGACCTACCCTATGACCCTGCAATTCCCCTCCTGGGGATATATCCTAAGGAACTCAACACATCCATCCAAAAAGATCTGTGTACATATATGTTCTTGGCAGCACAATTTGTAATAGCCAAAACCTGGAAGCAACCCAGGTGTCCAACAACAGATGAGTGGCTGAGCAAGTTGTAGTCTATATACACAATGGAATACTACTCAGCTGTAAAAAATGGTGACCTCACCGTTTTCAGCCGATCTTGGATGGACCTTGAAAAAATCATGTTGAGTGAAATAAGTCAGAAACAGAAGGATGAATATGGGATGATCTCACTCTCAGGCAGAAGTTGAAAAACAAGATCAGAAAAGAAAACACAAGTAGAACCTGAAATGGAATTGGCATATTGTACCCAAGTAAAAGATTCTGGGGTGGGTGGGTGGGTGGGGAGAATACAGGTCCATGAAGGATGATAAATGACATAGTGGGGGTTGTATTGTTAAATGGGAAACTGGGGAATGTTATGCATGTACAAACTATTGTATTTACTGTTGAATGTAAAACATTAATTCCCCAATAAAGAAATAATTTTTTAAAAATTCCCATAATTAAAATTTAAAGAAAATAAAAGGTTTTCTTTTTTTTTTTTTTTGCCTTCAGGGTTATTGCTGGGGTTCAGTGCCTGCACCATGAATCCACTACTCCTGGTAGCCATTTTTCCTTTTTTTTTTTTTTTTTTTTTGTTTTGTTGCCCTGGTTGTTATTATTGTTATTGCTGTTGGATAGGACAGAGAAATGGAGAGAGGAGGGGAAGACAGACACCTGTAGACCTGTTTCACCACTTGTGAATTGATGCCTCTGTAGGTTGAGTAGCCAGGGGCTTAAACCGGGATTCTAAGGCTGGTCCTTACACTTTGTGCCATGTGCACTCAACCTGCTGTGCTGCGGCCCAGCCCTCTGTATATATATATATATTTTTATTATTTTTAAAAATACTTATTTTCCCTTTTGTTGCCCTTTTTATTGTTGTAGTTATTATGGATATTGTCACTGTTAGGACAGAGAGAAATGGAGAGGAGGGAAAGACAGAGGGGGGAAAGATAAGACACTTGCAGACCTGCTTCACTGCCTGTGAAATGACCCCCCCCTGCAGGTGGAGAGCCGGGGGCTCGAACCGGGATCCTTACACCGGTCCTTGCACTTTGGGCCACCTACGCTTAACCCACTGCACTACCACCTGGCTCCCATTTCTTTTCAAAAATATTTTATTGTGGTCCAGCAGGTAGCACAGTGGGTAAGGTGCTAGACTCTCAAGCATGAGGTCCTGAGTTCAATCCCCAGCAGCACATGTACCAGAGTGATGTCTGGTTCTTTCTCCTATCTCTTCATTAATTAATAAATATTAAAATATATATATTAAAGAATATATTTATTTATTCATGAGAAAGATAGGAGTAGAGAATCAGACATCACTCTGGTACATGTGCTGCCAGGGATTGAACCCGGGACCTCATGGTTGAGAATCCAATGCTTTATCCACTGCACCACCTCCTGGACCACAAAATATATATATATATTTTAAATACTTAAAATTTATTCGATAGAAACAGCCAGAAATTGAGAGGGAAGGAAGAGATTGAGAGACACCTGCAGCCCCGCTTTCCCACTGCAGGTGAGGGTCAGGGGCTCAAACCCGAGTCCTTTCGCACTGTAACATGTCACTCAACCAGGTGCCACCACGGCCCCAAATATATATATTTTAAATTTATTTTGGACAGACAGAAATTGGGAAGGGGAAGATAGGGAAAGAGACACCTGTAACACTGTCTCACCACTCATGAAGTCTTCCTCGCCCTGTGGATGGGCACCGGAGGCTTGAACCTGGGTCATTGTGTGCTGTATTGTATGCAGTCAACAAGATAGATATACCTTATTAGTTCCATTTCTGAGCAGTGAATTTGTAGATGCTTGCGACTTAAACATCTTTGGACTATTTTTTTTTTTAAATCAAATGTTACTTGAAAGAAATTGCCCGTTTTATGTGAGGCACTTCTATAGGCTTTGGTGAAGGCATTGGCAACGACAGCTTTCCTGGGCTTGGGTGTGGTGCCCCAAGTCAACTAAGCCATGTTTCGGCAGTCTGCTGCCCAGCCTTCTGAGTCTCTGCACACCAGCACAGTGACTTGCGTGTTCATCAGAATGACTCAGCCAACTCCTGGGCTCTTCCAGTCCAGAGGCCATCACAGTTCATCTGCTATACTGGAAGGCTCCTCCCTAGATTGTGACCATCTTAACTTGGACCTCTGAACTTTTTGTCTTATTTGGGCCCATGGTGATGACAACCTTGGCACTGCTCTACCCTTCATGAAGCTTCCCCCAAGCAGGTAGAGGCTAGGGGCTTGAATCCAGGTCCATGAGCACAATTATGTGTATACTTTTGGGTGGGCCACCACCTAGCTCCGTTTATCAACATTTTGAGAAAAAAAAAAAATCTCACTCTTGGGAATCAGGCAGTAGCACAGCAGGTTAAGTGCAAGTGACGCAAAGCACAAGGACCAGCGTAAGAATCCCAGTTCCAGGCCCTGGCTCACCACCTGCAGGGTAGTTGCTTCACAGGCAGTGAAGCAGGTCTGCAGGTGTCTATCTCTTCCCGTCTTCCCCTGTCTCCATTTCTCTGTCCTATCCAATAATGACAACATCAACAATAATAACTACAACAGTAAAAAAAACAATAAAGACTACTGGTGATGAAGACAGATATCACTTGTAGAGAACTATTTTTGTATAATGGTAGAAGTTTTGAATTTTATGGGTATTTTGTCAAGTACTAAAATAAAAATGACTTCACCATTTTAACTACAAAAAAAAAAACAATAAAGGCAACAAAAAGGAAAATATAAAAAAAAATCTCACTTATGATTTATTTTACTAGAGAACTGCTCAGCTCTGGTTTAGGGATTGAACCTGTGAACTTTTTTCTTCTTAATATTATTTATTTATTCCCTTTTGTTTTCCTTGTTGTTTTATTGTTGTAGTTATTATTGTTGTCGTGGTTGGATAGGTCAGAGAGAAATGGAGAGAGGCGGGGAAGACAGGAGGAGAGAAAGATACACACCTGCAGATCTGCTTCACTTGTGAAGCGACATCCCTGCAGGTGGGGAGCCGGAGGCTCGAACCCGGATCCTTACTCCGGTCCTTGTGTTTACACCACGAACGCTTAACCTGCTGAGCTACAGCCCGACTCCCACCTGTGAACTTTCTAACTCTTAAGGACTCAAGTGTTAACCTTTGGAAGCCTTCCCATGGGCTGCTGTTCGGCCCTTTTACCTATCCCAAGGAGCCTCATTCCTGTCCCTTGTGGGTACTCACCAGACCATCATTCATTTACATGAGACCCTCCCTAGACTCCAAGTCTTCACTGGCCAGTATTTATTTGTTTTACTGTTATTATTTATCTTATTTTATTAATTTTGGATAGATACAGAACTTGGGAGAGAAGAGGGAGACACCTGCAGCACTGCTTCACTGACTGTGAGGCTTCCCCCTGCAGAGGACTAGGGGCTTGAAGCTGGGCCTTTGTGCACTGTAGCATATGTGCTCTGCTCAGGTGTGCCACCACCTGGTCCCCAGTACTGCTTTCTAGTCCCGTCCCAGCCTCTAGGGCCAACACAAGGTGGTTCTCAGCAACTAAACACTAATTAAAACAACGGGGGGTGGGGGCAGTCGGGCAGTAGTGCAGCAGGTTAAGTGCACGTGGCACAAAGCTCAAGGACTGGAACAAGGATCCCGGTTCGAGCCCCTGGCTCCCCACCTGCAGCGGGGCTGCTTCACAGGCGGTGAAGCAGGTCTGTAGGTGTTTGACTTTCCCCCATCTCCCCTCCTCTCTCAATTTCTCTGTCCTATCCAACAACGACAATAATAATGATGACAATAAGGGTAATAACAAGGGCAACAAAATGGGGAAAATGGACTCCAGGAGCAGCGGATTCCTAGTGCAGGCACTGAGCCCCAGCAATAACCATGAAGGCAAAAATAAATAAGTAAAACAAACAACGCAGGGTGGTCAGATAATGGACACAAACTCAACCAGGAAGGCTTTTGTTCCTGGATTCCTCTGTCCAACACTCAAAGTGGCCACTAAGAAGCAAAAGCGGGGGAAAGTTGCCAGGCTTTATTCAGGCTGTAACGGTTACAGATAAGGTATCTAGGTCTCTACCTGCCCTGTAAGCATGGCCCCCAGAGCAGGCTGTCTCCCTCTAGCACCAGTCTCACTTCTTGTCCTCCTCCTTCTTGTCTTTCTTGCCATCCTTGGTGGCCTGGGAGGCCAGAGATCCCATGGCATTTCGAATGGCCTCATTGTTGGGATCCACACCTGGAAGGTTCTCCAGGACACTCTGAAGGAACTCGGGGTCCTGCATCACGTCATAGTCATCCTCCTCCTGAAAAAGGGCAAGTGTCAGCTTGGGGCTGGGCTGAGCCAGCCAGGAGTGATCAAGTGTAAGAGGCGTGACTGCCGAGGCCTCAGTCCCTCCTTTCACCCAACTGAGATGGGGGCACCTCTGGCTGAGGGAAGAAAAGATGAATGATGTGGGAAAGTGAAACATTGCTTACTAACCAGAGAGAGAGAAGTCCTGAGTTTAGGTGCTCTCACACCACTGGGGTTTCTTAAAATAAGATACCCAACTCATTTTTCTTTTTCCTGGATCCTCTTTCCACTTTACCTGGAAGGTATCTTTGAGAAGAATCCAGAATGCTCCCAGCAGCCAGGAAGAAAAGGGATAGGGCCTTTACTACTGGCATACTGCTGCTTCAGCAAGGGTCATGAACGAGACATGTGTAGCTGTGTGTCTCTTTTCTTCCATTCCTCAAAGAAATAATCTATGGGGCCAGGCACTTGTGCACCTGGTCAAGCACACACATTACAGTGTGCAAGGATGTAGGTTCAAATCTCTGGTCCCAACTGCAGGGGGAAAGCTTCATGTGTGGTGAAGCAGTGCTGCAGATGTCTCTCTCACTTTCTCCCCCTCCTCAATTTCTGTTTTTATACAATACTAACTAAATAAAAATTAAGAAAAACAAAAAACAGAGCTGGGTGGTGGCGCACTAGCTGAGCACACGTTACAGTGCACAAGGACTCAGGTTTGAGCCCCTGGTCCCTACCTGCAGGGCGAAAGCTTTGCAAGCGATGAAACAGGGCTACAGGTATCTCTCTTTCTATCTCCCCCTTCCCTCTTAACTTCTGACTGTCTCTATTCAATAAATAAAGATAAAAAAAATTAAAAAGAACCAATCTATGAGTCCCATAGAGCAGAGGGGCCTCAGGCCTGAATACAAGGGATCTTAAGCCTGACGGGGCAGGGACCTCACAGGCACTCACCTTGGCTGGCTCAGATGTGTCCATGGCGGAGCTGGCATCCATGTCAGCTGACTCGGCCTGGCTGAACTCTGAGAAGAGGCCAGTGAGGTTAGTTCCACTACCCCCCACCCCACCTCACCCCCCGGGCCAGGCCCAGGCCCACCTGCACCCTGCAGGGACATCTGCATGGCATAGGCGATCTGTTCCTCCTCGGTCATACTGCTCAGGTCGGGCAGCCCAGTGCGGCTGTACTCCTGCTGGCTGATGGTCATTTTCAAGAGGGCATCGTCTGAGTCTGGGGACAGGGAGAGAGTGCAGGGTGAGGCTGGTGCTGCCACCCTTGCAGACCCTGCTGAAACATCCCGGGCTCACGAGTCCTCCGCTCTCGCTGAACATGCTGTGGTCCCAGGACTTCAGATTCGACCTCTTTCACCTTCGGTCCCGGGTGTTGCAATCCCAGCCTCAGCAGCAGAGGCCGCAGCTGCCCGCCGTGCCTCCTCCTCCTGCCTCTGCCGCTGCTCTTCCATAGAGACACGAAGGGCCTGGCAAAGGGAAGTACAGTCAGGCACCTGCCTCCCTCCTCAAGGGGCTGGGGAAGCCAACCAAAGGGCAAGTATGGAGTAGTCGTGTGGGGAAGGAGTTAGAGACGAGAAGCCTGGGGGTTCATTAAGGGTCTAGCTTGGTTCCCTGGAGATTAGACAGAATTATGGGAGAGTAACAGGGTGCCTGGGGGATAGAGTAGTGGGGGTCGGGGCAAAGAACGCATTATGTGAGGGGTCAGAAGAAGACAAGGGTCCTGGGCCCCACGCAAGGCTGAGGGTTACTCACCAGGGCCAGCTCTGGGTCAGCACTGGGGTCCACACCAAATTCAAAGTCACTGGCACCAAGACCCAGCATGGCACCTCCTTCACCAGCCAGAATGGGAGAACTGATGAGGGCATCAGCCAAGCTGGGTCCGGGAGGCACTGTCACCAGATGAGAGCCAGTGCCATCTTTTCCATTCAGTGTGTTGACGAAAGCTGTCAGTTTTTCTGTGTTCACTTCCTGGCAGGAGGGGGAATGAGTCAGAAGATTTTCTTTTCCACCGTGCTCCATTTCCATCTTCTGCCTTGTCGCCCCCTCCCTCATACTCTGCGGCTGACAGGCAAGTCAGGTCAGTGTCCCCAACTGGTCTACTCACCTCTTCCCCAAAGTTGATAATGTCAACATTTACTTTCTCCTTCTTGAGGCGTTTAGCCAGTTTCACCAGCTGGAAGAAGGGTAAAGAGATGGGAGTCGGGTGGTAGCACAGCGGGTTAAGTGCATGTGGCACAAAGCACAAGGACCAGCTGAAGGATCCCGGTTCAAGCCCCCGGCTCCCCACCTGCAGGGGAGTCGCTTCAAAGGTAGTGAAGCAGGTCTGCAGGTTTCTGTTTTTCTCTCCCCGTCTTCCCCTCCTCTCTCCATTTCTCTCTGTCCTATCCAACAACAATGACATAAATAACAACAACAATAACTACAATAATAAAAAGACAACAAGGGCAACAAAAGGGAAAATAAATAAATAAATTTTTTTTAAAAAAGAAGGGTAAAGAGATGAGAGAAATTCTGTTCCATGCCACAAGTGGGGAAATGGCATAAAAAAAAAAAAAAAAAAGCTCACAGACTTTAGCAAGCGCCCCAAGGAACTCTGCACACCCACACTCCCCAGAGGCATGAGCCCAAGGCCTCTGCCTGACCCTCTGCAGGCTAAGAGCGCCCACCCCCCAGAGACTGGTCACAGGGACTCACGTCCTTCTCGTTGTCCTCTACAGGGCTTCCCACAAAGGCAATGATGCGCATCTTGTGATTCTTGCCCTGCCGGTGCTTCAGAGCCAACTTGTAAAGAGAGAAAGGAAGGTCAGGGATTAGTCAGAGGACCCACCAAGCTATTTCCTGAATCACTCTGTGCCCTTTCCGTCAAGATTTGTCACTTTAAGACTACTTTCACGTCACATGATGTCTAAGCACCCCACAGACCCCCACTTGCTATGAGGAGGCAAAGTGGGGTGGGGGGGAGTTAGCACTCACCCCTAGGGATTGATTCTTCCCTTCACTGCCCCCACTGTTCCTGGCATCCACTCCACCACACGCTTCCTACTCCTTTCCTAGGTCACATCTCTCTTCCTTGGCTCTTGTTCCAGCTCAAGATTGCAGGGTGAAAGAGTGACACAGGAGACAGACACACATACAAGGGGAAATTGTCAGGGGGACTCACGTGAGCCACCCGGATGCCGGTGCAGAAGGTGATCTTGCCCTTAGGCTGGACTGTGTGCAGCTTGGACAGGATGCGGCCGGTGTCGGGGGTGAGTGTGGTCAGCACTTCACAGTCACTGGAATGTGAGGAGTTTCCATGACTTCAAGTTAAGGTGGGGACCTCCAAAATGTGCGAGACTCTTCCTCGAGAGATTTCGATACTCTCTATATTTTCTCTTTCCCTCTCTCTTTCTGAAGCTTCCCCCCTGTGGGTGGTGACTGGGGGCTACATTGTATATGGCAACATGTGGACTTAACCAAGCAGCCACCACCCATCCCCAATACTCTAGTTTTCTTTTCTTTTTTTTAATGAACAATTCATTTTCTCTTTTTTAATTTATTTATTAGTGAGAAAGCTAGGAGGAGAGAAAGAAAGAACCAGACATCACTCTTGTATATGTGCTGCCAGGGCTTGAACTCAGGACCTCATGCTTGAGAGTCCAACATTTTATTTACTGTGCTGCTCCCCAGAGCACTAATACTCTATTTTTCTTAGTGGTTATTTGAGTAAGAACAGACTTTTTTCTTAATTTCTTTTTTTATTTATTGGATAGAGACAGCCAGAAATTGAGAGGAAGGGGGAGTAAGGGAGGGAGAGAGACAGAGACAGAGAGACACCTGCAACCCTGCTTCACTACTTGCAAAGCTTTCCCCCTGCAGGTGGGGACCAGGGGTTTGAACCTGGGTCCTTGAGCATTGCATGCAACATGTGCACTCAACCAGGTGTGCCATCACCTGGCCCAACGTAAGAACAGATCTTAAGAAGCTCTCATCTGGGAGTCAGGTGGTAGCGCAGCAGGTTAAGCGCATGTGGCGCAAAGCGCAAGGACTGGCGTAAGGATCCCAGTTCAAGCCCGTGGTTCCCCACCTGTAGGGGAGTCGCTTCACAGGCAGTGAAGCAGGTCTGCAGGTGTCTATCTTTCTCTCCCCATCTTCCCCTCCTCTCTCCATTTCTCTTCCTATCCAACAACAAAGACATCAATAACAACAACAACAACAATCACACAACAATAAAACAACAAGGGCAACAAAAAGGGAATAAATAAATAAATATTTAAAAAAAGCTCTCATCTGAAAAACTAACTGTGAGGCAGTGGTGTGAATTGAACTTATTGGTGGTGATCACTTTGCAATAAGCATATGTACCAAGTCACTGTGCTGTACTTATTAAACTTATACAATGTTATATATCAATTATATCTCAAAAGATACAAACACAGGAAACAAGTGGTTGCTTTTGTAAGAAATTTGTCTTCCATCTTTTCCCTTAACTCTTTTTTACAAATATTTATTTATTCCCTTTTGTTGCCCTTGTTGTTTTACTGTTGTAGTTAATATTGATGTCGTTGTTGTTGGACAAGACAGAGAGAAATGGAGAGAGATGGGGAAGACAGAGAGGGAGAGAAAGACACCTGCAGACCTGCTTCATTGCTTGTGAAGCGACTCCCCTGCAGGTGGGGAGTCAGGGCTCGAACCGGGATCCTTAGGCCGGTCCTTGCGCTTTGGGCCATGTGCGCTTAACCCACTGTGCCACTACCCGACTCCCCCTTTAACTCTTCTTATCTTGCTCTCAAAGGCCCTGGGAACTCTATAATAGTTGGATACTACCTTTTTTAAAAAAAAAAATTAATATTTATTTATTCCTTTTTGTTGCCCTTGTTGTTTTTATTGTTGTTGATGTCTTCATTGTTGGATAGGACAGAGAGAAATGGAGAGAGGAGGGGAAGACAGAGGGGGAGAGAAAGATAGACACCTGCAGACCTGCTTCACAGCCTGTGACTCCCCTACAGGTGCGAAGCCGGGGGTTCGAACCAGGTTCCTTACGCTGGTCCTTGCACTTTGTACCACGTGCACTTAACCCACTGAGCTACCGTCAGACTCCCTGGATGCTACTTTTTTTTTTTTTAATATCTATTTATTTATTTATTTCCTTTCGTTGCCCTTGTTGGGATGCTACTTTTTAAAACTAGAACACTGCTCATCTCTGGCTTATGGTGGTGTGGGGGATTGAACCTGGGACTTTGGAGCCTCAGGCATGCATGAGAGTCTCTTTGCATAATCATTATGCTATTATCAACCCTCCACCCCTTTGTAGCTCTTTAATCTTTCCTACACAAGCATTTCAGCTAAAAATAGAGCTAACCTTGAACAAGTTTGAACTGCTCAAGAGGCTCCAACCTGGATTACACACATGGCAAAGCAGCATGCTACTTAAATGAACTTTTCTGCCAGTCCTACAGACTTTCTTGTAAACACACGATACAGATTTACAGCACTGTTAGTGTATGGTGCTGTGAAGTCTTTTCACTGTACAAGCCAGACTGGTGCTCTGGTATCATTAATAAATAAATTAGAGGGAGTCGGGCGGTAGCACCGCGGGTTAAGTGCAAGTGGCGCAAAGCACATGGACTGGTTCAAGGATCCCAGTTCGAGCCCCCGGCTCCCCACCTGCAGGGGAGTTGTTTCACAAGTGGTGAAGCAGGTCTGCAGGTGTCTGTCTTTCTCTTCCCCTCTCTGTCTTCCCCTACTCTCTCCATTTCTCTCTGTCCTATCCAACAACAACGACATCAACCAACAATAAGGGCAACAAAAGGGAATGGATAAATAAGTATTTTAAAAAATTAAAAATAAATAAATAAATTAGATAAGTAAATATTAAGGGACAGGCATACCTGGTTGAGTGCACACGTGCAAAGACCCAGGTTCAACTTCCTGGATCCAACCTACAGGGAGCAAAGCTTCACAAGTGGTGGAGCAGTGCTACAGGTATCTTTCTCCCTCTCCATTTCTCTCTGTCTTCTCAAACTAAAACGACAACAAATTAATAAATATTGGTTTTTCAGGAAAGTCATGACACGTTTGCATAGAAAAACAAAACTTTGGGGGCCAGGTGGTGGCACACCTGGTTAAGTGCTCACATCACAGTGCATAAGGACCCAGGTTCAAGCCCCTGGTCCCCACCTGCAGGGGGAAAGCTTCACGAGTGATGAAGCAGGGCTGCAGGTGTCTCTCTGTCTCGCTCCCTCTGTATCTCCCCCTTCCCTCTCAATGTCTCTCTGTCTCTATCCAATAATAAATAAATAAATAAACACAACTTTGGGGGCCGGGGGGCGGTGTAGTGCAGCAGGTTAAGCTCACATGTTGCAAAGTGCAAGGACCAGCATAAGGATCCCGGTCCGAGCCTCTGGCTCTCCACTCGCAGGGGGGTTGCTTCACAAGCAGTGAAGCAGGTCTGCAGGTGTCTATCTTTCACTCCCTGTCTTCCTCTCTTCTCTTGATTTCTCTTTGTCCTATCTAACAACAACAACATCAATAGCAATAACAACAAGGGCAACAAAATAGGAAAAATTGCCTCCAGGAGCAGTGGATTTGTAGCGCAGGCACTGAGCCCCAGCAATAACTATGGAGGCAAAAAAAGAAAGAAAAACACAACTTTTCCAACAAGTCAATAAATAAATCTTAAAGAAGGGGCACACCTGGTTAAGTACATGTTACAATGCACAAGGACCCAGGTTCAAGCCCCCAGTCACTACCGGCAGGGGGAAAGCTTTGCAAGTGGTGAAGCAGGGCTGCAGGTGTCTCTCTGTCTCTCTCCCTATTTCCCCCTTCCCTCTTGATTTCTGGCCGTCTCTATCCAATAAATAAATAAAGATAATAAAAAAAAAGAAAAAGAAAGGAAGGAGAGGGAGAGGAATAATGGTCCTTAAAGGCAGCACAGTTGATAAAGTGCTGTACTCTCAAGCATGAGGTTCTAAGTTTGATCCCCAGTATTGCCTGTGCGAGAGTGATGCTCAGGTTCTCTCTCATTAATATAAAATACAGGGCGAGCCCCCCCCCGTAGGACCTTGCCCTCAATTTGGATCAACAACAGTAGAGAATGTTCCATCCTCCAAAGGATAGGACAGAGAGAAATTTTTCTTGATAAGGCAGAGGGGAGGGGAAGATGGAGAAAGATAGACAACTGCAGACCTGCTTCACTGCTTATGAAGCGACCCTCTGCAGGTGGGGAGCCGGGGGCTGGAACCAGGATCCTTGCAAGGGTCCTTGCCTTGGGTACTATGTGTGTTTAACCCGGTGTGCTACTGCCTAATCCTCAAAACAAGTCACTCTTTATGCTAGCGCTGAATAATGAAGAAAGCTGTGAAGGAAGGTGAGGGTGGAAAGTAGCTGCCTGGAACCCACCTAACAGGGTAACCACTGGCTCCTACAGTCACCCATGGGAGCCACCCACTCAACTGCCCAGCTTCTGCTCCTCTGAAGTCCTACTTACTTGGCCAGTGTAATGAGTCCCACGTTGTTCTCAGGGTTGCTGCGGGTCTTGGAGTGACACACGATGTTGACTGCATCTTGCTGGGCCTGCAGCCGGGTAGGTAAAAAATCCCCATTCCGCATGTACTCACTGTTGTCAACACTGTCAGATCAGGAGAGAAGACACACTGTGGGATCTTTCTCAGACCTCTGTTCCGTCTCAGGGGCCCTACCAGTCAACAGCCCTGCTTGTGAGAAGCACCGTGGTTCTCCATGTTTGTGGAACCCAGGCTCAGCCGTAGTATACAGGTGACCAAGCATTTACCTCAGAGATACTGACTCAAAAGGACGAGGGGAAAAAAAGTTCATCTCAACAAGTGATTCGGATAAGCACCAAACGCTGTAATCTAATGAGGTACCATAACCACCTTCTAAACACTACATGTGTATTAAGCACGATCATAAATACTTTCTATTACTTTTTAAGTAGGTATACAAATGTTTTTTTTTATTGAGGGGGTAAATGCTTTACAGTGCAATCAATGATATATGCATACAATTTTGTGATATAATAAGCCTCCGAGTTTTCTTCCCATTTGTCGGGCTAGCTTCGTGGGTGGGAGAGAGAGACGACCAGGGACTCATGGCTCAGTGGTACACAGTTCAGTCTTTATTCATGTGGAACGCAGCACAATCTAAGCTATTTCTAATTACAATCTTGTCCTTATCTATCCTGAGGCGGAAGAGTCAGGTCCGAAGAGGATGTACATAGGATAGGGGGTGGGGAGAAGGAAAAAGCATGCAAAACAATGAGGATTAAACCAATGTCCTGGAGGCAGGGCAGTACTTAGTTAACAGTGGTTCTGTAAATAGAATACAGTGTTAAGCAGGGGGGATTAAACCAATGAAACAGAAGGGGTCTTAGAAGCAGAATTTAGAAGCAAACCAACACCCATTCACCCTCCATCTCCCTTAATATTCTTAATCTTCATTAAAACAATAGTATTTCCAGGGGCTGGGCAGATAGCATAACGGTTATGCAAAAAGACTACCATGCCTGATACACCAAACATCCCCTGTTTCATGCCCAGGATCTTAAGCCAGAGCTAGGCAATGCTCTGACAAAAGAAACAAAAACAACCACATATCCAAACAGTAGTATTCCAAAGATACAAAGTGAGACTTGAGCTGGCCAGGCGATGGTGCACCTGGTTACAGTGCACAAGGACCCAGGTTCAAGGCCCTGGTCCCCCACCTGCAGGGGGAAAGCTTCACAAGTGGTAAAACAGGGCTGCAGGTGTCTCTGTCTCTCTCCTTCCCTATCTCCCCCTCCCAGACCACATGCTAGTTCGTCTACAGGAAACTCACCCTATGCAAAGGGGGTAAAGAGCTAACTCTATGGACCCTGCATTACCATCTTCTTTCCACAACAGTTTCCAGTTACCACCCCAGCAGGGAAGCAACTGCCCTCGCCTTCAGTACAGTGGTGAGACAAACCAGAAAAAAAACAATGAAGGCTTTGAGCATAGTCCAATCAGGATAGATGCTTAAATATAAGGGTTGTGGGCAATACCAGCAAACAGATAGGAAATCCCTCAGTGTAAGAAAGCGAGCTTGAGAAGGAGATAACTAGAGGCAAGACAGCTGTCTTCACACTTTGTCCTGCATCAGAATAACCGGGAGGGCCATGGTAGTGATAAAACAGATACTCTTAACATCTTGGTACCTATTCCTGGAAAAAAAAAAAAAATTTCCCCCCCTTTTCAAGTTACTGAATTTTTTTTTTCCCTCCAGGGTTATTGCTGGGCTTGGTGCCTGCACCATGAATCCACCGCTCCTGGAGGCCATTTTTCCCCCTTTTTGTTGCCCTTGTTGTTGTAGCCTCGTTGTGGTTATTATTATTGCCATTGTTGATGTTGTTCATTGTTGGATAGGACAGAGAGAAGTGGAGAGAGGAGGGGAAGACAGAGAGGGGGAGAGAAAGACAGACACCTGCAGACCTGCTTCACCACCCGTGAAGCGACTCCCCTGCAGGTGGGGAGCCGGGGGCTCGAACAGGGATCTTTACGCCGGTCCTTGCGCCACATGTGCTTAACCCACTGCGCCACCACTCGACCCCCATGTTACTGAATTTTTTTTAAAGTGAAGAAATGCATGTTATTAAGGTGAAATTACATAGGGCTGAATGGTGGCTCACTTAATGGTAGGCACACTATGTTGTTACCATGTGCAAGGAACCCGGTTCAAGTCCCTGGTCCCTTGCCAGCAGGGGGAGAAGCTTTAAGATCAGTGGAGCAGTACTGACTGTGATATCTCTCACTCTCTTAAGGATGAAAGAGTGGAGGAACTAGAGCATCATTCTGGTACATGTGATGCCAGAAACCAAACTCAGGACCTAGTGCTTGAGAATCCAACACTTTATCCACTGCACCACCTCTCAGGCTACTCTCTCTCACCCACTGTCAAGCAAAATATTAAATCAAATTAATAAGTAAAGCACTTTTTTTTAAGAATTTGTTTATTGGGAGTCGGGCTGTAGCGCAGCGGGTTAAGCGCAGGTGGCGCAAAGCACAAGGACCGGCATAAGGATCCCGGTTCGAACCCTGGCTCCCCACCTGCAGGGGCGTCGCTTCACAGGTGGTGAAGCAGGTCTGCAGGTATCTATCTTTCTCTCGTCCTCTCTGTCTTCCCCTCCTCTCTCCATTTCTCTCTGTCCTATCCAACAACGAAAAACAACAATAATAACTACAACAATAAAACAACAAGGGCTACAAAAGGGAATAAATAAATAAAATAAATATTAAAAAAAAAAAAGGATTCGACTTCCTGAGGCGGAGCTATGAGCAGCAGATCCCTTTCTCTCCTCTCCTCTCCCGGATCAACTAGGAATACCAAAGGAGACCACCGGACCGAAACAAGACAGGACTAGAATGACCACAGGAACCCAGTAAATCACCCGTGAGTACAAACACGCGTGGCTGGTGACAGAGAGGAGAGAGGGGCCTAAGGAGAGATTAAGTGACTGCTAACAGTTCAACAGTTTATCAGTGGAGACACCACCTCCAGTCTGCTCCACAACAAGGGGACAGCTGAAGGGAGGAAAGGACTACCCAGAGACTCACCAAGTGCAACTCTGAGTCTCCATTGCTACTACCCTCAGAATCTGGAGCAGCAACAGGGAGGGACACCAGGGGACAGAGATCTAACCAGGCAACTCAGGAGAAGACCTATACCTCGGTGGCATAGCTGAGGGGCTGTGAAAGTCTCTTTGCATAACCACTGGATTATCTCTGCCACACCATGCTTTATCTCTTGGTCAGGAGTCAGTGATTAAGCTAAGAAGCCTATTGATAGTTTAAAAGCCCTCAGGCACCCATAGCCTACAGGGAAGAAATAAAAGAGGCTTTTACACCACTGAGCTCCAACTCAGGGACTGAAAAAACTGTTAACATATATAAAATGGTTAAAACAACAAGAAAAAATATTGGAGACTCGAACCAGGACAAGAGTCCAGCTAAAACTCCTCCAGAGGGTGAAGCACAAAACAACGAGTTCAACATCCAAACATTAGCTAAGGAAATAATAATAGGAGTGAGTAAAGAATTTGAAAAAATTGTAATCAGAAATGCAGGAACAACAAATGAGAAAATGGAAGAAAATTCTAATTATCTCATGGTTATTAGAGAGCTGAAAGCTGAAATTGCTGAGCTAAGAAGGCAACTAGCTGAACAAGCTAAAACAGTATCAGAGCAAGGCAACAAAATAGATGAACTCCAGAAAGCAGTAGAGGGCAGAGAGAATAGAATCTATGAGGCTGAAAACAGAATTAGCAAGATTGAGGATGAATTAGAGACAACTAAAAAAGAAGAGATCTCAAAAAGAGATTAAGAGATGCTGAAAACAACAACAGAGTCCTATGGGATGACTTCAAAAGAAACAATATACGCATTATTGGCTTACCAGAGGAAGAAAGAGAAGGAGAGGAAGAAAGCATTCTCCAGGCCATAATAGCTGAAAATTTCTCTAGTCTAGACAACACCAAAGACATAAAGATTCAAGAAGCCCAGAGGGTCCCAAACAGAATTAACCCAGACCTAAAGACACCAAGACATGTCATACTTAGAATGGAAAGGAATAAGGATAAAGAAAGGATCCTCAAGGCTGCAAGAGAAAAACAAAGAGTCACCTACAAAGGAAAACCCATAAGATTAGCAGCAGACTTCTCCATACAAACACTACAGGCCAGAAGAGAATGGCAAGATATCTATCGAGTGCTCAATGAGAAAGGCTTTCAGCCAAGAATACTATATCCTGCTAGACTGTCATTCAGACTAGATGGAAGCATCAAAACCTTCTCAGTCAAGCAACAGTTGAAGGAAACAACCATCACCAAGCCTGCCCTGAAAGAAGTTCTGAAAGGTCTCCTATAAACAACCAGACCACCACAAATAGGACATATATCAAAACACTCTAAAACTCTACAAGAATGGCGTTAAAATATCTTCAATCTTTGATATCAATAAATGTCAATGGCCTGAATTCACCTATTAAAAGACACAGAGTAGGAAGATGGATCAGAAAACACAACCCAACAATATGTTGTCTACAGGAAACTCACCTAACTCAACAAGACAAACACAGACTTAAAGTGAAAGGATGGAAAACTATCATACAAGCCAATGGCCCACAAAAAAGGGCAGGAACAGCTATTCTCATATCTGACATGATAGACTTTAAAATAGATAAGATTAAAAAAGATAGGAATGGACACTACTTAATGCTCAGAGGATCAGTCAATCAAGAGGACTTAACAATTATTAATATCTATGCACCCAATGAGAAGCCATCTAAATACATCAAACTTCTACTGAAAGAGCTACAGCAATATATTAAATGGACCTACCCTATGACCCTGCAATTCCCCTCCTGGGGATATATCCTAAGGAACCCAACACATCCATCCAAAAAGATCTGTATACACATATGTTCTTGGCAGCACAATTTGTAATAGCCAAAACCTGGAAGCAACCCAGGTGTCCAACAACAGATGAGTGGCTGAGCAAGTTGTGGTCTATATACACAATGGAATACTACTCAGCTGTAAAAAATGGCGACTTCACCGTTTTCAGCCGATCTTGGATGGACCTTGAAAAAATCATGTTGAGTGAAATAAGTCAGAAAGTGAAGGATGAATATGGGATGATCTCACTCTCAGGCCGAAGTTGAAAAACAAGATTAGAAAAGAAAACACAAGTAGAACCTGAAATGGAATTGGAGTATTACACCAAAGTAAAAGACTCTGGGGTGGGTGGGGAGAATACAGGTCCATGAAAAATGATGTATGAAATAGTGGGGGTTGTATTGTTAAATGGGAATCTGGGGAATGTTATGCATGTACAAACTATTGTATTTACTGTTGAATGTAAAGCATTAATTCCCCAATAAAGAAATAAATTATTAAAAAAAAAAAAAAGAATGTATTAATGAGAAAGATAGGAGAGAGAGGAAGAACCAGACATCACTCTGGTACATGTGCTGCTGCGGATTGAACTCAGGACCTTATGCTTGAGAGTCCAGTGCTTTATCCACTGTGCCACCTCCCAGACCACGTAAAGCACAACTTTTAAAAACAAAAATAAACTGCAAGTTTAATCTGCAAAGCATGGAGCCAGGAAGTGGTACAGTGGATGATGTATTTACTCTTAAGATCCCAAGCTTAATCCTTGGCATAAAATGTAGCAGAGTAATGCTCTGGTTCTCTCTCTCTCCATCTCCCTTCATTAATATAAAAACCTTTTTTTTTTTTGCCTCCAGGGTTATTGCTAGGGCTCAGTGCCTGCGCTACGAATCCACTGCTCCAGGAGGCTTTTTTTTTTACTGTTGTTGTCGCTGTTGTTGTTGGATAGGACAGGGAGAAACTGAGAGAGGAAGGGAGACAGAGAGGGGGAAAGAAAGACAAGACACCTGCAGACCTGCTTCACTGCTTGTGAAGCGACCCCCTTGCAGGTGGGGAGCTGGGGGCTTACACCGGGATCCTTGTGCCGGTCCTTGTGTGATGCACACTTAACCCAGTGCGCTAATGCCCAGCACCCCCCCAAATTTTTAAAATAAACTTTTATTTATTTATAAGATAAGAGGAGAGACAGAGGAACCAGTTATCATTCTGGTATGTGTGCTGCTGGGGAATGAACTTGGGAACTCATGCTTGAGAGTCCAATGCCTTATCCACTGTGCCATCTCCTGGATCACTATATTAAAAAAAAAACAAAAACTTAAAATAAAAAAAATCAATACCAACTTTACTAAAAAGGAAAAATACAAGTAAAAGAATACACCACAAGGACCCAGGTTTGAGCCTCCATTTCTCACCAGCAGGGGGAAAGCTTCATGAGTGCACATATTACATTGCACAAGGTCCCAACTGTTCAAGCCCCTGGTCCCCACTTGCAGAGGGAAGCTTCACAAGTGGTGAAGCAGGGCTGCAGGTGTTTCTCTGTCTCTTTCCCTCTCTATCTTACCCTCCTCTCTTAATTTCTGTCTCTATGCAATAAAAAATATTTAAGCGGGTTAAGTGCATATGGCATGAAGCACAAGGACGGGCATAAGGATCCCAGTTCAAGCCCCTGGCTCCCCACCTGCGGTGGGGGGGGGGGTTGGTGGTCGCTTCACAAGCAGTGAAGCAGGTCTGCAGGTGTCTTTCTCTCCTCCTGTCTTCCCCTCCTTTCTCAATTTCTCTCTGTCCTATCCAACAACAACAAAATGGTTACCAGGAGTGGTGGATTCATAATGCAGGCACTGAGCTCCAGCAATAACCATGGAGGCAAAATAATAATAATAATAATTGTACAGTGCTACAAAGATCACAGAGCATCACCACAGACACATTCTCTGTCCTACAGCCAATAGATAGCACCATTTTTTCAAAGTGAATGATTCACCAACATTCTAATTCACTAACAGCTGGTATCAGAAAACACAGATCTGGGAGTTCCAAGATCCTGACCTCTAATTTAACAAGCTCTCCCAGAGTTTCCAGCTTTAGCAAACAAAAATACAGGTCTCCTACTTAAATTTGAACTTTAGATAAATAATTTTTTCTGCCTCCAGGGTTATTGCTGGGGCTGCTCCTGGAGGCCATTTTTCCATTGTTGTTGTTGGATAGGACAGAGAGAAATTGAGAAAGGAGGGGGAGATAGAGAGGGAGAGAGAAAGATAAGACACCTGCAGACCTGCTTCACTGCTTGTGAATCCACTCCCCCGCAGGTCGGAAGCTGGGGGCTCAAACCAGGATCCTTAGGCAGGTCCTTGCTATGTGCCTGACTCCCCCAGAATAATTTTTTTTAATCTTTTTTAAAATTTATTTTCCTGTGGTCCAGGAGGTAGTATAGTGGATAAAGAATTGGACTCTCAAGCATGAGGTCCTGAGTTCAATTCCTGGCAGCACATGTACCAGAGTGATGTCTGGTTCTTTCTCTCTCTCCTCCTATCTTTCTCATTAATAAATAAATAAATTTAAAAAAAAAAATTATTTTCCTTTTTCTTACCCTTGTTTTTTCTTTATTGTTGTAGTTATAGATGTAGTTATTGATGTCATCGTTGTTAGATAGGACAGAGAGAAATGGAGAGAGGAGGGGAAGACAGAGGGAGAGAAAGACAGACACCTGCAGACCTGCTTCACCGCCTGTGAAGCAACTCCCCTGCAGGTGGGGAGCCAGGGGCTTGAACTGGGATCCTTAAGCCAGTCCTTGCGTTTTGCATCAGGTGTGCTTAACCCGCTGCACTACCACCCGACTCCCCCAGAATAATTTTTGTTTAAGATTTTATTTATTTATTTATGAGAAAGATAGGAGAGAGAAAGAACCAGACATCACTCTGGCACATGTGCTGCCGGGGATCGAACCCAGGACCTCATGCTTGAGAGTCCAAAGCTTTACCACTGCACCGCCTCCTGGACCACCAGAATAATTTTTTTAATGTATGTCCCATGCAATATTTGGAACATACTTAAACCTACTTTTATTTTAAATGAACTGTAAATCACCTTTGGTTTGCAATACTCAATGTTTATTTATTATTATTTTAATTTAAGGAGGCAGCCAGCAAAATAACTCACTTGGATATTGTATTGCCATGGCACGTGTACCACCTAGGATTAATGCCAGCCCTCACTGAACTGGAGGAAGCTTTGGTACTGTGGTTTATTTCACTCTGCCTCTATCTAAAATAAATAAATAAATAAAGGCAGGGGTAGATAGCATAATAGTTATGCAAAGGAGGCTGTCATGCCTGAAGCTCCAAAGTTCCAGGTTTAACCCCACACACACATACCACCACAAGCCAGAGCTGAGCAGTGCTCTGGTAAAAAATAAAAATAAAAAAATTAAGGCACACACTTTGTTTGGTGTGGCCCCACAGCAATTTTTAACGTTCAAAATCACTATTTAGGTAGGAAGTAGCATAATTTAACAGCATGATTATGCTAAGAGACTCTCATGCCTATAGCTTCGCGGTCTCAGGTTCAATGCCCCACACCAACATAATCCAGAGCTGAGGAGAGCTCTAGTAATAAACAAGTAAATAAATTAATCACTGTCTATCTGAAATTAAAATTGAACAAGGCATCCGTTTTATCTGGTGCTGCTATTCTCCCAAAAGAAAACTCTGGAGTGTTTGCTTCCTTCAATTACTGGTCAGCGCATCTCTGTACTACTCTGCACTATATTCTATGCTCATGCTAAAAAAGTAATATGCTTGAAACTTTGCAAGTGTGTGTGTCTTGAGCTTCTACTACAACTCAGACTAAGTACTCAATCCAAGGAGATAAGTTGTATCAGACTGCCCTGAGTTAAAAAAAAAAAAAATCCGTGGCTCCAACACTAGATTAACTGTGTGGCTCTGAGCAAGTTTTATAAGACTGTTGAGTTTCCATATCGTTGTCTGCACGATGCAGAGAAATTTACGTCGAATGGCGAAAGCTCTGAGTGCGGCAATCTGCAAATACTACCTGTGATGTTACGGGGACAAGAGACAGAGGCAAGTGACAGGGCGGGTGGAGGGATTTGCAACCTCCTCCCCCTTTCCTGTTTGATAGAGGTGAATGACAGAAGACAGAAAGAAGACAACCACACTTTCACAGCTCGTCAAGCCGCCCTCCCCCCATTCCGCAGGTGGCGATCAGGGGCTTCAACTCAGGTCTCCAGCATGACAACTTGTGCTCTCTACCAGGTGCGCCACCACCCGGCCTAATCTCTCTTAATAGCTACTATTTTGAGAGAAGGGCTGAGGACTCTCTCGGGTGGATTCCAGAAACAAAGTCTGTCGCGGACAGACGCAGCGCTGGTCAAGAGCAGAGAGCGCAAGACTAGACAAGGGCAGCAGGGCCCGGCCACAGGCCCCTGGGGGCCGAGGGGTCCCTACGCCGCCGACACTCCCGCTCCCGGGATGACTCAGGAAGTCTCTGTGGCTCCTCCCTCCCGGCCCAAAGCTACAGGTCGACCGTCAGCCCCCCGCCGCCATCTCAGCCCCTGGCAGCCTCCGCGCTGTGCTCGCCCCGGACCCGGTCTCGACTCCATAAGGCCCCTAGGTAGCTACTCACCAGACCATAGTGCTTTCCAACACCATCTTGCCACCTTCTCTCTTCCCGAACTGTGTTTCCAGACTTCTTAACAACAACGCTTCCAATTGGCCCAGTGCTCCTGACCAATCACAGGCATCAGCGGAGCTCGCTGGTCCCGCCTCTACCTTCCGCGATGCATGCTGGGACTTGTAGGCGCAACATCAATAAAAGTAACATTTGGGCGGGTTCGGGAAATTTTTTTTTTTTCTAAAAAAGGACGGGGGGTAGATAGCATAATGGTTATGCAAACGGACTCTCATGCCTGAGGCTCCAAAGTCCCAGGTTCAATCCCCCGCTCCACCATAAGCCAGAGCTAAACAGTACCCTGGTTAAAAAAAAATTAAGCACGTGGCGCAAAGCGCAAGGACCGGCATAAAGATCCCGGTTCGAGCCCCGGGCTCCCCACCTGCAGGGGAGTCTCTTCACAGGCGGTGAAGCAGGTCTGCAGGTGTCTGTCTTTCTCTCCCCCCTGTCTTCCCCTCCTCCCTCCATTTCTCTCTGTCCTATCCAACAACGACAACAATAAAACAACAAGGGCAACAAAAGGGAATAAATAAATAAATAAAATCTTAAAAAAAAAAAATTTAAAAAAAGGTAAGTCGCGGGAGTTGGGTGGTAGCACAGCGGTTAAGCAAAGCTCAAGGACCGGAGTAAAGATCCCGGTTCGAACCCCCAGCTCCCCACTTGCAGGGGAGTCGCTTCAAAGGTGGTTAAGCAGATCTGCAGGTGTCTGTCTTTCTCTCCCCCTCTCTGTCTTCCCCTCCCCTCTCCATTTCTCTCCGTCCTATCCAACAATGACAACATCAATAACAGCAACAATAAAAAAAACAAGGGCAACAAAAGGGAAAATAAATAAATATAATAAAAAATTTTTTAAAAAAAGGTAAGTCGCTTCACAGGTGATGAAGCAGGTCTGCAGGTGTCTTTCTCTCCTCCTCTCTGTTTTCCCCTCCTCTCTGCATTTCTCCCTGTCCTATCCAACAACAACAACATCAATAACAATAATAACTACAACAATAAAACAACAGGGGCAACAAAAGGGAATAAATAAAAAAAAAATTTTTTTTTTAAAAAGGTAGTCCAGGAGGTGGCTGCGCAGTGGGTAAGGCACTGGACTCTCAAGCATGAGGCCCTGAGTTCAATCCCCAGCAGCACATGTATCAGAATGATGTCTGGTTCCTCCTCCTTCTCTTCTTCTTCTTTTTAAAAATTATTTATTTATTTATTCCTTTTTTTTTTTTTGCCCTTGTTGCTTTATTGTTGTTTTAATTATTATTGTTGTCGTCGTTGTTGGGTAGGACAGAGAAATGGAGAGAGGAGGGGAAGACAGAAAGGGGGAGAGAAAGCTAGACACCTGAGACCTGCTTCACCACCTGTGAAGAGACTCCCCTGCAGGTGGGGAGCCGGGGGCTTGAACCTGGATCCTTAGGCGGATCCTTTCTCCTTGCGCTTTGCGCCACGTGCGCTTAACAACTGCTGTGCTAACACCTGAGTCCCGGTTCTTCCTCTTCTATCACTTCTAACCAATAAATAAAATCTTAAAAAAAAAAAAAAGGGGGGGGGAGGGGGAGTAACAACAACTAGGGCAACAAAATGGGAAAAATGGCCTCCAGGAGTAGTGGATTCGTAGTGCAGGCACCCAGCCCCATCGATAACCCTGGAGGCAAAAAAATTAAGGGGGCGGAGGGTAGATAGCATAATGGTTATGCAAAGGGACTCTCAAGCCTGAGTCTCTGAAGTCACAGGTGGGGCCCTATATTTTTTCCCCCTCCACCAGAATACTGTTCAGCTCTGGCTTATGGTGGTGCAGGGGATGGAACCTGGGACTTTGGAGCCTCAAGCATGACAGTCTGTTTGCAAACCATTATGCTATCTACCCCCACCCTCCTTTCTGGTTCTTTAGTGGGGTTCCCTGCAAGAAGGATCTTAGACAAATTACAGAGGAAGCTTTATTTATTTTTATTATTTTTTTATTTAAGAAAGGAGACATTAACAAAACCCTAGGATAAGAGGGGTACAGCTCCACACAATTCCCACAACCCGATCTACATATCCCATTCCCTCCCCTGATAGCCTTCCCATTCTCTATTTCCCAGGGAGTATGGACCCTGGGTCATTGTGGGTTGCAGAAAGTGAAAGGTCTGGCTTCTGTAATTGCTTCCCTGCTGAAATGGGCATAGCCTGGTCTATCCATACTTCCAGTCTGACTCTCTCTTTCACTAGTAGGGTGGGTCTCTGGGGAAGTGGAGCTCCAAGACACATTGGTGGGGTCGTCAGTTCAGGGAAGTCTGGTTGGCATCATGCTGGCATCCGGAACCTGGTGGCTGAAAAGAGAGTTAGCATACAAAGCCAAACAAATTGTTGAACAATCATGGACCTAAAGACTGGAATAGTGCAGATGAAGTGTTGAGGGGGCTACTCCCTGCACACTCTTGTGTACTTCTGCTTTCAGGTATATATTTTTCCCTCGTTTATGGGCACATGTGAACATATGCTCTATCTCAGGGGACCTGGAATATATCTATGTCTGGGGACTTTATTGGGGAGTGGACCACCTGGAATGGAATTAGAGAATACTATGAAAGGAAAGGTCTCAGCCGAGTGATGAAGCTGAAGGGTTGTCATTCCACACCTGAAGTCTCTGGACACAGTCCGAAGTGAAGCATGTTGAGGTGGCACTCGTTGCATTGATTAGGTTGCGATCCGCGGATGCAGTATTATTTGATTTGAATTGAGAGCAGCATGCAGAAAAGTGGGCTCCACCGTAACGTTCCAGGACTGGGGGAAAATATAGGCTCTATAGTGGAAATGTGAGGTTCCTGCTGTCTTAGGGTTCAAGAAGACAATGTTTAGTTATTGTTATCTCATTATTTGGTAATTGGGTTAACATTGAAAAGTCCCTTTGTTAGGGTTTGCTGTATAATACCCAGCAACTTATATATAGCTGTAGAAACTTTATTTTTCTTTTTTTTAAAAAATTTATTTCTTTATTGGGGAATTAATATTTTATATTCAACAGTAAATACAATAGTTTGTACATGCATAACATTCCCCAGATTCCCATTTAACAATACAACCCCCACTATGTCATTCATCATCTTTCATTGACCTGTATTCTCCCCACCCACCCACACCAGAGTCTTTTACTTTGGTGCAATACGCCAATTCCATTTCAGGTTCGACTTGTGTTTTCTTTTCTGATCTTGTTTTTCAACTTCTGCCTGAGAGTGAGATCATCCCATATTCATCCTTCTGTTTCTGACTTATTTCACTCAACATGATTTTTTCAAGGTCCATCCAAGATCGGCTGAAAACGGTGAAGTCACCATTTTTTACAGCTGAGTAGTATTCCATTGTGTATATAGACCACAACTTGCTCAGCCACTCATCTGTTGTTGGACACCTGGGTTGCTTCCAGGTTTTGGCTATTACAAATTGTGCTGCCAAGAACATATGTGTACACAGATCATTTTGGATGGATGTGTTGGGTTCCTTAGGATCTATCCCTAAGAGAGGAATTGCAGGGTCATAGGGTAGGTCCATTTCTAGCCTTCTGAGAGTTCTCCAGACTGTTCTCCACAGAGGTTGGACCAATTGACATTCCCACCAGCAGTGCAGGAGGGTTCCTTTGACCCCCCACACCCTCTCCAGCATTTGCTGCTGTTCCCTTTTCTGATGTATGACATTCTCACAGGAGTGAACTGATATCTCATTGTTGTCTTGATTTGCATTTCTCTGACAATCAGAGACTTGGAGCATTTTTTCATGTGTTTCTCAGCCTTTTGGATCTCTCCTGTGGTGAATATTCTGTCCATGTCCTCCCCCCATCTTTGGATGGGGTTATTTGTTGTCTTGTTGTTGAGTCTGGCAAGCTCTTTATATATGTTGGTTATTAAACTCTTATCTGATGTGTGACATGTAAAGATCTTCTCCCATTCTATGAGGGGTCTCTTGGTTTAGGTAGTGGTTTCTTTTGCTGTGCAGAAGCTTTTTAATTTGATGTAGTGCCATAGGTTTATACTTGCCTTAGTCTTCTTTGTAATTGGATTCGTTTCATTGAAAATGTCTTTAAAATTTATGTGGAAAAAAGTACTGCCAATATTTTCCTCTAAGTATTTGATAGTTTGTGGTCTAACATCCAAGTCCTTGATCCACCTGGAATTTACTTTTGTATTTGGTGAAATACAGTGATTCAGTGAGCAAACGCTAGAAGAAGAAGTGATTCAGTTTCATTCTTCTGCATGTTTCAACCCATTGTTTCCAACACCATTTGTTGAAGAGACTCTGCTTTCCCCATGTAATAGTCTGGGCCCCTTTGTCAAAGATTAGATGTCCATAGGTGTGGGGCCTCATTTCTGGGCTCTCAATTCTATTCCACTGGTCAGTGTGTCTGTTCATTTTCCAGTACCAAGCAGTTTTGATGACAATGGCCCTATAATACAGTTTGAGATCTGGGAGTGTGATGCCTCCAGTTCTGTTCTTTTTTTCTCAAGATTGTTTTGGCAATTCTAGGTCTTTTCTGGTTCCAGATAAACATTTGTAGCATTTTTTCTATTCTCCTAAAAATGTGCTTGGGATCTTGATGGGGAATAGCATTAAATTTGTAGATGGCTCTGGGTAATATATTCATTTTGATGATGTTAATTCTTCCAACCCATGAACATGGAATATCTTTCCACTTCTTTGTGTCTTTTTCTATTTCTTTGAGTAGGGACTCATAATTTTCAGTATACAAGTCTTTCACTTCCTTGGTTAGATTTACTCCTAGATATTTTATTGTTTTTGTTGCTATAGTAAAAGGAACTGATTTCTGGATTTCAATTTCTTCTAATTTAGTGTTTGCATATAGGAATGCCACTGACTTTTGAATGTTAATTTTATAGCCTGACACATTACTGTATTGCCTGATGATTTCCAAAAGCTTCTTGCTGGATTCCTTAGGTTTTTCCATGTATACTATCATGTCATCTGCAAATAAGGAGAGTTTGACTTCTTCTCTTCCAATCTGTATGCCTTGAATTCCTTGCTCCTGCCTGATTGCTATGGCAAGAACTTCCAACACTATGTTGAATAGTAATGGTGATAGTGGGCAGCCCTGTCTAGTACCTGATCTGAGGGGAAATGCTTCCAGTTTTTCACCATTGAGTATGATGTTGGCTGTAGGTTTGCTATATATACACTCCATTGTTGTATGCTTTACATTGGGTTGTTCTAGCTCTACCCCTGCCAAGAAAATTTGGATCAGTCCTGCTAGTTTCGCGGCCCGCTTGGCCTCGCCCCAAGGAACCCCGAGGGGGTTCCAGAGTTGCAGAGTTCGAGAGTGGCAGAGTTGCAGAGTTAGAGAGTGCTTGGCACCGTCGCGGGGCAAAGACGCAGCAGAGTTCTGTTTGGTGATTAGTTTGGTTTAGTTTATGAATCGTTGTTCCTGAATAAAGAAATACAGCTTCCCTGCTCAGCCATATGTCTCTGGTCGTCTCTGTTACCCGCCTGTGAAGCTAGCCCGGTCAGCTGGAGCCTCCGAATTTTAACAACACTCCATTATCTTCAGGAATTTTCCATCTATTCCCATTTTTTGTAGTGTTTTGATCATAAAGGGATGTTGTATTTTGTCAAAGGCTTTCTCTGCATCTATTGATATGACCATGTGGTTTTTGGTCTTGCTTTTGTTGATGTGGTAGATCACATTGATTGATTTACGTATATTAAACCAACCTTGCATGCCTGGGATAAACCCCACTTGGTCATGATAAACAATCTTTTTGATATACTGCTGTATCTGGTTGGCTAGAATTTTGTTCAATATTTTAGCATCTATGTTCATCAGAGATATTGGTCTGTAGTTTTCTTTTTTGGTTGTGTCCCTGTCTGCTTTTGGTATCAGGGTGATGTTGGCTTCATAGAAGCTGGCAGGGATTATTCCAATGACTTCAATCTTCTCGAAGACTTTTAAAAGTAGAGGTATTAGTTCTTCTTTGAAGATTTTGTAGAATTCATTTGTAAAATCATCTGGTCCAGGACTTTTATTTTTGGGGAGATTTTTGATAACTGTTTCAATTTCATTAGCTGTGATGGGCCTGTTCATGTTATCCACTTCCTCTTTACTTAGTTTTGGAAGTTGGTAGGTAGCTAGGAAATCGTCCATTTCTTCCAGGTTCTCTAGCTTGGTTCATAGAAGCCTCGCATGATATGTTGAATTTCTGCGGTGTCTGTTGTGATATCTCCTGTTTCATTTACTATCCTATTTATTTGGGTCTTCTCCCTTTTTTCTTTTGTGAGTCTGGCTAAAGGTTTGTCGATTTTGTTTAC
Source organism: Erinaceus europaeus (assembly GCF_950295315.1). Taxonomy (NCBI): domain Eukaryota; kingdom Metazoa; phylum Chordata; class Mammalia; order Eulipotyphla; family Erinaceidae; genus Erinaceus; species Erinaceus europaeus. Next base: position 53,820,018 of record NC_080172.1, read on the forward strand.
TCTTTCGAAGAACCAACATTTACTTTCATTGATCTTTTGTGTGGTTTTCCTATTCTCAATGTTATTTATTTCTGCCCTAACTTTAGTGATTTCTGTCCTTCTGGTTGCTTTAGGGTTCCTTTGTTGTTCTTCTTCTAGGTCTTTAAGATATGCAATCAGGCTGTTTATTTGTGCTTTTTCTTGTTTCCTAATGTGTGCTTGTATAGCTATGAACTTCCCTCTTAGGACTGCTTTAGCTGTGTCCCAAATATTTTGATAGCTTGTGTCTTCATTTTCATTGAACTCTCGAAACATTTTGATTTCCTCTTTGACCCAGAAGTTGTTAAGAAGTGTACTGTTGAGCTTCCACATTTTGGCACTGTTACTAATTTTTTGTTGATTGTTACTAATTTGATTGATTTTTTGTTGATTTGTTACTAATTTTGTTGATTTGTTGATTGTTAAGTGTTAGTTTAATTCCACTGTGTTCTGAGAAGATGCTTGGGATGATTTCAATGCTCTTGAATTGGCTGATGCTGTCTTTGTGGCCTAACATATGGTCTATCCTTGAGAATGACCCATGTGGAGTTGAGTAAAATGTGTATTCCAGTTTCTTGGGATGAATGACTCTGAAAATGTCCAATAGTTCTAGTTTACCTATCTCTTCATTTAGCTCCCTTATGTCTTTATTGATTTTCTGCCTGGATGATCTGTCAAGTTGAGAGAGTGGGGTGTTGAAGTCCCCTACTATGATTGTGTTACTGTTAATATATTGCTGTAGCTCTTTCAGTAGAAGCTTGATGTATTTAGATGGCTTCTCATTGGGTGCATAGATGTTAATAATTGTTAAGTCCTCTTGATTGACTCATCCTCTGAGCATTAAGTAGTGTCCATTCCTATCTTTTTTAATCTTATCTATTTTAAAGTCTATCATGTCAGATATGAGAATAGCTGCTCTTGCCCTTCTTTGTGGGCCATTGGCTTGTATGATAGTTTTCCATCCTTTCACTTTAAGTCTGTGTTTGTCTTGTTGAGTTAGGTGGGTTTCCTGTAGACAGCATATTGTTGGGTTGTATTTTCTGATCCATCTTCCTAATCTGTGTCTTTTAATAGGTGAATTCAGGCCATTGACATTTATTGATATCAAAGATTGAAGATATTTTAACGCCATTCTTGTAGAGTTTTAGAGTGTTTTGATCTATGTCCTATTTGTGGTGGTCTGGTTGTTTATAGGAGACCTTTCAGAACGAATCCAATTACAAAGAAGACTAAGGCAAGTATAAACCTATGGGACTACATCAAATTAAAAAGCTTCTGCACAGCAAAAGAAACCACTACCCAAACCAAGAGACCCCTCACAGAATGGGAGAAGATCTTTACATGTCACACATCAGATAAGAGTTTAATAACCAACATATATAAAGAGCTTGCCAGACTCAACAACAAGACAACAAATAACCCCATCCAAAAATGGGGGGAGGACATAGACAGAATATTCACCACAGAAGAGATCCAAAAGGCTGAGAAACACATGAAAAAATGCTCCAAGTCTCTGATTGTCAGAGAAATGCAAATCAAGACAAAAATGAGATATCACTTCACTCCTGTGAGAATGTCATACATCAGAAAAGGTAACAGCAGCAAATGCTGGAGAGGGTGTGGGGGGTCAAAGGAACCCTCCTGCACTGCTGGTGGGAATGTCAATTGGTCCAACCTCTGTGGAGAACAGTCTGGAGAACTCTCAGAAGGCTAGAAATGGACCTACCCTATGACCCTGCAATTCCTCTTCTGGGGACATATCCTAAGGAACTCAACACATCCATCCAAAAAGATCTGTGTACACTTATGTTCTTGGCAGCACAATTTGTAATAGCCAAAACCTGGAAGCAACCCAGGTGTCCAACAACAGATGAGTGGCTGAGCAAGTTGTGGTCTATATACACAATGGAATACTACTCAGCTGTAAAAAATGGTGACTTCACCGTTTTCAGCCGATCTTGGATGGACCTTGAAAAAATCATGTTGAGTGAAATAAGTCAGAAACAGAAGGATGAATATGGGATGATCTCACTCTCAGGCAGAAGTTGAAAAACAAGATCAGAAAAGAAAACACAAGTCGAACCTGAAATGGAATTGGCGTATTGCACCCAAGTAAAAGACTCTGGGGTGGGTGGGGAGAATACAGGTCCATGAAGGATGATAAATGACATAGTGGGGGTTGTATTGTTAAATGGGAATCTGGGGAATGTTATGCATGTACAAACTATTGTATTTACTGTTGAATGTAAAACATTAATTCCCCAATAAAGAAATAAATTTAAAATAAATAAATAAATAAAAATAAAAAACTCAAAAGCTTCTTCACAGGGAGTCGGGCAGTAGTGTAGTGGGTTAAGCGCAGGTGGCGCAAAGCACAAGGACCGATGTAAGGATCCCGGTTCAAACCCCCGGCTCCCCACCTGCAGGGGAGCTTCACAGATAGTGAAGCAGGTTTGCAGGTGTCTGTCTTTCTCTCCCCCTCTGTCTTCCCCTCCTCTCTCCAGTTCTCTCTGTCCTATCCAACAACAATGACATCAACTACAACAATAAAAAGCAACAAGGGCAACAAAAGGGAATAAATAAATTTAAAAAAAAGAAAAGCTTCTTCACAGCAAAAGAGACCACTACCCCAAACCAAGAGACCCCTCACAGAATGGGAGAAGATCTTTACATGCCATACATCAGATAAGAGTTTAATAACCAACATATATAAAGAGCTTGCCAAAGTCAACAACAAGACAACAAATAACCCCATCCAAAAATGGGGGGAGGACATGGACAGAATATTCACCACAGAAGAGATCCAAAAGGCTGAGAAACATGAAAAAATGCTCCAAGTCTCTGATTCAATGTTCAAAGTTCAATCTCCTCAACAAGAGCAACAGAAGGGAATAAATAAATATTTTTAAAAAGTTCAATCTCCCAAACCACCATAAGAGCTTATCACTTGGTCTGGGAGTTGGCGCAATGATAAAGCTTTGGACTCTCAAGCATGAGGTTCTGAATTCGATCCCTGGCAGCACATGTGCCAGAGTGATGTCTGGTTCTTTCTCTCTCTTCCTATCTTTTTCATAAATAAATAAAATCTTTAAAAAAAAAAAAAGAGCTTATCAGTGTGTGATCCAGGAGGTGGTGCAGTGGATAAAGCATTAGATTCTCAAGCAGCAGGTCCTGAGTTCAATCCCCAGCAGCACATGTACCAGGGTGATGTCTGGCTCTTTCTCTCTCTCCTCCTATCTTTCTCATTAATGAATAAATAAAATTTTAATTAATTAATTAATTATTTTCCCTTTTGTTGCCCTTGTTGTCTTTTTTTTTAATTTTTATTTTTTTATTTAGGAAAGGATTAATTAACAAAACCATAGGGTAGGAGGGGTACAACTCCACACAATTCCCACCGCTCAATCTCCATATCCCACCCCCTCCCCAGTAGCTTTCCCATTCTCTATCCCTCTTGGAACATGGACCCAGGGTCATTGAGGGTTGCAGAAGGTAGAAGGTCTGGCTTCTGTAATTGCTTCCCCGCTGAACATGGGCTTTGACTGGTCGGTCCATACTCCCAGTCTGCCTCTCTCTTTCCCTAGTAGGGTGGGGCTCTGGGGATTGTTGTCTTTTTTTATTGTTGTCGTAGTTATTATTGTTGTTGTTATTGATGTGGTTGTTATTGGATAGGACAGAGAGAAATGGAGAGAGGAGGGGAAGACAGAGGGGGGAGAGAAAGATAGACACCTGCAGACCTGCTTCACCGCCTGTGAAGCGACTCCCCTGCAGGTGGGGAGCGGGGTGCTGGAACCCGGATCCTTACGCTGGTCCTTGCGCTTTGCGCCACCTGCGCTTAACCCACTGCGCTACCGCCCGACTCCCAAATAAAATCTTTTTTTTTAAAAAAAAAGAGCTTATTAGTGCTCTGATAAAAAAAAACACTGAAATATATACATATATATGTAAACATATATATGTATATTCTCAAATATAGACACAAGTCAGTAAAACAGGTCCCAGATTCAATCCTTATCACCACAAGCCGTTACTCATTAAGTAAATAGATAAACAAATATTTTTTAAAAACAGTAAAAGAGGGGAGTCGGGCGGTAGCGCAGCAGGTTAAGCGCATGTGGCGCAAAGCGCAAGGACCGGCATAAGGATATCGGTTCGAGCCCCTGGCTCCCCACTTGCAGGGGAGTCGCTTCACAGGCGGTGAAGCAGGTCTGCAGGTGTCTTTCTCTCCCCCTCTCTGTCTTTTCCTCCTCTTTCCAGTTCTCTCTGTCCTATCCAACAACAGCGACATCAATAACAACAATAATAACTACAACAACAAGAAAAAGACAACAAGGGCAACAAAAGGGGAAATAAAATAAAAACAGTAAAAGAAAAAAAACCCAGGTTTTCCAGTATCATTCTTTTTTAAAAAGATTTTTAAAATATTTATTTATTCCCTTTTGTTGCCCTTGTTGTTTTATTGTTGTTGTTGTTGTTATTGATGTCCTCGTTGTTGGATAGGACAGAGAGGAGGGGAAGACAAAGGGGGAGAGAAAGATAGACACCTGCAGATTGCTTCAGCGCCTATGAAGTGACTACCCTGAGGTTGGGGGGGGGGGTTGAACCGGAATCCTCACGCTGGTCCTTATGCTTGGCGCCATATGCGTTTAATCCACTGCGCTACCGCCTGACTCTTCCAGTATCATTATTCTATGGTTCTGATTTCCCTTTTAGTCATACTTGTAGCTGAATACAGATTTTGGTCTATCCCCATGGAATGTGCAGAAGAAGCTGCTCACCACTAGAGGGACCCTTTGACCATAAGAGAGAATCTTTTTTTTTTCTCCATGAGATAACCTCTTCCACTTGGCAGTTGCAGTTTATTAAAGAGTAAGTAACACCTAGCGGCTTAAGCTCAGGTGGCGCAAAGGGCAAGGACCAGAGTAAGAATCCAGGTTCCAGCCCCTGGCTCCCTGCCTGCAGGGGAGTCACTTCACAAATGGTGAAGCAAGTCTGCAGGTGTCTCTCTTTCTCTCCCCCTCCTCTCACCATTTCTCTCTATCTTATCCAACAACAATGACATCAACAATAAGTACAAAGGCAACAAAAGGGAATAAATAAATATTTATAAAAAGAGGAAGTAACAATGTTTATGCATTAGGAACAGCATTTTTAAAAGATTAACTTCGTACCAAGGGAAGTATTTCTTTAATCAGTTTCAGGGAGAACTAACTAAACCTTTGGAGTAAATTCAAATTGAAAACTGAGAATGTAGGGCCGAGAGATAACTCACACGGGCGACTTAAATTTACTATGTGCAAAGACCCAGGCTTGAGCTCCCGGCAGCCACATGAGAACACCTAGGGGAAGTTTCACAAGCAGTGAAGCAGTTGTGGGGTCACTCCTTTGTCTCTCCCCATTAGGAAAAAAAAAGGTGTGTGTGTGGGAGGTGAGGTACCTGGTTAAGTGCACAAGAACCCAGGTTCAAGCCACTGGTTCCCCACCTGAAGGGAGAAAGCTTCAAGTGGTGAAGTAGTGCTGCAAATGTCTGTCCTTATTCCCTCCTCCCTCTTAACTTCTCTCTTCTATCAAATAAAATAAAGTTGGAAAAAAATAGAGGCTTAGTGGTGGTGCACCTGATTGACACACATTACAGTGCACAAGGACCTAGGTTCAAGTCCCTGGTCCCCATTTGCAAGGAGGAAAGCTTCACTAGTGAGCAGTGAAGCAGTGCTGCAGTCTCTCTCTCTCCCTATCTCCCACTTAGCTCTTAATTCCAAAACAAATTAAAAAAAAAAAAGCAAAAAAAAAAAAAACACTTTGTTGGCAGTGATGGAATCATGCAGACATGAAGCCCCAGTTTTTTTTTGCCTCCAGGGTTTTATCAGTGGGGCTCAGTGCCTGCACTATGAATCCACTGCTCTTAAAGGCTAATTTTTCTCTTTTGTTGTCCTTGTATATTGTTGTTGTTGTTAGATAGGATAGAAATAGAGAGAAGGGGAGACAGAGAGGGGGAAAGACAGACACCTGAAGACCTGCTTCACCACTTGTGAAGTGACCCCCATACAGGTAGGGAGCAGGGGGATCGAACCCAGATCCTTGTGCTGTGCGCCATGTGCACTTAAACTGCTGCACTATCGACCGGCCCCCAAAGCCCCAGTTTTAAGCTTTGGCTGCAAAGAAAAGTAACAAAATAAAAATAGTAATTGAGAATTCCAACCATCAAGATGGTGGTGGTGCAGTAGATAAAAGCATTAGACTCAAGCATGAGGTTCTGAGTTCTGTCATCACAGAGTGATGCTATACTTTCTCTCACTAATAATTTTTAAAAAATATTTATTTCCTTTTGTTGCTCTTGTTGTTCTATTATTGTAGTTACTGATGCCGTCATTGTTGGATAGGACAGAGAAATGGAGAGAGTAAGGGAAGACAGAGAGGGGGAGAGAAAGATAAGACACCTGCAGACCTGCTTCACTGCTTGTGTAGTGAATCCCCTGCAGATGGGGAGCTTTTGGTTTTCAGCCTTTCAAACCCAGATCTATGGCCTCTCCCCTCTCAGTTTCTTTCCATCAATAATAGATTTAAAAAACAAATAAAAAATAATGAAGAAATAACTAATTTCTCAGTCGAGTAACCAGGGTTTCTATTGTTGCCTCCACTTGAGATCCCAGTGATTTGGCTCAGGTATCCTTCATCTTTTTTTTTTTGCCTCGTTATTGCTGTGGCTCGGTGCCTGAACCAGGAGACCACTGCTCCTGGAAGCTATTTTTTTTCCTTTTGTTGTCCTTGTTGCTTTATTGTAGTTGTGGTTATTATTATTTGTTGTTATTGATGTCATTGTTGGACAGGACACAGAGAAATGGAGAGAAGAGGGGAAGACGGGGGGGTGGGGGGGAAAAAGATAGACACCTGCAGACCTGCTTCACCACTTGAAAAGCGATTCCCCCCTGCAGGTGAGGAGCCTAGGACTCAAACTGGGATCCTTATGCTGGTCCTATTGTTATTAATGTCATTGTTAGATAGAACAGAGAGAAATGGAGAGGAGGGGAAGACAGAAAGGGGGAGAGAAAGACACATGCAGACCTGCTTCACCACTTGTGAAGTGGACCCACCCCTGCAGGTGGGGAGCTGGGGGCTCGAACCGGGATCTTTACGCCAGTACTTGCACTTTGTGCCACATATATATAACCCACTGCGCTGCCGCAGACTCCCCCCTAATTTCTTTATTGTTGGATAGACAGAAATTGAGAGGGGAGATAAGAGATATACCTGTATGCAGCCCTTCTTCACCACTTTCTTTAAAAAAATTTTTTTCCTTTATTTTACCAGAGCACTGCTCAGCTCTGGCTAATGGTGGTGAAGGGGATTGAACCTGGGACTTTGGAGCCTCAAGCATGAGAGTGTCTTTCCATAAGCATTATGCTATCTACTCCTGCCCTCTTCACCACTTCTGAAGCTTTTCCTCTATAGGTGGGGCCAGGGGTTCATTGCCAGCACTTCTTCTAGCGTTTGCCCTTCTTCCGTAGCCAGTCAACAGCGTCAGGTTAAGCCTGATGTAAAATTTCGAGACCTCCTTTGAATCTAGAGAGGGGGCAGTCGTTGACTATGTGGGTCATAGTCTGTCTGTGGCCGCAGGTGCAGTTCGGGTCACCTCTGGCTCCCCAGCGATGGAACATAGCGGCGCACCGGCCATGGCCTGTTCGATAGTGATTGAGGAGGGCCCAATCATAACGTGCTAGGTCAAAGCCAGGTTGACGCTTGCAGGGGTCTGTGATGAGGTGTTTGTTCTTTACCTCAGCTGACTGCCAACTCTGTTTCCAAGAGTCTGGAACAGAGAAGTTCAGTGTAGGCATAGGGGACCAGATTGGGTGACGAGACGTCAAGCGTTGGACAGGGTGGGCGAAGATATCCGCGTATATTGGCAGGTCCGGTCGAGCGTAGACGTGGAAAATGAACTTAGATGATGCCGCATCCCGACGAATATCTGGCGGGGCGATGTTGCTAAGAACTGGCAACAGGGTGGAACGGATGGTTCCAGAAATTATCCTCATGGAGGAATATAATTTGGAATCGACCAAGTGGACATGGGGGCTACGGAACCATCCTAGGGCACAGTATTCTGTGGAATAGCATAATGCCAGAGATGATGATCGTAGTATGGAAGCGCTCGCGCCCCATGAGGAGCTGGCCAATCTTGCAATGATGTTATTCCTCGCGCCCACCTTTGCTGCAGTTTTTATGAGATGTTCGTGAAATGACAGAGTGCGATCGAGAGTAACTCCAAGATAGACTGGCTGGGCTTCATGCCGGATTCTCGTATCGCCAAGCTGCACATTAAGCTCACGCGAGGCCGAGGCATGGTGTAGATGGAAAACAGATGATACCGTTTTTGCAGTGCTAGGGATTGCCAGCACTATGAATCCACCACTCCTGGTGGCCATTTTTTGTATTTTTTCTTTCTTTTTTGATAGGGCGAAATTGAGAGGGGAGTTGAGATAAAGATACACGCAGACCTGCTTCACTACTTATGAAGTGTCCCCCTTCCCCCGCAGGAGACAGCACCCGGGTCCTTGCGCATGGTGATATGAGCACTTCACCAGGTCCACCACTGCCTGGCCTCTCCATCCTTGTTCTCTAATAAAGCAGACCAGCACCAGGACTCTAAGCTCATGTTCAAGTGAAACTTTCTTTTTTTTTTTTTTTAAAAGATTTTATTTATTTATTTATTAATGAGAAACATAGGAGAGAGAAAGAGCCAGACATCACTCTGGTACATGTGCTGCTGGGGATTGAACTCAGGACCTCATGCTTGAGAGTCCAATGCTTTATCCACTGCGCCACCTCCCGGACCACTCAAGTGAAACTTTCACCAACACTGGTAACCCAGAGTAATGTCTAATTCCCCACCCCCAACTCGTTCAAAGAAACAAAACCTAACCTACCACATCTAACATGTTTTTGTGTACATGTGTGGGTGTTCTTCTTGGGCTCTGTAAACTATTAATAGATGATAACAATTTTCTGATTACAAGCACACACATACACATTTGCAGAGTGATGATTTTAATAGTGAACAGTGGTACGTATGGCAAGGAGCAATGTTAACTAGATTCTCTGTCAAGTTTCTCCACCCCCCGCCGCACCTCATTTAGAGGAACACATTGGCCCACTGGCTTCCTCTAATTTCCTATCACAGTAAACATCAGCCTCATAGAAAAACAGCTGGAAAAAGTCAGCCCTCTCTGATAGGAGTGGGTGAGATAGAGACAGAGATACCACTAAACTGCAGTGGTGCACCTGGTTACAACATGCAAGGACCCAGGTTCAAGTCCTTGGTCTCCACTTGTAGGGGGGAAAGCTTCATGAGTGGTGAAGCAGGACTGCAGGTGTCTTATCGCTTTCCCTCTATCTCTCCCTCCCCTCTTAATTTCTGTCTATTCAATAAAGATTCAGAAGAGAGAGAAACACACCTGCAGTATATGCTTTAGCACTCACTAAGTTTTTTCCCTTCATGTGGGGAGCTGGGGCTTGAATCCAAGTCCTTGCATAAGGTAATGTGTGCTCAATCAGGTGCAGCACCACCTAGCCCTCTCAGCCTCTATCCCTCTGTCTCTTTAAAAACTACACGCTGGGGCTGGAAAGACAGCTCCTTCAATAAGAAAATCTATCCTGAGTGGTGAAGCCCCTGTGACAGCAGAAAAAAAAAAGAGAGAGAAGACAGGGAAGATGGGGGAAGAAGAAAATCCTAGAGTCAACCAATCTCAAGTTTAGTTTTCTTTTGTACTGTTCTTTTTCTCCTAAACCTGAATAAGATTTTGAGCTTTGGGTCCCGAAAACTCTTAAAGGTGAATTGCCACCGAGGCACGAGGCACAACAGCTAAATCAATTCCCTCTGTGTTCATCTGCAGCTTTTGCTTTTCAAGCTGAAGCTGTTAAAATGGTGGAGGTGGCTAGAAGGCAGGAATGAAACAGAATGTTTCTCAGTCTTAGATTAGAACCAGGAAAGAGGGAAACTAGAAAAGATGCAACATTTGTTCAGCAACTTCAGCAAAAACATCCTGGGTGGTGGGGTGGGAGGGTGGGACAGATGGTTATATGAAAAAGAACCAGGGAGAAATGTGGTCTAAATAACTGATGAAAGTTTAATACATTAAAACCAGATAGCACTTTTATATTGCATTTGCCATTTCTGAACATTACAAAGTAGAGGCAAATTGTGACACTTAATAAAAATGTTGATTCCCCAATCCCTTCTCTAAGTCCCACCCCTCCCTTAAGTACTCCCTCCCACCCCCTACAGAACTCTGTCCTGAATAAAACACTTAAATACATCATAAATAGTAAATTATGAAAAAAAAATAGCAAGAACTGTTTCTTTCCTTCTTGTAAAAAAGAACATGGCAGCAAAGACAGGCAGTCAGAAACTGGCTGGGGGTGTCTAATATAGACAGTTACTTGGGGTAGGGGTTAGCCTACAGTCAAGGCAGGGTGGGATGGAGGGGACCAGGGACCATGTGGGATTCAACAATGGGTTTGTGATGCCAGACCCCAACTCCCTGTGACAGGGAGAGGAGGCCCAGATGGAGAATCACAACTCTTGGAGATGGAGAGGAAGGGATTACAGTCCCCATTTCCAAGTTCTCTGCATGCAGGGCATGTGGCTCAGCAATGACTCAAGGCAAACATTTGCATAATCCCCATGAATGTAAGGGGATATTCTCTAGCTCCAGATATGAAATGCCTGTAAAACACAGTAGGTGTCCCCCTTTCTACCTCAACTTCAGAGAAGCAAAACATTGTTGGAAAAGATGGGAAGAGCAAGGAAGAAATCTCCTGTGGAGACAGACTTAATGTTCAGCTGATAAGCTCATTCATTTCATATTTAGAAAAACAGAGTATATTTCAAATTGCAAAATAGTGTTGAGTCTGGCCTGGCAGTGAGTAGCATGCTGCCTGGGAGGGGCTCTGATTTCCTAGCCCTGTGCCTGCTCCACTGTTTTAATAACAGGGGTAGAGATTCACCCCAAGTCTCACTCTCTGCATTCCTTCAGTCGTAAGCAATTCATCAAGAGGAGAGTAGAAGAGCAGCCTCTCCTGGCAGGTCAGTCATTACACTTTTGTTTCACAAACACTAGGACTTCTTGGGGGTAGCCCTATGAGCAGGCATCTGTCCACCATTCCTGAAGATCTGAAGCTATCTGGCTTGAAAATGTGAACTGTTTTCGTATATCCTTTCTTTAAGGGGGAAAAAAAGAAAAAAAAAAAAAAAAAGAAGGTTGGGAGGCTAAACACCCTTACTCTCCCCCAAAACCTTGACAAAGAGTTATGATGGGGGTGATGTGCCAGCCAGTCTATCCTGAGGAAGTTTGAAAGTCCAGCTCCTGAAGAAAAAAGTAGGTGAAGGGGAAGAAAACCACCATGTCCAAGCAACCCCACTTCTAGCAGAAAGAACTGGGGCCTGAAGAGAATTCTATTGCCGGTCAGTTGAAAGTCTGTGCCCCACAACTTGGGAGTCGAGGCTATGCTGTTGTCTGCAGCTGTCCAAGACACTAATGCCCACTCATGGAGAAGGGGAAGACGAGGTTCTTCTTCAGGAAGGAGATATATGACTCCCGTGGCCTCCATTACACTCCTTTCTTAATGACCAAGAAGAAGAAAATCCAGCAGTGCTGGGGCAAAGGCTGACTTCTTGCGTCACAAAGTCGGAGAATCCTGTTATAGACCTTCTGAGAAGTTTTGCCTACTGAAAAGGGAAAGAGGTAAGAGTGTGAAGAACAGGATAATAGAATTCAAGTTATTTTCAATTGAGTTTGCAAAGATTTCTTCTATTTCCCTCTCATTTCCTAAGGCACCAAACTGATAAGTAAATAAATATGGGGCCAGGCCATGGCACACCTGGTTAAGCACACAAATTACAGTGCACAAAGATGTAGGTTCAAGCCCCTGCTCCCCACCTGTACAGGGAAAGCAAGACTGAAGGTGTCTCTCCAACTCTTTCTCCCCTCTAAATTTCTCTCCCTCTGTCTCTCCGTCTCTCTCTCTCTCTCTAAGTTACCAAAGTACTGATCATTTCTGGCTTATGGTGGTACGGGGGATTTGAACCTGGGATTTTGGAGCCTCAGGCATGAGAGTCTCTTTGCATAACCATTATGCTATCTACCAACTCCCCTGAAGCTTCTTTCAATGTGGTGGCAGCTGACCTCAAACTTGGGTCACAACACGTGACAAAGGAGAGCACTATCCAAGTGAGAACATCTTGCTAGCCCCCAACAACAACAACAAAAGTTAAAATCAAGGTTTATGAGCCATCTAGTTGCTTTCCCCTTGCCAATTAACTCCTTGCTAGAGAAGGAGGCTCAGATTTATTTAGTAACTCCACCAGTGACCCTCTTTATACCCTTATAACATTCACCTCCCATACACATCAGATACTCACATAGCTGGACTGACATGATTCTGTAACTTCACACTTTTCCAAACTAGTTGAGCTAGCAGAAGAAAAGAATGGAGACACAGAGAAGAATTAGATAAAAAATATAACTAGTCTCTCAAGTCAGATCTCACACTGCTTCTTGGTATATTTCACTTCATAATCATTTAGGACTCAGAGGCTAAAATGCTACTAGATTCAGAAGCACATTTCTTTTACTTAAAATTTTTTTTTAAAATTATCTTTATTTATTAGGTAGAGACAGCCAGAAATTGAGAGGGAAGGGGCTGACAGAGAGGGAGAGAGACAACTGCAACACAGCTTTACCACTTGCGAAGCTTTCCCCATGCAGTTGGGGACCAGGGGCTCGAACCCGGGTACTTGCACATTATAAAATGTGCACTCAACCAGGTGCACCACCACCCAGCCCCAAGAAGCATATTTCTATTTTAGGGGAGATAGATAAAAAAAAAAATTATTTATTTACTTATTCCCTTTTGTTGCCATTGTTGTTTTTTATTGTTGTAGTTATTGATATAGTCATTGTTGGATAGGACATAGAAATGGAGAGAAGAGGGGAAGACAGAGAGGGGGGAAGATCCTTGTGCTTTGCACCGCCGCCTGCGCTTAACCCGCTGCACTACCGCCCGACTCCCTAGGGAGATAGCTTATTATGTACAGCACAGAATCACCACATATGAGGGCCCTGGTTTGACTCCCTAGTACTGTACCACACAGGAGGACTACGCAAATGAAAGGTTTTAAGAGCAGTGGAGTATTACTATGGCACCTCTCCTCTCTCTGCCTCCCCCCACTGCTTTATATTTATGAGAAAGGAGGAGAGAACCAGGGCGTTTCTGGCATATGTGATATCAAAGACTGAACTCAGGACCTCATATTTGAGGATCCAACACAATCCACTGCACCACATCCAGGGTTACTCTCTCTTTGAAGTTTTATTTATTTATTTATTTATTTATTTATTTATTTATGAGAGGGATAGGAGGAGAGGGAAAAAAACAGATCATCACTCAGTTATATGTGCTGCCAGGGAATGAACTCTGAACTTCATGCTTGAGAGTCCAGCACTTGATCCACTGCACCAGCTTCCAGACTACACTTCCTCTATTAAAATAAAAAAGGGAGTCGGGCGGTGACGCAGCAGGTTAAGTGCACGTGGTGCAAAGATCCCGGTTCAAGCCCCTGGTTCCCCACCTGTAGGGGAGTCACTTCACAGGTGGTGAAGCAGGTCTGCAGGTATCTGTCTTTCTCTCCCCCTCTCTCCATTTCTCTCTGTCCTATCCAACAACGTCAGTAACAACAACAAGAACTACAACAATAAAACAACAAGGGCAACAAAAGGGAATAAATAAATAAAAGAAGCCTACTATAGCTTCTCGACATTTTGGCTAAGATAAAGTGAAGAAGCCTACTAGAACTGGTGGAATTGTACAGATCTGAAGCCCAAATGAAAACACTGATAGGGAGTTAGGCGGTAGCACAGTGGGTTAAGTGCAGGTGGTGCAAAGTGCAAGGACCAGTGTAAGGATCCCGGTTCGAGCCCCCGGCTCCCCACCTGCAGGGGAGTTGCTTCACAAGCAGTGAATCAGGTCTGCAGGTGTCTATCTTTCTCTCCTCCTCTCTCCATTTCTCTCTGTCCTATCCAACAACAACATCAATAATAACCACAACAATAAAATAGTAAGGGCAACAAAAGGGAGTAAGTATTTTTTAAAAAAGAAAACACTGATAAAAAACCCAACAACAAAACCCACATAATTTTAATTGTTAACAGTTTCAAGAGAACTTTATTTATTTTGCCTCCAGGGTTATTGCTGGGGCTCAGTGCTTGCACTATAAGAGACCTGCAGCACTGCTTCATCATTTGTGAAGGTTTCCCCCTGTGGGTGGGGACTGGGGGCTTGAACCTGGGTCCTTGGGTATTGTAACATATGCGGTCAACTAGGTGCATCACCACCTGTCTCCTTCACTTGTTTGTTGATGGACACTTGGGCTGTTTACAAATTTGGAATATTACAAATAGTGCTGAAATCAATAGCGATGCATTAAAAAAAAAAGAAAAAAAATATCCTGCGTTATTGGAAAAGTTACAATGGTGGTCCAGGAAGTGGTACAGTGGCTAAGGCACTCGACTCTCAAGCATGAGGTCCTGAGTTCAATCCCCGGCAGCACATGTACCAAAGTGATGTCTGCTTCTATCTCTCTCTCCTATCTTTCTCATTAATAAATAAAAATATTTAAAGAAAAAAAGTTATGATGTATTTTTCTGTTTCCAAAAAAAAAACAACAAAGAAAATCCAGTGACGCGTAAAAGACAATAAGCCCAGGGGGGGGGGGGGATCAATTATAAAGATCCCAAGAGGGACCAGGCGGTGGTGCACCTGGTTAAGCGCACATGCTACAGTGCACAAGGACCCGGGTTCAAGCCCCTGATCCCCACCTGCAGGGGGAAAGCTTCAATAGTGGTGAAGCAGGGCTGCAGGTGTCTCTCTGTCTCTCTCCATCTCTGTCTTCCCTTCCCTTCAATTTCTCTCTGTCTCTATCCAACAAAAAATAAATAAAAAAAAAGATCCCAAGAAGCTGGAGAAAAATGAGAAGATTAAGGAAAGGACCGAGGACCCAAGCCTTCAGGGCGGCGCACGTAATGAAATGCACATATATATTACCAAGCACAAAGACCCAAGGCCAAGCACCAGCTCCCCTCCTGTAGGGTCCACTTCATGAGTGGTGAGGCACGATTGCGGTTATCTACCTTTCTCCCCGTCTCCCCATTCTCTCAAGTCCTCTTTGTCCTATCAAATAACAATAAAAAAGGAACCAACCATTCATATAGCATTTGCGAACTCTCTTCAGATACAGCTAAGAAACAGGAATCAGAAACATTTGAGACCTCAGAGATTTTTTCGAAGGTTGGAGTCTGAGGTAGAACATCAGGACGACCAAGGTGGACATCTGGGGAAAAAAAGAAGAAGAAAAATCAATACATATAAAGGCAGAAAAAATGGAATAGGGGAAATAGAGGGAAACCTGGAGCAACTTGATTTTTACTTAACAGTAATGGGAAGTAGAGGTCCTAGGTAAGAAGCAGCAGTTACAATAGTAAGGGAGAGAACACCCAATTTATCTGGGGGCCCCAGCCCTGGTGCTTACCTGGCTCCACTTCTGCCTTTGTTGTCACTTGCGCCTTGTGTTCCCCAGAGGCCGATGGCTGGCTAGTAATACAGGAGTTGCCGCTGGGGCCTGCTCGCCGAGAGAAAGATGAGCCAGACCGAAACTTTTTGGAAGGAGAGGGCTTCACTTTAAAAGGGAAAAAGAGAGCCTACTTAGCACCCACCTCAGAAACCATCACCAAGACATAGACAGATACAAACCCAAATTGCTAGTGCCCCCAACACAAACCCAACATTATTCCTCAAAGCAGATAGAAGGGTTAATGTTATCAAAGATGTGCTTTGTGAACTACTCTTCAGGAGGTGGCTTAGCTGGCAAGAAGTAAAGAGCCTTGAGAAAAGGACACGCCTGGTATCCCCACAACTCTCCTCCTCCAGGCTTCCACCTGATGAGATGTCCTCCAAGTGGTCCTTAATAACACCCTCCATTTAGACAAGACATAGATGGTCCTTTCACCTACATTCACAAAGCACTTATGCACACAGTATAATGATCCTTCCCTCCCTTTTTAAAAAATATTTATTTACTTCCTTTTTGTTGCCCTTGTTTTATTGTTGTAGTATTATTGTTGTCGTCGTTGTTGGATAGGACAGAGAGAAATGGAGAGGGGGGGGAGACAGAGAGGAGGAGAGAAAGATAGACACCTGCAGACCTGCTTCACCATCTGTGAAGCAATTTCCCTGTAGGTGGGGAGCTGGGGGCTGGAACCGGGATCCTCACGCCAGTACTTGTGCTTTGTGCCAAGCGAGCTTAACCTGCTGTGCTATGGCCCGACTCCCTATGATACTTTATCCTTTCAAAGAATATGCAGTTTTTACATGCTTCTAAGACTGGTCTAAGTCATCTCTGTCTCACCGAGGGACAACTTACACCTGAGGGGACACGAAGGAGATGAAATTTGCCAGTGACAGCAATATGGGAGATTTGGGAGGAATACTAGCACTTCCCAAACAAGAAAGTTGAAGTTAAAAAATCTCCGTCGGGCAGCAGTGCAGCGGGTTAAGCATATAAGAACAATAATAATAACTACAACAACAATGAAAACCAACAAGGGCAACAAAAGGGAAAATAAATAAATAAATCTCCACTGGCTGACCCAGGGTTGGCAAAATTGAGTACTTGGATAGTGTGTTATGTCATGTGTTGGTGCTAGGCTTACATTCCCTTTTTCTTTTTTTCTATTTTAATATTTATATTATTTATTTATTCCCTTTTGTCGCCCTTGCTGTTTTATTGTTGTAGTTATTACTGTTGTTGTCGTTGTTGGATAGGACAGAGAGAAATGGAGAGAGGTGTTGTTGAGGTGGTCTGGTGTCGGGCTGCACCGCGGAGAAGAGAGCGGACGTCCAGAGCAAAGGGGTACACAGATCTTTATTATAGGATGGGGGGGGGGGGATTTTGGTTCAGACCACGTGGAGCCAGCCAGCAATGGCCGACCACGGGGGGAGAGCAGGGAGCGAGACCTCAGAGAGGGAGAGCAGAGAGCTCAGAGAGAGTGAGGGGAGGGGTGAGGGGGCTTTTTATTGGGCAACAACCAGGGGTGACGTGTAGGGCCAGGATTGGTTGAAAGGGGGCACTCTAGGATTTAGCGAGGCATAGAAAAACCTGGGGGCGGAGACTGCATCAGAATAAGTCCTCAGCAACAGAGAGGAGGGGAAGACAGAGAGGAGAGAAAGACAGACACCTGCAGACCTGCTTCACCGCCTGTGAAGCGACTCCCCTGCAGGTGGGGAGCCGGGGTTCGAACCGGGATCCTTATGCCGATCCTTGTGCTTTGCGCCACCTGCGCTTAACCCGCTGTGCTACAGCCCCGACTCCCTACATTCCCTTTTTCTATCTAAGAAAGAAAGAAAAAAAAATGTTGGAAAAGAAAGGATTCTTCTGTGCTATCATTTCTTTCTGTGTCTCTATTTGAAAAAGTTGGCCAGGAACAGTGAATACCCCACGATGCCAAAAAAATAAAAATGAATAAATTAAAAAGTCTGGGTCAGGCTTAGCATTTGGGATATAGATAGAAAATGGAATACTCAGAATAACTTTATGTCTAGCTTTGCCTAACTCAGATTATTATATGTATCGATACTCTTATCTAATGTTTGTCCGTCACCTCAGCAACACACAGGGAGAGCCAAGGGGAAGCAGTAACTCTGAAATGACTAGGACACACACAGGGTGATTGACAAGACGGACAGCAGCTCTCATGAATGGGGGTAAAGTAGGAGAGGCCTCTGGCTTTAGCAGCTCCCTGACAAAGGTGTCCTAACTCTCAGCTTAGAATAAGGGAGCCAAGGCAGGGAGGGAGGTCAACTGGTAGAAGCCACTTACAGGGAATTTTCTTGAAAACTGTGCTGCACATGAAGCGCTGGAATCGTTCAGCATAGAAACCTGGGCGATGCACCGATACAGTGTCCTGCAAAATGCAAGAATGGCTGCAGAATTACAAAGGGTCAAGGCCCCACAGAAGGACCATCTCTCCCCTCCCCCAAGCCTCTGGCAGAAGGGCAGAATCTCTAAATGCTCTCAGATATGAAAGAAAGAAGAAATTGTGGGGGTGCAAATCAGTAATGAGGGAGGCAGAAGGAGAGCCTCTAACTACTACTCACCCCATCATGTACCAGAGCTTTCCAAGAGTGCTCCAATTTCTTAACAAACCTGTCAAGAAAAAATGCACAGAATTTACTCACACAGGGGCTAGGTGATTGTGCTCCCAGTTGAGCACACGTTATAACGCACAAGGACCTGGATTCAAGCCCCTGGTTCCCACTGGCAGGGGGAAAGTTCATGGATGGTGAAGCACTGCTGCAGGTATCTCACTTTCTCTCCCTTCCTCCTCCAATTTCTCTTTCTCTATCCAATAAATACCTACACAAATAGTTACCTATGTGTATACATATACATTATGTATACCTAAGCTGGGGGTGGGAGTGTTTGCCAGACACCTGTCATAGTGAGATGGGAAATAATAGTACCTTCCAATAAAGAAAACATACACACACTTTTCACATAGTTTCATAATGAATGACCTTATAAGTTTTCTGTTTGAAGGGCAATGACAACAAAACAAAATTCAGGGCATCTGGTAGGAACACAGTGGGTTAAGCACAGGTGGCACAAAGCTCAAGGATCAGCATAAGGATCCGGTTCGAGGTCCCAGCTCCCCATATTCAGAGGAGTCGCTTCACAAGCGGCGAAGCAGGTCTGCAGGTGTCTATCTTTCTCTCCCCGTCTTCCACACCTCTCTAAATTTCTCTGTCCTATCCAATGACATCAATAACAACAAAAATGGGGGTCAGGGGGTTGGGCTATAGCGCAGGTGGTGCAAAGCGCAAGGACCAGCATAAGAATCCCAGTTCCAGTCCCTGGTTCCCCACCTACAGGGGAGTCGCTTCATAGGTGGTGAAGCAGGTCTGTAGGTGTCTATCTTTCTCTCCCCCTCTGTCTTCCCCATCTCTCTCCATTTCTCTCTGTCCTATCCAACAATGACGACAACAATAATAACTACAATAATAAAAAGAAAAAGGGGGCAACAAAAGGGAATAAATAAATAAAATTAAAATTAAAAAATGGGGATCGGGTGGTAGCTCAGTGCATTAAGTGCACGTGGCGCGAAGCACAAGGTAGGGTTGGGGGGTGGGAAAGTGGGTAAAATTATTCCGAAAAATTTCCATCAAGGGGCCAGGTAGTAGCGCAGCGGGTTAAGCACACATGGTGGTAAGTGCAAGGACTGCTGTAACGATCCCAGTTCAAGGCCCCGGCTCCCCACCTGCAGAGGGGTCGCTTTCAAGCAGTGAGCAGCTCTGCAAGGTGTCTTTCTCTCCCCTCTCTTGATTTCTCTGCGTCCTATTCAACAACAACAGCAATAGCAACAATAACAACAACAACAACAACAACAACAAGGGCAACAAAATGGGAAAATTGGCCTCCAGGAGCAGTGGATTCACAGTGCAGGCACTGAAGCCCAACAACAACCCTGGAGCAAAATAAATAAATAAATTAAATCAATAAAAATAAAAAAGTTAAGTCAAGCACTGGGCTGGGGAGAAAGCATAATAATGGTAATACAAAAATATTTTGAGGCCTGAGGCTGCCAGGCCCCAGATCAATCCCACACACTACCATAAAGCAGAGCTGACAAGAGCTCTGATTGAAAAAAGAAAGTAAATTCTGGTCCAGGAGGTGGTGCAGTGGTAAAGCTTTGGACTCTCAAGCATGAGGTCCTGAGTTTGATCCCCAGCAGCACATGTGCCAGAGTGATGTCTGGTTCTTTCTCTCTCCGCCTATCTTTCTCATAAAATCTTTAAAAAAATAATAAAAAAAAAGAAAGTAAATTAATCATATCTAGTCTTTATTTGGTACTGAAACGTTACAGGAACAAAACAAGGGCCTAACATTTTCACTGCCTCTGAGTTTGTTTTTTTTAATTTTCCTCCATGGAAAAGGGGAATGTGCTTCCAGCTATATCGCAATGCGGGGCATGACTCATCTCAATTTTTTCACAAAGAGCCAGACAGATGGCATATTCTACCCTTGTGCTTCCAAGGAATGACACAGCTTTTCAGAGGTGTATGTTATGTTGGAGAGATGGCAGATGCCAAGAGATAGGCAAAACCAAGGAAATGAGTTACCATTTAAAACCCATGAATTAAGCATCTGGATTGCAACTCAAGTGTTTTCTTATTTTAGAAATCATTTTCTTAAAAACATTTCTTTCTCTTTCTAATCTTTATTTATTTATTATTGGATAGAAACAGGAAGGAATTGAGAGGAGAGAGGGAGGTAGAGAGGGTTAGAGACAGAGAGAAACCTACAGCCTTGTTTCACCACTTGTGAAGCTTTTCCCCTGCCAGTGGTGACCAGAGGCTTGAACCTGTAATGTGTGCACTCAACCAGGTATGCCTTCACAAATGTGAGAGGTTACCTGTGCCCACTCTACCCCTTATTTGGGGGTCTATAAACTCACCTGTAGGACTGCAGAATGTCAATGATGCCGATATAAAGCAGCAACCGTTCCCCTTTATTATTTCGGGCTGGGATGCCACCCATACTGGGAAGATAACAAGAGTGAGATCGTTTGCATGGCATACAGAGGATTCAAACCGTAAGTTAAATGTGGAGGACCCAAGACCAATCTTGTGTATACCACGGAAGAGTGAGTGCCACCCTCCAAATCCAAGAGCTATGTTGGAGTACCTACATTTAAAAAAAAAAAAAAAACCTTTTAAATAATTTATTATTGGATAGAGACAGACAGAAATTGAGAGGGGAGGGGGACATAGAGAGGGAGAAAGACAGAGAGACATCTGCAGACCTGCTTCACCACTCATGAAGCCTTCCCCCTGCAGATGGGGACCAGGGGCTTGAACCTAGGTCCTTGTGCACTGCAGTGTGTGTGCTTAACCAGGTGTGCCACAGCCTGGCCCCAGAGTACCTACCTTTTTCTCCCCAAATTTTACTTGACTCTATCAACCCAATTCCATCAAAGAGAATCTAAATACACTCCTAGTTAACAATTTTGAAAGTTCCTCCAATTAATTCTGAATTTTCTTGGTACTCATATTTTATCTTATACCTTCTAAGACTCTTGTGAGTCATGTAAAAGCTGGAATGAAACTATTGTGGTACAGGAAGTGGACTCAAGCATGAGGTCCCTTGTTCAATACCTGGTAGCACATGTAAAAGGGATGTCTGGTTCTCTTTCTTTTCCTCTCTCTCTTTCAAATTAACAAATAAAATATTAAGAAGGGCGGGGAAGATAGCATAATGGTTATGCAAACAGACTCTCATGCCTGAGGCTCCTAAGTCCGATGTTCAATTCCCCACACCATCATAAGTAAGAGCTGAGCAGTGCTCTGGTGTTTCTCTCTCTGTGTGTTTCTCTCTGCATCTCTCAAAAGTTAAAAAAAAAAAAAAGGAAGTCGGGTGGCAGCACAGCGGGTTAAGTGCAGGTGGCGCAAAGGGCAAGGACCGGCTGAAGGAGCCCGGTTGAAGCCCCTGGCTCCCCACCTGCAGGGGAGTCGCTTCACAAGCGGTGAAGCAGGTCTGCCGGTGTCTATCTCTGTCTCCCCGTCTTCCCCTCCTCTCTCCATTTCTCTCTGTCCTATCCAAAAATGATGATGTCAATAACAATAATAATAACTACAACAATAAAACAACATGGGAAACAAAAGGAATAAATATATAAAAATAAAATAATTTTAAAAATTAAAAAATAAAGAAACTGGGACCTTCAGTGCTTCAGGCATGAAAGTCTTTTAAAAAAATATTAAGAAAAAAAAAATCAAGCATCTAATCAACATTCACAGTATCTCAGTAAATTTTTTTATAGAACCATGAAGGTAAGAATGATGCCTCCTCCATGGTCTGGGAGGTGGTGCAGTGGCTAAAGAGTTGGAACATGAGGTCAGTCCCCAGAATAAGAGTGATGCTCTCTCTTCCTCTTCTTTCTTTCTCTCTTTCTAATATTTTCTTTATTTATCAATGAGAGGGATAGAAGGGGAGGGAGGGAGAGAGGGAGAGAGAGAGAGAGAGAGAGAGAGAAAGGACCAGACATCACTCTGGTACGTGTGCTGCCAGGGATCGAACTCAGGACCTCATGCTTGAGAGTCCAATGCTTTATCCACTGAGCCACCACTCTCTTCCTCTTTTAGTAAACAAATATTTAATGTACACTGAGCCCAGATGCTCCTTCCCAGTGCTCCTGAACCCACTCACTAGTCATCAGTCTCCATGGTGCCACCTCGACGAGCCTCGCCCTGGATAGACTCCATGGCAGTGGAATAGAGAGGCTTTTGTGGGGCAGGTCTTCGAGTGTCAAATGGATATTGTGATTCACTGCCTAAGGGCTCTCGTTGTGCATGATCAATGTTATGGATTGACATCAAGAGGCTATAGTCCATTATCTTGAAGCTCTGCAACACCTACAGAAGGGAAAAACATGATCTGAATGTTACCACACCCTCAAAATTTCAGTCTTCCTGACCCAACAATTATTTTTTTTAATCTTTATTTATTTGACAGAGACAGCCAGAAATTGAGACGGTAGGGGGAAATGAGGAAGAGAGATAGTAAGACACCTAGAGTACTGCGTCACCACTTGTGAATTGTTTCCACTGCAGGTGGGGGCAGGGGGCTTGAACCCAGGCCTTTGCATATTGTAACAAGTGGACTCAATCAGGCGTGCCACTCTGACCCCCAATATTTTTTTTTTTAAACCAGAGCACTGCTCAGCTCTGGTTTATGGTGGTGCAGGGGATTGAACCTGGGACTTTGGAGCCTCAGGCATGAGAGTCTCTTTGCATAACCATTATGCTATCTACCCCTGCCCAATAATTCTTTTTAATAAATATTTATCTACTTATTTTAATCAGAGAAAGAGAGAGAGAGGCAGAGAGAGAGAGAGAGAGAGAGAGAGAGAGGCAGAAAGTGAGACTAGAGCACATTTTGACTTTGGATTATGGTAGTGTGGGAGATTGAACCTAAGATCTCTGGGCATGCAAGTTTGGCACCTTACTAGCTGTGCCAAACCTTACAACCCATTTCTCCAAACACCCCCACCTAATAACTCTGGATAGTGAACATTCAGGAACAGCCCTATTTTTACTTCTTAGAGAAGTGGAAATCTTCCTTTGAACATTCCTCATTTATACCCTCTCCTCTCTTTAATGTTTGTATTTATTTATTTTAAAATTTTTATTTATTTTCCCTTTTGTTGCCCTTGTTTTTTCTTGTTGAAGCTATTATTGTTATTGTTATCAATGTCATTGCTATTAGATAGGAGAGAGAGAAATGGAGAGAGAAGGGGCAGAAAGGGGAAGAGAAAGATAGACACTTGCATATCTACTTCACCATCTGTGAAGCAACCCCCTGCAGGTAAGGAGCTGGGCCTCAAACTGGGTCCTTATGATTCGAGCCATGTGCGCTTAACCCACTGTGCCACTACGCGACTCCCTATTTATTTATTTTATTTTTCAATATTTATTTATTTAGTTACTTTTTGTTGCCCTTTTTATTGTAGTTATTGTTGTTATTGGTGTCATTGTTGTTGGATAGAACAGAGAGAAATGGAGAGAGAAGGGGAAGACAGAGAGGAGGAGAGAAAGATAAGACACCTGGAGACCTGCTTCAACGCTTGTGAAGTGACTCCAATGCAGGTGAGGAGCCAGGGACTAGAACCGGGATCCTCATGCTGGTCCCCTTGCGCTTTGCGCCGTGCACTTAACCTGCTGTGCTACCACTCAACTCCCTCTATTTATTTATTTTAAATAAAAGACAAACAGACATTGAGAGAGGAGGAGGATATACAGAAAGAGGAGGGGGCTGGGTGCTGGCGTACCTGGTTGAGCACACGGAGCAATACATAAGGACTCAGGTTTCAAGCCCCCAGTCCCCACTTGCAGGGGGAAAGCTATACAAGTGGTGAAGCAGTGTTGCAGGTATGTCTCTCACCCTATTTTTTTAAAAAAAAATTCTTTTAAAAAAATTTTTTTTATATTTATTCCCTTTTTTATTACCCATGTTTTATTGTTGTAGTTATTATTGTTGATTTTATTGAGGTAACTGTCATTGGATAGGACAGAGAGCAATGGGAGAGAGGAGGGGAAGACAGAGAGGGGGAGAGAAAGATAGACACTGCAGACCTGCTTCACCGCTTGTGAAATGACTCCCCAGCAGGTGGGGAGCTGGGGGCTCCAACCGGGATCCTTGAGCTGGTCCTTGAGCTTTGTGCCACCTTTGCTTAACCTGCTGTGCTACCGCTCAACTCCCTAATCCTTTCTTTTTCTTTAATATTTATTTATTTATTCCCTTTTGTTGCTCTTGTTGTTTCTATTGTTGTTGTTATTGATGTCGTTGTTGGATAGTACAGACAGAAATGGAGAGACAGGAGAAAACAGAGAGGGGGAGAGAAAGATAGACATCTGCAGACCTGCTTCACCGCCTGAAGCGATCCCCCGGCAGGTGGAGAGCCGGGGGCTCAAACCAGGATCCTTAGGCTGGTTCTGTGCTTAACTTGCTGCACTATTGCCTGCATCCCATCTCTCTCCCTCTTTATTTCCCTTCCCTCTTGATTTCTGACAGTCTCTATACAATAAATAAAGACGGGAGTCGGGCGGTAGCGCAGTGGGTTAAGCGCACGTGGTGCAAAGTGCAAGGACTGCCAGCCATTAGGATCCTGGTTTGAGCTCCCAGCTCCCCAAATGCAGGGGAGTCGCCTCACAGGCGGTGAAGCAGGTCTGCAGGTGTCTATCTTTCTCTCCCCCTTTGTCTTCTCCTTCTCTCTACATTTCTCTGTTCTTTCCAATGACGAAATCAGTAACAACAATAGTAATAATTACAATAAAACAAGGGCAACAAAAGGGAATAAATATTTTTAAAAAATAAAGATAATAAAAAATTAGAGAGACAGTAAGAGAAGAGGCCTGGCGGTGGCACACCTAGTTAAGTGTGTACAGTACAGTGTGCAAGGACCCAAGTTCAAACCCCTGGTCCCCCACCTGCAGAGGGAAAGCTTCATGAGTGGTAAAGAAGCAGGGCTGCAGGTTCTGTCTCTTTCTGTCTCTTTCCCTCTCTATATCCCTCTTCCTCTTGATTTCTGGCTGTCTCTATCAAATAAAGTTAAAAAAAAAAATCTGGGTGGGAGAGTCAGAGACCTGCAGCATGAGCAGGGTGCTTGTACACTGTATTCCCTAAGCCTAGTAAGACTGCACCTGACTCCCTTTTTTCCTTCTTTTGCCACCAGGGTTTTCACTGGTGGTCGGTGCCTATACAATGAATTCACTATTCCTGATGGCCAACTCCTCTTTTTATTTCCTTCTTATATTTGATAGGACAGTGAGAAACCGGGGGGTGGGGGGAGAGACACGGGTAAAGGAGGGAGGGGTTTCACTGCTTAGGAGATGTCAACCTGGGTGGGGGCTTGATCCAGATCCTTGAGCACGGTTAATGATGGTAAAGTGTGTCCTCAACTGAATGTACCACACCATTCTGGTCCTCCCTCCTTCCTTCCAATTGTGAAAGGCATTGAATGCAGGGTCTCATATATGCAAATGCTTTCTCTCTCATTAAAATAAGTAAAATTTTTTTTTGAATTTTTAAAAAATATTTATTTTATTTATTTATTCCCTTTTGTTGCCCTTGTTGTTTTATTGTTGTAGTTATTATTGTTGTTGTCGTTGTTGGATAGGACAGAGAGAAATGGAGAGAGGAGGGGACGACAGAGAGGAGGAGAGAAAGACAGACACCTGCAGACCTGCTTCACCGTGAAGCGACTCCCCTGCAGGTGGGGAGCCGGGATTCGAACCGGGATCCTTATGCCGGTCCTTGTGCTTTGCGCCACCTGCGCTTAACCTGCTGCGCTACAGCCCGACTCACAAAATATATTTTTTTAAAGAGTATGCCCATCAAACATCCAGTATTTGAGTTAATCAACAACTCTGGAATTGTATATAGGAAACCCTACTGAAGCAGCTGTGGTGCAGCTTGGCGGTGGTTCACTTATTGAGACACCTAGAGCACTGCTTCACCGCTCTATCGAAGCTTTCTTTTTGCAGGTGGGACTAGGACCTTTAACCGGAGTGGTTGTTTTTTTGTTTTGTTTTCTGCCTCCAATTGCTGGGGTATTGCTGGGGTTCAGTGAATCCACTGCTCCTAGAGGCTATTTTTTCTCCCTTTTGTTGCCCTTGTTGTTTTATCTTTGTTGTAGTTATTATTATTGTTGTTACTGAATTATTGTTGTTGGATAGGACAGAGAGAGGAGGGGAAGACACAGAGGGAGAAAGACAGACACCTGTAGATCTCCTTCACCGCTTGTGAAGCGACTCCCCTGTAGATAGGGAGCAGGGGGCTCAAACCTGGATCCTTACACCAGTCTTTGTGCTATGCTATGTGCCCTTTACCCACTGTGCTACTGCCCGACCCCTCATTTGTGCATTGTAATTGTGCACTCAGCAGGGTGCACCACCACCTGGCCCCCATTCCTTCTCTATCCCCCCCTCCAATTTCTCTCTTTGCTATCAAATAAAGAAAAAAAGTACGGGAGTCGGGCTGTAGCGCAGCGGGTTAAGCGCAGGTGGCGCAAAGCGCAAGGACCATCATAAGGATCCCGGTTCGAACCCCGGCTCCCCACGTGCAGGGGAGTCGCTTCACAGGCGGTGAAGCAGGTCTACAGGTGTCTATCTTTCTCTCCTCTCTGTCTTCCCCTTCTCTCTCCATTTCTCTCTGTCCTATCCAACAACAACAACAATAATAACTACAAGGGCAACAAAAGGGAATAAATAAAATAAATAAATAAATAAATAAATAAATAAATAAAAAAGTAAAAACTAGAGGGAAGGTGAAAGTATGAAGTGGTTTGAGTGGCTAAAGAAGTAGGTTGGGGGAGTGCGGTGGTGGTACACCCTGTTGAGCACACATTACTTGCAAAAGGTCCTGGGCTCAAGCCCCTAGCCCCCCAACTAAAGGGGTTTCTTTTGTTCTGTATCATCCCCTTCCTTCTCAAATTTTCTCTTTTCCACCAGTGTTATCACTGGAGCTCAGTGCTGGCACTAAGAATCTACTGCTCCTGGCAGCATTTTTTTTTTTTAACTTCTGGATAGACAGAGAAATTGGGGGAGTCGGGTGGTAGCACAGTGGGTTAAGCACAGGTGGCGCAAAGCGCAAGGACCAGATTAAGGATCCTGGTTCGAGCGCCCAGCTCCCCACCTACAGGGGAGTCGCTTCACAGGCGGTGAAGCAGGTCTGCAGGTGTCTATCTTTCTCTCCCCCTCTGTCTTCCCCTCCTCTCTCCATTTCTCTCTGTTCTACCCAACAACTGTTGGGTAATTGTGCAGATACCCTGTCAACACGACAATGACAACAATAACTACAACAACAAAACAAACAAAAAAAACAAGGGCAACAAAAGGGAATATAAAAAATTAAAAAAACGATAAAACATTGCAACGATCTAATCTAAAAGTTATTTTATTTATTTTAAATATTTACTTATTACCTTTTGTTGCCCTTGTTGATTTATTGCTGTAGTTATTGTTGTTATTGATGTTGTCATTATTGAATAGGAGAGAAATGGAGAGAGGAGAAGACAGAGGGGAGAAAGATAAGACACCTGCAGACCTGCTTCACCACTTGTGAAGCGACTCCCCTGCAGATGGGGAGCCAGAGTTTTGAACTGGGATCCTTACGCTGGTCCTTATGCTTTTGCACCACCTGCACTTATCCCGCTGTGCTACCGCCCAACTCCCTATTTTATTTTTTTATAATCTTCCTTCCTTCCTTTTTTTTCTTTCTTTCCTCCAGGGTTATCGCTGGGGCTCAGTGCCTGCACTACGAATCCACTGCTCCTCGAGGCCATTTTCCCCATTTTCTTGTCCTTCTTGTTGCTACTGCTGTTGTTGTTGGATAGGAGAGAGAAATCAAGAGGAGGGGAAGACAGAGAGGAGGAGAGAAAGATACTTGCAGACCTGCTTCACTGCCTGTGAAGCTAATCCCCTGTAGGTGGGGAGCTAGGGTCTTGAACCGGGGTCCTTGTGCCAGTCCTAGTGCTTCACATAACCCTCTGCACTAACACCCAACTCTGTAAGTTATTTTTTAAATACTTATTCCCTTTTGTTGCCCTTGGTTTTTATTGTTGTGGTTATTATTGTTGTTGTTATTGATGTCATTGTTGTTGGACAGGGCAGAGAGAAATAGAGAGAGGAGGGGCAAACGGGGAGAGAAAGATAAGACACCTGCAGACCTGCTTTACAGCTTGTGAAGGAACTCCTCAGCAGGTGGGGAGCTAGGGTCTCCAACAGGGATCCTCATGCTGGTCCTTGCACTTTGCACCACGTGTACTTAACCCACTGCGCTACCACCCAACTCCCTGTTAAAGTTATTTTAAATGAGCCTCTAACATATGGAGCTAGGGAAGAGTCCTATCTTCCATAGATTTGATGCCTCAAAAACAACCAAGCTTGTTGTCCAGGAGGTGGCCAACTGCATAAAGCATTAGACTGTAAAGCATGAGGTTGAGTTGAATCCCCAGCAGCCCATGAATCAGAGTGATGTCTGGTTCTGTTTCTGTCTCTGTCTCATTAATAAATAAAATCTTAAGGGTAGGGGTAGACAGCATAATAGTTATGCAAACAGACTCATGCCTGAGGCTCCAAAGTCCCAGGTTCAATCCCCTGCACCACCGTAAGCCAGAGCTGAGGAGTTCTCTGGTAAAAATAGAGGAAGCAATTACAGAAGCCAGACCTTCAACCTCCTGTACCCCATAATGACCCTGGGTCTATACTCCCAAAGGGATAAAGAATAGGAAAGCTATTTGGGGATGGGATGGGATATGGAGTTCTGGTGGTGGGAATTGTGTGGACTTGTACCCCTCTTATCCTATGGTTTTTATTACTGTTTCCTTTTTATAAATAAAACTTTTAAAAATTAATAAAAAAAAATCTTAAAACAAATCAAAAAAAAATTTTTTTTGTCTCCAGGTTTATCACTGGGGCTCAGTGCCTACACTGCTACTGGAGGCTATTTTTTTCCCTTTTGTTGCCTTTGTTGTTTATCATTGTTGTTGTTGCCATTACTGCTGTCGTTGTTGTTGGATAGTACAGAGAGAAATGGAGAGATGAGAGGATGACAGAGAGGGGGATAGAAAGATAGACACCTGGGAGTCAGGTGGTAGCGCAGTGGGTTAAGTGCACATGGCACAAAGCGCAAGGACCGGTGTAAGGATCCCGGTTCGAGCCCCTGGCTCCCCATCTGCAGGGGAGTCGCTTCACAGGCGGTGAAGCAGGTCTGCAGGTGTCTATCTTTCTCTCCCCCTCTCTGTCTTCCCCTCCCCTCTCCATTTCTCTCTGTCCTGTCTAATGACGACATCAATAACAACAACGAAAACTACTACAACAATGAAAAAGCAGCAAGGGCAACAAAAGGGAAAATAAATAAATTAAAAAAAAAAAGACAGACACCTGCAGATCTGATTCACCGCTTGTGAAGTGAAACACCCCCCCCCCCCCGCCAGCAGGTGGGGAGTCAGTGGCTCAAACCAGCATACTTATGCCAGTCTGCGAGTTTTGTGCTATGTGTGCTCAAACCACTGCATTACCGCCCGGCCCCAAAACAAGTTTTTTTTTTATTGATAGACATTTTGGGTCTCTAAGAGAAAGCAATATGAAATACTCACCAAACAATCACGCTGCAAGGTCTTACACAGAGCATTGTACATGTCTGCATCCAAAAAGAGACCATCAGGGATGTCTTGTAAGAAGTCCAGGTCTTTAAGTGTGGGAAGAGGCTTTTCTCGCTCTTTCTGAGAAGCCCGCCTTTTGTATGTTGAGCCCTTGAGGTCATACTTGATGTGCATCTTGACAGACCGAGGTAAGAGATTATTCATCACCACAATTCGAATATTCTTACCACCTGCCTGTACACAGTACAGTCCATAAAATTTAGGCAACAAAGTTCGAGGGTTCTGGTTGAGGTTCTGAGGGAAAACACACACATAAAAATTTAAAAAATTTAAAAAAAAAGAAGAAAGAAAGAAGAAGAAGTAGTTAAGTAAGTTAGTGGACTTTCAGTGAAACTCAAAGACATCAGCTATCACCCAACATCCTGGTATAACCTGTCTGTTCATAAACTCAATATCTGCTTATAACTTTCCAACAGAACTACCTCAATAACTGAACCACCACCGAGCTGAACCACAGATGCTTCAATAGGGTTTCCTATATATAATTACAGAGTTGTTGGCTAATTCAAATACTGGATGTATGATGGACATATTCTTTTCTTTAAAAAATGTTTTACTTGGGAGTCGGGCGGGAGCACAGTGGGTTAAGCGCAAGTGGCGCAAGGACTGGCATAAGGATCCCGGTTGGAGCCCCCCGGGTCCCCACCTGAAGGGGAATCGCTTCACAGGTGGTCAAGCAGGTCTGCAGGTGTTCATCTTTCTCTCCCCTCTGTCTTCCCTTCCTCTCTCCATCTCTCTCTCAGTCCTATCTAACAATGACATCAATAACTACAACAATAAAACAACAACAAGGGGGAGTCAGGCAGTAGTGCAGCGGATTAAGTGCAGGTGGCCCAAAGCGCAAGGACCCGCGTAAGGATCCCGGTTTGAGCCCCTGGCTCCCCACCTGCAGGGCAGTCACTTCACAGGCGGTGAAGCAGGTCTGCAGGTGTCTCTCTTTCTCTCCCCCTCTCTGTCTTCCCCTTCTCTCTCTATTTCTCTTTGTCCTATCCAATAATGACCACATCAATAACAACAACAATAAATACAACAAGGGCAACAAAAGGGAATAAATAAAATAAATATTTTTAAAAATTTTTAAATGTTTTACTTATTTTATTTTAATGGGAGAGAAAGACTGACGAGAGCACTGCACAGCTCTGGCATATGGTGATGTGGGAGATTGAACCTGGTACTTCAGAACCTCAAACAGGAAAGTTGGGTATATATTCTTTCAAAGAAGTTTAAAAGACAGTGTTGGGGGCCGGGGGGTGGTGCACCTGGTTGAGTGCACATGTCACAATGCACAAGAAATCAAGTTCGAATCCCCGGTCCCCACCTGCAGGGGGAAATCTTCACGAGTGGTGAAGCAGTGCTGCAGGTATCTGTCTCTCTTCTTTTCTATCCCCCCTTCCCTCTTGATTTCTGGATGTCTCTATCCAATAAATAAATGAAGATAATAAAAAAAAAATTAAAAGACAGTGTTGGTGGTCCAGGAGGTGGCACAGTAGATAAAGCATTGGACTCTCAAGCAGGGGGTCCTGAGTTCAATCCCTGGCAGCACATGTACCAAAGCGATGTCTGGCTCTTTCTCTCTCTCCTCCTATCTTTCTCATTAATAAATAAATAAAATAAATAATATTTATTTTATAAATATTATAAAATAACAACCTATAAAAAAAGCATTGAAGGGCCTGAGACAGTGTTGTGGATAAATGTTGCCCTTGATGTTTTATTGTTGTTGTTATTTATGTCATCATTGTTGGATAGGACAGAGAAATGAAGAGAGATGGGGAAGACAGAGAGGGGGAGAGAAAGATAGACACCTGCAGACCTGCTTCACCGCCTGTGAAGGGACTCCCCTGCAGGTGGGGAGCCGGGGGCTCAAACCGGGATCCTTACTCTGGTCCTTGCACTTTGCGCCACCTGCCCATAACCCACTGCACTACCGCCCAACTCCTAGAAGTAAGTTTTTTTAAAAAAAAATTTATTTATTCCCTTTGTTGCTGTAGTTGTTATTGATGTCGTCGTTGTTGGATAGGACAGAGAGAAATGGGGGGGGAAGAGACACCTGCAGATTTGTTTCACCGTGTGTGAAGTGACTCCCCTGCAGGTAGGGAGTGGGGGGGGCCCTCAATCTGGGATTCTTTTGCCGGTCCTTCTGCTTTGCACCATGTGCTCTTAACCTACTGCGCTACCGCCTAACTCCCCAGAAATAATTCCCCCCCCCCAGATTTTATTTATTAATGAGAAGCAGGAGAGAGAAAGGACCAGGCATCATCCTGTTACATGTGCTACATGACTGAACTCAGGACCTCATGCTTGAGAGTCCGTCCAATGCTTTATCCACTGCACTACCCACCGGACTACCAGAAATAAGTTTTAAGAGCAGTGAATCAGGACTGCAGGTATCCCTCTTTCTCACTATTGTTTTTTTTTTAAAATAATTTATTTATTCATGAGAAAGATAGGCAAAGAGAAAGAACCAGATATCACTCTGGTACATGTGCTCTGGGAATTGAACTCAAGATATCGTGGTTGAGAATCCAATGCTGTCTACAGCCATACCACCCTGACCGTGTTCGATCTTGTCTGATCTCGGAAGCTAAGCAGGGTTGGGCCTGGTTAGTACTTGGATGGAAGAATCCAATGCTTTATCCACTGCACCATCTCCTGGACTCCAATTTCTCACTATCTTCTCTCCCCGCAACACCGTTAATTTCTGCCTGTTCTATCAGGGAGAAAGAAAGGAAGAATAAAGGGAAAAAAAGGAGGGGCGGGGAGTTTGAGATGGCCACTTGGAGTAGTGGATTTGTTGTGCAAGCAGGAACACCCAGCAATAACCCTAGTGGCAATAATACAATCATGAGAAATGTCCAATCTAGAAGCTAGTTAGAATAGAATATAAAATTATTGTTCAATCTTGCCTTTGACTAAAACAAAATCAAGTAACTTTACAAAAACATGACAGGTAAACAAAATGTGCTTTAGAGGCAAAAGAGGTGAGGTTTTTGTGTTCACACAGTCAGTTTACAGTTTGAGCCCTGCTCACCACACTGGAAATCCATAAAGTAGAAGCTTCAGAAACAGTGAAGCAGTGCTATAATGTCTCTCTTCCTCTACCTCTGTCTAACGTGAGAGAGTGTGTGTGTGTGTGTGTGTGTGTGTGTGTGTGTGTGTGTGATCAGGTTACTCCTCAGCTCTGGCTTATGGTGGTGTGAAGGTCTTAACCTGGGACTCTGGAGCCTCAGGCATGAAAGTCTCTTTGCCATAACCACTGTGCTATCTTCCAAGTCCTGAATTGTGTTCTATTTTCTTTCTTTCTTTCTAATATTTAATTGTTTTCCCTTTTGTTGCCCTTGTTTTTCATTGTTGTTATAGTTATTGTTGTTGTTGTTATTGATGTTATTGGATAGGACAGAGAGAAGTGGAGAGAGGAGGGGAAGACAGAGAGGGAGAGAAAGACAGACACCTGCAGACCTGCTTCACCACCTGTGAAGCGACTACCCTGCAGGTGGGGAGCAGGGGACTCGAACCGGGATCTTTAGGCCAGTCCTTGCACTTGGTGTCACCTGTGCTTAACCTGCTACGCTACCGCCCAACTCCCCTAAATTGTGTTCTTAATGCAGATAGCCCCACTCCTATTCAGTCCCAGTAAGGCAACCTTTCCTATTTTGATTAGGAGCAGAATGGATGATACAGACAGTCTGTGAGCCTCCCCACTCACCATGTAATATCCTGGAAGTAGCTTCTGAAGAAACTCCGCCTCTTTGTACTGGACTGTTTTGATGATGAATTCATCATCACTGGACACATAGAAAAGGGAGCCACTAGCCCCGGAGTTGTATAATTCAATCAGTGGCTCACTACAGAGGGAGTACTGAGACACAGGGAGGAAAAAGCAAAATGTTCAGTGATACTAGGTCCAGCCCAGTCAAAATTCAGCCACACATGCCAATTCTGTTCTAAAGAAGACACTAAAACATGCCTGTGGAGACGGTCTTCCTTGGGAGTATCTCTCTGAAAGACAAAAGCTTACCAAATAATCATCAGGTCGAATACCAAATAACTCCCGAAAGTAGCGGAAGGCAACAGGTGCATAGGTCTTGAATCGAAAGTCATTGTAGTGATGAGCAGGGGTCAGGTTGCTCCCTTCACTGTGGGGTTAAACAGAAGTAAACATAGTTTAACATCACGTGGCATCTAAGGAACTCACCCTAGGAAGACGATCACAGCCACCCAGATGAAGGCCAACAAATTCTCTGGGAGGAACACAGATTAGACTAGTCAGTTTCTTAGTAGGAAAAGGCACATGAAGATTAAGGCACAGGCTCAGGTACCCCCAGTGCTTCCTCCCCTATGCACTGAATTGATTTTTTTTTTTTTTGCCTCCAAGGTTATTGCTGGGGCTCAGTGCCTATACTACAAATCCACTGCTCCTGGTGGATATTTTCCCCATCCTGTTGTGCCCTTGTTGTTGTCATTATTATTGTTGTCATGGCTGCTGTTGTTGGATAGGACAGAGAGAAATCGAGAGGGGAGACAGAGGGGGAGAGAAAGATAGATACCTCACCAAAGTAAAAAAGATTCTGGGGTGGGGGTGAGAATACAGGTCCTGGGAAAGGATGACAGAGGACCCAGTGGGGGTTGTATTGTTATGTGGAAAACTAAGAAATGTTATGCATGTAAAAACTATTGTATTTACTGTCAAATGTAAAACATTAATCCTCCAATAAAGGGGGGGGGGGGGAGAAAGAAAGACACCTGAAGACCTGCTTCACAGCCCGTGACGTGACCCCCCTGCATGTGGGGAGCAGGGGGCTGGAACCAGGATCCTTATGCCAGTCTATGTACTTTGCACCATGTGCACTTAACATGCTGCATTACCACCTGACCCCCTGAATTGATTTTTAGGGGTGTATGGAGGCATACTCTGCTCACCAAATCCTCCAGTCCATATCACACTGATAAGGTTAAGTCTGACCACATTAGTTTCAGGACAGGTTAAGGATTGGACAAATATCTAAATTAAACTGAGCCCCTACAATTGGTCTTAAGTTTCTATAAAGAAGCCACATATGGGGGCTAGGTGGTGGCGCACCTGGTTAAGAGCTCACATTATAGTGTGCAAGGACCCAGGTTCAAGCCCCTGGTCATCACCTACAGGGGGAAAGCTTTACAAGCAGTGAAGGTAGGCTGCAAGTGTCTCTCTGCCTTTCTCCCTATCCTCCACCTCCCTTTCAATTTCTCTCTGCCTCTATCCAGTAATAAATAAAAATATTAAGACAAAAAAAAAAAAAAAAGCCAGGAGCCAGGTGGTGGAGCAGTGGGTTAAGTGTGTATGGTGGAAAGTGCACGGACCAGCATCAGAATCCTGGTTCGAGTTCCTGGCTCCCCACCTGCAGGGGGTTCACTTCACAGGCAATGAAGCAGGTCTCCAAGTGTCTTTCTCTCTCCTTATCGTCCCCTTCTCTCTCGATTTCTCTCTGTCCTATCCAACAACAACAATACCAATAATAATAACAACAACGATAAACAATAAGGGCAACAAAAGGAAAAAAACTTGATAGACAAAAAAGAAGAAGCCACATATTTCTGAACATTAGCTTCTGTACCTGGGGAAGAAGATACTCTCCACTACATAGAAGTCTTGCATGAGGACATCTCGCTCTGGTTTGGTACTCAGGCTCCCCACAGTATGAGTAATGCCCAACTGGATGGCACCTTTCAAGGCTGATGAAGTTGTCTAAGAAACAGAAAAGAAATCAGAAAAAGTTTCAAGTGTTCAGTTTGACCATAGCAGTAAAAACTGATGAGGAAAAAGCCAGAAGTCAACCATAAATATTTATCAAATAATTCAAAGAAGCCTGGGACATTCCACCATCCCCATCCCCAGGATCTACACAGCAAGCAGTTAAAATCAGCAAAGACTGGAAATGTGTGAGAAACAAAGTAACAGAGATGGAACTATATGAGCCATCTCAGCTAGTCATAAAGTACCTTTCTATCCATATCTGTATTTGGAAGAGGCATTATACTGAGAAAACAACTTTAGATCTCACTGCATAGGTTACAGCCCCCAGAGTATCTGGGGCACTCCAAACATTCTATCGATCTGCTCTTTTATAGAATGTAACTAAAATTAATCAACATCCTACCTGGTTATAGAAATACTAGTTAGGGGACTCGGGCGGTAGTGCAGCGGGTTAAGTGCACGTGCCATAAAACACAAGGACTGGCATAAGGATCCCGGTTCGAGCCCCCGGCTTCCCACTTGCAGGGGAGTTGCTTCACAAGAGGTGAAGCAGGTCTGCAGTGTCTCTTTCTCTCCCCCTCTGTCTTCCCCTCTTCTCTCCATTTCTCTCTGTCCTATCTAACAATGATGACATCAATAACAACAATAATAACTACAATAAAAAAAAGGGGCAGGTGGGGGTAGATACCATAATGGTTATGGAAAGACACTCTCATGCCTGAGGCTCCGAAGTCCCAGATTCAATCCCCCCGCACCACCATAAGCCAGAGCTGAGCAGTGCTCTGGTTAAAAAAAAAAAAAAAAAAGACTACATAAAGGGAATAAATAAATGTTTTTTTTTTAAAAAAGGAAAGAAATACTAGTTAGGTGGGGCTTGCATGGTATTCCAAGGACAATTTAGTAGTAAATCAAGATTCTTAGGGTGGGTGGGTGGGGAGAATACAGATCCAAGAAGGATGACAGAGGACCTAGTGGGGGTTGTATTGTTATATGGGAAACTGGGGAATGTTATGCATGTACAAACTATTACTGTTGAATGTAAAACATTAATTCCCCAATTAAAAAAAAAAAGAAAAAAAGATTCTAACTGAAAAAAGAAAGCCTAAAAGAGTGAAATCATTTCTGAAAAAGTTGCTTAGGTTTAAAATGATCATTTTAGCAATCAGGAAGGTGATTCAGCTAGCAGACCATAGAACTTGCACAGTGAGGCCCTGGGTTTGCAAACAAGCACAACAAATGCCAGGACTATACTCTCAGTCTTCCTCAGTACCCTCTCTTTTAGGGACAAATCCTGAGAAGAGTACCACCATCCATACAATCCAGGATTCCAATCACATGCAAAAATACCACCTCATCTAGATCTGCACTGTCCAATAAAGTAGACATTAGGCATACAGTTATTTAACGCACGCACGCACTATTATATTTTAAGTTAAGGGACAGGGGTAGATAGCATAATGCAAACAGACTCTCATGCCTGAGGCTCCAAATCCCAGGTTCAATCTCCAACACTACCATAAATCAGAGCTGAGTAAGTGCTCTGGTTTGAAGGGAAAAAAAAGTACATAACTGACTTTTGAGGAGACAGCATAATGGTTATGCAAAGCTCTCATGCCTGAGGCTCTGAATCCCCAGGCTGAATCCTCAGCGCCACCATATTCAACAACTGAGTAGTGCTGTTTTTCTCTCCTTAGCTCTCTCTCATCAAAATATAATTAAACAATTGATTTTTCAGTCCTACTAGCCACATTCAAGGTGACTGGTGACTAACATACTGGATAACACAAGAGTAGTATATTTTGGTCACTAGAAATTTTTATCAGACACCTTTGTACTAAATGAATGATCTTGTCCAAAACACTCATTAGACGTTACTTCTATTTCTGAGTCTTTATGAAGTATTAAAATTATTTTAAAGTTTGTCTCTCTCTAATTAGATTAGAAATCCACATTTTTGCCTCAAAACTTTTTTATCATTTATTTATTTATTGTATAGACAACCAGAAATTGAAAGGGAAGGGGGTAATAGAGCAGGAGAGAGACAGAGACACCTACCTGCAGCAGTGCTTCACACTTGCAAAGCTTTCCCCCCTGCAGGTAGGGACTGGAGGCTCTAATCAGTTTCGTGAGCATTGTAACATGTGCGCTCAACAAGCTGCACCACCATCCAGCCCCTCCTCAAAACTTTAACACATGAAAATCTTTACACACGTGTGGGGGGAGAAGGGTGTATCTAGTTAAGTACACACATCACCATGTGCAAGGACCCCAGTTCAAGCCCTAAGATCCAGTTCCCACCCTGCAAGGAAGATGCTTCAGGAGAGGTCTCTCTTTCCCTCATTACCTCCCCATCCCCTATCAATATCTATTTGTTCCACCTAATAAAAATAGAAGTAAAAAAGAAAAAAGAGAAAAGGAAAAAATGTCAGCTGGGAGCAGTGGATCTGTAGTGCTGGTACTGAGCCCCAGTGCGAATCTTGGTGGTAAAAATAAATTCTCAGTGGGGACCACGAGGCTGTTCAACTGGTAGAGCACACACTTTCCCATACTCGATGATGCAGATTAATTCCTTGACACTACAAAGAAGCACAATGCAAGGCCAAGTGCTCTGCTCTTTCTCCCTCTGTTGGTTTATCTTTCTCATGTCTTTCTTTTCTTTCTTTCTTTCTTTCTTCCTTCCTTCCTTCCTTCCTTTCTTGTATACAGACAGAGAGAAACTGAGTGGGAAGGGGGTAGAGAAAGAGAGAAACAGAGAAATATCTGCAGGCCAGCTTCACCACTTGTGAAGCTTTCCCCCTGCAGGTGGGGACCAGGGCCTTGAACCTCAGTCCTTACACACTTAACATGTGCGCTTAACCAGGTGTGTCACCACCTGGCCCATCCTTCTCTTGCCTCTATCTTAAACTGAAATGTAAGGAAAGGAGACAGAAAACAAAACAAAAAACTCAATAGTACCCCAGAAAGTGACAGAGTGTGTGTGTGTGGGGGGGGGGGGCAGCGCAGTGGTGATGCACCAGGTTAAGTGCACAAGGATCCCAGTTTGAGCACCCAGCTCCCCACCTGCAGGAAGGCTTCACAAGTGAAGCAGGTCTGCAGGTGTCCTGTCTATCTTTTTCTCTCCCTCTCTATCTTCCCCTCCCCTCTAATTTCTCTCTGTCCTATGAAAAAAATCATAAAAAAATGTCCACAGGAGCAGTGGGTTTGTAGTCCAGGCACTGAGCCCGAGTGATAACCCTGTTGGGAGAAAAAAAAAAAAGTGACAAAGCAGGTAGAGAACATTTATATTTGAGTACATGAGTTACAAAATTCTACCTTCAAATAATGTGGGTTTCTCTTCTTTCATTAAAAATAAATAGAAAGACAAAATGAAGGCAAGAAGGGGCTGATTTTGGTAGCACATCTGGTTAATCATGGATAGGCTAGAACCCAGGTTCAAGCCCCTATTCCCCACCTGCAGGGGGGACGCTTCAGGAGCAGTGAAGCAGGTCTGTAGGTATCTGTCCTTCTCTCTCCCTCTCTGTCTCCCCTCCTCTCTCAATTTCTGTCCTGTTAAATAAAATAGAAAGAAAGGTAATTAGCAAAAATGGCCACATGGAGTGGTGGATTTGTTGTGCCAGCACTGAGCACCAGTGATAACCCTGGTGGCAAAAAAAAAAGGGGGGGGGAGTCTGAGAGCAGGGGAGGGGATATAGCGCAGTGATTATACATCAGACTTCTATGCTTAAGGCTCAGAGGTTCCATGTATGACCCCTGGCACCACTATATGCTACAGCTGAGCAGCCAGTACTCTGTTCTCTCTGTGTATCTCATTAAAATAAGTACATTCATTGTGGTCTGGGAGGTGGCGCAGTGGCTAAGGCACTAGACTCTCAAGCATGAGGTCCTGAGTTTGATCCCCAGCAGCACATGTACCAGAGTGATGGCTGGTTCTTTCTCTCCTCCTATCTTTCTCATAAGTAAATAAATAAATAAATTCTTAAAAAAAAAAAAAAAGGAAAAAGGAAAAAAAAAAAAAGCAGGGCTGCAGGTGTCTTTCTTCCTATCTTCCCATCTCAATTTCTATCTAATAAAAAATTTTTTTAAAAAAGGAAAAAAAAAAAATCAAGAGTGGGGAAGTTAGCTCAGCCTGTTAGAGCATCAACTTGCTTTCCTGAGGCCTCAGTCCATAGGTTCAATTCCCTGAACCACCTTGTGCCAAAGCTAGGCAGTGCTCTGGTTCTCTCCTTTCTGATAGTAAGTAAATCCATATATTAAAAAGTGAAGTTGTGGTCCGGGAGGTGGCGCAGTGGATACGGCAATGGACTCTCAAGCATGAGGTCGTGAGTTCGATCCCCAGCAGCACATGTGCCAGAGTGATGTCTGGTTCTTTCTCTCTCCTATATTTCTCATAAATAAATGAAATCTATATTTTAAAAAAAAGTCTTTTTTTAAAGGGACATTAATAAATTTATACTAATACTTCAGTGTAAAAAAATAATGTATTTTGAAGGAAAACAAATCCTGTTAACTTTCCATTGAACTGATATAGGTCTCAAAGTCCTCATCCCAAGGGAAGAGGGTGTCTGACTGAAAATGAATCAGTCATCCTCTATTAGGACAATGGAAGGTACAGAACAGACTAAATTTTTTGAAAAAATGTGTGTGTCAGAACAGACAAGGTACAAATGCTAAACAGGGAGCTTAAATCTCCTAACTGGGGGAAGGGAGAATGGATGGTGGTGCACCCAGTTGAGTGCATGTTACAGTGTGCAGGGATCTGGGTTCACACCCCAGGTCCCCACCTGCAGGGGTAGAGCTTCACCTGTACTGCTGCAGGTATCTCTGTCTTTCTCCCTATCTTACCCTTCTTTCTCAATTTCTGTCTCTATCCAATTAATAAATAAAAAATACATGTATTTTTTTTTAAAGTGAAGAGACTTTAACAGACATGATTCCCTAACATAATGTCAAAATGACTTGGGGGGCCAGGTGGTGGCACACCTGGTTGAGCACATATGTTACAATGCACAAGGACCTGGGTTCAAGCCTGTTCCCATCTGCAGGGAGAAAGCTTTGTGAGTGGTGAATCAGTGTTGCAGCTATCTCCCTTCTCTCTCGATTTCTGGCTATCTCTATCCAATAAGGATTTTTTTTTAAAAAAAAAAAAAGAATGACTTGAGGGCTTATTTCATGATTATGCCTAACAGAGCAACTCAATAAAACAACATTAAAAAGAGAAGAGAAGGGCCAGGTAGTGGCACACCTGGTTGAGCACACATGTTGCAATGCTCAAGGACCCAGGTTTGAGCCCCTGGTCCCCACCTGCAGGGGAAAAGCTTTGCAAGTGGTTAAGCAGAGCTGCAGGTGTCTCTCTGTCTCTCTCCCTTCTCTACCACCCCATTCCCTCTCGATTTCTGGCTGTCTCTATCCAACAAATAAATAAAGATTAGAAAATAAAGAAAACACAGAATTCAATATCAAATTCCTCCACTAAGAACACTGTCATTTCAACATACATACACAGACAGAAGAAAATTCATCCTTTGTGAAGTCAATTCTAAAACCCAATTTATATGGTGGCTATTGTGCAAAGGCTTAGGATATCAAGGAATAAGAAATGAGATAGAATGTAAAGACAGTATATCAAAGAGACAGAACTATCCTTCCCTGGTTAAATGAAAGGGTTCTAACCAGACACACCTTTTTATATGTTGTCTCTCCTGTGGAATCAACACTCCGGTGGCCTATTTTCCTGATAGGTATGGTAGAACCATAAGGCACCTGGAAGTAGAAACAAAGATTAGTATATGATTCTGATGGTGTATCAAAACAAAAACACCTCCTTTCAGATCAATAACATAAAAGAAAAACAAAAACAAACACTGGGAGTTGGGCGCTATAGCACAGAAGGCTAATAAGCTCAGGTGGCACAAAGCGCAAGGATTGGCCTTGTTAAGGATCCTAGTTCAAGCCCCACCTGTAGGGGAGTCACTTCACAGGCAGTGAAGCAGGTCTACAGGTCTTTCTCTCCCCTCTCTCCATTTCTCTCTGTCCTATCTAACAACAATGACAATAACTACAACAATAAAAAACAAGGGCAGAGGGTCGGGCAGTGGCGCAGTGGGTTAAGCGCATGTGGCACAAAGCGCAGGGACCGGTGTAAGGATCCCGGTTCGAGCCCCCGGCTCCCCACCTGCAGGGGAGTCGCTTCGCAGGTGGTGGAGCAGGTCTGCAGGTGTCTATCTTTCTCTCTCTCTCTGCCTTCCCTCCTCTCTCCATTTCTCTCTGTCCTATGCAACAACGAACGACATCAACAATGGCAATAATAATAACCACAACGAGGCTACAACAACAAGGGCAACAAAAGGGGAAAAATATGGCCTCCAGGAGCGGTGGATTCGTGGTGCAGGCACCAAGCCCAGCAATAACCCTGGAGGGGGAAAAAAAAAAAAAAAAAAAAAAAAAGCAAGGGCAACATAAGGGAAAATAAATATTAAAAAAAAAAAAAAGAAAATAAAAAACTTTAAAAGATCCACTCTATGCAAATACACAGTCATAGTGATGCATCCCAAATAATTTTACCTGTCTGAAAGAAAAAAGCAAACCTCTATGGACACATATTTTGTTTCTACTCTTAAGAAAGATGACACAGGAAATTTAAACAAAATGTGTGACATTAATGGAAACTGATGCAGCCTGAGAAGTACTATAGCAATTGAGAACAGGATTTAGGGCAGGGGAGACAGCAAGCGTAATGGTTATGCAAAGAGACTCTCATGCCTAAGGCTTCAAAGTCCCAAGTTCAATCCCCTACACCACCATAAGCCAAAACTGAGCAGTGCTCTGGTAAAAAAAATTTTTTAAAATTGTGGTAAAGCATTGTGGCGGGTGTCTCTCTCCCTCCTCTACATCTCCTTCCCTGTCAATTTCTGGCTGTCTTTATCCAATAA
Organism: Erinaceus europaeus; assembly: GCF_950295315.1. Classification (NCBI taxonomy): domain Eukaryota; kingdom Metazoa; phylum Chordata; class Mammalia; order Eulipotyphla; family Erinaceidae; genus Erinaceus; species Erinaceus europaeus. The sequence goes on from NC_080172.1 coordinate 53,862,527, forward strand.
ATAAAGATATAAAAAATAAAATAAAAAGAGAACAGGATTTATAGGCATAAGGTCCTAAGTTTGAGTCCCAGCACCATATAAGCCAAAGGAATGCTCTGTGCACACATTGCAATGTGCAAGAACCCCAGGTTCAAAGCCCTGGTCCCCACCTAAGCAGTGATGCAGGTTTCTCTCCCATCCCCACCTCTCCTACTCCCTCTCAAATTCTGTGTACATCCAAAATAAATAAACAAAATTTCCAGAGTACTGTTCTGGATCTCTTTCTCATTAATGAGTAGATCTTTAAAAAAATAAAATAAAAAAAACAGTAAAGGAATAGAAGAAATAGGAAACCCTCCCCCCTCTAAAAAAAAAAGGGGGGGGGAGACAAACCAGAGTTCAGAAAAGCAGACAGGCAAGAATTTTTATTTTTTAAGTTTTTTTTCTCTTTTTTTAAAATATTTATTTTATTATTTATTTATTCCCTTTTGTTGCCCTTGTTGTTTTTTATTGTTGTAGTTATTATTATTGTTGTTGTCGCTGTTGAATAGGACAGAGAGAAATGGAGAGAGGAGGGGAAGACAGAAAGGAGGAGAGAAAGATAGACACCTGCAGACCTGCTTCACCGCCTGTGAAGCAACTCCCCTGCAGGTGGGGAGCCGGGGTTCGAACCGGAATCCTTATGCCGGTCCTTGTGCTTTGCGCCACCTGCGCTTAACGCGCTGCACTACAGCCCAACTCCCGACAGGCAAGAATTAAGGTTCCAGAGGCCTGGTAGTGGCACACCTGATTAATTGTACAAAGGCCCAGGTTTGAGCCTCTGCTCACCACCAACAAGGGGGAAGCTTCATGAGTGGGGAAGCAAGTACTACAGGTCTTTCTAGACCTTCTCTTATCTTCCCCACTCCTCTCAATTTCTCTGTCCTATAAAATAAAGGAGAGAGAGAAAAAAGCAGCAGTGGATCTGATGTGTAGACACACTGAAACACAGTGATTGCTCTGGTAGCAATAAAATACAATTAAAAGAAAAAAAAAAAGGAGTGGTCCGGGAGGTGGTGCAGCGGATAAAGCATTGGACTCTCAAAAGCATGAGGTCCTGAGTTCAATCCCTGGCAGCACATGTACCAGAAAGATGTCAGGTTCTTTCTCTCTCCTCCTAGCTTTCTCATTAATAAATAAATAAATAAATAAAATATTAAAAAGAGGAAGAATTATGGCTCTACAGACCCTTTCTTCACTAGATTCTTTTCAGAAAATAACTATATCTTTAACCTACAACCCAAGCTCAACAATATTTGCTCAATTTGAGTATGTGGCAAAAAATGATCTGGCCACTGGAATATGGAAGTATGTGAATCCAAAGATTAAAAGGCTGAAATAATCAGATAACTTGTCAGAGATAGGGACCTCAGTCCTGAAGAGATCATGAGAACAATGTAAGGATCCCGGTTTGAGCCCCCGGCAGGCCACCGGCAGAGGAATCCCTTCACAGGTGGTGAAGCAGGTCAGGAGGTGTCTTATCTTTCTCTCCCCCTCTCTAGATTTCTCTCTGTCTATCCAACAATGACATCAGCAACAACAATAATAATAATAACCTCAACAAGGCTAAAACAACAAGGGAAACAAAAGGGGAAAAAATAAAAGAAAATTAGTAGCTTCAGTATAGTTAAAAGAACTGCCTTTCATATTTATTGATGTCATGAAACCAGGTGGCAGTAACAACAAAACAAAAGAGAATGGGTATTAGCGTCAGGTTATCTAGGTTTGAATCTTACCCTTATTAATAACATGAGCTTGGACAAGTTAGAGACTCTCTAATCCTAACTGTATCATCAGTAAAACAACAGAAAACATGGATAACAACAGTACACAGCACATGGGGGTTGTTTGTAGAGTTAAATAGATATCTAGGGTTGGCAAGATAACTGATTTGGACAGTGAGCTCTGTCATGTGCACAACCAAGTTTAAGACTGGCCCCTATATCACTGATAGATGTTTTAGTAGTCTCTTTCACATGTCTCTCTTTAAAAAATAAACATAAATAAAAGTAACTAGCAGCCTGAGAAGTCAAGCAGAACGCAGACTTTCATGTAGAAGATACTCAGTTTGACTCCTGACATAAAACACGCTGTTGATGTTTTGGTTATCTCTTTCTTTCATGTTAACAAATCTACCTGCCAAAGATTAAAGTAAGGGGAAAGTAAAGATATGAAAACCAGATATCCTGGGAGTCGGGCGGTAGCACAGCGGGTTAAGCACACATGGTGCGAGGTGCAAAGACTGAAGTAAGTATCCCAGTTCGAACCCCCCCCCCCCGCTCCCCACCTTCAGGGGGGGGGGTCGCTTCATAAGCAGTGAAGCAGGTCTGAAGGTGTCTATCTGTCTCTCCCCCTCTCTCCATTTCTCTCTGTCCTATCCAACAACAATGACATCAATAACAACAATAATAATAACCACAATAATGATTTTTAAAAAAAAAGGGTAACAAAAGGGGAAAAAATAGCCTTCAGGAGCAGTGGATTTGTGGTGCAGGCACCAAGCCCCAGTAATAACCCTAGAGACCACCAAATAAAAAAAAAGTATCCCAACATAAAATACGAAAAAAATAGTTATATTTCTACTTCAGAATCAAAGTTCTAACAACCATTGTATAAACATGAAACGCACCTCAGATGCCATGGATCTCTTGACTCCAGATGCTGTTAAAAAAACAAAAACAAAAAACAAAAACAAAAACACAATCATAATTGTGTACACACATAATTTCTATCAAGCACAATGAAATTAACAGTCTGACAAATCTAACAATGAACTCCTATCTCTTACTCAGTGATACCAGGTCATTTGACAAAGATTTGACATGGGTTCTTCTCACTCCCCTGACTCACAGAGTCCTTATATTCCATTTTTGCTATAGCTATTTTTCTTACTCATGCATTCATCTTTCTTTGAGAAATAGATCAGCATTGGGCATATTTAGCCATCAGACTCAAGAGGGTCTCACTTGACATCATTGCTGAAAGAGAAGACATGAGATACCCAAGATTCACTGGCAAGTTTAGGGCTTGATTAGTCATTTTTTTTAAATTTAATTTATTTATTCCCTTTTGTTGCCCTTGTTGGATAGGGCAGAGAGAAATGGAGAGAGGAGGAGAAGACAGAGAGGAGGAGAGAAAGATAAGACACCTGCCTGTGAAGCGACTCCCCTGCAGGTGGGGAGCCGGGGTTCGAACCGGGATCCTTATGCCGGTCCTTGTGCTTTGCGCCACCTGCGCTTAACCCGCTGCGCTACAGCCCGACTCCCTAGTCATTTTTTCTTAAAGCTAAATAGTTAAGAACTATCAGAACAGGAGCTGGGGAAACAGCATAATGGATATGTAAAAGACTTTCATGCCTGAGGATCTGAGACCCCAGTTCAGTTCCCAGCACCACAATAAGCCAGAGCTGAGCAGTGCTCTGATCTCTATATATTTTCCATTAATATAAGAAGAAATAAATAAATGTCTGAACGTTGCTGTAGTGATTAAAATTATTTTTGGAAAAAAAAAAAAGGTAGTTGATCTGTGGAGATGGAAGGCTGGGGCAACACAACTTTCAAAATAATAAAACATTTAGTGTAAGCAGAAACTGATTTCACACACCTATATCTTCACTTGATTTGTGCCATAAATGTGCTTATTGAAATATCTACTCAGCGCAGATGTGTAAGAAATGGTTAAATTTCACAACTATTATTTATACCCTTTTTAAAATGTTTTAATTATCTTTATTTATTTATTTGATAGAGACAGTCAGAAATTGAGAGGTAAGAAGGAAGATAGAGAGGGAGACCGAGAGACACCTGCAGCACTGCTTCACCACTTGTGAAGCTTTCCCTCTGTAGGTGGGGACCATATTGAAAACAGTTATAAACTTTATTTTGGAAAGATATCAAGACTAAGTATGCTGAAAATAACTAAAAGGAGGGAACAGGCAGTAGCACGCCTGGTTAAGCGCACACATTACAGTGCATAAGGATGCAGGCTCAAGCCCCTGGTCCCCACCTGCAGGAGGAAAAAGGTGGTGAAGCAGGGCTCCAGGTGTCTGTCTCCCTCTCCTCCTTCTCAAATTCTTTTTTTTAAATGTTTTATTTATTCTCTTTTGTTGCCTTTGTTGTTTTATTGTTATAGTTATTATTGTTTTTATTGATGTTGTCATTGTATAGGCCAGAGAGAAATGGAGAGGAGGGGAAGAAGACAGAGAGGGGGAGAGAAAGACACCTGCAGACCCGCTTCACCGCCTGTGAAGCGACTCCCCTGTAGGTGGGGACCCGGGGGCTCAAACCGGGATCCTTACGCTGGGTCCTTGCACTTTGCACTTCATGCCACCTGCACTTAACCCACTGCGCTACCGCCCGACTCCCTTCCTCTCAAATTCTGTCTCTACCCAATAATAAATAAATAAAAATTAAAAAAGATGGCCTAAAAGGTGACCTAGGAGTTGGTATAGTGGACAAGGTATTGGACCATCAAAAATGGCGTCTTGAGTTTAACCTCTGGCATTGCATGTTATCAGAGTGATGGTCTGGTCCATTCTCTTTCTCTCTAGCTCCCCACTCTATGTAATAATAAATAGATCTTATGTATGTAGGTTATGTAAGAATGACTGAAAGAGTATGAAGAAAAGCCTACTCTGAAAAATTAAAGCAATTTGGGAGCCAGGCAATGCTGCACGCAGTTAAGTGCACATATTACCTGCAGGGGAGATGTTTCACAAGTGGTGAAGCAGGTCTGCATGTGTCTTTCTCGCTCCTTCTTTAGATCCCATTTTTCTCTCAATTTCTTTCTAGCTTATCAAATATAATAGAAAGAGAGTGAGAGAGAAAGACTGACTGACCCGCTGGGAGTGGTGGATTCATAAGGCCAACACCGAGCATCAGTGATAACCCTGGCAACAATTAAAAAATAAAATAAAATAAAATAAAAATTGCTCTCCTCTCCTCTCCCGGATCAACTAGAAATACCAGAGGAGACCACCCGGACCAAAACAGGACAGGACTAGAATGACCACAGGAACCCAGTAAATCACCCGTGAGTACAAACACGCGTGGCTGGTGACAGAGAGGAGAGAGGGACCTAAGGAGAGATTAATTGGCTGCTTAGTTCGACAGTTTGTCAGTGGAGACACCACCTCCAGTCTGCTCCACAACAAGGGGACAGCTGAAGGGAGGAGGAGGCTCCCCAGAGACTCACCAAGTGCAACTCTGAGTCTCCATTGCTACTGCCCTCAGAGTCTGGAGCAGCAACAGGGAGGGACACCAGGGTACAGAGATCTGACCGGGAAACTCAGGAGAAGACCTATGCCTCTCGGTGGCATAGCTGAGGGGCTGTGAAAGTCTCTTTGCATAACCACTGGAGTATCTCTGCCACACCCTGCTTTATCTCTTGGTCAGGAGTCAGTGATTAAGCCAAGAAGCCTATTGATAGTTTAAAAGCCCTCAGGCTCCCATAGCCTACAGGGGGAAAAAAAAAGGCTTTTACACCACTGAACTCCAACTCAGGGATTGAAAAAACTGTTAACTTATATAAAATGGTTAAAACAACAAGAAAAAATATTGGAGACTCGAACCAGGACAAGAGTCCAGCTAAAAGTCCTCCAGAGGGCGAAGCACAAAACAACGAGTTCAACATCCAAACATTAGCTAAGGAAATAATAACAGGAGTGAGTAAAGAATTTGAAAAAATTGTAATCAGAAATGCAGGAACAACAAATGAGAATATGGAAGAAAATTCTAATTATCTCATGGTTATTAGAGAGCTGAAAGCTGAGCTAAGAAGGCAACTAACTGAACAAGCTAAAACAGTATCAGAGCAGGGCAACAAAATAGATGAACTCCAGAAAGCAGTAGAGGGCAGAGAGAATAGAATCAATGAGGCTGAAGACAGAATTAGCAAGATTGAGGATGAATTAGAGACAACTAAAAAAGAAGTAAGAGATCTCAAAAAGAGATTAAGAGATGCTGAAAACAACAACAGAGTCCTATGGGATGACTTCAAAAGAAACAATATACGCATTATTGGCTTACCAGAGGAAGAAAGAGAAGGGGAGGAAGAAAGCGTTCTCCAGGCCATAATAGCTGAAAATTTCTCTAGTCTAGACAACACCAAAGACATAAAGATTCAAGAAGCCCAGAGGGTCCCAAACAGAATTAACCCAGACCTAAAGACACCAAGACATGTCATACTTAGAATGGAAAGGAATAAGGATAAAGAAAGGATCCTCAAGGCTGCAAGAGAAAAACAAAGAGTCACCTACAAAGGAAAACCCATAAGATTAGCAGCAGACTTCTCCATACAAACACTACAGGCCAGAAGAGAATGGCAAGATATCTATCGAGTGCTCAATGAGAAAGGCTTTCAGCCAAGAATACTATATCCTGCTAGACTGTCATTCAGACTAGATGGAAGCATCAAAACCTTCTCAGACAAGCAACCATCACCAAGCCTGCCTTGAAAGAAGTTCTGAAAGGTCTCCTATAAACAACCAGACCACCACAAATAGAACATATATCAAAACACTCTAAAACTCTACAAGAATGGCGTTAAAATATCTTCAATCTTTGATATCAATAAATGTCAATGGACTGAATTCACCTATTAAAAGACACAGAGTAGGAAGATGGATCAGAAAACACAACCCAACAATATGTTGTCTACAGGAAACTCACCTAACGCAACAAGACAAACACAGACTTAAAGTGAAAGGATGGAAAACTATCATTCAAGCCAATGGCCCACAAAAAAGGGCAGGAACAGCTATTCTCATATCTGACATGATAGACTTTAAAATAGATAAGATTAAAAAAGATAGGAATGGACACTACTTACTGCTCAGAGGATCAGTCAATCAAGAGGACTTAACAATTATTAATATCTATGCACCCAATGAGAAGCCACCTAAATACATCAAACTTCTACTGAAAGAGCTACAGCAATATATTAACAGTAACACAATCATAGTAGGGGACTTCAGCACCCCACTATCTCAACTTGACAGATCATCCAGGCAGAAAATCAATAAAGACATAAGGGAGCTAAATGAAGAGTAGATAAACTAGAACTATTGGACATTTTCAGAGTCATTCATCCCAAGAAACTGGAATACACATTTTACTCAAATCCACATGGATCATTCTCAAGGATAGACCATATGTTAGGCCACAAAGACAGCATCAGCCTATTCAAGAGCACTGAAATCATCCCAAGCATCTTCTCAGACCACAGTGGAATTAAACTAACACTTAACAATCAACAAAAGATTAGAAACAGTGCCAAAATGTGGAAGCTCAACAGTACACTTCTTAACAACTTCTGGGTCAAAGAGGAAATCAAGGAAGAAATCAAAATGTTTCGAGAGTTCAATGAAAATGAAGACACAAGCTATCAAAATATTTGGGACACAGCTAAAGCAGTCCTAAGAGGGAAGTTCATAGCTATACAAGCACACATTAGGAAACAAGAAAAGGCACAATAAACAGCCTGATTGCACATCTTAAACACCTAGAAGAAGAACAACAAAGGAATCCTAAAGCAACCAGAAGGACAGAAATTACTAAAGTTAAGGCAGAAATAAATAACATTGAGAATAGGAAAACCATACAAAAGATCAATGAAAGTAAATGTTGGTTCTTCGAAAGAGTAAACAAAATCGACAAACCTTTAGCCAGACTCACAAAACAAAAAAAGGAGAAGACCCAAATAAATCGGATAGTCAATGAAAGAGGAGAAATCACAACAGACACTGCAGAAATTCAACATATCATGCGAGGCTTCTATGAACAACTATATGCCACCAAGCTAGAGAACCTGCAAGAAATGAATGATTTCCTAGATACCTACCAACTTCCAAAACTAAGTCAAGAGGAAGTGGATAACATGAACAGGCCCATCACAGCTAAAGAAATTGAAACAGTTATCAAAAATCTCCCCAAAAATAAAAGTCCTGGACCAGATGGTTTTACAAATGAATTCTACAAAACCTTCAAAGAAGAACTAATACCTCTACTTTTAAAAGTCTTCCAGAAGATTGAAGACACTGGAATACTCCCTGCCAGCTTCTATGAAGCCAACATCACCCTGATACCAAAAGCGGACAGGGACACAACAAGAAAAGAAAACTACAGACCAATATCTCTGATGAACATAGATGCGAAAATATTGAACAAAATTCTAGCCAACCGGATACAGCAATATATCAAAAAGATTGTTCATCATGACCAAGTGGGGTTTATCCCAGGCATGCAAGGTTGGTTTAATATACGTAAATCAATCAGTGTGATCCACCACATCAACAAAAGCAAGACCAAAAACCACATGGTCATATCAATAGATGCAGAGAAAGCCTTTGACAAAATACAACATCCCTTTATGATTAAAACACTACAAAAAATGGGAATAGATGGAAAATTCCTGAAGATAGTGGAGTCTATATATAGCAAACCTTCAGCCAACATCATACTCAATGGTGAAAAACTGGAAGCATTTCCACTCAGATCAGGTACTAGACAGGGCTTCCCACTATCACCATTACTATTCAACATAGTGTTGGAAGTTCTTGTCATAGCAATCAGGCAGGAGCAAGGAATTAAAGGGGTACAGATTGGAAGAGAAGAAGTCAAACTCCCCTTATTTGCAGATGACATGATAGTATACATGGAAAAACCTAAGGAATCCAGCAAGAAGCTTTTGGAAATCATCAGGCAATACAGTAATGTGTCAGGCTATAAAATTAACATTCAAAAGTCAGTGGCATTCCTCTATGCAAACACTAAGTTAGAAGAAATTGAAATCCAGAAATCAGTTCCTTTTACTATAGCAACAAAAACAATAAAATATCTAGGAGTAAACCTAACCAAAGAAGTGAAAGACTTGTATACTGAAAATTATGAGTCACTACTCAAAGAAATTGAAAAAGACACAAAGAAGTGGAAAGATATTACATGTTCATGGGTTGGAAGAATTAACATCATCAAAATGAATATATTACCCAGAGCCATCTACAAATTTAATGCTATCCCCATCAAGATCCCAAGCACATTTTTTAGGAGAATAGAACAAATGCTACAAATGTTTATCTGGAACCAGAAAAGACCTAGAATTGCCAAAACAATCTTGAGAAAAAAGAACAGAACCGGAGGCATCACACTGCCAGATCTCAAACTGTATTATAGGGCCATTGTCATCAAAACTGCTTGGTACTGGAACATGAACAGACACACTGACCAGTGGAATAGAATTGAGAGCCCAGAAATGAGGCCCCACACCTATGGACATCTAATCTTTGACAAAGGGGCCCAGACTATTACATGGGGAAAGCAGAGTCTCTTCAACAAATGGTGTTGGAAACAATGGGTTGAAACATGCAGAAGAATGAAGCTGAATCACTGTATTTCACCAAATACAAAAGTAAATTCCAAGTGGATCAATGACTTGGATGTTAGACCAGAAACTATCAGATACTTAGAGGAAAATATTGGAAGAACTTTTTTCCGCATAAATTTTAAAGACATTTTCAATGAAACGAATCCAATTACAAGGAAGACTAAGGCAAGTATAAACCTATGGGACTACATCAAATTAAAAAGCTTCTTCACAGCAAAAGAAACCACTACCCAAATCAAGAGACCCCTCACAGAATGGGAGAAGATCTTTACATGCCATACATCAGATAAGAGTTTAATAACCAACATATATAAAGAGCTTACCAGACTCAACAACAAGACAACAAATAACCCCATCCAAAAATGGGGGGAGGAATTGGACAGAATATTCACCACAGAAGAGATCCAAAAGGCCGAGAAACACATGAAAAAATGCTCCAAGTCTCTGATTGTCAGAGAAATGCAAATCAAGACAACAATGAGATATCACTTCACTCCTGTGAGAATGTCACACATCAGAAAAGGTAACAGCAGCAAATGTTGGAGAGGATGTGGGGTCAAAGGAACCCTCCTGCACTGCTGGTGGGAATGTCAATTGGTCCAACCTCTGTGGAGAACAGTCTGGAGAACTCTCAGAAGGCTAGAAATGGACCTACCCTATGACCCTGCAATTCCCCTCCTGGGGATATATCCTAAGGAACCCAACACATCCATCCAAAAAGATCTGTGTACACATATGTTCTTGGCAGCACAATTTGTAATAGCCAAAACCTGGAAGCAACCCAGGTGTCCAACAACAGATGAGTGGCTGAGCAAGTTGTGGGATATATACACAATGGAATACTACTCAGCTGTAAAAAATGGTGACTTCACCGTTTTCAGCCGATCTTGGATGGACCTTGAAAAAATCATGTTGAGTGAAATAAGTCAGAAACAGAAGGATGAATATGGGATGATCTCACTCTCAGGCCGAAGTTGAAAAACAAGATTAGAAAAGAAAACACAAGTCGAACCTAAAATGGAATTGGAGTATTACACCAAAGTAAAAGACTCTGGGGTGGGTGGGTGGGTGGGGAGAATACAGGTCCATGAAAAATGATGAATGAAATATTGGGGGTTGTATTGCTAAATGGGAATCTGGGGAATGTTATGCATGTAAAAAAAAAAAAAAAAGGAAGAAGAAGTAGAAACGCAAAGCAGAAATTGACTGAGTTTGGAGTATGGCACCAAAGTAAGAAAGCAGAAGTATACTAGAGTTTGCAGTGAGTACCTCCCTAATACTTCCTCTCCACTTTTCCAAGCTTTGGGTCCATGACTGCTCAACAATTTGTTTGGCTTTGTATGTTAACTCTCTTTTCAGTCACCAGGTTCCAGGTGTCATCAGGATGCCAGCCAGACTCCCCTGGATTGAAGACACCACCAATGTGTCCTGGAGCTCAGCTTCCCCAGAGACCCATCCTACTAGGGAAAGAGAGAGGCAGACTGGGAGTGTGGACCGACCAGTCAACGCCCATGTTCAGCGAGGAAGCAATTACAGAAGCCAGACCTTCTACCTTCTGCAACCCTCAATGACCCTGGGTCCATGCTCCCAGAGGGATAGAGAATGGGAAAGCTATCGGGGGAGGGGGTGGGATATGGAGATTGGGCGGTGGGAATTGTGTGGAGTTGTACCCCTCCTAACCTATGGTTTTGTTAATTAATCCTTTCTTAAATAAAAAAATAAATAAATAAATAAATAAATAAATAAATAAAAATTAAAGCAATTCTTCAGGGTTTGCCCATCTCCTAATCTCCACTTTTGAGTCATATGATCACTGAGGCAGATAGTCTTTCTTCCTCTTCATAATGAAGGTTGAAGGCTGGCTTTTACATTCAAAGACGCAATTCCCCTCAAGCTCTAAAATAAATAAATAAATAAATAATAAGTAATACAAAAATAAAGGGGCAGAAGGACAGTTCACCCATTAGGGCACACGCTTTTGTCCCAGCGCCACAAGGGAATGCCATGGCAGCAGGAAATGCTCAGGTGCCAGTGTCTTTCTCATCTTGATTCTATCGGAAGCAAAAAGAACTTTAAAAAGTAGGCTTAGGAGTATGTGATTAAAAATAATTAAAAGGGCAACAAAAGGAAATAAATAAATATAAAAATATTTTAAATAAATAAATAGTGGTCCGGGAGGTGGCGCAGTGGATAAAGCACTTGACTCTCAAGCGTGAGGTCCTGAGTTCAAGCCCCGGCCACACATGTACCAGAGTGATGTCTGGTTCTTTCTCTCTCTCCTCCTATCTTTCTCATTGATAAATAAATAAAATCTTTAAAAAATAAATAAATAAATACGGAGTCGGGCTGTAGCACAGCGGGTTAAGCGCAAGTGGCTCAAAGCACAAGGACCGGCGCCGGCTCCCCACCTGCAGGGGAGTCGCTTCACAAGTGGTGAAGCAGGTCTGCAGGTGTCTTTCTCTTCCCCCTCTCTGTCTTCCCTTCCTCTCTCCATTTCTCTCTGTCCTACCCAACAACGATGACATCAATAATAACTACAACAATAAAAACAACAAGGGCAACAAAAGGGAATAAATAAATAATTTTAAAAAATAAATATTTTTTTAATCAAAAGACAGCTGGGGAGGTGGTTCAGCAAACAACAGATCACAAGAGTTGTACATACAAGGCCTCAGGTTTTGATCCCTGTTACTACATATACCAATAGGCTCTGGTGTATTTGTGTATTGCTCATAAAACAAATAAATCTTTAAAAAAGGGGGGGGGGAATTCAAAAGGATAAAGACTAGCAATATAAAAGAAAACGAAAGAAAGATAAAGAGACAGACTGGTTGCCAGGAGAGATGGAGTCATTGTGCAGATGCTGAGCCCCAGCAATAATGCTGGTGGCAGAAAGCCGATAATAATAATCATAGTGATAATGATGGCAATGACGATGATGACGGTGATGATGTATCTGAGTAAGAAGACCCAGCTCCAGATTCTATTAGGATTAAAGATGAAGAAGCAACAGACACACATGGGATTAAAGGTTAACAGGTAGTCTGCAGACATGCTTCACTGCCTGTGAAGCAACTCCTCTGCAGGTGGGGAGTTGGGGGCTCGAACCGGGATGCTTATGCTGGTCCTTGAGCTCTGCGCCTCCTGTGCTTAACACGGTGCACTACTGCCCGACTCCCAGCAACCAGATATTCTATCTGGGAGGTTGCACAATGCATAGAGTTGGATTCTTAAATACGAGGTTCCCAGTTTGACCCTCAGCACTGCATGCACCAGAATGGTGTTTGGTTCTCTTTCTCTCTCATTAATAGGTTTTTTTTTTGTAATAAAGACAATTTCTTTTTTAAAATAAAAGCCCTTATGACAGTTTAAGAAAATGATCAAGGAGTCTTAAGACTTTCAAGAATATATCTGGTCCCAAATAAAAGCTGTGACTGCTAACTAAATACTATCAATAAAAAGAGGCAGCAAAAAATCTCTCCCATGGGGGCCGGGCTGTAGCACACATGAGGAGTCAGGTGGTAGTGCACTGAGGTGCAAGGACTGATGTCAGGATCCCGGTTTGAGCCCCCGGCTCCCCACCTGCAAGGGAATTGCTTCACAAGCGGTGAAGCAGGTCTAAAGGTGTCTATCTTTCTCTCCCTTTCTCTGTCTTCCCCTCCTCTCTCCATTTCTCTCTGTCCTATCAATAGCAATAATAATAATAACAACATCAACGATAACAAGGACAACAAAAGGGAAAAAATAGCCTCCAGGAGTAGTGGATTCCTAGTGCAGGCACTGAGACCCTGCGATAACCCTGGAGGCAAAAAATAAATAAATAAAAATCTCTTCCTTTACTGAGTCAGGACAGAAAAAGGTGGGTAACAAATGGTTTTCGTTCCTCTTCCTCACAAAGAAAACAAGGAAAATGTCATCTGGTTGTTAGGATGGTGTTTTACATAAAATGACCCAGAAAGGGGGGCCAGGCGGTGGCGCACCTGGTTAAGCGCACACATCACAGTGCACAAGGACCCAGGTGCAAGCCCCTGGTCCCCACCTGCAGGCGGGAAGGCTTCATGAGTGGTGAAACAGGGCTGCAGGTCTCTGTCTCTCTCCCTCTCTATCTTCTATTCCCCTCTCAATTTCTAGCTGTCTCTATCCAATAATAAATCAATAAAATACATTTTAAAAATGACCCAGAAAATAGGAGGAGGAAAAAAAGAAAAGAAAAAAGATAATGTTAAAACAGAGTCCAATAATCTATACCTTTCCTAGGATGCTTCATCTTCATTCAGGTTAACTTCAGTTAGGAGGAAGGCTAGGTAAATTATGACTGGAACTTAAGCTATGGTTTCCAAAGAATGGCTAGGATTAATTAAAAATACTGTTACAGGAGGGTTGGGCGGTAGAGCAGCAGGTTAAGTGCACAGTGGCAAAGAGCACAGGGACCAGCATAGGGATCCCAGTTCGAGACCCCAGCTCCCCACCTGCAGGGGAGTCGCTTCACTGGCGGTGAAGCAGCTCTGTAGGTGTCTATCTTTCTCTCCCCCTCTCCATTTCTCTCTGTCTTATCCAACAACGAACGACATAAACAACAACAGTAATAACCATAATAACCACAACAAGGCTACAAGGGCAACAAGGGGGGGGGGGGAATGGCCTCCAGGAGCAGTGGACTCGTGGTGTATGCACTGAGCCCCAGCAATAACCTTAAGGAAAAAAAAAATACTGTTACAGGGGATAAGTGGTGGTGAACCTGGTTGAATGCACATGTTATCATACATGTGGACCAACGTTCAAGTCCTGGGCTAGTCCCCACCTGCATAGGGGAAAGCTTTGAAAACTACTGCAAGGGACCGGGTGGTGCGGCACCTGATTGAGCGCACCTGTTACAATGCACAAGGACCAATGTTCAAGCCCCCAGTCCCCACCTGTAGAAGGAAAGCTTCATAAGTGGTGAAGCTGCAGGTGTCTCTCTATCTCCCCTTTCCCTCTCAATTTCTGTCTCTATCAAATAAATAAAGATAATTTTAAAAAAACTGTACTGCAGGGCTGTAGGTGTCTGTCTCTGTATCTTCCCCTTCCCTCTTAATTTCTCAGTCTTTGTTTATTTATCCAATAAGTAAAATTTTTTTAAATACTGTTACATGTGGTCCAGGAGGTGGTACAGTAGATAAAGCATTGGCTTCTCAAGCATGTGGTCCTGAGTTCAATCCCCAAAAACACATGTACCAGAGTAATGTCTGTGTTCTTTCTCTCTCCTCTTAGCTTTCTCATTAATAAATAAAATCTTTAAAAAAATTAAAATTAAAAAATACTGCTCCAGAAATACTACAGAACTTAAGGCATGCATCACCACCACCACCAACAACAACAAAAATCTCCTCTGGGGGCCGGGTGATGGTGCACCTGGTTGAGTGACATTTTACAGTGCGAAAGGACCCAGGTTCGAGCCTCTGGCCTCCACCTGCAGCGGGAAAGCTTTGCGAGTGGTGAAGCAGGGCTGCAGGTGTCTCTCTGTCTATCTCTTCCTTCCCTCTCGATTTCTGGCTGTTTCCATCCAATAAAGACAATAAAAAAAAAAATCTCTGACAGGAGATTCAACATGCTAGTAAGTTATTTAAGGGAGTTGGGCAATAATAGCTCAGCGGGTTAAGCTACATGGTGCGAACCTCAAGGACTGGCGTAAGGGTCCTTCCTGGTTTGGGGCCCCAGCTCCCCACCTGCAGAGGAGTCACTTCACAGGCGATGAAGCAGGTCTGCGGGTGTCTATCTTTCTCTCCCTGTCTCCTCCTCCTCTCGCCATTTCTCTCTGTCCTATCTAACAACGATGACATCAATAACAACAACAATAATAACTATAACAAGGACAACAAAAGGGAAAATAAATTTAAAAAAATTTTTTTCATTAAAAAAATGTTTTTAATGTTATTTAAAAGTTAGAAGACCAGGCTAGAGAGGTAAGTCACTGGGTTAGGTGCCTGTATGATCATTCATGTGACTCAGATTCAAGCCCTGGCACCACATTAGATAATTACTATGGAGGGAGTCAGGCAGTATCACAGCGGGTTAAGTGCAGATGGCACAAAATGTCAGAACCAGCTTTAAGGATCCCTGTTCGATCCTCTGGCTCCCCACCTGCAGGGGAGTCCCTTCATAGGCAATGAAGCAGGTCTGCAGGTGTCCATCTTTTTCTCCCCTTGTCTTTCCCTCCTTTCTCCATTTCTCTCTGTTCTACCCAACAATGACAGCATCAATAATAACTACAACAATAAAACAACAAGGGCAACAAAAAGGAATAAATAAATAAATATTTTAAAAAACACAGATAATTACTATGGCAAGAGGAAGCTTTGGTGCTATACACCGGTGTCTTTTCCTGTCTCTTTATCTGAATGAAAAAGTATTCCAGGATAATAAAATCACATGTGTTTGAGGTTTAAAAAAAAGTCACTATGACCTTAGTTCAAGTCCCTAAGTCATGAGATACATCATAATTTAAATCTGTATTTAACTAAAAAACAAAACACAACAACAAAACAAAAAAACCACCTAGGGAGTCAGGCGGTAGCGCAGGGGGTTAAGAGCAGATGGTACAAAGTGCGAGGACCAGCCTAACAATCCTGGTTCAAGCCTTCAGCTCCCCACCTGTAGGGCAGTCGCTTCACAGGCAGTGGAGCAGGTCTGCAGGTGTCTATCTTTCTCTCCCCCTCTCTTGTCTTCCCCACCTCTCTCCATTTCTCTCTGTCCTATTTAACAACGACAGCATCAATAACAACAATAACTACAACAATAAAACAAGGGCAACAAAAAGGAGAAAAAAATATATATATATATATAACCTGTATTTTAGGGTTTGTATAATAACATACTCTAAGCTTTATGGACTAAACTACTGCCTATAAAGTGCTATACAGATATGTTGTTATACATGATTTCTAAAGCAAGAACAAACCTGGGTCCACAGGAAGGTTTTAATGTTCCATTATCTAGACCTTTATAATTTTTTTTAAATATTTATTTTATTTATTTATTCCCTTTTGTTGCCCTTGTTGTTCTATTGTTGTAGTTATTATTGTTGTTGTCGTTGTTGGATAGGACAGAGAGAAATGGAGAGAGGAGGGGAAGACAGAGAGGAGGAGAGAAAGATAGACACCTGTAGACCTGCTTCACCGCCTGTGAAGCGACTCCCCTACAGGTGGGGAGCCAGGGTTCGAACCGGGATCCTTATGCCGGTCCTTGTGCTTTGCGCCACATGCGCTTAACCCGCTGCGCTACAGCCCGACTCCCTATAATTTTTTTTTTTAAACCAGAGCACTGCTCAGATCTGGTTTATGGTGGTACAGGGGACTGAACCTGGGACCTTGGAGCCTCAGGCATGATAATCTCTTTGCATAACCATTACGCTATCTATATCCACCCCTTTATAAAATTCTTATCAGTACCTCCTGAGGGGTCAGGTGTGGAGCTCAATGATAAAGCACATGTTTGCAAGCTTGAGGGCCTTAGTTTGATGATTCAAGGTACTTGACTCCTCCGAAGCCCTTCAACTGCCACAGCCTCCACACTTCCATACCTCCATCCAAATGCACATACACAGCAATGGAATCTGATTCTCAAGGAAGAGAATCTGGCAGAACTAAGCCAACATATTATCACAGAAAACAATCTCCTGTATACAAGGAGTCACTGGACAAAGCTATACAATGAAGGGGGGGTATAACTAGTGATTGTAAGATAGAGTGTATTTGGGGTTTTCTTACTCCCTAAGAAGTAACACTTTGCTGCCTTCCCTATTTTAACCACACAAACATGTAGTTTCAGGACTGTTACACTCTTGCAAAGCACCCAAGATGAATGTGGGAGGCCTTCGCTGGCAGAACTTCAGTTCCATCTGCTTAGCTATCTGCAAGTGCAAAGCTGGGCTGAAATCTAGTTATTTCTATAGCTGCAGATGTGAGACACTGGGTCTAATAACCAGAATAAAGAAGAGGGAGAGTGCCCTAGGAAGTGACAGTGGATGGTAAGTGCTGGACCCTCAAGTATGAGGTCTCTGGCATCATATGTGCCACAGTGATGTTCTAGTTCTCACTTTCCTTCCCCAAGCCCCTCAAAAAAAATTTTTGTTTTAATTTTTCCCCTTTTGTTGCTCTTGTTTTATTGTTGTAGTTATTATTGTTGTTATTGATGTCGTCATTGTTGGATAGGACAGAGAGAAATGAAAAGGGGAAAGGGGGGAAGGGGAGAAAAGACATCTGCAGACCTGCTTCACCACCTGTGAAGCGACTCCCCTACAGGTGGGGAGCCAGGGGCTCCAACCGGGATCCTTACCGGTCCTTGCACTTTGTCCCAACTGCGTTTAACCCGCTGCACTATGGCCCAACCCCCTACAAAATATTTTTTATTTTTTAAATATTTATTTATTCCCTTTTGTTGCCCGTTGTTTTTTATTGTTGTAGTTATTACTGTTGTTGATGTCGTTGTTGGATAGGACAGAGAGAAATGGAGAGAGGAGGGGAAGACAGAGAGGGGGAGAGAAAGAGAGACACCTGCAGACCTGCTTCACTGCTTGTGAAGTGACTCCCCTGCAGGTGGGGAGCTGGGGGCTCGAACCGGGTTCCTTAGGCCGGTCCTTGTGCTTTGCGCCACTTGCGCTTAACTCACTGCGCTACAGTCCAACTCCCAAAATATTTTTTTAAGTAACGGGAAAAGACTCAGGACTGAAGATTTAACTATCTTCTTTCTTAAATTTTTTTTTTAAAGTTTGAATTGTTTTTGTCTTTTGAAAGATGATTATGAGAGAAAGAAATAGAGGGGCTGGGCAGTAGTGTACAGTAGCGCACACATAATATGAAGCACAAGGACCCATGCAAGGATCCCAGTTCGAATCCCAAGGTCCCCACCTACAGGAGGGTAACTTCACAAGTGGTGAAGCAGGTCTACAGGTGTCTTTCTCCCCCCCCCCTTTTTAAAGGATTTTTTAACTCAGTTTCTTTATTATTATTATTATTAATCATGTTTTTCCTTTTGTCGCCCTTGTTGTTGTTTTTATTGTTTTAGTTATTGATGTTGTCATTGTTGGATAGGACAGAGAGAAATGGAGAGAGGAGGAGAAGACAGAGATCAAATCTTAGCAGATAGCACCTGGCTCCTTCTACTGTCACTGCTTTTCACTAGGTTCTGGGTCAAGCTGGATGTTAACAGCAGAAATGGTAAAGTTCTCTAGTTTATTTTTGTTTTGTTTTAGTTTGTTTTGTTTAATTCACTTCAATTTATTCTTAGGATGGCACTCTGACCTGTGCCCTGTGGGCAAAACTTTAAACAAGAGCAGCATAGAAAGTGTCTTTCTCTTCCCCTTTCTGTCTTCCCCTCCTCTATTCATTTCTCTCTGTCCTATCCAACAATGACAACATCAACAACAATAACTACAACAACAGTAAAAACCAAGGGCAACAAAAGGGAAAATAAATAAATATAAAAGAATTAAAAAAGAAAGTTTCATCTCTAGCATCTCTGTGAAAAATGTTCCCTGAAATGGAGAAGGAGGGAATGTTCCCTGAAAGTATTAACATCTTATAATTTATATCCATCATATTGCTTTTTTTTGGGGGGGAGAGTGCTGGGGTGGCAGGGAGCAGTATAGGTAAGCATTTCACTAACAAGTTTACTACTCCTTCCTCAAAGGAAAACCTTGAGGATTTTGGGACCTGCCTTCCGTCATCTAAATCAGAACTCTGAAGAATTTTAAAATGTATACATTAGGGACCTGGTATAGCTCACATTATCGTGTATGCCAAGTTAGGTTTGTAACTCCAGTTCTTACCTGCAGGGGGGAGGCTTCACAAGCAGTAGAGCAGCACTGCAGGTTTCTCTCTACCCTCTATTTCTTACACTCTATAAAATTAATAAAAATAAAACACATAGGGGTCGGGCGCTAGTGCAGCGGGTTAAGCACACATGGCACGAAGGGCAAGGACCGTAAGGATCCCGGTTCCAGCCCCCAGCTCCCCATCTGCAGGGGGGTTGCTTCACAATCGGTGAAGCAGGTCTGAAGGTGTCTGTCTTTCTCTCCCCCTCTGTCTTCCCCTCCTCTCTGGATTTCTCTCTGTCCTATCCAATAACAACATCAATAACAGCAACAATAATAACCACAACAACAATAAAACAACAAGGGCAACAAAAGTAGTCTCTAGGAGCAGTAGATTCATAGTGCAGGCACCCAGCCCCAGCAATAACCCTGGAGGCAATAAACAAATAAATAAACTGATACAATGTTAAGATAGATATATATAAATGAACAATTTATATTTGTATAGCACTTTAAAAGTTTATAAGCCTATCTATCTGGCCCTCAAAACAATATAACATGGAGTGGCAATTGTTCTAATTAAAGACCTGAGTTGGAGAGAGCTCACTAGGTAGGGTGTCATGGCACTGGAGTGCTCTGGTGTTTCTCCCTCTGTTTCTCTATCTAAATGAAAGTCAGGGCAGTGAAATCATGTATGTGTGAAGCCTTAGTTCCCCATCGAAAAATGAGAATAAATATGTCCACAAAATATGTGTATAACTTGTTTGATACTGATAGAAAAAAAAAAAAACTTAAAATTTTGAGTAACCAGTTAATTTTGCATATGTAGTGGTGAATGCTACTTTTGTTATACTACAACCTCCCTTCAGATTTAAGGCTAATCCTGTATTTAACAAGAGCACAAAAGAAGAGGTTAGGAATGTGCTCAAAACCACAGCAAAGACACTGTCAGGGCCAGAACTGGAATTCACATTCCTAATTGGCAATTCAATTTTTTTCTTCTATATAATCCTTTTTTTTTTTTTTTAACCAGTGGGTCTTGCAAGCATGAGGTCTATTTCTTACATTTCTTGATGCTTTGCCTTTCTCTTTAATAAACAAAAATAAATCTCAGTAAAAAGTAAATAAACCTCAGAATTACTAGTCAACAATATGAACACATATTTTCTTCTCTTGCAATACCCCATTCCCATGGGACAAGGAAATCTGTTTTTCATTTTCATTGACAGGATTAAAAGCAAGTTGTCCTCCAGTTCCTCTCAATGAAATGAACAACAACACTCTGTTCCTCTGGCAACAGTTGTCATTAACCACTGGCAAAAACAGTAGGCAAGTACCTTTTACTTACTTAGTGAGATTATCCTTGTTCTGAATGAAACAATACTAATATTCTAGAGACACTGGAACTGCCACAAGACTGTTCATTGAAAGAACAGTTCCACAGTTTCACAGCTATTAAGGCCCTTAGTCGTAGTAGAAAGTACCTTTTGTTTTTATAATAAGACATCAACAACTTAGTAGAAAAAGACAAGAGTCCCATTCTTCTCAGATTAGAATTTTCTTTTTAGTATATGTGGCACAATGATTTGCTAATTATTAAGGTTTATGATAGACAAAGTCTTGTTTTAGAAATCCTGAATCAACTGCAGGATTTGTAACCATTCCTTGGCATAAATTCACATTAACCTTTAGACCAGTAACTGAAATAACGTTCATAACTCCACATTATGCACAGAGGAGTTCAGAATTTTGTTGTTTTCCCCAGCAAAGTCAAGGTCAGAAGAGGAAGTTCCCTTCTGTACTATACTCTCCTTCACCAAGGACGTGGTCAATCAGTACCCCATTCAACAACAAATATTTAAATTCAAGTTAGTTCACAAAGAATTTCAGATTAGTAAAGAGCATTAACAGCTTAATAAACAGGAATATGGGTTCTAATCTGTTAGGTTTAAATTTTATTCCCATAGTGTGTGTGTGGGAGGGGGGGATGGAAGGAAGCTCAGCTTGCAGAGGACAGGACTGACATGACTGAGGCTCCTAGTTTGATCTCCTATGTTGCAGAGTGGTGCTCTGGCTTGTCTCTCTCAAAACTATTTGAGGGCAGGGGTAGATAGCATAATGGTTATGCAAACAGACTCTCATGCCTGAGGCTCCAAAGTCCCAGGTTCAATCTCCCGCACCACCATAAACCAGAGCTGAGCAGTGCTCTGGTTAAAAAAATTTTTTTAATATTTGATATGAAATAAAATTTTTTAAAAAATGGGTGGGGGGGGAGTAAGAAAAAAAAAAAAAAAACTCACATGGGTGGTGGGGAGATAACATAATGGACACTAA
Source organism: Erinaceus europaeus (assembly GCF_950295315.1). Taxonomy (NCBI): domain Eukaryota; kingdom Metazoa; phylum Chordata; class Mammalia; order Eulipotyphla; family Erinaceidae; genus Erinaceus; species Erinaceus europaeus. Next base: position 53,884,050 of record NC_080172.1, read on the forward strand.
TGCCTGAGGCTTTTGAGGTCCCAGGTTCAATCTCCCACACCACCATAAGCCAGAGTTGAGCAATGCTCTGGAAAAAAAAAAAAGAAAAAAACTTTGTGAAATTCTTCCCAGGAATTATTTAAGAACCAGTTCTACTGTTTTATTTTGTTTTATCTTTATTTATTTATTTGGATAGAGACAGCCAGAAATCGAGAAAGAAGGGGGTGATAGAGAGGGAGAGAGACTTGTGAAGTTTTCCCCTCTGCAGGTGGGGGCCGGGGGCTCGAACCCAAGTCCTTGTGCACCGTAACATGTGCACTCAAGCAGGTGCGCCACCACCCGCACATTAACAGGTGGTAGTGCAGTGGGTGAAGTGCACATGGCACAAAGCGCAAGGACCAGGGGTAAGGATCCCAGTTTGAGATCCCAGATCCCCACCTGCAGGGGAATCACTTCACAAGAGGTGAAGCAGGTCTGCAGGTGTCTGTCTTTCTCTCCCCCTCTCTGTCTTCCCCTCCTCTCTCCATTTCTTTCTGTCCTATCCAACGACAGCATTAAGAACAACAGCAATAATAACAACAACAATATAACAAGGGCAACAAAAGGGAATACAAAAAAAAAAAAAAAAACCTCTCTAGGTCTTGTAAAACAAAGAAATATAAAAAAAAACAATCAAAGAAATATAGTAGCATATACTTTATTAGAGTGTTACAAAACAAGACAATATAACACTAACGTTTAATGTCTATAGGCATTACAAATTATGATGATCACTGTTCATCATGAAATCCCATTTATGGAATGGAAGGGCCAGTTAACATGAGAAGCACAACAAAAGGGGGAAAGGAAAATAGTTGAGGCCTGGGGAGATAGCACAATGGTTATGCAACAGGCTTTCTTACTTTCTCGCCTGAAGTTATGAGGCCCCAGATTCAATGGCACTACCACAACCAAAACTGAGTAGTGGTCTAATTTAAAAAAGAAAAAGAAAAAAAGACAGAAAAGTGGGGCCAGGTGGTGGTGCACCTGGTTGAGCATACATTAGAAAGAAAAAAAAAAGAGAGAAATTAAAAAAAAAAAGAGCAGTAGTCCAGGAAATGGCTCAGTGGATACAGGGTTGAACTTTTAAGCATAAAGTCCCAAGTTAAATCCCTGGTATCACCACATGCCAAAGTGATGTTCTGGTTCTCTTTCCTCCTCTCTTTCATTAATACATAAATCTTTAAAGAAATACATAAGTTTTTTAATTAGTGGGCTAGGCAGTGGTTGACCCAGTTGAGTGCACGTTACCATGTAACCACAGGACCCAGGTTCAAGACCCCAGAGGTCCCCACTAGTAGTAGAAAGCATCACAAGTGGTGAAGCAGGACTGCAGGTGTCTCTCTACCTCTACTTCCTCCTTCCTCTTCCACTCCTTCTCTCTTGATTTCTCTGTCTGTATCCTAATTTTTTAAAAAAGCATATATATATGAGATAGACTACTTTTAAAGAACAAAGGAAATAAAGTTATAGGAAGATTTCAAGGTGAACAAGAGACAGTCAATGGATTTCTATTATATTATTATGGGATTCTGAGAAAAGACACTTCTGTGTTAATAAAGCATCCACTGGGAGACAGCGTAGTGGCTATGCAGACTCAGCCCTGAGGCTCCAAGGTTCCAGGTTCAATAACCAGCACCACTATAAACCAAAGCTGAGCAGTGTTCTAGTTAAGGGGAAAAAAAAATTATTGCACCAAAGTGAAAGACTCTGGGGTGGGGGAAGAGTGCAGGTCCAAAAAGGATGACAGAGGACCTAGTGGGGGTTGTACTGTTATGTGGAAAACTGAGAAATGTTATGCATGTACAAACTATTGTATTTACTGTCAAATGTAAACCATTAATCCCCAACAAAGAAATTTAAAAAAATATTCCCCAATAAAGAAAAAAGATAAAAAGATGTAAAGCAGGGGAAAAAGTTAAAAATAATTTTTAAAATGAAATAATAAAAAGGGCAGAGGGAAATGGGAGCCATCAAGTAATGCTTGCAAGACACCCAAAGCCTTCTCAGAAGACCACACACTACCACCACAGAAAGCCTGCAATTGTTATGGGGAAGAGGAGCCGCTAGTTATTGCAAGGAGGTCATGCTTCTTCGCAGATACACATAGGCTCTACCTCTCTTACGGTTGACCCCACAGCACAGATAGTTGAAACCTAAATGAGGAAAAACAAAAAATTATCACTTACTTCTAAGGTTCTACAAGCTTACAACAGAGTAAGAACAGTAAGAAAACTATAAAGATTAAACTTACAAACACCTCTATCTTATACCTCTGGAGGTAATTGTCCAAAAATTAGAAGCAACTTTTTTTTAATAAACCCTTTTTTTAAAACTTTCATTTATTCCCTTTTCTTGCCCTTGTTGTTTTATTGTTGTAGTTATTATTGTTGCTATTGATGTTGTCATTGAATAGGACAGAAAAAAATGGAGAGAGAAGGGGAAGACAGAGGGGGAGAGACACCTGCAGACCTGCTTCACTACTTGTGAAGCAACTCCCCTGCAGGTGGGGGAGCCAGAGGCTCGAACCAGAATTATTATACTGGTCCTTGTGCTTTGCACCACCTGTGCTTAACCCGCTGCACTACTGCCCGACTCCCAGAGAAGCAACTCTTGCTGAAAAACTCTAGGAGTGGTAGCAAAATTAGTAACCCAAATCATTTCACTCTTACTGATTCAAGATTGGCAAGGAAAACTTTTCTCCATTTTTGACAGACAGAGAGGGCAGAGACACCACACTTCACTGAACCAGGTTTGAACCTGGGTCTCACACATCCAAAAATAGAAGAAGTACTGTGGTGGTGTGGTTTAACAGCTAGGGAGATAGCACAATACTTATGCAAAAGGACTTTCATATCTGAAGGACCAAAGGGACTAGGTTCAATCCCTCAGCACCACATAAACCAGAGCTGAGTAGTGATTTGGTAAAAGTCAATCTATCAAAAAAAAAAAACAAAACACTTCATTGCACCAAAGTAAATGACTCTGGGGGGTGTGTGTTGGGGGGAGGGGTTCAGGTCCTGGAACGTAATAGCAGAGGAGGACCTAGTGGGGGTTGAACTGTTATGTGGAAAACTGGGAAATGTTAACACATGCACAAACTACTCCGTTTTACTGTCAAGTCTGAACCATTAATCCCCCAATAAAGAAAAAAGAAAAAAGAAAAAAGAAAAAAAAACACTTTACCTTAGGGTCACAGGAATAGTTCACTTGGTAACCTATAGTGCTTTGACCCAGATTTGAGCCTGCCGCCCTACACTGAAGGGAGCTCTGATGCTGTGCTCATGGTCTGTCTCTCTCTCTCTCTCTTTGCCTCTTTTTACCAGAGCACTGCTCAGCTCTGACTTATACTGATGCCGAGGATTGAAACTGGGACTTTGGAGCCTCAGGCAGAAAAGTCTCTGCATAAACATCTACCCATGCCCTTCTTTCATTCTCAGCCCAAAGAAAGAGAGACCCCTTTGCCTTAAAGAAATAAACAGTAAAATGAAAAAATATATAACTATTAGTATATATACCACTGTATATAAGAACTTATAGACTGAGAAGATAGCATGGTAATTATGCATTAAAAACTTCATGCCCAAATCATTAAAAGGTCTCAGGTTCAAACCCCAGTAATACCAGAAGTCAGAGTTTAGCACTATTCTGGTTAAAAAGACAAAAGAAAATAGAAAGGGAAATGAAAGAAAGAAAAAGGAAGGAAGGAAGGAAGGAAGGAAGGAAGGGAGGGAGGGAGGGAGACAGGGAAACTGTAACTGGGTAGTTACTATAATTGGTGATTCTCAGACTAGTGATATAAATGGCAGAATATTGGCTGGGCGATAATTCTGTGGGTAGAGTGAATGCATTTAACATGCATGAGTCCCCTGGATTATATGATCCCCCTACACCACATGTGAGCACCAAGGGGGGGGGGGGTCATGGATGAATAGTAGAGTAGTGCTTGTCACTTGTCATCACTTCTTTTTCTCTAAGAATACACAAATCTTAAAATGGGGCCAAGGATGTTGCTCAACAGTACTGCACATGAATGAGGTCCTTGTTTCAGTCCCCAGCACCACACACTAACACACAAATATGTGATACAGTCACAAAACTGAATACTACCTACATAAGAATTATATTTGTGTATACTTAAGAATAGCTTGTCAAGGGAGTCGGGTGGTAGGTAGCACAACTCAAGGATCCCGGTTCAAGCCCCCGGCTCCCCACCTGCAGGGGAGTCACTTCACAGGCGGTGAAGCAGGTCTGCAGGTGTCTTTCTCTCCCTTTCTCTGTCTCTCCCTCCTCTATCCATTTCTCTCTGTCCTATCCATCGACATCAATAACAACAACAATAATAACTACAACAATAAAACAAGGGCAACAAAAGGGAATAAATAAATACTTAAAAAAAAAAGAATAGCTTGTCAAAATAAATATTAAGTAGAACAAAAGTCAAAATTATTTTCAAATATAGGACACTAGCTTTCATAAAATAGTTACCTATACATTTACATGTATCTATACATATTAGAAAGAAAAAGATCAAATTATCAGGGAAGTTGCTCAGTTGCATGAGTGAGGTCCAGAGATCAGTTCCTGGTATCACATATGCCAAAGTGATGGTCTGGTTCTATCCCAGTAGTAAGTAAATTTTTAGAAAGATCAAAGGAATATATACCAAAATGTTATATACTAGAATATGACCTATGAAGTGTGCTTAGGTTGATTTCTCTAATTTTGTTTCTATTTTTCCCTACCTATGTAAGAATTCCACAATTACATTAATACTATAACAAAAAAAAAAGGCAGGCAGGAATGACTTTATTGTCACTCTATTTGCTTTATAATCCATTCTCCCAGTAAACTACCAAACAGTTCCACACATACAGACCTCCACCACTTAATAGAAGAAAACTGAAAGTGTCTAGAATGCTGCTGGCAATAAACTATAAATAAGCTTGATTCCTATATACACATACCCTCGTTCTCTACTACTTATTACTTCAAAATGCCTCAACTGAAGCAACTCTATATTAGCTTCATAGAAGGGCAAATCTCTTATGTTATTGAAATAATCTCTAAATAGCCAAACCAGTCATACAACAAAATGGAATCAACCCAAATTAATACTTGTTAAAATAAAATAAAAAGTTGAATCACACACACCACGTTACAGAAATTTCTTCTGAGTAATTCTGTACTGGTGGTAAGGAAGCATTCCCTTTTGGGCCTTTGCCCCACCCTAACTATGTTTGTACAGGAAGGGAAAAACTACCGTAGGGGTTGATTTCCAGTTATTTAATATTACTGTGGTTCATGGGACCGGGTGGTGGTGCACCTGGCTGAGCGCATATGTTACAGTGCTCAAGGACCCGGGATTGAGCCCCCGGTCCCCACCTGCAGAGGGAATGCTTTGCAAGTGGTGAAGCAGGGTTGCTTCACCACTTGCAAAGCATTCTTTCTCTGTCCCTCTCTATCTCCCCTACCCTCTCGATTTCTGGCTGTCTCTATCCAATAAATAAAGATAATAATAAAATAATTAAAAAAAAAAATTACTGTGGTGCTCCATAAATTTGCTACGACTTTACCACCAGAGATTGAGAAGGTGTAAATAAAGCGGGGGGGGGGGGGGGGGGAATATATATATATATCACAAGAGTGGAAAAAGACAAACTTCCAGGGGCCTGGTGGTGGTGCACCTGGGTAAGCACTCACGTTACAGTGTGCAAGGATGCAGGTTCAAGTCCCTGGTCCCCATCTGTAAGGGAAAAGCTTCATGAGTGGTGAAGCAGGACTACAGGTGTCTCTCTTCCTCTCTATCTCCCTCTCCCCTCTCAATTTCTCTGTCTCTCTCTAATAAATAAATTAAAGTTATTAAAGATTAAACAGGAGGCTAGGTGGTAAGAGGGCTAAGCCCACGTAGCACAAAGTGCAAGAACTAGCATATGGATCCCAGTTCCAGCCCTCAGCTCCCCACCTGCAGGGGGGCTGCTTGACAAGAGTTGAAGCAGGTCTGCAGATGTCTATGTTCCTCTCCCCCTCTCTATCTTCCCCTCTCCTCTTGATTTCTCTCTGTCCTATCCAGCAACAATGGCAACAAAAATGGGAAAAATGGCTTCCAGGAGTGGTGGATTCGTAGTGCAGACACCAACCCCAGTGATAACCCTGGAGGCAAAAAGAGAGAGATTAAACAAAATAGACGTTTATATATTTTCCCTCCAATGTGGAAAGAATAGTTGGCCTTAATACCAGAACCTCTCCCTGTGTTTTCAGAGCAGAAACATTTACATCCGTCGGAGATGAGATGACATCATCTAGCAGATGAGAAACTAATAGGCAGTGTGTGTGTATGTGTGACTGACTTCACTGTATACAGTACACATATAATTTAGAGATGCTCAAGGCTAGCCGGATATACATTCCAAAGACAACTAGAGTTTTGCCTGAACAGCTCATCCAAAAGCAATTCCCGGGGACCCAGCCCAATGACTTACTACTAACACCACAGAAATGTGTCAGTGATTCCTATACAGAGCAGAAAGGAACTAGGAAGCTGCTAGCTCGTAGGGGTATCTGAGATTAAGAGGTATTTTAAATGGGGAAAATAAATCAAAAGTAGAGCAAAGAATGACTTGGTGGTAGAGGGAATACCTTGCATGCATGAAGTCTTGGGTTTAATCCCTGAAACTGCATAAAAACCAGAAAGACAAAATAAATATAAATAGATTTATCATAAATAGAGTGATGCTCTGTCTCTCTTCCCATCACAATAATAATAAAAAAAAAAACTAAAGATTTTATTGAAGGGGATGGGTAGTAGCGGACCTGGTAGAGTGCACGTTACAATGCACAAGGACACACCTGTGTGGGGGGGGGAAGCTTCACAATGGAGCAGTGCTGCAGGTGTCTCTGTCTCTCCTCTATTTCCCCTTACTCTCAATTATGGCTATCTATCCAATAAATAAATAATTTTACTGATTTTATTTTAATGAGAGAGAGAGATAGTCCAGAGCACTGCTCAGCTCTGGCTTATGATGGGGCAGGGAGTCGAACCTGAGACTTTGGAGCCTGAGGTATGAGAATTTCTTTGTATAACCACTATGCTCTCTCTGGTCCAGTTCAACTGTTTACTGAATTATCTGAAGCAATCGCTCTGGTCCTTGTTAACTTTAAATTTTGAAAGTCACTTTATCTGTATCTCCTGCAGGTGGGAGGACATTATGTTCTCCAATACTACACCCTCAGTAAGGACTAAATCCTGACACTCAAGAAAAGTAAGTAACCCAGGAAGCGTGAAGTAGATAAAACACTGGACTTGCAAGATTGAGTTCAACCCCCAGCACAGCAAGTGCCAGAGCAATGCTCTGGTTCTCTCTCCCTCCTTCTCATAAACAAACAAGTCTTGCTTATTGGATGCCTGCCTTGCCATGAGCAGGGGCATGCCAGGGCAACAGGAGCAGCTCTAGTGCTGGGATGTCTTTCCCTCTCTCTGTTTCTATCTGAAAGAAGCCCCCCCTGGGGGGGGGGGGAGGTGCTGGTGACCATGGTTACAGTGCACAAGGACCCAGATTCGAGCCCCTGGTCCCCACCTGCAGGGGGAAAGCTTCACAAGTGGTGAAGCAGTGCTGCAGGTGTCTCTCTGTCTCTCTATCACCCCCTTCCCTCTCAATTTCTGACGGTCTCTATCCAACAGATAAAGATTTTTAAAAAGGGGGGAGGGGAGTTGCTTCACAGGCAGTGAAGCAGGTCTGCAGGTGTCTATCTTTCTCTCCCCCCTCTGTCTTTCCCTCCTCTCTCCATTTCTCTCTGTCCTATCCAACAACGACATCAATAACCACAACAACAATAAAAAAGACAAGGGCAACAAAAGGGTAAATAAATAAATAAAACTTAAAAAAAAAAAGCCCTGGAAAAGTAAAATTATGCATGTGTGAAACCACTCAGTCCCCAAAAGAAAAACAGTAAAAGTCAACATAAGCTCAAGAAAAAAATATAATCAACATACATAAAAATTAATCTATAAAATAATAAACACGTAAAACCCAGACAACACTCTTTACTGAAAGGAAAGGGTGGAGAAGGAAGGTGCAGTAGTAGAAATGAGCTAGGAAGGTCCTTCCACTACCAAACATCATCAGTCCAAACACTTCAGAAGACTAATTAATGGGCTGGATTTGTAACAGAGACAGATTGCCTCAGACAATGCTATCAAAAAAATGGTGTAATTCCCAATGTATACTTCTGTCTCAAAGAAAATATACAAAGGGAAAAAATGACAACTCTGATCTTGAAAGTTTATGTCAAGCTTAAAGGATAAAATAACCACCTTCTCTCCCCACTCTATATTTGGCCTAGTGCCATCTCCCCCCCCCCTTTTTTTAAATAGTCTTATTTATTCATGAAGAAAACAAGTGGAGACAGAGAAAGAACCAGACATCACTCTAGTACATGTGCTAACAGGAACTGAACTCAGGACCTCATACTTGAGAATCCAGTGCTGTATCCACTGCGCCATCTCCCAGACCACCACCACAAACTATAGTTTCCATTATACTAACAAAGAAAAAGTTGTAAAATATATAATAGCTAGTAGTCAGCATATAATTGACCTAAGTTATTAATCAAAAGTTTAGTATCTATCCAGAATAGCACACAAAACTTAATAAGCAAAACATATTTTGATACCTAAGAGTAACTTGTAAGTATATTAGCAATTAACATCAGCTACTTGATACCTAATAAATCTATAATTATATTTGATAGTAGACTTGAGCAGCAGAAATAAATGCTTAAATCAAAAACAATGATTACTCTCCCAACAACATGTTTGTCAGTAGATGAGGCATGCTCTGATCTCTGTCAAAAATAGAAGAATCTAGGGGTGAGGAGAAAGCACAGTGGATGCAAAGAGTCTCTCATGCCTGAGCTTCCGAAGTCTCAGCTTCAATCCCTTGCCCCATTATAAACCAGAACACAGTAATGCTCTGGTATAAAAAGAGATGAGTCTAAACAACAAATGGATGGAGGAAGTAGGGAAAACAAACAAGCAAACAAAAAAGCACAGTGATGCCAGAAACACACAACTGCAACAAATTATATTCTGGGTTCAGTTTTCTGGAAGAATCTACCAAGGTAGGAAAAAAAAATAATGAAGGGGGGGTTTCAAACCCCCTCCCAAAGCACACAGGTTAAGTTTCTAGTTATAAAACATCAATCAAAAGGGCTCCTGGCAATCTTCTGACTACATGATATTGCTCTATGTTTATCTTTCTAAGTTTCATCTTCTCAGAGTCAAACTGAAGAGCATGGAAAATACTGAAGACGAGATCAGTCTACAAACGGTTTACACCATATGCAAGGAATACAAAAACCACAGGGTCAGAAGCTGCACAGTGGTTACACAATAGATTGTCATGCTTGAAGCAATGGAGATCTCAGGTTTATTCTCTTGACAGCAACCAAAACACCTAGGAGCCAGGAAACAGCCCACCAGATAGACCATGTAAGGTCTCAACACCACAAAGAAACCTGGTGGCTACCAACAGGGGTGCTTCAAGGAAACAGTGGTGCTGTGTTATCTCTCCTAGTGAGGTCATTTAGTAGTGGTATCAAGCAAACATGAAACCCTAAATTCACTCCCTAGCTTCATGTTTAAAAAAATAACTAACCGGGGGTTGGGCAGTTGCACAGTGGGTTAAGCGCGCATGGTGCAAAGCACAAAGACCAGCAAAAGAACCCCAGTTGGAGCTCCCTGTTCCCCACCTTCCCCACGGGCGGTGAAGCAGGTCTGCAGGTGTCTGTCTTCGCCCCCCCCCAGCCACTCCTCTATTTTCTCTGTCCTATCCAACAACAACAGCAATGACAACAATAATAATGACAACAAGGGTAACAAGGGCAACAAAATGGGGAAAATGGCCTCCAGGAACAGTGGATTCGTAGTGCGCACAGAGTCCCAGCAATAGCCCTGGAGGCAAAAATAAGTAACCTAGTGGCCAAGAAGAGGTGCATCCGGTCAATTACACATATTACCATGTGCTAGGACCCAATTTGTACCCAAACTTCTCACCTGCAGGGGGGAAGACACTTCACTAGCTGTATAGCAGGTCTGCAGCTCTCTCGAAATTTTCCTGTCCTTTCTAATTAAAAAAGGGAAAAATGGCCACTGGGAAAGGTGGATTCTTAATGCATCATTGAGCCCCTTGTGGCAGAAATAAACAAACAATTCTCATTGAGGAAGGTAGCACAACAGACTTAGCTTGAGCCACCAGGTTAATTCCCCAGCATCACCATATGCCAAAGCTAATGGCGCGAGGTGGTGGTGCACCTGGTTGAGCACACATGTTACAATGTGCAAGAATCCAGGTTCAAGCCCCCATCCCCACCTGCAGGGGGAAAACTTTGCCAGTGGTAAAGCAGTGCTGCAGGTCGCTTTGTTTCTCTCCCTCTCTACTTCCTCCTTCCTCTCAATTTCTGGCTGTCTCTATACAATAAATAAATAAATAAATTAGTGCAATGCTGGCGGAGGGTAGATAGCATAATGGTTATGCAAACAGACTCTCATGCCTGAGGCTCCACAGTCCCAGGTTCAATCCCCCACACCACATAAGCCAGAGCTGAACAGTGCTCTGGTTAAAAAAAATTAAAAATAATTAAAAAAAAAAAAAAAAGATAGTGCAATGCTTTTGTGCCTGAGGCTACAGAAGTCCCAGGTTCAATGCCCAGCACCACCACCAGTCAGAGCTAAGCAGTGCTCATTAAAAAAAAAAAAAAAAAAAGTGGTCCAAGAGGTGGAATAGGGGATAAAGCACTGGACTCTCAAGCAAGCAAGAGATCCTGAGTTCAATCCCCAGCAGCACATGTACCCAAGTGCTGTCTGGCTCTTTCTCTCTCCTCCTATGTTTTTCATTAATAAATAAATAAAATCCTAAAAGTGGTCTGAAAGATGGCACAGTAGATAAAGCATTGGACTCTGAACCAGGAGGCGCCCAATTCAATCCCCAGCAGCACACGCACTAGCTTGATGTCTTGCTCTTTCTCACTTTCCACCTCTTTCTCATCAATCAATCAATAAAATCTTTACATATATATATATATATATATATATATATATATATATATATATATATATATATGGGTCGGGCGGTAGCACAGTGGGTTAAGCACATGTGGCGCAAGGACTGGAGGAAGGATCCTGGTTCAAGCCCCTCCCCACCTGCAGGGGAGTCGCTTCACAGGCAGTGAAGCAGGTCTGCAGGTGTCTATCTCTCTCTCCCTCTCTCTGTCTTCCCCTCCTCTCTCCATTTCTCTCTGTCCTATCCAACAAGAACAACATCAATAACAATAATAATAACTACAATAATAATAAACAAGGGCAACAAAGGGGAAAATAATTTTTTTTAATGTGGGGGTAGATAGTATAATGATTATGCAAAGAGACTCTCATGCCTGAGGCTCCAAAGTCCCAGGTTCAATCCCCCACACCACAATAAGCCAGAGCTGTGCAGTCCTCTGGTGTTTCTTTGTGTCTTTCTCTCTCTGCATCTCTCTCAAAATAAATAAATAAATAATTCAACCCTCTACAAAATTCCCACCACTTGGAGACAGATTATTGGTGAAGGCTCTGCTGAGAACAATGTCACCAGAATCAAAGATTAATAAAACCAGTCCTAAAATAAAAGTCCCAAGCAAAAATGCTTCAATCCTAGGTCCTCTGGGGTTTCCCTCGGTAGTTAAAGGGAGAAAAAGAAAGGAGCTGGAAAGTTATCTCTACATCATACGTACTCTTGATGAAACTCATACCGAGGGCAGAGGGGAGACAGCATAATGGTTATGCAAACACTCTCATGACTGAGGCTCCAAAGTCCCAGGTTCATTCCCCCACACCACCATAAGCCAGAGCTGAGTAGTGTACTGATAAAAAAAAAAGGGAGGGGGGGCACATGGCAGTACATCTGGTTGCGCACACATTTGCAATGCTCAAGGACCAAGGTTTGAGACTCTGACCGCACCTGCAGGGGGAAGACTTTGCAAGAGGTGAAGCAGTGCTTCTGGTGTCTCTCTTGTCTCCTTCCCTCACTGTCTGCCTCTTGCTCTTGACTTCTGGCTGTCTCTATCCACTAAATAAAAATAATAAAAAAGAAAGGAAAGAAAGAAAGAAAGAAAGAAAGAAAGAAAGAAAGAAAGAAAGAAAGAAAGAAAAACATACAGATGGCTCAGCGACAATTTCAGAAATGTTCTGGAGCTAACAGGTTCATCATCTTCTAAAGTGATTTAAGTTCTTTTTCTGGGGAAAGTTACATATGATATTATCACACAGCTCTCACTTCAGGGAAGCAGTGTACATACTATTAGCATAATGACATTACTTTTTAAAATTTTTATTATTTTATTTACTTTCCCTTTTGTTGCCCCTGTTGTCTTTTTTATTGTTGTTGTTATTGATGTCATCGTTGTTAGACAGGAAAGAAATGGAGAGAGGAGGGGAAGACAGAGATGGGGAAAGACAAGACACCTGCAGGCCTGCTTCACCGCCTGTGAAGCGACTCCCCTGCAGGTGGGGAGCCGGGGAGCCGGGGGCTCGAACCGGGATCCTTACACGGAGCAGTGGACTTGTAGTGCAGGCACCAAGCCCCAGTGATAACCCTGGAGGCAAAAAAGAAATAAAAATAATAAAATTTCCCCACATACACCAAACAGCTGAAGCTAGACAAGGAATTCTGGAGTTTCATTCAAATCTAATTGGTTTCAGTGTAGGTAAAATACACAAACGGCGGGATAGACAACATAATGGTTATGTAAAAAAATCTCATGCCTGAGACTCCATAGTCCCAAAATCAGCTCCCCCACCCCCACTACCCATAAGCCAGAGCTAAGCAGTGCTCTGGTAAAAAAAAAAAAAAAAAAAAAAAAGAAAGAAAAGAAAAAAGGGGGGGAGAGGGTGGTAAGTGGCACACCTGGTTAAATGCACACCTCACAGTACACAAAGACTCAGGTTCAAGGCCCTGGTCTTGAACTACCTGCAGGGGTAAAGCTTCACTGAATGGTAAGCAGGTCTGCAGGTGTGTCTTGCTCTCTCCCTATCTCCTCCATCCCTCTCAGTCTGTCTCTGTCCAATAATAAATAAATAAACATATTTAAAAGAAAAAAAAACTACATGTACAAACATCCCTGAATTTCTACAAGGCTAGTCTTTAACAATTTAGGAAAATAGGGGGCCAGGTGGTGGCACAGCTGACTGAGTGCACATGTTATAGTGTGCAAGGACCCAGGTTCAAGCTCCTGGTCCCCACCTGCAGGGAGTAAAGCATCACAAGTGGTGCAGTAGTGCTGCAGGGGTCTCTCTCCCTCTCTATCACCACCTTCCCTCTCACTTTCTGGCTCTGTCTATCCAATAAATAAAGATAAAAAAGTTAAAAAGGGAGTCGGGCTGTAGCACAGCAGGTTAAGCGCAGGTGGTGCAAAGCACAAGGACCGGCATGAGGATGCCGGTTCGAACCCCGGCTCCCCACCTGCAGGGGAGTCGCTTCACAGGAGGTGAAGCAGGTCTGCAGGTGTCTTTCTCTCCCCCTCTTTCTTCCCCACCTCTCTCCATCTCTCTCTGTCCTATCCAACAACTACGACAACAATAATAACTACAACAATAAAACAACAAGGGTAACAAAAGGGAATAAATAAATAAAATAATTTTTTTTAAAAAGTTAAAAAATAAAATTTAGGAAACCAAAAGAGAATGGGGGGAGTTACGACAGCATAATGGTTATGCAAACACCCTCATGCCTGAGGCTCTAAAGTCACAGGTTCAATCCTCCACACCACCAAAAACTAGAGCTCAGCAGGGCTTTGGTTAAAAAAAAAAAAAAATGGAAAAGACAAAGGGGGTGTGTGGGTAGATAGCATGATGGTTATGCAAGGAGACACATGCCTGAGGCTCCACAGTCCCAAATTTAGTCCCTTGCACCACCATACCACCATAAGCCAGAGCTGAGCAGTGTTCCAGTAAAAACTAAAATAGGGGGCCCAGTAGTGGCATGCCCATGCAGGGACATGTGCAAGGATCTGGGTTCAAGCCCCAGGCTCCCTACCTGTGTGTGTGTGTGTGGGGGGGGCCTTCACAAGTGGTGAAGCAGGTCTGCAGATGTCTTTCTCTCCCCCTCTGTCTTCCCCTCCTCTCTCAATTTCTCTGTCCTATCAAACAAAGTAGAAAAAAAAAAAAAAAGGCTGCCAGGACAGAGGGATTCGCAGTGCTGGCACCAGGCCCCAGTGATAACCCTGGAGGCAAATAATAATAATAAATAAAAATAAGTTAATTTTAAATATTAAGGAAAACATAAACCAATGTTTACATTGGCCAAAATAAACACTGGTTTATGTTTTTATCTTCCTACACACTGAAAATGCAACTTGAATTGTTCTAGTCCTCTCCTGCTTTTCTAGGAAATGCAAAAATCACCTCTTGAGAAGCTAAAAATAGATGAACAGGAACAAAACTGTACTTTATGAAAAAGCTGTGACCATGATTTTGCTCACTAAAGGGGGATGTGGACAGTGGACCTCTCTACTTAAGAGACTCTCTACTTCAGAATAGTGAAGGTCTGAGTAAACGGGCCTAACATCTGGCAGCCTCTTCTGTTCACCACGTAGAGGCAAGCAAGAGTCACTGCAGAACCAACCCATTTCTGATGAAAACTCTAGAACAGTTTTTGACTCACCAGCAGTACCAGCACCACACACGCAGGCACACCAACCCCACAGTTTCCCTCCTACACACAATCTGTTGTCTTTCCTACGGGTTCCGGAGCATCCCCCCCGCCCCAATTTTCAGTAGTTTCTGATTACTTTGAGCTATATTTCCTGACTCCGTTATGCAGATTCCAATTTCCTAACAGAATCTAAACATTCTGCCAGCACATTTCCTATTATGCAATGTTTTCCCACTCCTTAAAGCCCATCCTCCTAAGGCCTAACGCACATCACCCTGCTCGGGAACTGCTCCAACTCAGAGCTCCATAACCCCAGCACCATTTTTAAGTCTTCTGACCCCCCCCAACCCCCATTTTCCAAATTCTTCAAACACGCTTCAAAACTTCTCAAAGGGGCGGAGGTAGCTAGCACAATGGTTATGCAAACAGACTCTTATGCCTGAGGCTCTGTCAGTCCCAGGTTCAATCCCCCCCCCCCCCCCCCCCCCGCACAAGCCAGAGCTGAGCAGTGCTCTGGCAAAAAAAAAAAAAAAAAAAAAAAAAAAAAACTTCTCAAAGTAGGGCAGTCACCAGGGGAGGATGTTTGATAAGCGTCTTGCTGAGTTTTTTCGCGCATTTGTGGAGCGGAGTGAGAAGAGCGAATGAGTGAAGCATGGGGGGGGGTGTCTGAGGGAAAAGGCACAAACCCCCACCCACGACAAAACTCGGGAACTAACTCACTGGCAGCTCAAAGAGACTCTGGGTCTTTCATGCCCTTTAAGCCCACGGCTTTGTCGTCCAATTTTTTGTCCGACCGGCCCACAAGCACCTCGGGTTCTCTGTGTCGCAGATGAAGGAGTCCACTCCTTTCTACTTAGAAGACAGATCCTCCATAAATTTTTCCCCTCTACCCCCGTAATTTCCCTGCTTTCCCCCAGCTCCCCCACCCTTCATCCTCCATCCCTTCCCGATCCTACAACCTCAAGTCCTCAACTCGTCCTCTTGGCAAAGTTTCTGACAGCTTCGCTTTCCTCCATCAGATGGAGCTCCCTCCCCCCAGCCTCGGCCCCTCCAGCCGCCCATGAAGTCCAGACACTTGCGAGCCCAGCCTCGGTCCGCGCCGGCGACTCGAGCGGCCCATCCGCAGGTGCCCCCAGGCCGAGCTCCCTCCCGGAGAAGCCGCCCTCGCCCCCGGCCCGCTCGGATCACCTGAGGACGAGGTGCAGGTAGTGAGCGCGGGATCCACCGCGGAAAAGCCCGCGGCCGACGGCCCAGAGGAGGCCGACGCCATCTTGGCAGCCCCCTCCCCCTCAGCGGCCTCGCTCCCTCGCAGTCCGGCTCTTCCTCTTCTCCGAGTCGAATCTTCCCCACGTCTCTTCACAGAACCCGCATTCTGCCTCCTCCCCGCCCCCTCCGGGGCCTCTCTCGGGCTCCCGGACCAGCTCAGGGCCGCACCATCCGGCCGGCCGAGAGGAGAATCGCCCGTCTCGTATCCTCTCCGCAACTTTAACCGCTGTCCGCGGAAGCGACTCTCCCCTCTCACCCGCGAGTAGACTCCAGCCGGCGGCGGGGACCGCGCGTCCGAACCAAACCGCACCTGAAGGGATCAGGGGGCGTGAGAAGTTCCGGCCCAGCGGAAGCCCCCTCCCCCTACTCTCAAGTCACAACCTGTTTGTCACCCAACGCCACCACTGCACTCCGGGCGGCCGGGAAACTCCGGGCACTGCGCATGCGCCGAATCTTAGCACGCCAACCTACTCCAAGGGAGGGGGAAGAGGGCGACCTGAGAAAAGCAAAACCAATCGAATGGTTGTTATTGGTCACGTGACAGTAGGCCCCGCCCCAACAAAAAATCCAGGGAGGTAAAACTTGCGCGTTCCTACTTGCATACCATGGAGTACGGTGGCTCAGTGGGTCCACCTCCTTTGGCTCTTTGAAAGGAGTGCGCAGCATGGTCTGAGCTGAAAAAGTAAGAGATGTCTGTGCGTTTCAAGTTCACAGCCCAAGGAAGAAATCCCAGCAGAAGCGTTGGTGTAAAGTTAGAGGCATGAAGCAGTCTAATATAAAACATCACATGCCACTAAGTGTTCTTTCCGGCTTTCCTGCTTTGTTTATTATTTAGCTTAGCAGCATGTGGCATATCTTGCCTTTCTCACAATAACGTTTGCAATTTAACATGCTTTGCGTCAGACTCAGTACTAGGCACAGTAGTGAAGTTCAGCAAATACGAAAAGGGGGTGGATGGTGGCGCACCTGGTTGACTGTACATGGTACAACACGCAAGGACACAGGTTCAAGCCCCTGGTCCCCACCTGCAGGGGGGAAAGAAAGGTTTATAAGTAATGAAGCAGTACTGCAGGTGTTTCTTTTCTATCTCCCCATACCCTCTCGATTTCTGGCTATTTCTATCGAATAAATAAAGATAATTAAAGATAGTGTCAAAAAGTATTTGTTAAATATCAAATAATATTGCATAAGCACTTGATTGAAAACCTGTCAAAAAAGCTAACTCTGATGTCAGGTTTAGTTCCCATCACCACCATAAGCGAAAGCTGAGCGGTGATCTGGAGAAAAAAAAAAGCCAGGGAAGATGAGATTATATCACAAGCTCTCTGTCATCCACTTAGCCTCTCTCAGTTATCTAATGATACAAAGGGCATTGAGACAAAGGGAAATTCCTCCTTTCTACTCGCACTAGCCTGCTTTAGTATCAACAGAGAACACAGGTGAAGATCTGAAAACTGGTCTCTCTTTGAACTAGTCTATAAATGGTTAAAGAATAAGTATTGTTTTTACTTACTCTCTTTTATTTCTGGTTCTTTCCATTGCATGTACTATATACACTAAGAGCTCAGTAATAATTTGTGGAATAAATTAAGAGAAATTAAAGGGGGGAACTAGGTTTCTGTAGCCACCAAGATGACCTGGTTATCCTTTATATGAATGTTTTCTGGATCCTTGAAAGGCAATCTAAAATCTGAATGTTCAAAGAATAGCTGACTCCTCTACCTATACCATCTACCCTGAGTCATTCAAGACCTAATATGATTGTATCCCTGCTGCCACCTGCTGGATTGTTCATCCTCCTTTGAGTAACAGCATGGAAGTATTGGGTTGTCAGAAAAGTTATGAAAATATGATACTTCAATACTACAAAACCTCATTACTCTGACATTTATAATGGCAATCCAATCTCTTGAAAGTTTGTCTACATTTGCCATTATATATTTATTTGATTTTTTTAAATGCTTACTCACATATTCATTCATTGGATAGAGGCAGAAAGAAACTGAGAGGGGAGAGACAGACACCTGCAGCACTGCTTTTCCACTTGTGAAGTTTCCCCCTGCAGGTGGGGACCGGGGGCTTCAACCCAAATCTTTGCACATGGGAACTTGTGCCTTCAACCAGGTACGTGGCACCACTGGGCCCCTGCCATTATAAATTTTATTTTATTAATGTTTTATTTACTTATTTATGAGAGCGATAGGAAGAGAGAGAGAACCAGACATCACTCTGGCACATGTGCTGCCAGAGACTGAACTTGTGACCTCATGCTTGAGAGTCGAACACTTATCCACTGAGCCACCTACTGGAATACCCATTATAATCTTTATAGTTGTGTAGCATTGAAGTATTTTAGTTTTAAAACACATTTTAATTATTCTGGTTGTATGGGGGGGTGTATACCAATGAAGAAACCAGAGCACTGTTTAGGTCTGGCTTATGATGGTGCAGGGTATTAAACCTGGGACTTTGAAGCATCAGGCATGAAAGTCTTTTTGCATAACCATTAAGCTATCTTTGCTACCTGCATAGAAGTATTAGGTTGTCAGAAAAGTCATGACACATTTTTGCATAGGAAAATATGTAGGACTGGGAGATAGCTTAATGATTATGCAAAAAGACTTTCATCCCTGAAATGTCTTTCTCTGACTCTGAAGTAAACAGAATTTTTTTTTTTTTTTACCATAGCACTGCTCAGCTCTGGCTTATGGTGATGTGGGGTATTGAACCTGGGACTTGAGAGCCTCAGGCATGAAAGATTCTTTGCATAACCATTATGCTATACCCCCACCTGTAAACAGAATTTTAAAAAAAATTACCTCGGGGGAGTCGGGGCAGTGGCCCAACAAGTTAAACTCACATGGCACAAAGTGCAAGGAGCAAGGATCCCAGTTGGAGCCCCCGCCTCCCCACCATCGGGGGTAGGGGGGTGGGGGGTGGGGTGGGGGGTGGTCCCTTCACAGGCAGTGAAGCAGTTCTTCAGGTGTATATCTTTCTCTCCCCCTCTCTGTCTCCCCTCTTCTCTTGATTTCTCTCTGTCCTATCCAGAAACAACAACAGCAATGACAACAATAATAATGACAACAACAAGGGTAACAACAAGGACAACAAAATAGAAAGAAATGGCCTCCAGTAGCAGTGGATTTGTAGTGCAGGCACCAAGCCCCAGCAATAACATTGGAGGCAAAAAAAAAAAAAAAGTTACCTGGGGGCTGTTAAATCACACATAATCAAACCCCTGTTCTAAAGGAGAGAAGAGAGAAGGAGGGGATGAATATTTTAGGGCAAAAAAAAAAATCTGTTTTACTAGAGCACTGCTCAGCTCTGGCTCATAGTGCTGCTGGGAATTGAATCTGGAATTTAGGAACCTCAGGTATGTTGTATAACCATTATGCTATCTCCCTGGCCCCACCAAAAAAAACCAAAAACTCTTATTCATCTTTTTTTTTCCATAACTTTATTTATTAGTGAAGTTATGAAGAGGAGAGAGAAAGAACCAGACATCGCTCTGGTACATAAGCTTCTGGGGATTGAACTCAGGACCTCATGCTTCTATTGCACCACCTCCTGGACACCTCTCCCTCTCTCTCTCAGATTTCATTTATTTATTAATGAGAAAGTAGGAGGAGAGAGAGAAAGAACCAGACATCACTCCAGTACGTGTGCTGCCAGGAATGAAATCAGGACCTTATGCTTTGAGAGTTAAATGCTTTATCCACTGCATCACCTCCTAGACCACTGGACTACTCTCTTATTCATCTTTATGTCTCAGGCTCTAGAGCAGTACCCAGCATAGAATATGTATTCAATGCTTTTCTCACAAATCTATGAATGAATGAAAGAAAACAATTTCACATGGAAAGGAGATAGCATAATGATTATGCAAAGAGACACTTATGCCTGAAACTCCAAAGTCCCATACTGAGCCTCCCCCCCAGCACTCTCCCACTCCCATCCCCACACTCCTCCTCACCCCCCTAAGTCAGAACAGGGCAGTGCTCTAGTAAAAATTAATAATTAGGGAGTTGGGCAGTAACGCAGTGGGTTAAGTGCACGTGGCACAAGGCACAAAGCGCAAGGAAGGGCGTAAAGATCCCGATTCCAGCACCAGCTCCCCACCTGCAGGGGAGTCGCTTCACAGATAGTGAAGCAGGTCTGCAGGTGTTTGTCTTTTCCTCCCCCTCTCTGTCTTCCCCTCCTCTCTCCATTTCTCTCTGTCCTATCCAACAAGGACGAAAACAATAATAACTACAACAATAAAACAATAAGGGCAACAAAAGGGAAAATAAATAAATAAACAAAATCAAATACCCCCCCCACCAGTCCCCATCTGAAGGGGAAATTTCATGAGCAATGAGGCAGTAAGGCAGGTGTCTCTCTCTATCCCCCTTCCATCTCAATTTCTCAGTCTCTCTCTCTCCTTCTCTCTCTCTTTCTTTTTCTTCTTTTTTTTTCTTTTAACCAGAGTACTGCTCAGCTCTGGTTTATGGTGGTGGAGGGGATTGAACCTGGGACTCTGGAGCCTCAGGCAAGAGAGTCTGTTTGCATAACCATTATGCTATCTACCCCTGCCCAATTTCCCAAAGTCTCTATCCAGTAATAGTTTTCGTTGTTGTCATTTTGTTTTTTATCAGAGCACTGGCTTATGGTTGTTGGGGGATTTAATCCAGGATCTCAGGGCCTCAGGCATGAGGGTCTTTTCAAAAAAAAATTTTTTAATATTTTTTTATTCATTTTCCCTTTGTTTTTGCCCTTGTTTTACTGTTGTGGTTATTATTGTTGTTGTTATTGATGTCGTCATTGTTGGATAGAACAGAGAGAAATGGAGAGAGGAGGGGGACATAGAAAGGGGGAGAGAGAGATACCTGCACACCTGCTTCACTCCTTGTGAAACGACTCCCCTGCAGGTGGGAAGCCAGGGGCTTGAACCAGAATCCTTACACCAGTCCTTGTGCTTTGCCCCAAGTGCACTTAACCGCTGTGCTACCGCCTGACTCCCCATGAGGGTCTTTTTATTATGCTGTATCCCCCACTCTAAATAGATTTTTTTAATGGAAAAAAAATCAATCGAGCCCCGAGTCTCCACAAGCAGGGGGAAAGCTTTGCAAGTAGTGAAGCATTTCTGCAGGTCTCTTTCTCTCTCCCTATCTCCCCTATCTCTCAATTTTTGTCTCTATTCAGTAAATAAAAATAATAAACAGGCAGTCAGGTGGTAGCACAGCGGGTTAAGCGCACGTGGCGCAAAGCGCAGGGACCGGCATAAGAATCCCGGTTCGAGCCCCAGGCTCCCCACCTGCGGGGGAGTCGCTTCACAGGCGGTGAAATAGGTCTGCAGGTGTCTGTCTTTCTCTCCCCCTCTCTGTCTTCCCCTCCTCTCTCCATTTCTCTCTGTCCTATCCAACAACGACGACAGTAATAATTACAAGAATTAAACAACAAGGGCAACAAAAGGAGATAAATAAATAAATAAATAAATAAATAAATAAATAAATAAATAAATATTTAACTAGGATTTCATCTGGTGCCATGGCAACTTCCATATGGTGCAGGGGCTGAAGCCTGGGTCACACACAAGGCAAGGCTGAACTTTACCCAGTGAACTATCTCTCTCTTTTTTAGTACTGTGCAGTTTTATTAACCATTCAAATACAGTAGCGGCTTGTAAGAATGAGACAGAATTGGGATTTAAAAGTGAACAGATAGAGGTTAGGCGGTAGCGCTACGGGATAAGCGCACATGGTGCAAAGCGCAAGGACCGGCCTAAAAATCCCGATTCGAGCCCCCAGCTCCCCACCTGCAGGGGAGTCCCTTTACAGGCGGTGAAGCAGGTCTGCAGGTATCTATCTTTCTCTCTCCCTCTCTGTCTTCCCCTCCTCTCTCCATTTCTCTCTGTCCTATCCAACGACAAACGACATCAACAACAATAATAACCACAACAAGGCTACAACAACAAGGGCAACAAAAGGGGGGGAAAAAAAGGCCCCCAGGAGAGTGGATTCATGGTGCAGGCACTAAGCCGCAGCAATAACCCTGGAGGCAAAAAAAAAAAAAGTCATGGGCGGGGGTAGCTAGCATAAAAGACTCTCATGCATGAGGCTCCAGAGTCCCAGGTTCAATCCCCTGCACCACCATAAGCCAGAGCAGAACAGTGCTCTGGTGTTTCTCTCTGTGTCTGTGTGTTTCTCTTTCTTCATATCACTCAAAATAAAATAAAATAAAATAAAATAAAATAAAATAAAATACTTTTTTAAAAAAGAATTCACTACATATTCTTTTCACAAACATATTTTCACAGAGCCAATACAGTACTAGCCATTAACCCAGTACATCGAGTGTACTGAAGTAGAAAAGATGCAACAATAAAAATAGCTACATTAGAAAGACTTCAACACTGGAAGTCGGGAGGTGGTGCAGCTGGTTAAGCGCATGTGGCTCAAAGCAGCGCAAGGTCCGGCATAAGGATCCGGGTTGGAGCCCCCTGCTCCCCACCTACAGGGGTGTCGCTTCACAAGCGGTGAGGCAGGTTTACAGGTGTCTATCTTTCTATCTTTCTCTTCCCCTCTCTGTCTTCCCCTCCTCTCTCCATTTCTTTTTCTTTTCTTTTTTTTTTTTTTTTGCTCCCAGGGTTATTGCTGGGGCTCAGTGCCTGCACCATGAATCCACCACTCCTGGAGGCCATTTTTTTCCCTTTTTGTTGTCCTTGTTGTTGTAGCCTTGTTGTGGTTATTATTGTTGTTGTTGATGTCGTTCGTTGTTGTATAGGACATTGTTGTTGTAGTTATTCTTGTTATTAATGTCGTCATTGTTAGATAGGACAGAGAGAAATGGAGAGAAGAGGGGAAGACAAAGAGGGGGAGAGAAAGCCAGACACCTGCAGACCTGCTTTACTGCCTGCAAGCGACTCCTCTACAGGTGGGGAGCCGGGGGATCCTCACATGGGTCCTTGCGCTCTGCGCCATGTGCACTTAACCCGCTGGGCTACTGCCCAACTCCCAAGTCTCACATTCTAACCTGTGTCACTCCAACTATGAAGGCAATTTTGTTTAAGTGGGGCTAGAGATGTCTCTCATCTATTCCTCTTAAACTTAAATCTCTGCCCTCACTCCCACTCAGCCCCTGGGGTGCCCTCTGAGTCATGTAGGCATTCTTTCCCAGTAACATTCCTGGCATAGCAGAGCTGGGGTGACGTGACGTGGCTGGGTGTGGAAGCAGGGGCAGAGAAGGACACATTGGCTTGAGGCTCCCAAGGAAATGGAACAAGGAGTTCACCCTTATATTCACTGGAAAGGGTAGTTAATTGGTCCACACATAGAAATTTGAAGGCAATAGAACACACATACATGAACTGTGCTAGTGCTACCTTGGTTTCCTTTGTATATGTGATGCCAGGTTCTTGTGCATGCATGATTCCACCACTCCCATGCTGATTTTTTTTTTTTTTTCTTCTTCAAATTTCAGGTAGAGAGAAACAGAGAAGAGAGACTTCTGGGCAAGCAGCAAAGACAAACAAATAAATACAATAAATATTGACAACCACTGGATGCACAAACACACTAAACTGACAACCTCACTAAACTGCAGCTGGGACATGTGCAGACACCAGAACTAAACCCATACATTTGTAGGCACATTATATACAATAAAGGGGCCAAAACTGCCTAGTGGGGAAAAGAAAGTCTTTTTAGCAAATGTTATTGGGTGTATTGGATAACCCACATGCAGAAAAATGAAGCTAGGGGCTGGGTGATGGTGCACCTAGTTAAGCGCACATGCTACAGTGCACAAAGAGCCAGGTTCGAGCCCCCGGTCCCCACCTGCAGGGGGAAAGCTTTGCTAGTGGTGAAGCAGGTCTGCAGGTGTCTCTCTGTCTCTCTCCCTCTCTAGCTTCCCTCCTTCTCTCAATTTCTGGCTGTCTCTATCCAATAAATAAAGATAATAAAAAAAAATCTAAAAAAAAAAGAAGAAGAAGAAAAATAAAACTAGACTACCACCTACACCATGCACCAAAATTAACTCAAAATTGATCACAGATGTAAATATCAGACCTGAAACTATAAATTACATAGAATGCATTGGTGAAATATTTCAGGACCTTAACATTAAAGATATATTTGAAGACTCCACACCATGGGCCACAGAAACAAAAACAAAAATGCACAAATGGGACTACATCAAATTGAAAAGTGTCTGGGCCAGTGGTGGTACACTGGTTGAGTGCACATGCTACAATGCACAAGGACCCAGGTTTGAGCCCTCTGTCCCCACTTGCAGGGGGAAAGTTTTGCAAGTGATGAAGCACTGTTGCAGGTGTCTCTTTCTCTCTCTCTATCACCCCCTTCCCTCTTGATTTCTGGCTGTCTCTATCTAATTAATAAACAAAGCTAAAAAAATTGAAAAGCTTCTACACATCCAAAGAAAATTCCAGTGGTCTGGTCCAGGAGGTGGCACAGTAGATAAAATGTTGGATCCTCAAACATAGTCCCGAGTTCAACCCTCAGCAGCACATGTACCAGAGTGATGTCTGGTTCTCTCCCTCCCTCCTTCTCTTTCTCTCTCCTCCTATCTTTCTCATTAATAAATAAATAAAATCTTAAGAAAAACTTCCAGAAAATATGAATAGGCAGTTCTCTAAACAAGAAATACACATGGCCCAGAGACATGCGGAAATGCTCTAATTCACTCATTACAGAAATGCAAATTAAGATGCTAGGCAGTGGCACACCTGGTTAAGCACATACATTACAGTGTGCAAGGAAGCGGGTTTAAGCCCCTGGTCCTACTGGGGCAACGCTTCATGGGTGGTGAAGCAGTGCTACAGGTGTCTCTCTGTCTCTTTCCCTTATGTATGCATTTATGTATGCATGTATTTTACCAGAGCATGCTCATCTCTGCCTTATGGTGGTGGGGAGGAATTGAACCTGGGACTTTGGAGCCTCAGGCATGAGAGTCTGTTTGCATAACCGTTATAGTATCTACCCTCCATCCCCCCCTCTTTTTCTTTTTAAATATGGAACGCTTCACGAATTTGAGTGCCATCCTTGAACAGGGGCCATGCTGATCTTCTCTGTCTCATTCCTATTTTAGTTTATGTGCTGCTGAAGTAAGCACTCTCTGTCCCTCCCTATCTCCCCCGTCTCAATTTTTGTCTCTATCTGATAATAAATAAGTTTAAAATTATTAAATTTCCTTTAAAAAAGAGAAATGCTATTTAAAACCACAATGAGATTCCACCTCACACCTGTGACAATGGGCTCCATCAATAAAACGAGAAGATAAGTGTTGGAGAGGATATGGAGAGGAACTCTACTGAACTGGTGGGAGGGCCAGTTGGTGCAGTCATTGTGCAGAACAGTATGGAGAATCCTTAAACAAATACAAATGGAAATATCTTATGATCTAGCAATTCCATTCCTAGGCATTTACCCAAAAGATACAATAACACTAATTAATTAAATTAAATCAAATTAAATTAAAAAGAGAGGGTGGGAGTAGATAGCATAATGGCTATATAAACAGACTCATGCCTGAGGGTCCAAAGCCCCAGGTTCAGTCTCCCATATCACCATAAACCAGAGCTGAGCAGTGTTCTGGTAAAATAAATAAGTAAAATAAGGGGGCCGAGTGGTGGCACACCTGGTTGAGCACACAAATTACAATGTGCAAGGACTTGGGTTCCAGCCCCCAGCCCCCACCTACAAGGGGAAAGTTTTGTGAGAGGTGAAGCAGTGCTTCAGGTGTCTGTCTCTCTCCTTCTCTATCACCTCCTTCCCTCTTGATTCCTGGCTGTCTCTCTCTAGCCAATAAATAAAGATTTAAAAAATAAGTAAAATAAATATTAGAGAGAGAGCCACCACAGCACTGCTCCATTGTGCCTGGAGCTCCCCTTGACACTGTCCATGGTGCTCCTATGGTGCTCTGGGGCAGGAACCCAGGGCTGCCACACCTGTGATAAAGTACACACTCTACCAAGAGCAATCTCCCAATGCCTAAAGCTAATTTCATTTATTTCTCTTATTAAATTTTTTATATTTATTTATTTTCCCTTTTGTTGCCCTTGTTTTTTACTGTTCTTGTTATTGATGTCATCTTTGTTAAACAGGACAGAGAGAAATGGAGAGAGGAGGGGAAGACAGAGAGGGGGAGAGAAAGATAGACACCTGCAGACCTGCTTCACCACCTGTGAAGTGACTCCCCTGCAGGTGGGGAACCAGGGGCTCCAATTGGGATCCTTACGCTGGACCTTGTGCTTTGCGCCACGTGTGCTTAACCTGCTACACTACCGCCCAACTCCCTATTTCTTTTCTTTTTTTTTTTTTTTTAAGATTTTGTTTATTTATGAGAAAGATAGGAGGAGAGAGAAAGAACCAGACATCACTCTGGCACATGTGCTGCCGGGGATCGAACTCAGGACCTCATGCTTGAGAGTCCAAAGCTTTACCCCTGCGCCACCTCCCGGACCACCCTATTTCTTTTTTTTAAATCTTTTTTTATTAATTTTTTTAAATATTTATTTTATTTATTCCCTTTTGTTGCCCTTGTTGTTGTAGTTATTATTGTTGTTGTCATTGTTGGATAGGACAGAGAGAAAATGGAGAGAGGAGGGGAAGACAGAGAGGAGGAGAGAAAGATAGACACCTGCAGACCTGCTTCACCACCTGTGAAGCGACTCCCCTGCAGGTGGGGAGCCGGGGTTCAAACCGGGATCCTTATGCCGGTCCTTGTCCTTGTGCTTTGCGCCACCTGCGCTTAACCCGCTGTGCTACAGCCCGACTCCCCCTATTTCTTTTCTTTTAAGATTTTATTTATTCATGAAGAAGATAGGCAGAGAGAGAAAGAAGCAGACATCACTCTGGTACATGAGCTGCTGGGGATTAAACTTGGGACCTCATGCTTGAGAGCCAAGTGCTTTATCCATGTGCCACCTCCTGGACCACACTAGCTAACCTCAGTTATTACAAGTATTCCTAAGATCAGAATGAAAGGACCTTCGTTTGGCAAGATCATTGTACAGGAAAAAAAATTACATTTTTTCATTCAATGAATTGATCATTAGTTTACTTATTGAATTAATATTGCACATGGGGCTGTGGTTATGTAAAAAGCTTTCATGCTTAAGTCACCAAAGGTCCCAAATTCAATCCTCTGCCCCACCATAACTTAGAGCTGAGCAGTGCTCTGGTAAAAACAAAGTTAATCTTGTATAGCACTGTTATAGTTCCTAGCATATAATATACAGATGATGAAACTCCCTGTCCCAAAAAAGGTCACAGGATTATGAGAGAGATGTACACATACATCTTTTTTTTTTTTTTTTTGCCTCCAAGGTTATTGCTGGGGCTCAGTGACTGCACTATGAATCCACTGCTCCTGGAGGCTATTTTTTTCCCCATTTTGTTGCCCTTGTTGCTATCCTTGTCATCATTGTTATTGTTGTCACTGATGTTGTTGCTGGACAGGACAGAAAAATCGAGATAGAAAGGGCAGAGAGGGGGAGAGAAAGATAGACACCTGTAGACTTGCTTCACCGCTTGCAAAGCTACCCCCTGCAGGTGGGGAACTGGGGCTCAAACTGGGGCCTCAAACCAGCTTCCTTAAGCCTTTCCTTCTGCTTCGCGCCAAGTGCACTTAACCCTCAGTGCTACCACCTGACCCCCATCTTTTTTTCTTTAATTAATTATTGGATAGAGACACAGAATTTGAGATGGAAGGAACAGGTAGAGAGGGAAAGAGACAGAGACACCTGCAGTGCTACTTCACCATTTATTAAGCTTTACTCCTGCAGGTGAGAACCTGTGTCCTTGTGTACTGAAATGTGTGCACTTAACCAGGTGCACCACTGCCTGGACCAGTCTTTCTTTTTCCCCCCTTGGGGCCACATACCACTCACATTAGAGACTGAAGCTTGCCATGACTTGTCATGCTATAGTGGTGACCTCATTTAAAAAAATTATTTATTTATTAATGAGAAAGATAGGAGAAGAGAGAGAAAGAAGCAGATATCACTCTGGTACATGTGCTGCCAGGGATTGAACTCAGGACCTCATGCTTGAGAGTTTAGTGCCTTAGCCACTGCACCACCTCCTGGACCACTCTTTTTTTTTTTACCACTCTTTTTTTTAAATTTTATTTATTTATTTCCTCTTTTTGTTGTTGTTGCCCTTGTTGTTTTTTTATTGTTGTAGTTATTATTGATGTCATTGTTGTTGGATAGGACAGAGAGAAATGGAGAGAGGAGGAGAAGGCAGAGAGGGGGAGAGAAAGATAGATACCTGCAGACCTGTTTCACCACTTGTGAAGCTACTCCCCTGCAGGTGGGGAGCCGGGGGCTGTAACCCAGATCCTTACTCCAGTCCTTGCGCTTTGTGCCACATGCACTTAACATGCTTCGCTACCGCCTGATTTCCTTTTTTTTTCTTTTGGTTTATTTAAGAATTATTTATTTAGTGGTCCAGGAGGTGGTGCAGTGGATAAAACGTTGGATTCTCAAGCATGAGATCCTGAGTTCAGTCCCCAGCAGCATATGTACCAGAATAATGTTGGTTCTTTCTCTCTCTCTCCTTCTATTTTCATGAATAAATAAATAAAATCTAAAAAAAAAGTATTTATTTTCCCTCCAGAGTTATTGCTGGGGCTTCTTCGTACCTGCACTATGAATCCACTGTTCCTGGATGCCATTTTTCTTGTCCTTGTTGTTATTGTTACTGTTGTCATTGCTGTTGTTGAATAGGACAGAGAGAAATCGAGAGAGGAGGGGAAAACAGAGAGGAGGAAAGACAGACACCTGCAGACTTGCCTCACCACCTTGCTTCACCACCTGTGATGCGACCCCCCCAACAGGTGGGGAGCCAGTGCTTGAACCAGGATTCTTAAGCTTAACCTGCTGTGCTACCAACCAGCCCCCCAAAATTATTAACGAGTGAAAGGAGGAAAGAGATAATTAGATAATCACTCTGGCACATGTGCTTCTGAGGATTAAATTTCAAACCTCATGCTTTAGAATTCAATGATTTATCCACTGCACCAACTCCCAACCTGAAACGCCTTCAAAAATTATTTAAATAAAATGACATAACTATTACAGGGAAGATAGCATAGATAATATGCAAAATACTTTAATATTTGAGGCACAAGAGATCCCAGGTTCAATCTCCCACACTTCAATAAGCCGTAGCTAAGCAGTGCTCTGGTTAAAAACAAACAAACAAACAAACAAAAGCCAGGAAGACAAAGAGGGGTAGAAAAAAAAAAAACAACTAGTAGCTTTCAGCCTGCACTACAAATCCACTGCTTCTGGAGGCCATTTTTTTCTTAATTAAAAATATAATTTATTTATTCCCTGTGTTGCCCTTGTTGTTTTTATTGTTGTATCGTTGTTGGATAGGACAGAGAGAAATGGAGAGAGGAGGGGAAACAGAGAGGGGGAGGGAAAGACACCTGTAGACCTGCTTCACCGCTGGTGAAGCGACTCCCCTGCAGGTGGGGAGCCAGAGGCTCCAACCTAGATCCTTATGCAGGTCTTTGCACTTTGCGCCTAGTGTGCTTAGCTTAACCTGCTAAGGTACAGCCTGACGCCCCCTGGAGGCCTTTTTCCCCCCTTTTGTTGCCCTTGTTGTTTATCGTTGTTATTATTGTTGTTGTTGGACAGGTCAGAGAGAAATCGAGAAAGGAGGGGAAGACAAAAGGGGAAAAAAAGTGACAACTGCAGACCTACCTTACTGCTTGTGAGGCAACCCCCTGCAGGTGGGGAGCCAAGAGCTGGAAATCCCTATGGAGGTCCCTGTGCTTTACTCCATGTGCGCATAACCCACTACACTACTTCTTGGCCCCCACAAATCCTATACTTTTTTTTTTTTTCTCCAGGGTTATTACTGGGCTCGGTGCCTGCACCATGAATCCACTGCTCCTGGAGGCCATTCTTTCCTCCTTTTGTTGCCATTGTTGTTGTAGCCTCGTTCTGGTCATTATTATTGCCATTGTTGATGTTGTTCGTTGTTGGATAGGACAGAGAGAAATGGAGAGAGGAGGGGAGGACAGAGAGGAGGAGAGAAAGATAGACACCTGCAGGCCTGCTTCACCGCCTGTGAAGAGACTCCCCTGCAGGTGGGGAGCCAGGGGCTCGCACCGGGATCCTTACGCCGGTCCTTGCGCTTTGCGCCACATGCGGTTAACCCACTGCGACACCGCCTGACCCCCACAAATGCTATTCTTTAAAAAAAAAATTGTTATTCATAAACATGAGAGAGAGAGACAGAGAACTTGAGATTCACTTTGGCATATGACTGTACATAGCAAAAGCTCAGTAATCACTGCCAAACAGAATTAAAATTGTATCAAGTAGACAGAGGGGAAAAAATAGGAATTTTAGGGAGAAGGAAAAGCAAGCATGGAGGCATGGTGGAGTTGGGTGTTAGGTAGTGCTAGAATAGGCAGGAAATGAGGCTACAAAAGCAGGAAGAGGATGAATTATGAAGGATTTATTTATTTATTTTTATATTATCAGGGCTGTAACTAGGCCTTGGAACCTGCATGCCAATCCACTGCTCCTGGTATCTTTTTTTTTTTTTCTATTTTATTTGAAAAGACAGAGATAAATTGAGAGGGGAGGTTAAGATAGAGAGGTAGAAAGAAAAACACCTGTAGACCTGCTTCCCAGTTCATGAAACGTGCCCACCCCCTGGCAAGAGGGGAGTGAAGGCTCAAACCTGGGTCCTTGTTCATGGTAAGATATGCTTTGCCAGGGAAGTCCTTATTATTACATTATTATTATTATTATTATTATTATTATACCAGAGCACTGATCAGCTCTGGCCTTATGGTGGGGCAGGGAATTGAACTTTGGAGCCTCAGGCATGAGAATCTCTTTACATAACCATTATGATACCTACCCTTGCCCTTTTAAAAAATTATATTTTGTGGTCCAGAAGGTGGTGCAGTGTCTAAGGCACTAAACTCTCAAGCATGAGGTCCTGAGTTCAATCCCCGGCAGCACATGTACCAGAGTGATGTCTGGTTCTTTCTCTCTCTCCTATCTTTCTCATTAATAAATAAAATATCAAAAGTTATATTTTATTTATATATTTAAATTTTCAAATATTTATTTATTCCTTTTTGTTGCCCTTGTTTTACTGTTGTAGTTATTGATGTTGTTGTTGGATAGAGAGAAACTGAGAGAGGAGGGGAAGACAGAGAGGGGGAAAGAGAAAGATAGACACTTGCAGACCTGCTTCACTGCCTGTGAAGTGACTCCTCTGGGGAGCCGGGGGCTCAACTGGGATCCTTACTCTAATCCTTGAGCTTTGTGCCATGTGCACTTAACCCCCTGCGTTACTGCCCAACTCCCTTATTTATATTTTTGTTATTTGTAATTTTATTTTTAAGATAGTAATTTAATAGGGACTTAGAAGATAATAGAGGCATAATACTCACACTGCCAAAGTTCTGTGCTCCCTACCAACCCAACCTAACAATAATCACCATAGTTATCTAAATGTCTTAAATATGTTTTATTTATTTATTTATTTATTTATTTATTTATTTATTTATTTTTATCAGAGTACTACTCAGTTCTGGCTTTATGGTGGTGCTGAGTATTGAACCTGAGATCTTCGGTGCCTCAGGCATGAGAGTCTTTTTTTTTTTTTTTTTTTGCATAAACACTATGCTACCTCTTCAGCCCTGGCTTGAATTTTTTTAAAAAAATATTTATTTCTGAATAGAGACAGAAATCCACAAGGAAGGAGGAGGTAGAAAGGGAGAGAAAGGGGGAGCTCCAGTGGTGCAATCGGTTAGCGTGCAGTACTTATACAGAAAGGGAGAGAAAGGGAGACGAGTGGTAGCACAGTGGGTTAAACACTCATGGCATAAAGCACAAGGACCAGCATAAGGATCCCAGTCTGAGCCCTGGCTCGCCACCTGTGTGTGTGGGGGCTGTTCACAGGTGGTAAAGCAGGCCTCCAGGTGTCTATCTTTCTCTCCCCCTCTGTCTTACCCTCCTCTCTAGATTTCTCTGTCTTATCCAACAGCACTAATCACAATAACAAAGATAAACAAGGGCAACAAAAAGGAAAAAAAAATAGCTTCTAGGAGCAGTGGATTCATAGTGCAGGCACTGAGCCCCAATGCGATAACCCTGGAGGAAAAAGAGAGAGAAAAAGGAGAGGAAAAAGAAGCAGCAGCAGCTGCCATGCAACATATACTCTATGAGTTACTTACTACTTAGCAATTTAAGGCAGTATTCTGCCCTTTGAGACAAAATGGATGAAACTGGAGGTGAATATGCTTAATGAAGTAGATAAGAAAGTGAAGGACAACTACCATATAATTTCACTCATATATGGAATATATAGAATTGAAACACATAAATTTGAAGAAAAAATTCAGGGGGCTCAACAACAACAATAATAACTACAACAATAAAACAAGGGCAGCAAAAAGGAATAAATAAATATTTAAAAGAAAAATTCAGGGGGCAATCAGTGGCTCACCCAGTTGAGCACACAAATTAGTGTGCACAAGGACTCAGGTTTGACCTTAACTCCCACCTGCAAGGGGAAGCTTCACAAGCAATGAACCAGGTCTGCAGGTATCTCTATTGCTTTCTCCCTCTTTACTTCTCCCTCCCCTCTTAATTTCTCTCTGTTTTATCAAATAAAATAGAAAAAAAGAAAAGTAAAAAATGACCACCAGGAGCTAGGGATTAGTCGCCATTTTTTACAGTAATCAGATATCAGAGACATGTCTTTCGTGAGTGTTTCCTCGAGGGTGTCGAACTTGGATGCCTGAGTTGCACAGCAGATGTCATTGGCGTAGATGAACTTCCTTGAAGAAGTTTCTGGGAGGTCATTGATGTAAATATTAAATAGCGTAGGAGCCAGAACAGAGCCCTGGGGGAGGCCACTTGAGACAAGTCTCCATCTGCTAGACTTGTCACCCAGATGCACCCGGAATCTTCTGTTTTGGAGAAGAAACGATATAGTGTTGGCTACCCATGGAGGCAGGCATCTTGAGATCTTGACTAGGAGACCAAGGTGCCAGACCGTGTCATAGGCTGCTGTGAGATCAACAAAGACAGCACCTTCTTTAAATTCTTCTGGAATCCATTTTCAATGTAAGTTGAGAGGGCCAGGGCTTGTTCGCAGGTAGATCTTCCTGGGCGGAAACCAGCTTGGGCGGGTGATAGGAATTTCTCTGTAAGAGGAGAAATTCGTGATAGAAGCAGCCTCTCAAGGAGTTTGTAACACACGGAGAGGAGAGAAATTGGTCTATAGCTGGCGGCCAGTGTTGGGTCTTTCTTTGGTTTCAAAACTGCTATTATCTTCGCAGAACGCCAAATTTTGGGCATAGATTCGGATTCCAAGATGTGGGACAGGAATGTAGTGAGCCACTTCTTTGCCGCGGGCCCAAGTTAAGAATGAGTTCTGGGGTGATATTATCATAGCCAGCAGCTGTTCCCGGTTTAACCCTCTTCAAAGTGTCTTCCAGTTCAGACAGTGTAAAGGAAGAGGGTTTTGGAGATGGACAAGATAAATGGATGTGGGATGACCACTCATGGGAAATTTCTCTTTTCCAGACTGGGTCTTCTTGCTGAGGAACGGAAGCATGGCCAGGTAGCCCAGCAGGGCGAGGATGCCCAAGAAGCGCAGCAGCCTGAGCCATCCTGCAACCCTGAGGCGGGCGAATCCAGACAGGCTGTCGGGCAGTGGCAGCCGCTTCAGGTAGGTGGGCAGCTGCACCTTGACCACAAGCGCCACGCTCACCATCCAGCCGCAGCTCGGGGACCGCCTTCTCCTTTTTTTCCCCCTTCTAATCTTTATTAGATAGGACAGAAAGAAATTGAGAGAAGAGGGGGAGGTAGATAGTGAGAGAATGGCGGGGCTAGATAGCATAATGGTTAATCAAAGAGAATCTCATGTCCCGAGTTCCAAAGTCTCAAGTTCAATGTTCCAAAGTCTCAAGTTCAATATCCCCTGTACCACCATAAGGTAGAATTGAGCAGTGCTCTGGTAAGAATAAATAAGTAGGGGAGTCGGGCTGTAGTGCAGCAGGTTAAGCGCAAGTGGCACAAAGCGCAAAGGATCCTGGTTCCAGCCAGGTTCCCCACCTGCAGGGGAGTCGCTTCACAAGCGGTGAAGCAGGTCTGCAGGTGTCTATCTTTCTCTCCCCCTCTCTGTCTTCCCCTCCTCTCTCCATTTCTCTCTGTGCTACCCAACAATGACGACAACAATAATAACCACAACAATAAAACAAGGGCAATGAAAGAGAATAAATAAATAAATAATTTTTTAAAAAAGGAAAAAAAAATTTTTTGTTGTTCTTGTTTTTGTTTGTTTTGTTTTGTTTGCTAGGAAAAGAGAGGCAATGAGAGAAAGTGAAAGAGAAAACATTGCACCAAAGCAAAGCACTCTTGGGAGGGAGGGGGAGGAAGAAGAAGGAGAAAACTTTTGGGCCTGGTACATAATGAAATTGTATATATATGCCAATGGATGCACTGTAAAGCATTAACCCCTTCAATAAAGGAGGAGGAGAGTGGAAGGGAGGAGAGGAGAGAAGGGAGGGGAGGGGAGGGCATAGGAGGGGAGGAAAAACAGCATCAAAGCTTCTTCTAAGGCGGAAGGGAGCAGAGCTGGAAACTGGGTTGTATGCATGGCAAAGCAGCGCACTATCCATGTGAGTTATTTTGCCCTATTTTGCCCAGCTAGTTCAGTTCTCAGGACACTGTTGAGTAATTATGAGGAGCCTCACAAAGCACCCTGCATTCCTGATAATATGGTCTATCTACATAATCATTGTTTTGCCTGAGAGACCCCCACCTATTCCATTCCTTTGATCTATCTTCTTTCTACCTCAAGACCCTCCCTGCCTGCAGGGTAGTATTAATCATACCAGTTAAAACCCTTGCAACAGTTGCTAAGGAAGTTCCTACCTTTCCAGGCCACTTTTGCCTTTCTCCATCCCCTTCCTAGCCATTTCCATTTCCAACTTGCCACTTCCGGGTCTACCATTTAAAAGTGTTGGCTCTCTGATCAATAAAGATATTGCATTGCCACTCCACCACAAGTTCATGAGTCATCTTTCCTGCATCACTGAGTGAGTAGCAGCCCAGGCTGGCTCCGGTTGAGTTCTCTCCAACCCAGAGAGTATGCGCCAGGAAAGAGGCAGTAGAACACTTTTAGAGCTCAGATGGTTGGATAGAGGCTTTATTTGATGCTTGTGTGCACAGCAGCAGAGGGTGTCAGCGGTCCACTTCTTCCTTGCCCTGAGTCACAGAACGCCCCATTCTACCTACCTTTCATTCTGGAGCCACTTTGTTTTCTTTTTTTTTTTTTTAAATATTTATTTATTCCCTTTTGTTGCCCTTGTTGTTTTATTGTTGTAGTTATTATTGTTGTTGTCATTGTGGGATAGGACAGAGAGAAATGGAAAGAGGAGGGGAAGACAGAGAGGAGGAGAGAAAGATAGACACCAACAGACCTGCTTCACCGCCTGTGAAGCAACTCCCCTGCAGGTGGGGAGCCGGGGTTCGATCCTTATGCCGATCTTTGTGCTTTGCACCACCTGCGCTTAACCCGCTGCGCTACAGCCCAGCTCCCCTGGAGCCACTTTCTATAGGCCCCTGAGTAGTTGTGAGCCACTGTGTAGCAGAGGTTCTACACTAGCTGTGTAGCCTAGGACCCGCGCTTGCCTATCTGGCAGAAGAAATCCAGGTGCTTCTCATCCCAAGTGGGCTTCTCCGAGGAGTAGGTGGCAGGAAAGGCAGTAGGCTCCATCTGCAGGGCACCTTCCAGCTCCACCACTCTCGACATGGTGTGTACAGCCACCGCAGTGGGAATCAGCCCCCAGAGTGCCTGCAGCATTGCCCCCCAGAAAAAAATCTTTTAAGAATAAATAAATAAGAGGGAGAGAGAAAGAGAGACACCTGCAGACCTGCTTCATCAATTATGAAACTATACCCTTGCAGGTGTGAAGTAGGGATTTTAAGCCAGGTCCTTGTGCGTGATGATATGTTTGCTTAACCAGATGTACCACCACTAGGCTCCTATCATATGTCTTCTTTATCTACTTGTCTATTGTTAAGCATTTAGACTGCTTCCATATTTTCATTAGCATGAAAATATTTTGCAACCAAAGCAGAATGCAAGGTAAATGACTGGACAGAAAAGAAACCTGAAAATTTCCCCTGGATTCTGAGTCATAAATACCAGCAAAGGATTGGAAGAAGAAGAAGCAGCAAGAAGAAAGAATTGCAGTCAGAACTGACATGATGCCAAGCTGAGCTAAGCAGAGGACTTTTGAGAACCTGAATAAACAAAGGGAAAGGGAGTCAGGCAGTAGCACAGCGGGTTAAGTGCATGTGGCACAAAGGGCAAGGACCAGTGTAAGGATCTGGGTTTGAGCCCCCTGTCCCCACCTTCAGGGGAGTCGCTTCACAAGCGGTGAAGCAGGTCTGCAGGTGTCTTATCTTTCTCTCTCCTTCTCTGTCTTCCCCTCCTTTCTCCAGTCTGTCTGTCCTATCCAACAACGACATCATTAACAACTATAATAATAACTACAAAAAAGCAACAAGGGCAACAAAAGGGAATAAATAAACACATATTTAAAAAAAAAAAAGGGGAAAAACAATGATAGGGCAGGTGTAGTGGTTAAGTTCTCACATTACAGTGCACAAGGACCCCAAGTTCAAACCCCTGGTTCCCACCTGCAGGGGGGGAAAGCTTCACGAGTGGTAAAGCAGGGCTGCAGGTGTCTCTCTGTCTCTTTCCCTCTCTATCTCTCCCTCCCCTCTAAATTTCTCAGTCTCTATCCAACAATAAAGAATTAATATTAAAAAATTTAAAAAAGAAAAATAAAATAATGACTGGAGATGGAGAGGAAAGCATTTTCAATGAATATTTCTGACCCTTTTTACGGTCTCTAAGGCAAAAAAAACAAAAAAAAAAGCTCATTTTCATTTAATTCATTAATATACTTGTTGCTTTTATAGTATCCTCTATAAATAATAGCCTCTAATAGTTATTTTTATACTAAAAGAGGCAAGAGCTTCCTATAATTTGGGGGACATGGGGTTCCCTGTGGTAGTACTCCTATGCTTATTCTCTGATCAGGGAAACCTTGAGTCGGCTGGAGTGTGTGACACTGAGCTATTCATGTTTTAGGTAGTTTTTTTAAAAAAAATTTTTTTATTTGTAAAAAGGAAACATTGACAAAACCATAGGATAAGAGGGGTACAGCTTTGCATAATTCCCACCACCAGAACTCTGTATCCCATACCTTCCCCTGATAGCTTTCCTATTCTTTATCCCTCTGGGAGTATGGACCCAAGGTCATTGTGGGATGCAGAAGGTTGAAGGTCTGGCTTCTGTAATTGCTTCCCCAGTGAACATGGGTATTGACTGGTCGATCCATACTCCCAGCCTGTTTCTCTCTTTCCCTAGTGGGGAAGGGCTCTGGGGAAGCAGAGCTCCAGGACACATTGGTGGGGTTGTCTGTCAAGGGAAGTCTGGTCGGCCTCATGCTACCATCTGGATCCTCGTGGTTGACAAGAGAGTTAACAGGGAGTTGAACTGGCTGTAGTGCAGCGAGTTAAACGCAGGTAGCGCAAAGCACAAAGACTCATAAGGATCCCAGTTCGAGCCCTGGCTCCCCACCTGTAGGGGAGTCGCTTCACAGGTGGTGAAGCTGGTCTGCAGGTGTCTATCTTTCTCTCCTCTTCTCTGTCTTCCCCTCCTCTCTCCATTTCTCTCTGTCCTATCCAACAATGACGACAACAATAATAACTACAACAATAAAACAACAAGGGCAACAAAAGGGAATAAATAAATATTTAAAAAAAAAAAAAGAGAGAGAGTTAACATAGAAAGCCAAACAAATTGTTGACCAATATGGACCTAAGGGCTGGAATAGTGCAGATGAAGAGTTGGGGGGGGGGGCGACCTTCCATTTTGTAGATAGCTAGTAGGCATATTTTAGTTAAATTCCAAAGGGCCTATGGCAATACTAGTGTTTTTTTTTTTTCTTTCTTTTTCTTTTTGCCCCTGAGCCTGAAATCTGATATGCCAGTGGATTCAAGTTTTGTCTGGGGAGATGATGTCATGGCTGGGAAAAGAACTAGAAAGTTGAATCAGGGAAGAGAGTAGCTCCCTAATATGGTAGAGGGGTATAAATAGTGTTGACTGTAAACCCCATCGATTTGATGTGATCTGGGGCCCATAATTAGCTTAGGAGCCTATGTGACCTCTACATTCCTCTAGATCTGAGCTCACATTCTGTGGTCATGAGTAGGAACATTCCATGCTGCTGCAATATTGACCTATCTTCCTCAGGAGTAGCATAGAGTATATGTTGTCCATCCTCCCTTCGGAGGATGGAACATTCTCTACCATTGTTGATCCAAGTTGAGGGAAAGGTCCTATGGGGGCACACAAAGGGGTCTATTTTGTTGTTCCAGGTAGTTTCTTAAGTCAGGGGAGAGGTTAGGACAGAAGGAAACATAAGTATTCTCTTATCCAACTAATTTTTTTAAAAAAAATTTTTTTGGCGGTCGGGTGATAGTGCAGCGGGTTAAGTGCACATGGCGTAAAGAACTGGCTTAAGGATACTGGTTGAAGCAGGGGGTTGCTTCACAGATGGTGAAGGAGGTCTGCAGGTGTCTATCTTTCTCTCACACTCTCTCTCTTCCCCTCCTCTCTTGATCTCTATCCTATCCAACAACAATAATAACAACAATGATAATAATAACAACGATGACGACGATAAACAACAAGGGCAACAAAAAAGGAAAAAAAATAGCCACCAAGAGCAGTGGACTCACGTGCAGGCACTGAGCCCCAGCCAAAACCCCGGAGGCAAAAAAGAAATATATATATATATATATATTGTTTGTATTTATTTATGGGATAGAGATAGCCAGAAGTTGAGAGGAAAGGGGAGATATTGAAGGAGAAAGACAGATACCTGAAGACCTGCTACACCACTTGTGAAACTTTCCCCCTGCAGATGGCTACTGGGGGGTGTAATCCCGGGTCCTTGTGCTTTGTAACATGTGTGCTCAACCAGGTGGGCCACCACCTGGCCCCCTCATCCAACTAAGTTCTCTGATTTAGTACAAATAAGAAGCTAAAACCTAGAAAGAACGGGATCTACATCTAAGGTCACAGATGATATTTCTGTATCCTCACTTCCAGTTTCATTAACTCTCTATTTCAATATAGTGAATCTATCTATTATGGAAAAAAGAAAAGAAAATCTTTTGCATAGCCATATGCTATCTCTCCACCTTTTTTTTTTTTGTCTCCAGAGTTATTGCTGGGACCTGGTGCCTGCATTACAAATCTGTTGTTGAGCCAGATGCCAGATGTTGTTGTGCGCTTGGTCGATTCCAAATTATATTCCTCCATGAGGATAATTTCTGGAACCATCCGTTCCACCCCGGTTCCATGGCTGCCAGTTCTTAGCAACATCGCCCCGCCAGATATTCGTCGGGATGCGGCATCATCTAAGTTCATCTCCCACGTCTACGCTCAACCGGACCTGCCAATATACGCGGATATCTTCGCCCACCCTGTCCGATGCTTGACGTCTCGTCACCCAATCTGGTCCCCTACGCCTACACTGAACTTCTCTGTTCCAGACTCTTGGAAACAGAGTTGGCAGTCAGCTGAGGTAAAGAACAAACACCTCATCGCAGACCCCTGCGAGCGTCAACCCGGCTTTGACCTAGCACGTTATGATCGGGCCCTCCTCAATCGCTATCGAACAGGCCATGGCCGGTGCGCCGCTATGTTCCATCGCTGGGGAGCCAGAGACGACCCGAACTGCCCCTGCGGCTCCAGACAGACTATGACCCACATAGTCAACGACTGCCACCTCTCCAGATTCAAAGGAGGTCTCAAAACTTTACATCAGGCTCAACCTGACGCTGTTGACTG
Source organism: Erinaceus europaeus (assembly GCF_950295315.1). NCBI lineage: Eukaryota > Metazoa > Chordata > Mammalia > Eulipotyphla > Erinaceidae > Erinaceus > Erinaceus europaeus. Next base: position 53,923,945 of record NC_080172.1, read on the forward strand.
GCTCCGGAAGAAGGGCAAACGCTAGAAGTTGTGCGCAGGCCACGGAGAAGAGAGAGAGGGGGTCCGGAGCGAAGAGGAAACACAAATCCTTATTTGCGCTGGCACCTCAGAGTTGGGTGCTAGAGAAGCAGGTTGGGCCACGTGGAGGTAGCGAAAATGGCCGCCTCACGCAGTAACCTTTCCTGTGTCTGAACACCTGAAGTGCTGGCAAGAGAGCGAGGTTCGGAAAACAAAGGGTTTTTATAGGAGTAGCTTTCATGAAAATGGGAAGGGGGAGGAGTAACCATAGCACTCCAGGATAGGATGATAATTCTCCTGAGAATGGGAGGGGGAGGAGTAACCAAAGCACTCCAAATATCGGGGGGATATAGACAATGTCCTGAGGGCATAACATGGCGGAACAGGCACTCCCAGAATGTCCCAACTCTCACGGGAACTAGTAGCCTGAGGGGAAAACATGACAGATGTGAATGCATCTGCACAATTTCCCAGCACAAATCCACTGCTCCTGAAGGCTATTTTTCCCCCTTTGTTGCCCTTGTTGTTTATGGTTGTTATTATTATTGTTGTTGCTATTGCCGTCGTCATTGTTGGATAGGATAGAGAGAAATCGAGAGAGGAGGGGAAGACAGAAAGGGGAAGAGAAAGACACCTGCAGATCTGCTTCACCATCTGTGAAGCGACACCCTCTGCATGTGGGGAGCTGAGGGCTCAAACTGGGATCCTTGTGCTGGTCCTTGTGCTTTATGCCATGTCCACTTAACCCACTGCGCCACCGCCCAGCCTCCTGTGTTCATTATTTATTTATTTTTTCTTTTTTATCTTTATTTTTAATTTTTGGTTTCTTTTGTATTATCTATTGGATAGAGACAGTCAGAAGTCAAGAAGGAAGGGGTGATAGGGAGAGAAACAGAGACACCTGCACACTGATTCACCAATTGTAAAGCTTTCCCCCTGCAGGTGGGGATCTAGGCCTCGAACCCAGTCCTTGTGTATTGTAACATGTGTGCTTAACCAGGTGTGCCACCACCCTGGCCCCATTTTTTATTTAAGTTTTTTTTTTTTTTTCAGTCGCCAGGGGTCAGGACTTGTAAATCAGGAAAGTGCTAAGACCTGAGTTTGAGCCTCTGGTCCAGATCTGGTAGGGGGAAGCTTCATGAGCAGTACAGTTGACTGCAGGGGGCTTTCATCCCCCTCTTTAGCCCTATTTCTCTCTGCCTCCATCATAATAACTTTTTTCTTTGTATCTTTTTTTTTTTTGCCTCCAGGGTTATCACACTGGGGTTTAGTGCCTGCACTATGAATTCACTGCTCCTGGAGGCTATTTTTTCCCCCTTTTGTGGCCCTTGTTGTTTATTGTTGTTATTATTATTTTTGGTATTGCTGTCGTTGTTGGATAGGACAGAGAGAAATCGAGAGGGGGGAGAAAAAGAGGGGGAGAAAGAGACAGATACCTACAGACCTGCTTCATCACTTGTGAAGCGCCCCCGTGTAGGTGGGGACCAGGGGCTCTAACCAGGTTCTTTAAGCCAGTCCTTGTGCTTTGCACCATGTGCGCTTAACCCGCTGTGCTACCGCCCGGCCTCCAGTAATTTTTAAAAAAATATTTATTTATTTACATTATTTTCCTTTTGTTGCCCTTGTTTTTTATTGTTGTAGTTAATATAATTGTTACTGATGTCGTCATTGTTGGATAGGACAGAGATAAACGGAGAGGGAAAGAGAGGAGAGAAAGACACCTGTAGTCCTGCATCACCTCTTGTGAAGCGACTCCCCTGCAGGTGGGGAGTCAGGGGCTCAAACCAGGATCCTTACGCTGGTCCTTGTGCTTTGTGCCACTTGTGCTGAACCGGCTGCGCTACCACCCGAACCCCTAAATAATTTCTTTTTAAAAAATATTTATTCCTTTTGTCGCCCTTGTTTCATTGTTGTGGCTATTATTGTTGTTGTTATTGATGTCGTTTTTTGAATAGGACAGAGAAATGGAAAGAGGAGGGGAAGACAGAGAGGGGGAGAGAAAGACAGACACCTGCAGACCTGCTTCACCACTTGTGAAGGACTCCCCTGCAGGTGGGGAGCTGGGGACTCAAACCGAGATCCTTATGCGGGTCCTTGCGCTTTGTGCCACCTGCGCTTAACCCGCTGTGCTACCGCCCGACTCCCTATTCTTCTTCTTCTTCTTAATATTTATTTATTTATTTATTTATTTATTTATTTATTTATGAGAAAGATAGGAGGGGAGAAAGAACCAGATATCATTCTGGTACATGCGCTGCTGGGGATTCAACTCACGCTTGAGATTACAATGCTTTCCCCTCTGCGCCACCTCCCGGGCCACGGAATATATATTTTATATTCCTGACAACTTTAAGAGAGGTGCTATTGCTAGTTTCACTTGGAAGACGAAAGAACTGTGATTCAGAGAGGTAAAGTAACTTGTTCAAAGCCTTAAAAACGACAAAAGTCTGCTTGTAGGACTTCGCACTTTATCCTCAGAAGACCTGGAACAGGGAGAGGAGTACAGAGCGTGCGTGGGGGCGTGCCGGGCGGCTCTCGACGCTCTGTTGCTTCTGCCTGAAGAGGATGAACTTCCGGAACTTCCGTTGTCGCCGGCCGCCCGCAGGTAGCGGTGTGGAGCGCCGAGCGCCGCGCCGGGTGATCCTCCACCGGTGGCGGCGCAGGCTCGCTGGCCAAGATGAGTTTGGCCGGGGGCCGAGCCCCCCGGAAGACCGCGGGCAACCGGCTGTCTGGGCTCCTGGAGGCAGAGGAGGAGGATGAGTTCTACCAGACGACTTACGGGGGCTTCACCGAGGCAAGAGACGGTCCTGGCTAAGGGAGGGGAGGGCGCCGGGAGGATGGAGCGGCGGACAAAGAAGGGGGCGGGGCGTGGGCTCGCGGCGGGTCCCGGGACGGCGGCCGGCGGGTCCGGGGCTCCGGCGCCGGCGGAGAAGCGCTGCGGGCGCCCTCAGACTGGCGAGGGCCTCCATCTGCGCTCGCACCTCTCGCCTTCGCACCGTCCTCGCGTCTCGGCTTAGACCCGCGGTGTAGACCGCTTCCCTGAAGTACAGAGAAGTCGCTCTCGGGCCGGGGAGACAGCATAGTGCTCATGCATCAGACTTTCACGCCTGACGCGCAGTCCCCAGCACCGCCGTATGCCAGAGCTGAGCAGTGCCCAGGACATTTTGTATCTCTCATCATAGGTAATTTGCAAAGAAAAGAACCGCTCCAGGGGAGAGAGGGGCCGGGAGGAGAGCGCACACTTAGCTTAACGTGAGGTCTCGGGTTCGAGACTCCCTGCCACCACCTGGGAGCATCACCGCGAAGGAGAAGCTTCACGGGCGGTGCAGCAGTGCTGTGGTGTCCGTCTTCCTTCTGTCTTCGTTTTTCATTCTGAAAAAAAGAAAAGATAGGGATATAAGATCTCGCCACAGAAAAGAGAGAGCGATAGAAGAAGCTAGCCTGCGTCTTTGTCAGCAGACTGCAGTGTAAATGCTTCCCATGACTGTTCTTGAAAGAGACTCCATTTCCTTCACAGTCTTCATGCCCTGCTGGTCAGTTAACATGTGCGTGGGGCGGGTGGTGCATGAGATCTTGATATTCCCCAGCTTCACGTGTGCCAGAATGATGCTCTGGGTCTTTACTTCTCTCCTCCAACTCTCATTATTTAAACGTATGATTAATACATTGTCATTTATAAGTTTATTTCCTGTGCATAGGGATAGGTTGCAGGGGCCAGTGGAGAGTTGTTTTTTCTTTATTTTATCATTATTTTTAAAATTTTAAACCATTTAAACATTTTATTACCATTATTTATTTATTGGATAGAGACAGCCAGAAATCGAGAGGGAAGGGGGGGATGGAGAGGAAGAGAGACAGGAAGACACCTGCAACACTGCTTCACCACTCGCAGAGCTTTCCTTTTGCAGGTGGGGACGGGGGACTCGAACCTGGGTCCTTGTGCATTGTAACGTGCACTTAACCAGGTGTGCCACCACCGGGTCCCTACTTTATTTTTTGAAAATATTTATTTTTACCAGAGCACTGCTCAGGCGTAGCGTATGGTAGTGTGTGTGTGGGGGGTGTTGAACCTGGGACTTGGGGGCCTCAGGCATTAGAGTCTCTTTGCATAGCCATTATGCTCCAAAATAGTTATTTTTTAACGCTTTGATAGGACAGAGAAAAGTTAAGAGGGATGGGGAAGAAAGAGAGAGGAGCCAGACGGTGGGGTGGCACACCTGGTTAAGTGCTCATGTTATAATGGGCAAGGGCTGCAGGTGTCTGTCTTTCTCCCTGTCTACCCCACCCCTCTGAATTTTTCTATCAAATAAAATACTAAAAGAAGGGGGATAGGTGGTGGCCACGCACCAGGTTGAGTGCACAAGTCACAGTGCACAAGGACCTGGTTGAGCCCCCAGTCCCCACCTGCTGGGGGCAAGCTTTGCAAGTAAGTGGTGAAACCGTGCTGCAGGTGTCTCTCTGTCTCTCTCCGTCTCTATCACCCCCTTCCCTCTCAATTTCTGACTGTCTCTATCCAATAAATAAGTAAAGACAATACAGAAGAAACACCTTTTTTAAAAGAGAGAGAAAGGACTTGAACCTGGGTACTTGTGCCTGGTAATATGTGAACTTAACCAGGTGTGCCACTGCCCAGCCCCTGACTTTTTTTTTTTCAATATTTGTTTTATAGAGACAGAAATTGAGAAGGAGGGAGAAAACACTGGAAGCACTTCACCATTTGTGAAGCTTTCCCCATTCAGGTGTGTGTGGTATCATATTCATTAAAAATGCATTATGGGGGGGGTTTAGGTAGCATAATGGTTACGCAAAGAGACTAGTGCCAGAAGCTCCAAATTCCCAGGTTCAGTCCCTGTACCACCGTAAGCCAGAGCTGAGCAGTGCTCTGGTAAAATGAAATAAATTAATTTAAAAAGTGCACTGTGGCGGTTTGGGAGGTAGCACAGTAGATAAAACACTGGATTCTCAAGTATGAGGTCCCAGGTTTAATCCCTGGTAGCACATGTACCAGAGTGGTATCTGGTTCTTTCTCTCTCCGCCTATCATTCTTCGTTATAAATAAGTAAAAATTAAAAAAAAAATTTTATTTATTTTCCTTTTTTCTTGCCCATGTTTTTAAAAAATATTCATTCCCTTTTGTTGCCCTTGTTGTTTTATTGTTGTGATTATTATTTGTTGTTATTGATGTCATCGTTGTTGGATAGGACAGAGAGAAGTGGAAGACAGAGAGAGGGAGAGAAAGGTAAGACACCTGCAGACATGCATCACCACTTGTGAAGCGACTCTCCTGCAGGTGGGGAGCTGGGGGCTCGAACCAGGATCCTTATGCCAGTACTTGCGCTTTGTGCCATCTGTGCTTAACCAGCTGCACTACCGCCCGACTTCCTGTTGTCTTTGCTTGTATCATGATTATTATTATTACTGATGTTGTTGCTGGATAAGACAGAGAGAAATGGAGAAAGGAGGGGAAGACAGGGGGAGAGAAAGACCAACTACCGCCCAACTCCCAAGTAAAATCTTTTTTTTTTTAAATATTTTATTTATTTATGATAAAGATAGAAGGAGAGAGAAAGAACCCGACATCACTCTGGCACATGTGCTGCTGGGGATCGAACTCAGTACCTCATGCTCAAGAGTCCAAAGCTTTATCACCCCCACACCTATGGACATCTAATCTTTGACAAAGGGGCCCAGACTATTACATGGGGAAAGCAGAGTCTCTTCAACAAATGGTGTTGGAAACAATGGGTTGAAACATGCAGAAGAATGAAACTGAATCACTGTATTTTACCAAACACAAAAGTAAATTCCAAGTGGATCAAGAACTTGGATGTTAGACCACAAACTATCAAATACTTAGAGGAAAATATTGGCAGAACTCTTTTCTGCATACATTTTAAATACATCTTCAATGAAATGAATCCAATTACAAGGAAGACTAAGGCAAGTATAAACCTATGGGACTACATCAAATTAAAAAGCTTCTGCACAGCAAAAGAAACCACTACCCAAACCAAAATACCCCTCACAGAATGGGAGAAGATCTTTACATGCCGTACATCAGATAAGAGTTTAATAACCAATATATATAAAGAGCTTGCCAGACTCAACAACAAGACAACAAATAACCCCATCCAAAAATGGGGGGAGGACTTGGACAGAATATTCACCACAGGAGATCCAGAAGGCCGAGAAACACATGAAAAAATGCTCCAAGTCTCTAGTTGTCAGAGAAATGCAAATCAAGACAACAATGAGATACCACTTCACTCCTGTGAGAATGTCATACATCAGAAAAGGTAACAGCAGCAAATGCTGGAGAGGGTGTGGGGTCAAAGGAACCCTCCTGCACTGCTGGTGGGAATGTCAATTGGTCCAACCTCTGTGGAGAACAGTCTGGAGAACTCTCAGAAGGCTAGAAATGGACCTACCCTATGACCCTGCAATTCCTCTCCTGGGGATAGATCCTAAGGAACCCAACACATCCATCCAAAAAGATCTGTGTACACATATGTTCTTGGTAGCACAATTTGTAATAGCCAAAACCTGGAAGCAACCCAGGTGTCCAACAACAGATGAGTGGCTGAGCAAGTTATGGTCTATATACACAATGGAATACTACTCAGCTGTGAAAAATAGTGACTTCACCGTTTTCAGCCGATCTTGGATGGATCTTGAAAAAATCATGTTGAGTGAAATAAGTCAGAAACAGAAGGATGAATATGGGATGATCTCACTCTCAGGCTGAAGCTGAAAAACAAGATTAGAAAAGAAAACACAAGTAGAACCTGAAATGGAATTGGCGTTATTGCACCAAAGTAAAAGACTCTGGGGTGGGTGGGTGGGTGGGGAGAATACAGGTCCATGAAGGATGATAAATGACATAGTGGGGGTTGTATTGTTAAATGGGAAACTGGGGAATGTTATGCATGTACAAACTATTGTATTTACTGTTGAATGTAAAACATGAATTCCCCAATAAAGAAATAAATTTAAAAAAAAGAAAAAAAGCTTTATCACTGCGCCACCTCCTGGACCACAGATGATACATGTTTTAACTTACTGATTCTGAAAATCATTTCACAATGTAGGCATATATCAAATCATAATGTTGTGCCCTTTAAATGTCAACAATATATAATAAAACTGGAAGAATATAAATCTTATCAATATTTTATTTTCATAGTCTACTTTTTGCAGAGCTATTCATTAGGGATATGAGAGACTTACTAGTGATTATTGCTTTTTTTTTCTTTTTTTTTTTTTTTTAGATAGAAAGGCAGAGAGTGAAAAAGGTCACAGCACTGAAATTTCCTTCAGTGTAGCAGAGGCTGGGTTCAAACCTGGCTCATGTGTATGGAGAAGATACACTGTCCAAGTGAACTATTTTGCTAGTCTTATTGATAACTTTCATGATCTTAATTGTGATCTTTCTTTCTTTTTTTTGACTCTGATTTTTTTTTTTAATTGGGGATTTAATGTTTTACATTCAACAGTAAGTACAATAGTTTGTACATGCATAACATTCCCTAGTTTCCATATAACAATACAACCCCCACTAGGTCCTCTGAATCCTTAAGAGTCCGATGCTTTGGGTGATAGCGAAGTAGGTTAACCACAAGGACCAGTGGAAGGATCCCGGTTCGAGCCCCCCGGCTCCTGACTCCCACAGGTGGTTAAGCAGGTCTGCAGGTGTCTGTCTTTCTCTTCCCATCTGTCTTCCCCTCCTCTCTCCATTTCTCTCTGTTCTATCCAGCAACAAATGACATCAACAATAACAGTAATAAACACAATAAGGCTACAACAAGGGCAGCAAAAGGGGAAAAAATGGCCTCCGGGAGCAGTGGATTCATGGTGCAGACATTGAGCCCCAGCAATAACCCAGGAGGCAAAAAAAAAAAAAAAAAAGATTGAGGGCTGGGGAGACAGCATAATGGTTACAAAGAGACTTTTTATGCCTGAGGCTCCAAGGTCCCAGGTTCAAGGTGCTCTGGTCTTTGTAGCTCTCATTAAAATAAATAAAACTAAAAAAAAAAAAGATTGAAAGTGAAAAGGTTTTTTTTTTTTTGCCTCCAGGGTTATCGCTGGGGCTCAGTGCCAGCACTAAGAATCCACTGTTCCTGAAGGCTGTTTTTCCCATTTTGTTGTCCTTGTTGTGGTTGTTATTGTTTTTATTTATATATAGTTTTTAATTCTCTTTTGTTGCCCTTGTTGTTTTATTGTTGTAGTTCTTATTGTTGTCGTTGTTGGAAAGGACAGAGAGAAATGGAGAGAGGAGGGGGAGACAGAAGGGTAGAGAGAGACACCCGCAAGACCTGCTTTACTGCCTGTGAAACAAACCCCCTGCAGGTGGGGAGCCAGGGGCTGGAACCCAGATCCTTACGACAGTCCTTGCACTTTGCACCACCTGTGCTTAACCCACTGCGCTACCACCCAACTCCCGGGTGTTATTGTTGGTTATAGCTGTTGTTGTTGTTGGACAGGACAGAGAGAAGGCCCTTGAGCAGGACAGAGAGACAGGCCCTCCTGTCTCTCTCAGTAAAAGAGAGAGATAAATTAAGGAAATAGAATCCACAGACAACCCCAACTAACTACTTTAAAATAGAACTTTCTCATCCTTGCTCCAAAGGCCATTCTCCTATTCCTGTCATTTATGAGTCGTTATTTAATATGTACCCTTCATGTTTCCAAAGAGGATTTAAGGAGGCTTATGGTATAAACAAAAAGCAGGAACAGTAAAAATAGAGACAGATCACAAGTAATTATACTGGTACACTCTGTTAAACTGGTAACTGGTGATAAACATTGATAGTTAATTCTGCTGTGAGCTTTCTAACAGCTAAACCTTGGATTTCTTCTTTATTTACAAAGAAGTATGAAAACATCATTTAGGGGCAGTAGCGCAGCGGGTTAAGCACACGTGGCACAAGTGCAAGGACCAGCGTAAGGACCCCGTTCAGCCCCTGGCCCACCTGAAAGGGAGTCCCTTCATAGGTGGTGAAGCAGGTCTGCAGGTGTCTGTCTTTCTCTCGCCCTCTCTGTCTTCCCCTCCTCTCTCAGTTTCTCTCTGTCCTATCCATCAATGACAACAATAATATTAACAACAACAGTAATAATATTAACAATAGACAACAAGGGCAACAAAAGGAAAAAAATGGCCTCCAGGAGCAGTGGATTCATAGTGCAGGCACCAAGCCCCAGCAATAACTCTGGAGGCAAAAGAAAAGAAAAGAAAACATCATTTAGAGAGAAATATCTACTCAATATAAATCTTAGGGAGGATTATTTCTAAGAAATAGAGAAACGGGGGTCGGGCGGTGGCGCAGTGGGTTAAGCGCATGTGGCGCAAAGTGCAAGGACCGGCATAAGGATCTCGGTTCGAGCCCCCACCTCCCCACCTGCAGGGGAGTCACTTTACAAGCAGTGAAGCAGGTCTTCAGGTGTCTGTCTTTCTCCCCCTCTCTGTCTTCCCCTCCTCTCTCCATTTCTGTCTGTCCTATCCAACAATGAACAACATCAACAGTGGCAATAATAATAACCACAACGAGGCTAGAACAAGGGCAACAAAAAAGGGGGGGGGGAATGGCCTCCAGGAGCGGTGGATTCATGGTGGAAGAAAAAAAAAAATAGGGGGCCGGGCAGTAGCGCAGCGGGTAAAGTGCAGGTGGTGCTAAGCACATGGACCCACTAAGGATGCCGGTTGGAGCCCCAGCTCCCCACCTGCAGGGGAGTCGCTTCACAGGCGGTGAAGCAGGTCTGCAGGTGTCTTATCTTTCTCTCCCCCCTCTCTGTCTTCCCCTCCTCTCTCTATTTCTCTCTGTCCTATCCAACAACAATGACATCATCAATAACAGCAACAGTAACTACAGCAATAATAAAAAATAAGGGCAACAAAAAGGAAAATAAATAAATATAAAAAATTTAAAAAAAAGAAATAGAGAAATGGGTCTGGTCAATGTTGTGAAAACATTCAGATATCTAGTTATGTCTACTAATGACCCTTACTTGGTAAAAGCTAAAGAAATGATATTATATCTGTAAATCAGTAAAAACATTTTGATGGGGCACTAAGCTGATGTGTGATTGAACTATTCCCCTTTGGTGATATGATTTAATTCCAAGTGAGAGCCGAGAGGATTACTGTGTTCCCAGGCTATCTATTAGGAGCATCAGCCTGGAGGAGCTGACTGGACTCCGCCTGGTCCCAAGTGCTGGCCGTCTGTTATTTGCTTTGGCAGCTACTGTAGCCTGCTCAGCCCGCTAGCCCGCATCACTGCTTGAAAATAGCACCACGTGTTCTAGATGCTGCCCTACCCAGCCGCCCACCCTCCAAGTGCTTTTCTCCTTTCCTCTTCAATGTGGCTGTCATCCTAGTCCTAATATAACAGCCTAGATCCAGACAGTTTCGACTTGAGCCCAGACATTCACTTCTAAAGTTTTCTGACATACCTGCTGGCCGGTTTTCCTCTCTCTCCAACTCTTCAGTGTCTCCTCACCACATACAGTGGCAGTCTTCAACCTTTTTGGTGCCCTCAAACACCTGAGGACCGAGCCACTTTTCTGAGTTACTGTACCTCAGCAGTGATTATGGCGGAAGCATCAGTGCTGTGGTATCTTTTCCTTTCTGTCTCTGTCCCTGAAAAAGTTGATTCAGAGCAGTGTAGTAATGCCAAAAAACAAAACGAAACCAGATCATCTGTCTGATATATGTAATGCTGAGGGTATTCAGCTCTGAACCTTATACCTGAGAGTCCAGTGCTTTATCTGCTATACCACACCCTACCTCAGCTAGTGGGTTCTCTCTTTTTTTTTCTTTTTTTTTTTATTATTGGGGAATTAATTTTTTTCTATGTATTTTTTAGTTTTCCCTTTTGTTGCCCTTGTTTTTTTTTTTGTTGTTGTTACTGATTTTGTTGTTGTTGGATAGGACAGAGAAAAACGGAGAGGAGGGGAAGTCAGAGAGGGGGAGAGAAGGATAGACACCTCTAGACCTGCTTCACCACTTGTGAAGCAACTCCCCTGCAGGGGGGGAGCGTGGGCTCGAACCGGGATCCTTATGTATGTCCTTGTGCTTTGCACCACCTGTGCTTAATCCACTGCGCTTCCACCTAACTCCCCAGGTTCTCTCTTTTTTTTTTTTTTGCCTCCAGGGTTATGCTGGGACTCGGTGCCAACACTGTGAATCCATTGCTCCTAGCGGCCATTCTTTCGTGCTTTTTTTAAAATTATTATTATTGGATAGGACAGAGAAATTGAAATGGGGTAGGATGGGGAGAAAGCTAGATACCTGCAGACCTGCTTCACTGCTTTGAAGCGACTCCCCTGCAGGTGGGGAATGGGGGGGGGGGATTGAACTGGGATCCTTGCGCAGATCCTTATGCTTTGTACTATGTGCGCTTAACCCCAAGTTCTCCTTTTGTAAGCATTCCATACATTTTGTTGCCCCCTTTTTTATTGTTGTAGTTATTATTATTGTTGTTATTGATGTCCTTGTTATGGAGAGAGGAGGGGAAGACAGAGGGAGAAAGATAAGACACCTGCAGACCTGCTTCACTGCTTGTGAAACGACTCCCCTGCAGGTGGGGAGCCGGGGGCTTGAACCGGGATCCTGATGCCAGTCCTTGCGCTTTGTGCCACCTGCACTTAACCCACTGCGCTACTGCCCGACTCCCCATGTTCTTGTTTTTGCACTTTTGTTCCTGTTATTCAGCTGTCCACAGCTCTCTTTTTCCTCTTGATTGTCTAAATATTACCCACACTGGGCCAACAAAATAGCTCACTTGGTTAGTGTGCTGCTTTGTCATATGTGTGACCCAGGTTTGAGCCTGGCTACCACTGTAATGAAGAAAGCTTCAGTGATGTTGTCTTTTTCATACTCTCTCTTTTTCTGTCTCTCTAAAAATGTAAGTAAGTATGAATAAATATTTAATGAATTATACACACACACAGTCACTGCATAGCTTAGGCTATGTTGGTGTGGGGGGTTGAACTATGAATTCTCAAGCACAGGTCCATAGTTTGAACCCTAGTACCTTAAATGTTAAAGTGATGCTCTGATGCTCTGGTTCTCCAATAAATAAGTAAATCTAAAGGGGGGGCATGTGTTGGCACATCTAGTTGAGAGCACATGTCATAATGTGCCGAGGACCCAGGTTCGAGTCCCTGGTCCCACCTGCAGGGGGAAAGCTTCATGAGTGGTGAAGCAGTGCTGCACATGTCTGTGTGTCTCTCCCTCTTGTTAACTTAACTCCTTCTCAGTTTCTGGCTGTGTCTATCCAATAAATAAATAAAGATAAAAAATAAAAGATCCTCTGCCATCAAGAACCTTATCCTCCTTATGTCAGGAATCAGGAGACGATGAGTATCAAGGAGACCAGTCAGACACAGAGGACGAGGTGGACTCTGATTTTGACATCGACGAAGGGGATGAGCCATCCAGTGATGGAGAAGCAGAGGAGCCAAGGAGAAAACGCCGAATAGTCACCAAAGCCTATAAGGTGCAGGCGAGTTCTGGCCCTTTCATTCCTCTTCACTGGGCCCCACTGTACCCCCACCCCCAACCCAACCCCATTTCCTACAGTGCTGCTGTGCTCTTAAGATCCTCTTCATCTTAGCTCTTCTGCTCCCTGGTGTCTGATCAAATCTGTCCCCAGGAACCGCTTAAGAGCTTGAGGCCCCGAAAGGTCAGCACCCCAGCTGGCAGCTCACAGAAGACCCGAGAGGAGAAGGCTCTGTTGCCACTGGAGCTACAGGATGATGGATCTGATAGTAAGTAGGGTTGTTTGGGTTGATGGGCAAAATTGGAATATGATGAAAAACATTACACTTCTGGGCTAGGGAGATAGCAGAATGGATCTGCAAAAGACTTTCACGTCTGAGGATTTCCAGTTCCTGATTCAATCCCCAGCACCACCATAAGCCAGGGCTGAGCACTGCTCTGGTCTCAGTCTCTCCCCACCACCCCATCTCTTATCATTAAAATGAATACCCAGAGGTCCAGGAAGTGGCGCAGTGGATAAAGCATTGGGCTGCAAAGCATGAGGTCCCAAGTGAAATACCCAGCAGCACATATACCATAGTGATGTCTGGTTCTTGCTGTCTCCTATCTTTGTCATAAATAAGTACAATGAATACATAAATTATTAAAATTTATTACATCTGTTAGACTTTTTTTATTGTTGCATGGAGACAGAGAAATTGAGAGGGAAGGGGAAGATAGCAAGAGACACTTGTAGCACTGCTTTTGAAGCTTTCCTTCCATAAATCAGGTGCAGGGGGTAGGTAGTGACTAAGGAAGAGGCTTGAACCTGAGTTCTTGTGCATGTCACTATCCTGCCCCACATCTCTATTATGTTTACTGAAGTTGATAGTTGTACTGTGATTATATATTTAAAAAATCCCTATTTGGGGCAAATGTACCTTCATAGCACTGGGGAAAACACATGCTGAGGGGTGGTGGCACACCTGGTTGAGCGAACATGTTACAGTGTGCAAGGACTTAGGTTCAAGTCCCTGTTCCCCACCTGTAGGGGAAAAGTTTTGTGAGTGGTTAAGCAGGTCTTCAGGTGTGTCTCTTTCTCTGTCCCTCTATCTCTTCCTACCCCTCTCAATTCCTCTCTGTCTCAATGTAATAATAAATAATATTTTTTAAAAACGAAGCTGTGGTCCGGGAGGTGGCACAGTGGATAAAGCACTGGATTCTCAACCATGAGACCCTGAGTGCAATCCCTGCTAGCACTTGTACCACAGTGATGTCTGGTTCTTTCCTATCTTTCTCATGAATAAATAAGTTCTTTTTTTTTTTTTTTTTTTTTTTAAATGAAGCTTATACAACTTAAGGAGGTGGACGTATTCAAAGACTTCTTCCTCCCTGACTCCCTTCCCCAGGTCGGAAGTCCATGCGTCAGTCTACAGCCGAGCACACCCGGCAGACATTTCTTCGAGTGCAGGAGAGGCAAGGCCAGTCACGGCGACGGAAGGGGCCCCACTGTGAACGGCCACTGACCCAGGAAGAGCTGCTTCGGGAGGCCAAGATCACAGAGGAGCTCAACTTGCGTTCATTGGGTTAGTTTATGGTTTGAGGATAGGGGAGAGGGTGGACAGAGAAGAATCACTGAGACCTAGAGAACCTAAAGAACTGGAGAAAGAGGGATTTGGGACAAGGGAGTCAGGAAAAAAAAAAAAATGGAGGCCCTGGGTTTGATCCCTAGGAGCACCATGGGCAGCACACAGGGGGAACCTCATGAATGATGGAGCAAGTGTATATAGAATTAAAAAAGTAGTGGCACAGTGGATAAAGCACTGGATTCTCAACCATGAGGTCCTGAGTTCAATCCCTGGCAGCACATATACCAGAGTGATGTCTGGTTCTTTCTATCCTATCTTTCTCATGAATAAATAAATTCTTTAAAGAAAAATAAGCAGGTGAGTGAAACCACTTGCATTAAAAAAAAAAAAGAATTTAAAAAGTAGGGTGGGGTGGTCTGGGAGGTGGCGCAGTGGATAAAGCATTGGACTCTCAAGCATGAGGCCCTGAGTTCAATCCCTGGCAACACATGTACCAGAGTGATATCTGGTTCTTTCTCTCTCTCCTCCTTCCTTTCTCATTAATAAATAAATAAAATATTTAAAAAAAAAAGTAGGGCGGGGGGTAGATAACACAATGGGTATGCAAAGAGACTCTCATGCCTGAGTCTCCATAATCCCAGGTTTAGTCCCCCGCACCACCATTAAGCCCGAGTTGAGCAGTGCTATGGTAAAATAAATAAATAAAAATTTAAAGAAATCTTCCTATGTACTATGTAGTTGGGGACAAAATTAAATTACCTCCCCCCCCTTTAAAATTCTATACAGAATATAGCACATAGAACTAAAGATCTTGGGAGTCAGGCGGTAGCGCAGTGATCTTGGTTCGAGCCCCCGGCTCCCCACCTGCAGGGGAGTTACTTCACAGGTGGTGAAGCAGATCTGCAGGTGTCTTTCTCTCTCCCTCTCTGTCTTCCCCTCCTCTCTCCATTTCTCTCTTTGCTATCCAACAATGACAACATCAGTAACAACAACAATAATAACTACAACAATAAAACAACAAGGGCAACAAAAAGGAGTAAATATATATATATATTTTAAAGATTTTATTTATTTTATTAATGAGAAAGATAAGAGGAGAGAGAGAAAGAGCCAGACATCACTCTGGTACATGTGCTGCCGGGGATCGAACTCAGGACCTCGCTTGAGAGTCTAGTTCCTTAGCCACTGCACCACCTCCCAGATCACATAAATAAATTTTTAAAAATATTTATTTATTTATTCCCTTTTGTTCCCCTTGTTATTTTATTGTTGTAGTTATTATTGTTGCTGTTGTTGGATAGGACAGAGAGAAATGGAGAAAAGAGGAGGAAGACAGAGGGGGAGAGAAAGATAGACACCTGCAGACCTGCTTCACCGCTTATGAAGCGAATCCCCTCCAGGTGGGGAGCCAGGGCTTGAACTGGGGATCCTTACATTGGTCCTTGCGCTTTGCACCACCCGCTGCACTACAGCCTGGCTCCCCTAAATAAATATTTTTTAAAAATAAAAATAAATAAATAAAAATAAAAACAACTAAAGATCTTGTGGTCAGAATCTGAGACGTGATTTTGAATATTTCAGAACTGGGGTAGTTTTAGACCATGACAAAGTCCAGGCTGCAGCTGTAGTGGAATGGTGCACAGGACTTGCAGTTGTTTCCAGATTTGATGCCCCAGTATCTCCAGTAGCCAAAAGTGAACAGAATGGCCTAAGATGATAAGAGTTAGAGAAAGGGGGAGTTGGGCGGTAGCGCAGTGGGTTAAGCCCACACAGTGCAAAGCGCAAGGACTGGCATAAGGATCCCAGTTCGAGCCCACGCTCCCCCACCTGCAGGGGAGTTGCTTCACAGGTGGTGAAGCAGGTCTGCAGGTGTCTATCTTTCTCTTTCCCTCTCTGTCTTCCCCTCCTCTCTCCATTTCTCTCTGTCCTATCCAACAATGACGACATCAACAATAATAGCTACAACAACAATAAAAACAACAAGGGCAACAAAAAGGAAATAAATAAATCATTAAGAAAAAAAAGGCTTTGGACTCTCTAGCATGAGGTCCTGAGTTCGATCCATGGCAGCACATATGCCAGAGTGATGTCTGGTTCTTTCTCTCTCCTATCTTTCTCATTAATAAATAAATAAAATCTTTAAAAAAAAAAAAAGTTAGAGAAAGAGTGGAAACCATCACCAAAACCTTAAGTGAAGGAGATAGTGACTGACAAATGGGAGAGAAGGCAATCTAGACTGTTGCAGAGGTAAAGAAGTGAAGTGGCCTGAGAGGTAGTACTGGGACTCGAGCATTGGAGTATCAGGGTTTTCCAGGCCGGGTAAGGAGTGCTGACCTGATAAATACAGACATATACGAGAACTCTCAGCTTCCCCCTCAGGTTTCCAGTAAAGCACTTGTAAAAGGAATGCTGAATGAGGAACTTAAGAATATAGATGAATTGGCTGATTACAGAGCAGGAGTTCCAGAAGGAACAGGGTAGTGACAGAAGAAAATGTAGATGTTTGGCTCAAGAGAAAGAATGAACTCTCGGCTGGGGGTAGACAGCATAATGGTTCTACAAAGAGACTGTAGCCTGAGGCTCCAAAATCCCAGGTTCCATCAACTGCACCACCAGAAATCAGAGTTGAGCAGTGATCTGGTTAAGAAAATAAAATAAAATCTTAAGAGAGCAAGAAAGGAAGGAAGAACTACCAACCAGAATTCAAGTAGAAGTGAAGTCAAGACACTGACTTCGCTTCCTGGGAAATCATTTCTGGTCAGGCTTTATCTAGCATGTATGTCTAAGGACATAGAAATTGGGAGTGCTGGGGACTTAAGAGACCACATACATAATGTTTATGCAACTTGACTTTCATGCCTGAGGCTCTGGGCTCTTAAGGTTCAATCCCCATTTTCACCATAAGCCAGAACTCAGTGCTGTGGTAAAAAATAAATTAAGAGGCTTGGTAGATAATTCACTGGGTGGTGTCCCTGGCATCACATGGGAGGTACTGTACTACCAGAGGAAACTTAGGTGCAATGGTGTCATCTCTACCTGGATAGAAATGTGACGCAGAGTAATGAAATCATACTTGCACAAGGCCTTGATTTTATCATAAAAGAAGTTTGGAGTTCACTAAGAGGACACAGACCAGGATTGTCTTGATGGGTATACGCATTGCCAAATAATTTATTGAGAACTTGACAGACATGGTGCATGACTATGACGCGTAGGTGATGTGAGTCACGGTCTCGGCTCTGTAGGAGGACACAGCTAGTGCCGTGGTTCAGTGTCACAGGTCCAGCAGGACTGGGTGAATTAAGAGAGCAGCAGTCAGTCACCCAGCTCAGCCCTTGCTGCTGTGTGAAAGTGCACATTCGGCACTGCCAGGTTTCTTTGTCTTCTTTTTTTTTTTTCCTCCTCCAGGGTTATTGCTGGGCTCGGTGCCTGCACCATGAATCCACCGCTCCTGGAGGCCATTTTTCCCCCTTTTTGTTGCCCTTGTTGTAGCCTCGTTGTGGTTATTATTATTGCCATTGTTGATGTTGTTTGTTGTTGGATAGGACAGAGAAAAATGGAGAGAGGAGGGGAAGACAGGGGGAGAGAAAGATAGACACCTGTAGACCTGCTTCACCACTTGTGAAGCAACTCCCCTACAGGTGGGGAGCCCGGGGCTCGAACTGGGATCCTTGCTCCCATCCTTGTGCTTTACACCACGTGTGTTTAACCTGCTGCGCTACCGCCCAACTCCCTTCAAGTTCTTTCTTTTTTTAACTCTTTTGTTGCCCTTTTTATTGTTGTTGGAGTTATTATTGTTATTAATGTCGTTGTTGTTAGATAGGACAGAGAGAAATGGAGAGGAGAGGGGGAGAGAAAGATAGACACCTGCAGAACTGCTTCACCACCTGTGAAGCGACTCCCCTGCCAGTAGGGAGCCAGGGGCTCAATCCAGGATCCTTACGCCAGTCCCTGTACTTTGTGCCTCGTGCGCTTAACCCACTACGCTACCGCCTGACTCCCCTAGTTGTTTCTTAATTATTATTGCTATTTTATTTCCCCAAATATTTAATTATATATTAATGAGTGAAATGGGGGAGAGAGAGAGCTAGAGAACTAGATATCACTCTGGTATGTGCTGCCAAGGATTAAACTTGGGACCTCACACTTTACAGTCCAACACTATCCAGTGCACTACCTCCTGGACCACTCTTAATTAAAAAGAAATAAAAACGTATGTGTGTGTGTGTTTGCATTCTCTCTCTCCCTCTCAGTAAAGCGCACATTATGGTGCGCAGAGACCCAGATTAAAACCACCAGTCCTCGTGGTCCAAGAGATGGCTCAATGGATAAAGCATTGGACTCTCAGGCATGAGGTCCTGAGTTCAATCCCTGGCAGCACATGTACCAGAGTGATGTCTGGTTCTTTCTCTCTCCTCCTGTCGTTCTCATTAATAAATAAATAAAATATTAAAGAAAAACAACAAAAAACACCAGTCCTCATGTGAAGTAAGGAAGCTTCACAAGTGGTAGAGCAGTGCCGCACATATCTTTCTCCCTCTTCCTCCCCTCCTCCCTTTCTTTGTCTCTATCAAATAACTAAATAAAGGCCAGCAGGAGCAGTGGAATTGTCTTACAGGCACCAAGTCCTGAAGTAACCCTAGTTGCAAGAGAGTATGTAGGTATATATTAACACACACATACCCAGAAAGAAACAGTATTACTTTTTTAAAAATTATCTTTATTTAGATAGAGACAGTGAGAAATTGAGGGGAGACAGAGATTAAGATTTATTATTTATGGAAATAAATAAATGTATTATTAAGATTTATTTATTTATTTATGGAAACAAATTAAGAGGAGGGAGGAAGAGAAACACCTGTAGACCTACTTTTACTTCTCAGGAAACTTCCCCTCTCCAGCAGATGGAGACTGTATGCTTGAACTCAGGTATTTGAGCATAGTAACATGAGCACTCAACCAGATGTGTCACTACCTAACCACTATTTCCAGATTCTTTTTTTATCTATTTTTATGACTAGCTACTGCTCAGCTACGACTTTATGGTGGTGTGGGGGATTAAACCTGGGACTTTGAAGCTTCAGGCATAACCATTATGCTATCTCCCCCACTGTTTCCTTTATTTTATTTTATTTTATTTATTTTTTCCCCACTGTTTCCTAATTAAATGTCAGCAACTAATTGAAACTTCTCTTGGGGCAGGGAGGTAGTATAGTGCTTATGCAACAGACTTTCATATCTGAATTTCTGAGGTCCCAGTTCCTATGCTGTCCATCTCACCCTAATGCTATATACCCCCACCCTTAAACTTTTCTTTAAATCACAGTACAGATCAAACACTGCACACTGTCATCTTGCAAACCTGTCAGAGACTGATCACTACATAGAAGGGCACAGGAATAGCCCAGAGGGGGCAAAACAGAACTGTGTTGTTTAAGGAATGGCTTGATGAAATGGATGTTAGAGACATGAAACTAATTTCAACTACTTTGAAGATTTTTTTTCTTTTAAGATTTTTTTTTGTTTGTTTTTTTATTTCCTCCAGGGTTATTGCTGGGCTCGGTGCCTGCACCATGAATCCACCGCTCCTGGAGGCCATTTTTTTCCCCCTTTTGTTGCCCTTGTTGTAGCTTCGTTGTGGTTATTATTATTGCCCTTGTTGATGTTGTTCGTTGTTGGATAGGACAGAGAGAAATGGAGAAGAGAGGGGGAGAGAAAGATAGACACCTGCAGAACTGCTTCACCTCCTGTGAAGCGACTTCCTTGCAGGTGGGGAGCCGGAGGCTCGAACCGGGATCCTTACGCCGGTCCCTGTGCTTTGCGCCACATGCGCTTAGCCCACTGCGCCACCACCTGACCCCCGATTTTTTTTTTTAATGTGGGGGGCCAGGTGGTGGTTCACCTGGTTAAGCACACACATTACAGTGCGAAAGGATCCAGGTTCAAGCCTCTGGTTCACACTTGTAGGGGGAAGCTTCATAAGAGGTGAAGCAGGGTGGTCTGGGAGATGGCGCAGTGGATAAAGCACTGAACTCTCAAGCATGAGGTCCTGAGTTCAAGCCTCAGCAGCACATGTACCAGGGTGATATCTGGTACTTTTCCTCTCCTATCTTTCTCATTAATAAACAAAATCTTAAAAAAAAAAAAAAAAACAGGTGAAGCAGGGAGTCGGGCAGTAACGCAGCAGGTTAAGCGCATGTGCCGCAAAGCGCAAGAACCAGCATAAGGCTCCCAGTTCGAGCCCCCGGCTCCCTACCTGAAGGGGAGTTGCTTCACAAGTGGTGAAGCAGGTCTGCAGGTGTCTATCTTTCTCTCCCCCTTGGTCTTTCCCTCATCTCTCCATTTCTCTCTGTCCTATCCAAGAACAATGACATCAGTGACAATAATAACTACAACAATAAAACAACAAGGGCAAAAAAGGGAATAAATAAATATATTTTTAAAAGTATTTATTTTATTTATTTATTCCCTTTTGTTGCCCTTGTTGTTTTATTGTTGTAGTTATTATTGTTGTTGTCGTTGTTGGATAGGACAGAGAGAAATGGAGAGAGGAGGGGAAGACAGAGAGAAGGAGAGAAAGATAGACACCTGCAGACCTGCTTCACTGCCTGGGAAGCGACTCCCCTGCAGGTGGGGAGCCGGGGTTCGAACCGGGATCCTTATGCCGGTCCTTGTGCTTTGCGCCACCTGTGCTTAACCCGCTGCGCTACAGCCTGACTCCCAAATAAATATTTTTTAAGAAAGAGTTGAAGCAGGGCTGCAGGTGTCTCTCTGTCTCTCTTCCTCACTATTTCCTCCAATTTCTCTCTTTATCCAATAATAAATAATTTTTGAAAATTTTTATGTGGAAAGAAATTTCTTTTTTTATGTTTATTTAATTCCCCTTTTGTTGCCCTTTTTTTTTTTTTTGTCATCGTTGTTAGGACAGAGAGAAATGGAGAGAGGGGTGGTCCGGGAGGTGGCGCAATGGTAAAGCTTTGGATTCTCAAGCATGAGGTCCCAAGCTTGTTCCCTGGCAGCACATGTGCTAGATTGATGTCTGATTCTTTCTCTCTCTTACCTTTCTCATTAATAAATAAAATCTTAAAAAAAGAAAGAAAGAAAGAAATGGAGAGAGGAGGGGACGACAGAGACAGGGAGATAAAGAGAGACACCTGCAGACCTGCTTCACTGCCTGTGAAGCGACTCCCCTGCAGGTGGGGAGCCGGGGGCCGGTCCCTGTGCTTTGTGCCACGTGTGATTCACCTACAGCGCTACCGCCTGACTCCCAGAAAGAAGTTTCTTACTAGAGAAACTAATTCTGGTTCTTTCTCCTATCTTTCTCATCAATAAATAAATCAATAAATAAAAGCTTTTTTATTTATTTTTATTTTTTTATTCCCTTTTGTTGCCCTTGTTTTTTATTGTTGTTGTTGTTGTTGTTGTTGTTGATGTCATCGTTGTTGGATAGGACAGAGAGAAGAGGGGAAATGGGGAGAGAAAGACACCCACAGACCTGCTTCACCACTTGTGAAGTGACTCTTCTGCAGGTGGGGAGCCGGGTGCTTGAACCAGGATCCTTACGCCTGTCCTCATGTTTCACGCCATGTGCACTTAATTCACTGTGCAACCATCCAACTCCTGCTTTTTAATTTTTTTAAGTATTTATTTATTTTCACTTTTGTTGCCCTTGTTTTTTTATTGTTGTTGTAGTTATTATTCTTATTGATGTCGTCGTTGTTGGATAGGACAGAGAAGAAGGGAAGACAGAGGGGGAGAGAAAGATAGACACCTGCTGACCTGCTTCACCGCCTGTGAAGCGACGCTCCTGCAGGTGGGGAGCTGGGGGCTCGAACTGGGATCCTTACACTGGCTGGCCCTTGTGCTTTGCACCATGTGCACTTAACCCACTGCGCCACCGCCTGGCTCCCAACAAATCTTTTTTTTAAGACTTTTTTTAAAATTATTTTTTAATTTATTTATTCCCTTTTGTTGCCCTTGTTTTATTGTTATAGTTATTATTGTTATTGATTCCTTCGTTGTCGGATAGGACAGAGAGTAATGGAGAGAGGAGGGGAAGACAGAGAGGGGGAGAGAAAGATAGACATCTGCAGACCTGCTTCACTGCCTGTGAAGTGACTCCCCTGCAGGTGGGGAGCCGGGGGCTTGAACCAGGATCCTCACACCGGTCCTTGCGCTTTGTGCCACCTGCACTTAACCAGCTGCACTACAACTCCCACAAATAAAAATCTTAAAAGAGAGAGAGGGAGAGAGTTGCCTGCTTTGTCTTGTGCACAACTCAGGTACAAGCTTGGCCTCCACCATGGTGGAGGAAATTTCAGTGCTGTCTTTCTCCCTCGTTATCTCCTCCACTCCCCACTCTCTAATATTTATTTATTTATGATTTTTTAATACTTCTATTTATTATTGGATAGAGGCTGGAATAGAGATTGGTGGAGGAGATAGGGAAAGAGACAGAGAGACATTACAGTCTTGCTTCACCACTTGTAAAGCTTTCCCTCTGCAGGTTGGGAACGGGCTTGAACCCAGGTCCTTGAGCACTGTAATGTGTGCCTTTAACCAGGTGTGCCACTGCCTGGCCCCTCTATTATTTATTTATTTATTTTTATTACATTTGAAAAAAAAATTGATGTGACAGAAGTTAAGAGAGAAGGGGAGAGACACCTGCAGCCCTGCTCTACCACATGAAGCTTCCCTGCTGCGGGTGGGGACCAGGGGCTTAAACACAGGTCCTTGAACACTGTAACACATGCGCTCAACCACATGGTCTACCACCTGCTGCCCCCTCATCTGATAAAGTCGCCTGAACAGTAAAACTTGTGACAAGTAGAAGATCCAGTGTGCTGCCTTAGATGGCAAGCAGGTGAGGGAATAGCTGTAGAGAAAATGTGCAGGCACCTCATCAAAAGTGATGTGCTGAAGTCTTACAGTTCTGAGTGGGTGAGGGACCAGGTGGACTTGAGAGACGGTGTCAGTGGAGTGAACAGAACAGTGGGGAAGTGGGCGGTGTAGAGGTTTTTAGAGGGTATTTCTCATTGATTTGGGTGGGCAAAGACTATAAGCATCCAGGAAGAACAGAGGGAGGAACTGTGTTGAAAAGAAGGGAACTCATGGTCCGGGAGGTGGCGCAGTGATAAAGCTTTGGACTCTCGAGCATGAGGTCCCGAGTTCGATCCCCGGCAGCACATGTACCAGAGTGATGTCTGGTTCTTTCTCTCTCCTTCTGTCTTTCTCATAAATAAACAAAAAATATTTAAAAAGAAAAGAAAAAAAGGGAACTGACCATCCCTTGTTCTTTACTTTGACTCTAAAGAGACATATGAACGACTTGAGGCTGACAAGAAGAAGCAGGTTCACAAAAAACGGAAGTGCCCAGGCCCCATAATCACCTACCATTCACTGACGGTGCCACTCATTGGGGAACTAGGCCCCAAAGAAGAAAACGTGGATGTAGAAGGGTGAGTAAGTGGTCCAGGAAGTCATGCAGTTGATAAGCTTGACATTCCGAGTTAAGTCCTCAGCAGCACATGTACCAGAGTGATCCTTATGCCGGTCCTTGTGCTTTGTGCCATGTGCCCTTAACCCGATGCACTAGCGCCCTTTCATTAAAAACAAATAAAATATTTTTAAAAATATTTTAAAAAATAGAAGAGTTAAGACCCTGGGTCTTACACACTGGGTCGGGTGCCTGCCTTGCCAGGCATGCAGCCCAGGTTCCAGCCTCAGCACCACATGGGAGCACCACAACTACACTGGGGCAAGTACTACTCTGAGTGAAAAAATTGGCTCAGGAGCAGTTGCAGCTCTGGGGGAAAAAAAAAGGGGCTTTCTTCTTCTCTACCCCTCCCTTCTATTCAAAAAAGAAAGGAGGAAAAACGGCATCCGGAAGTGGTGGATTCATCATGTGTGCACTGAACCCCAATGATAACTCTGGTATAAATAAAATTAAAAGGGGGTTGGGCAGTAGTGCATCGGGCTAAATACACATGGCATGAAGCACAAGACCCGGTTCAAGCCCCTGGCTCCCCACCTGCAGGGGGTGGTGACTTCAGAGGTGAAGCGGGTCTGCAAGTGTCTGTCTTTCTCTCCCCCTGTCTCCCTTTCTCTTTCAATTTTTCTCTGTCCTATCCAACAACAGCAGCAGCAATGTCAAAATAACTAACAACAAGGGCAACAAAATAGGAAAAATGGCCTCCAGGAGCAGTGGGTTCATAGTGCAGGCATTGAGCCCCAGTGATAACCCTGGAGGTATAAATAAATAAATAAATAAATAAATAAATAAAGGGGCATACCTGGTTAAGTGCACCATGTGTAAGGACCTGGGTTCCAGACCCTACTCTACACCCTACCTGCAAGGGGGATACTAGTGTCTTTCTTTCTATCTTCCCCTTTCTCAATTTATCTCTGTCCTGTCAAGTAAAATGGAAGGGGGGGGATGGCCTCCACGAACAGAACAGTGGATTTGTAGTGCTGGCATCGAGCCCCAGCGATAACCAAGGAGGCAATTAAAAAAAAAAAAAGATAAAGATTTTTTCTAAAATATTTATTTCCTTTTTTTTTTTTTTTTATTGCTGTTGATGTCCTTAGATAGGACAGAGAGAAATGGAGAGAGGAGGGGAAGACAGAGAGGGGGACACCTACAGACCTGCTTCACCGATTATGAAGCAACTCCCCTGCAAGTGGGGAGCCAGGGGCTCGAACCAGGATCCTTAGGCTGGTCCTTGCGCTTTGTGCCACGTGTGCTTAACCCGCTGCGCTACTGCCCGACTTCCAAAAAAAGAGATTTTTAAAAAAAAAATTTTATTTGTTATTGGATAGAGACAGAAATTGAGAGGGGGGGGATATAGAGGAAGAGAGACAGACACCTGCAGACCTGCTTCACCACCTGTGAAGCGATGCCCCTGCAGGTGGGGAGCTGGGGACTTGAACCAGTGTCCTTAAGTTGGTCCTTGCACTTTGCACCACCTGCACTTAACCCACTGCACTACCGCCCGACTCCCTAAAAAGATTTCTCTGTCTCATTCAACTTAAATTCTCTCAGTTAAATTTCACTTTCTTCTTTTTTTTTTGTTTTGTTATTGATGTCGTCATTGGATAGGACAGAGAGAAATGCAGCGAGGAGGGGGAGACGGGGAGAGAAAGACAGACACCTGCAGACCTGCTTCATCACTTGTGAAGCGACTCCCCTACAGGTGGGGAGCTGGGGGCTCGAACCGAGATCCTTATGTCTGTTCTTGTGCTTTGTGCCACCTGCGCTTAACTGGCTGAGGTACAGCCCGACTCCCTCTTTTCTTCTTCTTCTTTATTATTTTTTCTTTTCTGCCAGAGCACTACTCAGCTGTGGTTCATGGTAGGGCCGGAGGATTGAACCTGGGACTTTGGAGTCTCGGCATGATAACCAATATACTGTCTGACCTCTCCCTCACTTGCTTTTTTTTTTTTTTTTTTTTTTTATCTTTTTATTATTTATTATTGGATACAGACAGAGAAATTGAGAGAGAAGTGGGAGATAGAGAGACAGAGAGACACCTGCAGACCTGCTTCACCACCCGTGAAGCGACTCCCCTATAGGCGGGGAGCCGGGGGCTTGAACCAGGATCCTTAAGCTGGTCATTGTGCTTTGTGCCACCTGCGCTTAACCCGAAGCGCTACCACCTGACACCCCTCACTTGCTTTTTTTTTTTTTGCCTCCAGGGTTATTGCTGGGGCTCAGTGCCTGCACCATGAATACACTGCTCCTGGAGGCCATTTTTCCCCCTTTTGTTGCCCTTGTTGTGGTTATTGTTGCTGTTCATTGTTGGATAGGACAGAGAGAAATGGAGAGGAGGGGAAGACAGAAAGGGGGAGAGAAAGATAGACACCTGCAGACCTGCTTTACCGCTTGTGAAGTGACTCCCCTGCAGGTGGGGAGCTGGGGGCTCGAACCGGGATTCTTACCCCAGTCCTTGCGCTTTGCGCCACGTGCGCTTAACTCGCTGCGCCACCAGCCGACCCCCCACACATGCTTTTTCTATCTACATAGCTCTAACACTTGGGTATCTTTCTCTTTTATCACTTTCTTTCTTAACGTTTCCTCCTTTTTCTATTTATCCATCGAACCCCACTGCCTTTTCCCACCTACCCCCTTTTTAAAATATTATTTATTTATTTACTTACTTATTGGATAGAGACAAAGAGCAACTAAGATGGAAGGGGAGTTAGAGAGTAAGAGAGACACTTGTAGCCTGCTTGACCCCTATAGGTAGGGGCCAAAGGCTTGAACGCTGGTCCTTGCATATGGTAACGTATGCTCAACAAGGTGCCCTAGCACCTAGCCCCTACTGTCTCTTTATAGATTTTCTCAAAATGTCCTTCACTGTGCTGCTTTTGCCTCTTTTTTTTTTTTTTTTTCTTCTTTACCAGAGCATTGGTTTATGCTCTGGTTTATGGTGATGCAGGGGATTTTGAACCTGGGACTTTGGAACCTCAGTCATGAGAGTCTCTGTGCAATAACTGTTATTCTATCTACCCCCGCTCCTTCACTCTGCTTCCTCATCCTCTTTTTTTTTTTTTCCACTTTTCTGATGATCATTTTTGTTTTTCACCTATTTCCTTTTCTCAAACCTTTATGCTTTTTATCTCTCCCTCAGACTCGACCCTCCACCCACAGCTTCTGCGCCAACGCCTCGTGCTGGGACCGGCCCTGTTGCTCCCCCTGCTCACTGCTCACGCACCTTCATCACTTTCAGTGATGATGCAACCTTTGAGGAGTGGTTTCCTCAAGGGCGGCCACCCAAAATCCCTGTTCGGGAGGTCTGTCCAGTGACCCACCGCCCAGCTCTGTACCGAGACCCTGTTACAGACATACCCTATGCCACCGCTCGAGCCTTCAAAATCATCCGGGAGGCTTACAAGAAGTATATCACTGCCCATGGACTACCCCCCACGGCCTCAGCTCTGGGTCCTGGCCCACCACCTCCTGAGCCACCCCCAAGCTCAGGGTCCCGGGCTTTGCGCCAGAAAATTGTCATCAAATGAGCAGAGATGGAGTCCATAGAGAACCCCTTTCTTGTCCAGACTTGGGACTCTTAATGTTCCCTCTCCTTCCTGTTTATCCCCTTTGTCAATTCTGATGTTTGCCCAGTCCATTTCTGTTTTCCTTTCTTCATCTTTTTCCCCTAGTTCCCACTGGTTTTGTGTTTTTCAATCTAATAAAATTGAAAGATCCCTCTTGTCTGGTGTCTGATCTAGGGTTGGGAGGAAGAAGTATTTATAGGTCAGGATAGAGTGCTGGACTTAATGAGCATGAAGTCTTTAGTTCTATCCTGTGTTACATGTACCAGAGTGATGCTCTGGTTCTTGATCTCATAAAACAAAATAAATCTTGAAAGAACACAACTTTTCAGCCTAGGAAGTAATATAGAGAAAGCACTGGACACTCAAGCCAGGTGTTTGATTCCTGGCATGAATTGGTTCTGTCTTTCTCCTTCTCCCTCTCACTAATAAGTAAAAATCTTTGGGAGGAGGAAGAAAAAAAGAAAAAACTTGAACTGATGAGATAACATAATGACACAAAAAGATTTTCGTGCCTGAGGCTCCAAAGTCCCAGGTTTAATCCCCAGTACCACCATATGCCAGAGTTGAACAGTGCTTTTATAGTAATAATAATAATGATGAAAGAAAAACTAAAAAGTATAAATGTCTGAGTGTATATGGGCCTTTGTATTTGTTTCATAGAATTTATGATGAAATAGCCCTTTAAAAATGTATTCTTGAGATAGATTATAAGCACCTTGAAATTAGACATCAGGAGACACTGGGTAGTGGCAAACCTGGCTAAGCACACACATAGTGTGTAAACACAGGTTCAAGCCCTCAGTCCCCACCTGAGGAGCGAAGTTTCACACATGGTGAAATAGTGCTGCAGGTATCTTGCTCCCTCTTTTTAAAAAATATTTTATTGTAATATGAGTGATACATAGAGAAAGATACAGAGACTAAAGTTTATGGTGGTGCGGGGGACTGAACCTGGGACTTTGGAGCCTTAGGCTGCAGAGTCTCTTTGTGTAACCATTATGCTATCTACCCCACCCACTCTATCCAAAATAAAAATTATTATTTTTTTAAAATTTTTTTTATTTAAGAAAGGATTAATTAACAAAACCATAGGGTAGGAGGGGTACAACTCCACACAATTCCCACCGCCCAATCTCCATATCCCACCCCCTCCCCAGTAGCTTTCCCATTCTCTATCCCTCTGGGAGCATGGACCCAGGGTCATTGAGGGTTGCAGAAGGTAGAAGGTCTGGCTTCTGTAATTGCTTCCCCGCTGAACATGGGCGTTGACTGGTCGGTCCATACTCCCAGTCTGCTTCTCTCTTTCCCTAGTAGGGTGGGTCTCTTGGGGAAGCTGAGCTCCAGGACACATTGGTGGGGTCTTCAATCCAGGGAAGCCTGGCTGGCATCCTGATGACATCTGGAACCTGGTGACTGAAAAGAGAGTTAACATACAAAGCCAAACAAATTGTTGAGCAATCATGGACCCAAAGCTTGGAATAGTGGAGAGGAAGTGTTAGGGAGGTACTCACTGCAAACTCTAGTATACTTCTGCTTTCTTACTTTGGTGCCATACTCCAAACTCAGTCAATTTCTGCTTTGCATTTCTACTTTTTTTTTTTTTTACATGCATAACATTCCCCAGATTCCCATTTAACAATACAACCCCCACTATTTCATTCATCATTTTTCGTGGACCTGTATTCTCCCCACCCACCCACCCACCCCCGAGTCTTTTACTTTGGTGTAATACTCCAATTCCATTTCAGGTTCGACTTGTGTTTTCTTTTCTAATCTTGTTTTTCAACTTCGGCCTGAGAGTGAGATCATCCCATATTCATCTTTCTGTTTCTGACTTATTTCACTCAACATGATTTTTTCAAGGTCCATCCAAGATCGACTGAAAACGGTGAAGTCACCATTTTTTACAGCTGAGTGGTGCGGGGGACTGAACCTGGGACTTTGGAGCCTTAGGCTGCAGAGTCTCTTTGTGTAACCATTATGCTATCTACCCCACCCACTCTATATCCAAAATAAAAATTAAAAAAAAAAAAAAGGGACTTGACCCACCCTACTAGGGAAAGAGAGAGGCAGACTGGGAGTATGGACCGACCAGTCAACGCCCATGTTCAGCTGGGAAGCAATTACAGAAGCCAGACCTTCTACCTTCTGCAACCCTCAATGACCCTGGGTCCATGCTCCCAGAGGGATAGAGAATGGGAAAGCTACTGGGGAGGGGGTGGGATATGGAGATTGGGCGGTGGGAATTGTGTGGAGTTGTACCCCTCCTACCCTATGGTTTTGTTAATTAATCCTTTCTTAAATAAAAATAAATAAATAAATAAATAAAAGGGACTTGGGCGGTAGCGCAGCAGGTTAAGCACATGTGCAAAGTGCAAGGACCAGCATAAGGATCCCAGTTCGAGCCCCCAGCTCCCCACCTGCAGGGGAGTCGCTTCACAGGCAGTGAAGCAGGTCTGTAGGTGTCTATCTTTCCCCCTCTGTCTTCCCGTCCTCTCTAGACTTTTCTCTGTCCTATCTAACAATGACAACAGCAATAACAACAATAAAACAAGGGCAACAAAAGGAAATAAATATTAAAAAAAAAAGTATACATCGGGATGAGGGAGGTAGACTCCAAAGTTGCAGATTTAATCCCTCATACCACCATAAACCAGAGCTGAGCAATGCTCTGGTTAACAAAAGAATAAGGGGCCTGCGTGGTGGTGCACCTCGTTGAGCACACGTTATAATGCTCAAGGACCCGGGCTCGAGCCCCCAGTTCTGCTAGAAGGAAGCTTTGAGTAGTGAAGCAGTGCTGCAGGTGTCTCTGCCTCCCTCTCTTATCTTCCCTCTCAATTGCTAGCTGTTTTTATCCAATAAATTTTTAAAAAATTAAATATAATTAGTTAAAATAATTAGGAAATCTAGACATCAAAGAGACTAGGAGATGGCTCAGTGGCTAAAGCACACAAGGCTCTGGGTCTGAGCCCCAACAACCCATGGGAGCGCCATAGATGGCACCAGGCAACTCCATAGACGTGGGTGCTGTGGTGTCTTCCATCTCTGAAAAATTACCCTAGGTGAGCACAGTGGTGTCACGCATGCTTGAGACCTGACTTTCCACTACTAATGAAAAAAAAAATTAGACAACAAAGCAAAATCATTATATTCACTTTAAAAAATTTATTTATTTTCCATTTTGTTGCCCTTGTTTTATTATTGTCATTATTGATGTCGTCATTGAATATGACAGAGAGAACTGGAGAAAGGAGGGGAAGACGGAGAGAGAAAGACACCTGCTGACCTGCTTCACTGCCTGTGAAGTGACTCCCCTGCAGGTGGGGACGGGGGGCTCAAACAGGGATCTTTACACTGGTCCTTGCACTTTGCGCCATGTGCGCTTAACCCGCTGCATTACCGCCCAACCCCCCCATATTCATTTTTTTTTAATTTTATTTATTTATGAGAAAGAAAGAACCAGACATCACTCTGGCACATGTGCTGTCAGGGATCGAACTTGGGACCTCATGCTTGAGAGTCCAAAGCTTTACCATTGCGCCACCTCCTGGATCACATAATCACTTTTTATTCAACTTGACTACAGCAGGCACCAAGTAAAGAGTTTCTAGGAAGCCAAGAGGAAGAGTTGCTGTGACTCTTAGTGGCCACTAGAGGCTCTCAGGGTTGGGCAGGGGATGGGGGCTGTGTATATGTGATCTCCCACTACCCCCCACCTGGCCAGAGCTAAAATAATAAAATGCTGAGCTCACTGCTCCCCCACCCTCTCCCCCGCACTGGACTCCTCCTGCTGTAGGGCCGGTGCTAACAGCAGAGCAGACAGACCAACCAACAGGAGGGGAGGTGAGAAAAGTGGCCTCCAGACTGGTACGTAGGGAAGTGGGGGGGCTTCTGGGGCAGAGCTTGGTGGGAATGGGGAGGCAGGGTGACTCCTGTTGGGAAGGTTATGCTGTGTCTGCTTCTGTCCTTCCTCTCCCTAAACTAGTTTCCACTGTCAGAGTATCTCACGCACTTGGTGGATCTTTCACACTCAGCACAGTAGTGGGTAGCTTCTGTATATTTTTCATATTATAAGAGAACTGAAACTGTCCATTGTTTTTACAGGAACTTTATCTTTTAGAATACACTAATTCCCCCTACCCATTGGTCTCGTGTCACCTTCTTGTCCAAAGCCAGGGACAAACTATGGGCCCTCAGTCATTTCTCCTGAGGTCATACTACCCTTCCCCCAACCTGGAAGTTCCCCAGTTCCTCTAAAAGCATTTGAATTGCGTTGGGTGTTAGGACTTTAGTAGAGACAGAAAGTGAACTCTTGATTCTCTACTATAGAAGTGAAAATGGGGTGGGGTATGAGCACTGTTTCCCTACACACTTTAATCCTCTTTACTTTCTTGAGCCAGTTGAGGAGAAATGCTGGGTTGTGGGGAAGAGAATTATCCAGAAGCTCTTGGTGTGCCCCACTTCCTTTCAATAGGATCTGGGCACGGGGCCAGCTATATTGGCAGGGGCCCTGGCAGCTGTGTCGGGGCAAGAGACACAGATGACCTCCAGTGAAGTGATAGGGGAAGGGTTTTGTGAGATTCTTCATAAAATGGTGTGTGTATATGGGGGGGGGGGCACCTGGGATCTGCATCTAGACTTGCTGAATCTGGGAAATAGGAAAGAGGAGACTCGTTCTAACTAGTCTAAACCTCCCAGCATCTTCCCATACCCAACCAGACATTTATTTATTCCCTTTTGTTGCCCTTGGTTTTTATTGTTACAGTTACTATTACGAGACTGATGTGCTACCTACTGTGCTAACGAGGCACCTGTTGTTGTCGTTATTATTGTTGTTATAGATGTTGTCATTGTTGGATAGGACAGAAAGAAATGGAGAGAGGAGGGGAAGAGAGAGAAGAGGAAAGACAGACACCTGCAGACCTGCTTCACTACCTGTGAAGTGACTCCCCAGTAGGTGGGGAGCCGGAGACTCAAATTAGGATCCTTAAGCGGTCCTTGTGCTTGGCACTATGTGCGCTTAACCCACTGCGCTACCGCCTATTTATTTATTTTTAATATTTATTTATTCCCTTTTATTGCCCTTGTTTTATTGTAGTTATTACTATTGTAGTTACTGATGTCGTAGTTGTTGGATAGGACAGAGAAAAATTGAGAGAGGAGAGGAAGACAGAGAGGGGGAGAGAAAGACACCTGCAGACCTGCTTCACAGCCTGTGAAATGACTCCCCTGCAGGTGGGGAGCCTGGGCCTCGAACTGGGATTCTTATGCCGGCCCTTGCTCTTTGCGCCACCTGCGCTTAACCCGCTGCACTATCACCTAACTCCCCTATTTATTTAATTTTTTGATTTATTTATTTTCCCTTCTGTTGCCCTTGTTGTTTTTTTTTATTGTTGTTGTTATTGATGTCGTTGTTGTTGTTGGATAGGACAGAGAGAAATGGTGAGAGGAGGGGAAGACAGAGAGTGGGAGAGAAAGATAGACACCTGCAGACCTGCTTCACCGCCTGTGAAGCGACTCCCCTGCAGGTGAGGAGCCTGGGGCTCGAACTGGGATCCTTAGACTGATCCTTGTGCTTTACGCCACCTGCATTTAACCTGCTGCGCTACCACCTGACTACCTACTTATTTATTTTTATATTATTGGATAGTGAGAAATCAAAAGAGAAAGGATAGGGAGAGACATCTGCACCACTATTTTACTGCTTATAAAGCTTTTACCCTGCAGGTGGAGACTGGGGGCTTGAACCCAGGTGTACCACTGTTTGGGCCCCAGACATTATTTTTATTTTATTTTATTTTGCTTCCAAAGTTATTGCTGGGGCTTGGTGCTTGCATCATGAATCTACTGCTCCTGGTAGCCCTTTTTCCCATTTTGTTGTCCTTGTTATTGTTGTTGTTGGATAGGACAGAGAGAAGTCAAGAGAGGAGGGGAAGGGTGAGGGTAGATAGCATAATGGTTATGCAAAGAGACTGTCATGCCTGAGGCTCCGAAGTCCCAGGTTCAATCCCCTACACCACCATAAGCCAGAACTGAGCAGTGCTCTGGTGTTAAAAAAAAAAAGAGAGAGAGGAGGGGAAGACAGACAAGGGGAGAGAAAGGTAGACACCTGCAGACCTGCTTCACCGCTTGTGAAGCGACTCCCCTGCAGGTGGGGAGCTGGGGGCTTGAACTGGGATCGTTACAGTGGTCTTTGTGCTTTGCACCACATGCGCTTAACCCACTGTGCTACCACCCAACCCCCAGCCCTCAGACATTATTTACCTATTTATTTTTACCAGAGCATTGCTCATCTCTGGCTTCTGTTGGTACCTGGGATCAAACCTAGAACCTCAGAGCCTGAGACATGAATGTCTTTTGCATCACCACTGTGCTATCTCCCTAGCCCCTAACAAGACCTTTAACCTCAATGCATCCGGTTCATTGTTCAGCGGCTGGTTGCTCTCTTTCTGTCTCTGCTGTGTTCCTGTCTGTTTTTTCCCCCGTTGTACAGTGACTTTTTCCATGTCCCTTAGGCTCTGTGAGTGCCACGCATTGGGGAAGGGGTGGGGGCCATCATGTCATCCTATCAGAAGGAGCTGGAGAAATACAGAGACATAGATGAAGATGAGATCCTAAGGACCCTGAGCCCTGAAGAGCTGGAGCAACTGGACTGTGAGCTACAGGAAATGGACCCTGAGGTAGGGGCTCCAGTCACCCCACCCCCCTGCATTTGGGGAGGGTTGGGCCCTGAGCAGCTGAGACCGGGCCACTTACAGCACCTAGAGTCCCAAGAGGGCCAGGGCAAAAGTGTCCTGGAGATGTCCCAGGTCAGAGGTGTGATCTGACTTGCTCCCCAAAACTCATCCTTAAGAACATGCTCCTGCCAGCGGGACTGAGACAACGTGATCAGACGAAAAAAAGCCCAACAGGGCCCCTGGACCGAGATGCCCTTCTGCAGTACCTGGAGCAGCAGGCACTGGAGGCCAAGGAGCGAGATGACTTGGTCCCCTTCACTGGTGAGAAAAAAGGTATAGAAACGGGGCCAGGTGGTGGCGTACCTGGTAGAGTGCACAAGTTACAATGTGCAAAGGCTGGTTCACGTCTTGGCTTCCCACCTGCAGGGGGGAGGTTTCATGAGCAGTGAAGCAGTACTACAGGTATCTCTCTTTTTCTCTTTCCCATCACCCCTTCCCTCTTGATTTATCTAATGAATAATAAATAAAATTTAATTTAATTAAAAAGAGAGACATGGACACACTCCTGCGACCAAAAGCCTGTGTCTCTCGTGCATTCCCCTCCAGCTTCCCTCTCACCTTCCAGTTCATACTTGCTCAGGAACCTAGCTACCCAGATACCCACACCCAGCCTGTCCTCTTCATTTCTTTTTTCCCAAAGATTTAGTTAGTCATCAACATGAGAGAGAACCAGAACATCACTGGTATACCTGATGCCAGGGATTGCATTCTGGACGTTGTGTGTGAGAGTGCAATGCTTTATGTACTGTGCCTCCTCCCAGGCTGGTAACTTTTCCTTTTTATAAGAGCTTGGGGCTCTTAGGAGTCCTGAGATTGTAGAGATGGGCTTCCCTGCACCCCAATGATCCTGGGGAAAGAACGAGGAAGCTAGAGACTATGATCTGGAGAGACGTAACCTCTGCATGATCCACTGTGCCTCTCCTTGCCAGGGAAACCCTTTATCCAACCCAAGAGGGAGATCCCAGCGCAGGAGCAGATCACGCTGGAGCCAGAGCTGGAAGAGGCACTAGCCCATGCCACAGACGCCGAGATGTGTGACATTGCAGGTGGGTGGCAGAGGGTGGGCAGGTGAGGGATACAGTGTGCTCTGGCAGGACACAGGACTAGCAGAGAAGACCCTGTACCAGGACACAGATGTGTCAGAAGGCCTTGGACAGTGGCTGCTGAGGTTTCTTATCTACAGGATTTCACTCATCCAGACAAGTTTTCTTTCTTGTTTCCAGATTGAATGTGAGAGACAGAGAGGGAGAAAGAAAGAGAAGGAGGGATACCACCAACCTTTCCACCACTTGTAGACTAGCACTTTGCCCCTGGGCTGGTTCTTCCTTCCACATCTCCACCACTAGTGAAGTTTCCAAACCAAGGGGTAGGATTCATGCTTGAGAGTTCAGTGCTTTATCCACCGCACCACTTCCCCAGCTAATAGTCAGGTTTTTTTTTTTTTTTTTTCTTGCTTCCAGGGGCTGGGGCTTCGTGCTGGCACTACGAATCCACCAGTTCTGGTGGCCATTTTTTCTTTTTTTAATTTTTTTATTGAACAGGACAGAGAGAAATTGAGAGAAGAGGAGATAAAGAGGGAGAGAGAAAGATAAAGATAGATACCTGCAGATCAGTGTCACAGCTTGTGATGCATTCCTACTATAGGTGAAGATGTAGGGCTTGAACCCAGTTCTTTGTGCAGGTTTACACTTAATACTATGTGCACTTAACTGGGTACACCACTACCCAGCCCCAGTTTTTAAAAATTAATTATTTGGGGGGAGTTGAGCGGTAGTGCAGTGGGCTAAGCACAGGTGGCACAAAGCTCAAGGACCAGCGTAAGGATCCTGGTTCGAGTCCCTGGCTCCCCACCTGAAGGGGAATCGCTTTACAGGCAGTGAAGCAGGTCTGCAGGTGTCTATCTTTCTCTCCCCGTCTTCCCCTCCTCTCTCCAATAAAACAAGGTCAACAAAAGGGAATAAATAAATAAATAATTTTTTAAAAAGATTTTATTTATTTATTCATGAGAAATGATAGGATAGAGAGAAAGAACAAGGCACCACTGTGGTACATGTGCTGCTGGGAATTGAACTCAGGACCTCATACTTGATAGTCCAAAGCCTTATCCACTGTGCCACCTCCCGGACCACAATAAATAAATATTAAAAAAAAATTAATTATGGGGGGTCAGGCATTGGCGCAGTGGGTTAAGCGCAGGTGGTGCAGAGCGCAAGGACCGGTGTAAGGATCCTGGTTCGAGCCCCCAGTTCCCCACCTGCTGCTATTTTTCTCTCCCCCTCTCTGTCTTCCCCTCCTCTCTCCATTTCTCTCTGTTCTATCGAACAACAAACAACATTAACAATGGCAATAATAATAACCACAACGAGGCTACAACAACAAGGCAACAAAAAGGGGGGAAAATGGCCTCCAGGAGCAGTGGATTCATGGTGTAGGCACCGAGCCCAGCAATAACCCTGGAGGAAAAAAAAAATTATTATTTTTCAGCAGATTACTGCTCAGATCTGGATTGTAGGAAATGCCAGATTCCATAATCTGGATTATTGGAATCTCAGAGCTTCAGGCATCAAAGTCTATTGCATAAACATTATACTATCTCCCTGAAACTTACCCCCACAGGTGGGGTGTGGGAGCTTGAACCTGGGTCCCTGTACATGGTAATGTGTGCACTTAACTGGATATAAACCACTGCATGGTCCCCCAATTATTATTTCGTTTCTTTTTTTCTTTTTCCTTTTTTTGCCTCCAGGATTATCACTTGGGCTCAGTGCCTGCACTATGAATCCACTGCTCTTGCAGCCATTTTTCCCCCATTGTTGTTATTGTTGCTGTATAGAAGAAATGAGAAGCTGCTTTTTTTCTTTTTCTTTCCCAGACCACTGTTCATCTCTGGTTTATGGTGATGTGGGGAATTGAACCTGGGACTTCAGAGCCTCATGCATGAGAGACTCTTTGCATAACCATTATGCTATCTATTTCTTTTTTTTTTAAAGGATTTTATTTATTAATGAGAACAATAAGATGAGAGAGCAAGAGAACCAGATACCACATGTGCTGCTAGGGATCAAATTTGGGAACTCCTCTTGAGAGCCCAACACTTTATCCACTGCACCTTCTTCTTCTTCTAGCGTTTGCCCTTCTTCCGTAGCCAGTCAATAGCGTCAGGTTGAGCCTGATGTAAAGTTTCGAGGTCTCCTTTGAATCTGGAGAGGTGGCAGTCGTTGACTATGTGGGTCATAGTCTGTCTGGAGCCGCAGGGGCAGTTCGGGTCGTCTCTGGCTCCCCAGCGATGGAACATAGCGGCGCACCGGCCATGGCCTGTTCCATAGTGATTGAGGAGGGCCCAATCATAACGTGCTAGGTCAAAGCCTGGTTGACGCTTGCAGGGGTCTGTGATGAGGTGTTTGTTCTTGACCTCAGCTGACTGCCAACTCTGTTTCCAAGAGACTGGAACAGAGAAGTTCAGTGTAGGCGTAGGGGACCAGATTGGGTGACGAGACGTCAAGCGTTGGACAGGGTGGGCGAAGATATCCGCGTATATTGGCAGGTCCGGTCGAGTGTAGACGTGGGAAATGAACTTAGATGATGCCGCATCCCAACGAATATCTGGCGGGGCGATGTTGCTAAGAACTGGCAGCCATGGAACCGGGGTGGAACGGATTCCAGAAATTATCCTCCTGAGGCATAGTTTTTAATTAGTTAATTTATTTCCCTTTTGTTGCCCTTTTTTATTGTTGTTGTAGTTATTGTTGTTATTAATGTTGTTGGATAGGACAAAGAGAAATGGAGAGAGAAGGGGAAGACAGAGGGGGAGAGAAAGACACATACAGACCTAATTCACCACCTGTAAAGAGACTCCCCTGCAGGTGGGGAGCTGGGGGCTCGAACTGGAATCCTTAAGCCAGTCCTTGTGCTTTGTGCCACGTGTGCTTAATCTGCTGCGCTACCACCTGACTCCCAGTTTTTTTGTTTTTTACCTCCAGGGTTATTGCTGGGGCTCGGTGCCTGCACTATGAATCCACTGCTCCTGGAGGCCATTTTTCCCATTTTTGTTGCCCTTGTTGTTGTTATTATTATTATTGTTATTGTTGGATAGGACAGAGGAAAGATAGACACCTGCAGACCTGCTTCACCACCTGAGAAGTGACACCTCCCCTTGCAGGTGGGGAGCTGGGGGCTCAAACCCGGAACCTTATGCCAGTCCTTGTGCTTCTACCCACATGTGTTTAACCCACTGTGCTACCTACTGCCCTGCCCCCAGGCATAGTTTTTTAAATGCAAATTCAGGGGCTGGGTGGTGGTGTAGCCAGTTAAGTGCACATAGCACTAAGTGCAAGGACCTGCTCAAGGATCCTAGTTCAAGCCCCTGGCTCCTCATCTGTATGAGGGATGAGGGTGGCCTGCAGGTGTCTGTCTTCTTCTCCTTTTCTCTATCTCCCCTTCCTCTCTCAAATTCTCTCTGTCCTATCCAATAAAATGGAAAAAGTCCAGGAGCAGTGGATTTGTAGTGCAGGCACCAAGCCCTAGAGGCAAAATAAATGAATAAAATGAAAATTCTATCTAGTGGGCTAGAAAGACAAATAACTATGTAAGTAGTATAGAATAAAGCCCTGGCACAGATAGATGGTGCTATCGCAATAGTGAGAGTTGTGGTGCTATGTTTCTTCCTCACTGGCATCTGTCTCAGTCAAAAAGTAGGCAGAGGGGAGCTGGGCGGTAGCACAGCAGGTTAAGTGCAGGTGGCGCAAAGCACAAGGACCAGCATAAGGATCCGGGTTTGAGCCCCTGGCTCCCCACCTGCAGGGGAGTCGCTTCACAGGCGGTGAAGCAGGTCTGCGGGTGCCTATCTTTCTCTCCTCCTCTCTGTCTTCCCCTCCTCTCTCCATTTCTCTCTGTCCTATCCAACAACCACGGCATCAATAACAATAATAACTACAACAATAAAACCACAAGGGCAACAAAAGGGAATAAATAAATATTTAAAAGAAAAGGAAAAAGAAAAAGAAGCTAACATCTCAAGGGAAAATTTGTAGCAATTA
Organism: Erinaceus europaeus; assembly: GCF_950295315.1. Classification (NCBI taxonomy): domain Eukaryota; kingdom Metazoa; phylum Chordata; class Mammalia; order Eulipotyphla; family Erinaceidae; genus Erinaceus; species Erinaceus europaeus. The sequence continues at coordinate 53,962,856 of NC_080172.1, forward strand.
TAAAGTATGTAACAGAGGAGCTAGTCCCTCATCCTCTAGCAGCTCCTTGGGAAGGCCTCAGTGTGCTCAAAAATCACCGCCTTAAGCAGTTTATGAAAAGGGTCCCAGGGTCCTGAGAAGGTGGGAGCCTCCTTGGAAGCATGGACGTGTTCTGGAGGAAATACATCATTTTCTGAATGAAGTGGGAGGGGGGCTTAGGAAACGCCCCCTCTCCTCACCCCTGGCCCCACTCTGCTACAACCCCCTCCCCAGCGATCCTGGGCATGTACACGCTGATGAGCAACAAGCAGTACTACGACGCCCTCTGCAGCGGCGAGATCTGTAACACAGAAGGCATCAGCAGTGAGTATGTTGCAGGGGGTGCAGGCCCCTGGCTCCTGGTCAGCAGCCTCAGAGTCAGAAGAAAGGTAGCAAAGGTAAGGGAGGTGTGGGCTGGTGAACTGCAGAGAGAAGACAATCGATGGGGCGTCCTTGCCCACCCCCACAGGTGTGGTGCAGCCCGACAAGTATAAGCCTGTGCCAGATGAGCCCCCCAATCCTACCAACATCGAGGAGATACTGAAGGGTGTTCGGAGCAATGACAAAGAGCTGGAGGAGGTGAACCTCAATAACATCCAGGTACTGGATGCCCACCCTTCAGACAGCAGGACAGCAGCCCCTCAAGTCCCCCACCCACCCCTTCCCTCTCCCTGCCAGGACATCCCGATGGTCCTGCTGACTGAGCTCTGTGAGGCCCTGAAGACCAACACCTATGTCCGCAGCTTCAGCCTGGTGGCCACCAAGAGTGGGGACCCCATTGCCAATGTAAGGCCAGCTGACACACCTAGCTCTCGCCCTGCACCCCAGTGTGTACCCCTGACAGTCTGTCCTAAGGGCTCATAGGCTAATGCCACTCACATCATGCTGTTTTTTTTTCTTTTTCTTTTCCACTGCCATGGTTATTACTGGGGCTCGGTCTCACTACTGCTCCTGGTGGCTATTTTTGCCTTTCTTTTTCTTTTTTTCTCTATTCTTTTTGATAGAGGTGAGAGGGAGACAGAGAGGAGAGGTACCAGAAGCTCCGCTCCATGGCATATGAAATTTCTCCCTGCAGGTGGGGCACAGGAGCCCTGAACCTGGTTCCTTATGCATGGTAAGGTTTGAGCTCTACTGGGCTCATCGCTACTCAGTTTCTCTATCACACAGCCTGATGGAGGCTGCTCGCCTATCAGGTCTATGATCCACAACCTAACAGTTTAGAAAATGTATGTATGTATTTATTTATTTTAACCAGAGCATTGCTCAGCTCTGGCATATGGTGGTGTGAGGGACTGACACCTTGGACCTTAGGCATGAGAATCTTTTTAGATAACCACTATGCTATATCCCCAGCCCTCAAAGCCCTGAACATTTCAGATCCTCTTCCCAAAGAGCTGCATCCTTTTCTGACATCCCAATTTTGCTGCATTCAGCCCCCCTACATTCCTCTGCCCTTACCTCCAGCTCCTTAGGGACGCTTAATGGGTTGTGTCTTCCTCTCACTTCTCTTTTCTATCTCCTCAATCATCTGTGAAATTGCTCCCCTATTCCTAACCCTGGTCCCCACTACCCAGGCGGTGGCTGACATGCTGCGTGAGAACCGCAGCCTCCAGACCCTCAACATTGAATCCAACTTCATCAGCAGCTCAGGGCTCATGGCGGTGCTGAAGGCAGTCCGGGAGAATGCCACGCTCACTGAGCTCCGTGTGGACAACCAGGTCAGTATTTGTTTCCTTGCAGGCAGTTGGTCCTCACTTTCAGCTACTCCCCACCTCCACTCCGTCCTCACTCAGACAGGATCTCAGTCCATATTTCATTTCTATTTCCCACTTCATTGGGGAGTTAATGGTTTATAGTACAGTTGTTGACACAGAAGTACAACTTCTCATCTTGCCATGATAGGTATCTATGAAGACACTCTTAAGGGCCAGGTGGTGGTGCACCTGGTTGAGTGCACATGTCACAGTGCTCAAGGATCTGGTTCAAGTCCCCAGTCCCTACCCACAGGAGGAAAGCTTCATAGGTGGTGAAGCAGTGCTGCAAGTGTCTGTCTGTATCTAGTAAATAAAATATTAAACAAAAAGATACTATCTCTCCCAATTTAGGTCCTTTTCTGTCACCATAGGCCAGGAGCCCAGTACCCCTCTGTTCCCATTCCCTCCCTCCCCAGACTCCTTTGCTTTGGTGTAATACACCACATTCTGTTTTATTTTTGCTACCAAGGTTTTTACTTGGGCTTGATGTCTGCACAGCTCCACCCTTGATGACCTCAAAGGAGTTGGGCAGTGGCATACCTGGTAGAGGGCACACATTACAATGTAAAAGGACCGGGTTTCAAACTCCAGTTCCCATCTGCAGGAGAGAAGCTTCCTGAGTATTAAACAGTGCTATAGATTTTCCTCATTTCTTTCTATGTCTCCCTTTCCTCTCAATTTGTCTTTATCCAAAATAAATAAATATGTTTTAAAAATAAGTAGAATATCTTTAGCTACATACAAAATTATTTATTTAAAAAGATACAGGGGGGGTCGGGCGGTGGCGCAGTGGGTTAAGCACATGTGGCACAAAGCAAGGACCGGTGTTAGTTCAATCCCCCCGCTTCCCACCTGCTGGGGAGTGGCCTCACAAGTGGTGAAGCAGGTCTGCAGGTGTCTATCTTTCTCTCCCCCTCCTCTCTCCATTTCTCTCTGTCCTATCCAACAACGAATTGCATCAACAAGGGCAATAATAATAACCACAACGAAGCTACAAGGGCAACAAAAGGGGGAAAAAAATGGCCTCCAGGAGCGGTGGATTCATGGTGCAGGCACCGAGCCCAGCAATAACCCTGGAGGAGGAAAAAAAAAAAAAAGATACAGGGTAGGAGTCGGGCAGTAGCGCAGCGGGCTAAGCGTAGGTGTCGCCAAGCGCAAGGACCGGAATAAGGATCCTGGTTTGGGCCCCCAGCTCCCCACCTGCAGGGGAGTTGCTTCACAAGTGGTAAAGCAGGTCTGCAGGTGTCTATCTTTCTCTCCCCCTCTCTGTCTTCCCCTCCTCTCTCCATTTCTCTCTGTCCTATCCAACAATGACGACAATAACAATAACAACTACAACAATAAAACAAAAAGGGAATAAATAAGTAAATATTAAAAAAAAAAAAAAGGGATTTGGGCAGTTGCTCAGTGTTGTTTTCCCCGGGCTGGCTTCACGGGCGGGTAACAGATGACCAGGGACTCATGGCTGAGCTGTAGGCAGTATCTCTTTATTCATGCAGGACGCAGCACAATCTAAGCCGAGCTAAGCTAAACTCTACTCAAACGAACAATGTTGTCTATATATACTTCCCAAGTAGGGCGTGAGCAGGATGTGACATAGAGAGGGTGGAGAGAAAAGTGACTGGTGAAAATCAGAGTGTGACAAGGAGGGGGGGCAGAGCAAAAACATATCATGAAACAGTGGGGATTGAACCAATGCCCTGGAGGGTGGTGCTTGTTAACAGCGGTTATGTAAATAGAATGAAATGGTTATGTAAATAGAATAGTGTTAAGCAGGGGGGATTTAAACCAAACGAAACAGAAGGGGTCTCATGCATACCAACAGCTCAGTGGGTTAAGTGCATGTGGCGCAAAGCACAAGGACTAGTGTAAGGATCCTGGTTCAAGCCCCTGGCTCCCCACCTGTAGGGGAGTCGCTTCACAGGCGGTGAAGCAGGACTGCAGGTGTCTTGTCTATCTTTCTCTCACCCTCTCTTTCTTCTCCTCCTCCATTTTCTCTGTCCTATCCAACAACGACAACATCAGTAACTACAATTAAAAAAAAATAAAGGCAACAACAACAAAAATATACAGGGTGTGGTCTGGGAGGTAGCGCAGTGGATAAAGCACTGGACTCTCAAGCATGAGGTCCTGAGTTCAATCCCCGGCAGCACATGTGCCAGAGTGATATCTGGTTCTTTCTCTCTCTCCTATCTTTCTCACGAATGAATAAATAAAATAAAATAAAAAAGCTTAAAAAAAAAATAAGATACAGGGTTAGAAATAGAGAGAACACAGATAAGCGAGGGAAAGACACAACAGCACTGATCTATTATTCATGGAGCTTCCCACTGAAAATATTCCTATATAGTGGCCGGGACTTGAACCTGGCCCTTATGCATGGTAATGTGAACTCTACTAGGTAAACCATCTGTCAATCCTCATCACCCACTCAGGCCTCCCCAACTTCCTCCAGGTAGGGGTCTGGGATGGTGAGTTACCCAGGGAAGGTGGCTGACCATCTTCTTTCCACTCCCCAGCGCCAGTGGCCCGGTGACGCTGTGGAGATGGAGATGGCCACGGTGCTGGAACAGTGTCCCTCCATTGTCCGATTTGGCTACCACTTTACCCAGCAGGGGCCACGAGCTCGGGCAGCCCAGGCTATGACCCGCAACAATGAACTCCGTGAGTAACTATAGCAGATGTGGTAAGTGGGGGAGACAGCAGAGAAATGCGGGAGCTGGTGGATGCTCCCCAAAGGTAGCCAAGTGTCTCAAGGCCGTATTCATAGAAGTTCAAATCCCTTATGTGATCAGAAAGCAGACAGGGTGGTGGGTACATAGCATAATGGTTCTGCAAAGAGGCTCTCATGCCTGAGGCGCCAAAGTCCCAGGTTCAACCCCCTGCACTACATCAGTCAGAGCAGTGCTCTGGTTAAAAAAAAAAAATAGAAAAAGGAAAAGAAAAAGAAAAAAAAAGCAGACAGTGTCCCCTGCCCCAAATATGTGCCAGTTAGGGATAGAAAGAGAGACACGGGAGTCGGGCGGTAGCACGGCAGGTTAAGCGCAGGTGGCGCAAAGTGCAAGGACTTGAGGAAGGATCCAGGTTTGAGCCCCCGGCTCCCCACCTGCGGGGAGTTGCTTCACAGGCAGTGAAGCAGGTCTGCAGGTGTCTACCTTTCTCTCCCCATCTCTGTCTTCCCCTCCTCTCTCCATTTCTCTCTGTCCTATCTAACAGCAACAATAACTACTACAACAATAAAAAACAAGGGCAACAAAAGGGAAAATAAATAAATAAATATAAAAATACTTTTAAAAAAAGAAAGTGAGACATACTTTTTAGAGACATGATATTTTTATTTGTTTTGTAATTGTGGGGTAGACATGTTTCGTGGCTTAGGACAGTAGCTTTGTGAGTTTGGCCAAACAACTAGAAAGGAGAAAACCTTGGTAAGAGGCAAGAGATGGACCAAGGGCTTGTGTTTCTTCCTTCACAGGTCGCCAACAGAAGAAGACATAGCATTGCCTTTCCCTATTCCAGCCATAGCTGGGAGCCCTGAGCTCCTCCTCCACACCCCTTCCCTGTAAATAAAAGCCCTCTGTCCATGCAGTCGGCCTCCTTCCTTGGCTGTGGGGTGGGAATCTTGGCGCTAACTCCCAAGGGTTACTGCCAGTTCATCAGGGGATTATTTATACTCTAGGGATCAGCCGGCAGGACAGTTCAAGTTACCAGGAGGAGGTGAGGGAGCCTCTCCCTTGGTGTTCCCCCATAACCCTGCTCATACCTTTAGCCTCATCTATGTTTATGGGGTCCATGGGCCTCATCCCATTTCAGATGTGGCCAGGTCACCCCCCAAGTCTCCCCACAACCTTCATGTGATCTGAAAGAGATAAGATTTTTGAGCAGAAGTGGAGAAGAAGGGCAAAGACCTTGCTCTGACAGTCTTATTAATAGGGCACCAGGCTGTGGGCAGCTGACGCTCGGCCTGGCTCTGGTGGAAGGTGGGGGAGGGGTGGAAGTATGGGGAGCCATGTACATTGCCGGGAAGGAAATGAGCAGATCTAATGTCCCAAGCTGGGACAGGGAGTCAGACTTGAGGAAAGTCAGGCGCCCAGCACCTGGTGCAGTTTATTTGTGAAGTGAATGGGGAGAGAGGGTGTCAGCTCAAGGGGAGGCCTGGGGGCTCCTCCTCATCAGAATCAAACTCAACATTCTCATCTTTTACCCATCGGCCTTGTCCATCTGGGATCCATCCAGAGCTGGAAATATCAGAGGAAAAAAAAGAATGAGTTAGGGTGTCTGGGGAGGTGGTTCAGTGGCAGAGTGCAGGACTAGCATGCATAAGGACCTGAGTTCAATCCCTAGCACAGCATATGCCAGAGTGGTTCTCTGGCTCTCTCTTCCTCTCTTTAGTTAATAAATAAATATTAAGAAGACAAGGCTCAAGAGGTGGTGCAGCGTTGGACTTAAAAGACATGAGGTTCCTTCCATTTAAGCCCTGATTCTCTTACTCCCTCTTCCTCCTAAATAAATGATAAATTTTAAAAAGAGAAAAGTTAGTGGGCTCTTCCTGCAGGTTAGCGGTTAATAAAGAGGGAGGGAAACGTATGGTGCTCAGCAGTGAAGGGAATGGCACTTTGCTGGTGAGTGGTGTACTGACAAATACTTTGGGGAGCTGTGAAATTGTACTTCTAAGACAACTACAGTCTTGTAAAACAATATTTACTATGGGGGTCGGGCAGTAGCACAGTGGGTTAAGTGCACATGTTGCAAAGTGCAAGGACTGGCGTAAAGATCCCAGCTCCTCACCTGCAGGGGAGTCGCTTCACAGGTGGTGAAGCAGGTCTGCAGGTGTCTCTCTTTCTCTCCCCCTCTCTGTCTTCCCCTCCTCTCTCCATTTCTCTCTGTCCTATCCAACAATAACATCAATGGCAACAAATAAGGACAACAACAAGGGCAACAAAATGGGAAAAAATGGCCTCCAGGAGCAGTGGATTCATAGTGCAGGTACAGAGCCCCAACAATAAACCTGGAGGCAAAAAAACAACAACACGCATTTACTTCTTGCAGCCTAGGAGAAGACCCAGTGATGGAGTGAAGACCTTCTCTACGTGAGGTCTGGAGTTCAATCCCCACCATCACATGTGCTAGAGTGATTCTGTCTTTCATAAATACATAAACTAATCTTAAAAATCATTTCTGGATGGAGGAAATAGCATAGTGGTTATGCAAAAGACTCATGCCTGAGGTTCCAAGGTACCAGGTTGAATTCCACACAACTCCATTAGCAAGAGCTGAGCAGAGCTCTGGGGAAAAATAACAATATTTCCTCAATAAAAATATAATTAAATGGACTGAGATTTGAAAAAAAGGTTTGCAGCTGGCTTAGTTGGTAGAGCACAGGACTTGCATGCCTTAGACTGTCAGATAGCCTGCTACATGTGCCAGAGGTTATGAAAAAAATCTTCCAGGTTTGAGCCCCTGGTCCCCACCTTCAGGGGGAAAGCTTTGCAAGTGGTGAAGCAGGGCTGCAGGTGTCTCTCTGTTTCTCTCCCTCCCTACCTCCTCTCTCCCTCTCAATTTCAAGCTGTCTCTAGCCATTAAATAAAGTTAAAAAAAAATTTAAAAAAAGAAAAAAAGAAAAAAGCCTTTCATGCCTACACTTCTGAGGTGTCAGGTTCAATCCCCAGCACCACTATAAGCCAGAGTTCAACAGTAACCTGCTGAAACAAATTATATATATATATATATATATATAATATTTTAAGTTATGTACTATTGAATAGAGACAGAGAGAAATTGAGATAAGGGGGAAGATAGAGAGGGAAAGAGAGAGTCACCTGCAGCCCTATTTCACCAATTGTGAAGCTTTCCCTTAGTAGGTAGGGATAAGGGGCTTAAACCTGGGTCTCTGTGGAAAAAATTTTCATATATATATATATATTTAAATTATATATGCAAGAAAGCAAGAGAGTATTTTACGTTTACTGTTACCAGGGTTATTAGTGGGGCTCGGTGCTTGCACGCTGAATCCACCACTCCCGACAGCCATTTTCTTTCTTTCTTTTTTTTTTCGTTTTCCTTTTCCTTTCCTTTCCTTTTTTTTTTTTTTTGCCTCCAGGGTTATCGATGGGGCTTGGTGCCTGCACTTCAAATTCACTGCTCTTGGAGGCTATTTTTTTTTTTTTGGAGGCTATTTTTTCCCCTTTGCTGTTTTATCATTGCTGTAATTATTATTGTTGTTGTTAATTGCTGTCATAGGATAGGACAGAGAGAGTGGAGAGAGGAGGGAAGTCAGAGAGGGGGAGAAAAAGACACCTGCAGACCTGCTTCACTGCCTGTGAGATGACCCCCTTGTAGGTGGGGTGCTGGTGGCTCAAACCGGGATCCTTAAGCTTTGTGCCATGTGTGCTTTAAACTGCTGCGCTACTGCCCAACCCCCCTTTTCCTTTTTCTTTATTTGATAGGACACAGAAAGGGGAAGGTGGGTAGTGTGGGCTCCAACCCAGGTCTTTGCACATGATAACGTGCACTTAGGTGTACCGCCACCTGGCCCACCAGGTACTGAACTGGGAACCTCAGGTATGTAAATATGATACTCTACCAGTTGAGCCATATATACATTCACTGAAGTAAATAATTTTTGTGTGGTCTCCCCCCCCCCCAGGATTATAGCTGGGGCTTGGTGCCTACAGGACAAGTCCACCACTCCTAGCAGCCCTTCCTTCCTTAGGTAATACAGAGAAATTGAGAGTGAAACGGGAGATAAAAAAGAGAGAGAGAGAGAGAGACAGAGACACCTGCATGTGGCTTTACCACTCACAAAGCATCCCCCCAGCAGGTGGGGACCAGGGGCTTAAGCCCAGGTCCTTGTGTATGGCAATGTGTATACTCAACTATGTGCACCACCACCTGGTGCCTTTTTGTGGTCTTAAGCCTTAAATGTGCAATTCCACCATACTGGACCAACTTTTTCATTATTCTGATTTCAGATAGAGAATGTGAGAAAAAGAGTGACACAGAGAGAGAGAGAGAGACAAGGGACCAGAGAGGAGTGAGAGATACCATAGCACCACTCATGTAGCTTTATTCCATGCCTCAATGTGCCCAAGTGGTGCTGGGGCTAGAACTCGAGATCTCATGCTTACCAAGGGGTGGGCTAACTCTCCATCCCAATAAAATGAATCTTAAGATGAGTCATTGACATAAGATGTTCTGAGGACAATGATTCTGCATACTCACCTGCGAAGTTTGAGGTAATGGTCCAGGGCGCGCTTTCTTGCAGGGCTCAGAGGTACAGGGGATGACTCCTGACTCTTAACAGCTGCTGACTCCTCGGTCTGGGTGCCAGCCACTGGCCCAGGGTCCCTACTGATCTTCTCCCTTTGGAGTTCAACCTCTGGGGGTGGCAAAGGAGAATGGGAGGCAGAGGGCTGGGTGGCTTCTAGTCTGGGCAGAGCAGAGAAGAATTCAAGTTTGTTCAAGGAGTAAAAGGAAGGACCAACTGTCCTCTGACTCCCTTCCTCCACAGAAGTTTCCTTAACTGTGTTCAAGATATATATGCAATTTTTTTCTCTATTTTATTTGATAGAGATAGAGAAAAATTGAGAGGGGAAGGAGAGATAGGAAAAGAGAAAAAGAGACACAGAGACACCTATAGACCTGTTTCACACCTCGTAATGCGTCCCCCCCAGCAGGTAGGGAGCAAAGGCTCAAACTCAGGTCCTTGCACATGGTAACGTGTGCTTAACTGGGTGTGCCACTACCCGGTCCCCCTGTGTTCAAGATACTAGTAAGTGTTTTGCAGAGATGGGGAGACAGCATAATGGTTATGCAAGACTTTCATGCCCGAGGTTGAGGTCGCAGGTTCAATCCCCAGCACCATAAGCCAGAATTGAGCAGTGCTGTTCTTGTCTCTCTCTCTCTTTTTTTTTTAAATATTTAATTTATTTATTCCCTTTTGTTGCCCTTGTTGTTTTATTGTTGTAGTTATTATTGTTGTTGTCGTTGTTGGATAGGACAGAGAGAAATGGAGAGAGGAGGGGAAGACAGAGAGGTGGAGAGAAAGATAGACACCTGCAGACCTGCTTCACCGCCTGTGAAGCGACTCCCCTGCAGGTGGGGAGCCGGGGTTTGAACCGGGATCCTTATGCCGGTCCTTGTGCTTTGCACCACCTGTGCTTAACCCGCTGTGCTACAGCCCGATTCCCTCTCTCTCTCTTTTTAATGTTAATTTTTTAATTTTTAAATTTTTTTAGTGTTAATGCTGGGGCTCAGTGCTGGCACTACGAATCCTTGATTCCTGGCAGCCATTTTTTTCCTTTTTAATATTTTATTTATTTATCAGTGGGAGGAATAGGCGAAGAAAGAGGAAGAACCACACATCACTCTGGTGCATGTGCTGCTGGGGATTGAACTCAAGACCTCATGCTTGAGAGTTCAGTGCTTTATCCACTGCACCATCTCCCAGACCACCCATTTTTTCCCTTTCTACTTATATTTTATTTATTTATTTACTTGACAGGACACAGGGAAGTTGAGAGGGAAGGGGAGGTATGGGGGAGAGAGAAAGATAGACACCTGAAGACCTGCTTCACAGTTCATGCTCCCTACAGATGGGGAGCAAGGGCTCAAACTTGGATCTTTGTGCATGCAGATATGTGTACTTAACTGAGTGCACCACTGCCGGTCCCCTCTCTTTCTTCTTGTTTTTATTTATTTATTTTCCCTTTTGTTGCCCTTGTTGTTTTTCATTGTTGTAGTTATTATTGTTATTGATGTTGTCATTGTTGGATAGGACAGAGAGAAATGGAGAGAGGAGGGGAAGACGAGGAGAGATAGACACCTGCAGACCTGCTTCACTGCCTGCGAAGCGACTCCCCTGCAGGTGGGGAGCCGAGGGCTCCAACTGGGATCCTTACACCGGTCCTTAAATTAATATAATAGATAATCTAAAGCTAAATAAATAAATGTGACTATTTTACTGATTGTGAGAGAAAACAAAACACCAGAGCATCATTCTGGCAAATGTGATTCCAAGGATCAAACTCAGGACCTCATGCTTGAGAGTATAAGACTTTATCCACTGTACCACTTCCCAGCCCTCCAAATTTTTTTAATGCCATGCTGGGGAATAAACTCAGGTATTTATAATACTGCTGAGCAACCTCTGGGTCCAACCTTTTCACCCATTACTTGGAAACAGAAAGGAAGAGAAAGAGAAAAGAAGAGACACCATAGCACCACTTCACCACCCATTGAGTTCCCCTAGTGCTGTCTATGATATTTCCATGGTACTCCATGGTGCCGGTTCTCAAACATTTGACAGAGTAAGTTATCTCCAGCCCCCTCAAACTTTAAGATCGCAAAATTCTAGTTGGTAGAAGGTGAGGTGCGCTAACACCTACAGTGGGGGGGGGGGGATGTGGAACTGCACCTCTGTGAAAATAACAATCTTGTAAATCCATAAAGTGGTGAAAAGATTACAGAATTCACTGCTTTCTGGAATATAAGTTATATAACTTCAAAATCGAAATGGTCCTCGGAATGCAATCGAGTCCTCGGAATGTTTCGAGTCCTCTACCCCTGTGTCTCCCTGCCCCTGCTGTCCCACCCCGCACACGCACACCTGGACTTCCGGCGGCAGCAGCTGCTGTAGTGAGGAGCTCTGTGCAGAGCGTTCTGGGTGATGAGGCGAGTCTGGGCTAACAGAGGGGCCTGGAATGGACATGGGAGGCAATGTCAGCGCACTGAAGGCCAAAATGCTTCAAACTTCAAGGGTGCAGCAGAGTCCTGCCTACAACACACTCCTCTCTGCTTACCTCAGCGTTGGCCTCTTCCCGTCTTGATTCACTCTGCTGTCTTGGGTTCTGCTCCTTTCTATTTCCTGGCTGCTTCTTGCCGTAGAAAAGCTGCAGGCCTGAGAAGGGGGAAAAGCTTCAGAGCAGAGCACCAAAAGCGATCTGCGGCGACCTGTCTCTCCCCAACCTTCCCCCAAACTTACTAGACAGATGCTTTTTGCCTGCACGATGGGCAGTCAGCATGGCCAAAGTGTCCAGGACCGGTCGGTGAGGGCAGATGGCACAAGCAAAGCTGGAGAGGAAGCGAGATGACTGGTTCTTAGGGAACTGAGATCGGCCGTAGGTCCTCCCAGCCCCTCACTCTGTGCTGAACCCCAGAACACGCAGCTCTCCAGCTTAACGACGGGATATAGGGACCCACGGGCCTGACCCAGTCCTCACCGTCCATCCCGGAGCATCAACGCCTCATCCTCTGGGATGTAACTGGCCAGCAGGTCTCCGACTCTTCGTTTCTGCCGGTGTCACAGGAAGAAGTGCGGACGGGATCAGTGGGGAAAAGGGGAAGGGTAGAAGGGAACAGAGTCCCTGGGAAGAACAAGGATCAAGGGGCCGCTCCCCAGCTCCAGGGGCCTGGATCCCTCCCGAGCCCCCCCCCCCCCCAGAGCTGGCGCTAGATCAACACAACAGCTCCACCACAGCCTGCAGAAGGCAGCCAGAGCCGGCCAGACGGTCTCCTCTGGCGCTTACTTTGAGCACATTGAGTTGACTCCAATCATCGCCTTCCCTCTTGAAAGACATCACGACTGTGAAGTTCAGAAATGATCAATTCTATTACGCCCCAGCCTCGCACCTTTCAGGCCACCGTAGCAAAGTGGGTGTGCCCTTGCTTTCCGGTCTTTTTCCGGTGGGCCTCCATACTTCCGGGGGTGCGCTTCCGGGCCTGCTTTGTGAAGTTCGTCTCTCGCCCGTTCTGGGGACTGCATTTCCCAGGGTGCTCGGCGACTGCGCAGGCGCGAAGCCTCTTGGGACAATGAAGTCTTATTTACTAGCTAATTTATTTTCCAAAGATCCACCCGGCTGCATCTCGGGCTCTGGAGATTCATTTGAAGTGACAACAGCCTAGATAGGGAGCCCCGCTTGGGGAGTGTGATTGGGTCGGTGCGGAGCGGGCCTCCAAGGGCTCTAAGTGGAAAGCGCACTAGAAACTCGCAGTCGTCTCGCGCTGCTCCCGCGGTGACCGTCCGCCCGGAGTGGGCCTGATGTGTCTCTGATCCTACGGGACCCACTGCAGGGCAGTGTGACCCCGATGCCGAGTGGCTGGACCTCTGGTCACACTGAACTGAGTGTGGAGGGAGGGAGCCTGGAGTTCAAAGGTCAGAGGTTATTGTGGTGAGCTGTGGGTGGTCAAAAGTAGGCTGAGGTGAAGACGGCCGGGTGGGTGCAGACCCGTGGACGCGGGCGAAGGGGGACGCGTGGTGCCCGGGGAGCAGGGACACTGAGCGAGGACAGAGGAGGCAGGAGTCTGCTGGAGAGGAAGGGACCTCTGCCCAGACCGCGGCCTGCCGCTCAGTCTCTCAGCCCGGCCTCCTGCAGCTGCACCCCATGGCCTCGCCCTCCAGACAGCCCCCCCTCGGGGGCTCAGGGCTGCTTCGCGGGAGCCGCGCTCGCTCTTACGGAAGCCTGGTGCAGTCTGCCTGCTCCCCGGTGCGGGAGAGACGCCTGGAGCATCAGCTGGCGCCCGGAGACACGCTGGCGGGGCTGGCGCTCAAATACGGGGTGACGGTGAGTCCTTCCAGTGTTGGGAGGCTGACAGCCCGCTGGAAGACTTTTCCTCCACAGGAGAACGTAATAGCATTATCTGTGGCCTGGGAGATGGCTCCTTGTATAAAGCATTGGACTCTCAAACGTGAAATTCTGAGTTCGATCCCTGGCATCACATGTGCCAGAGTGATACTGTGGCTTTCTCTCTCATACGTAAATAAATAAATACTATTTATTTATTTATTAGATAGAGACAGAAAAATTGAGAGGGAAGGGGAATATAGGGACAGCTGCAGCACTGCTTTATAGCTTGTGAAACGTATCCCCTGCAGGTGGAGACTGGAGTCTTTTATTTATTTATTTATTGGGGAATTAATGTTTTACATTCAACAGTAAATACAATAGTTTGTGCATCCATAACATTCCCCAGATTCCCATTTAAGACTGGAGTCTTGAACCTGGGTCCTTGTGCATTATAGCATGTGCGCTCAACCAGGTGTGCTACCACCCGGCCCCAGTACAAATATATATTTTAAATTACCATCAGAACACTTAGCAGAATAAACAGAAATATGGAACCACAAGTTAATTTTAATTTAAAATGAAACTTATTTAGTTTTATTACTTTTAGATTTATTTATTTTCATGAGAGTGAGAGACTCTGACATGCAGTGCTGAGGATGGAGTCTGGGAGTTTTTTTTTTGTTTTTTTTTTAACCAGAGCACTGTTCAGCTCTGGCTTATGGTGGTGTGGGGCACTGAACCTGGAGCCTCAGGCATGAGAGTCTGTTTGCATAACCATTATGCTGTCTACCCACCACCCCACCCTAGGATTTCTAATTTGTAAGCTCTGTTCACTACTTCTGTGCTACCTCCATGATTCTAGCATTTTTTCTGGTTTTATCTTTAAATTTTTTCTTTATTTTTATTTTATTGGGTAAAGACAGAAAAATCAAGAGGGAAGGAGAAAAGAGAAAGAGAGAGCACGAGCCAAACCTACATCACTGCTTCATCTCTTAGGAAGCTTCCCCCTTAGGTGGAGACCGGGTCCTTGAACTTGATAACTTGCACTCAACCAGGTGTGCGTCTGCCTGGCCTCCATTCTGGTATTTCTTTTCTTTTATTTTTTTTTTAAATAATTTATTTCTCTATTGGGGAATTAATGCTTTACATTCAACAGTAAATACAATAGTTTGAACATGCATAACATTCCCCAGATTCCCATTTAACAATATAACCCCCACTATTTCATTCATCATTTTTCATGGACCTGTATTCTCCCCACCCACCCACCCACCCCAGAGTCTTTTACTTTGGTGTAATACTCCAATTCCATTTCAGGTTCAACTTGTGTTTTCTTTTCTGGTCTTGTTTTTCAACTTCGGCCTGAGAGTGAGATCATCCCATATTCATCCTTCTGTTTCTGACTTATTTCACTCAACATGATTTTTTCAAGGTCCATCCAAGATCGGCTGAAAACGGTGAAGTCACTATTTTTTACAGCTGAGTAGTATTCCATTGTGTATATATACCACAACTTGCTCAGCCACTCATCTGTTGTTGGACACCTGGGTTGCTTCCAGGTTTTGGCTATTACAAATTGTGCTGCCAAGAACATATGTGTACACAGATCTTTTTGGATGGGTGTGTTGGGTTCCTTAGGAAATATCCCCAGGAGGGGAATTGCAGGGTCATAGGGTAGGTCTATTTCTAGCCTTCTGAGAGTTCTCCAGACTGTTCTCCACAGAGGTTGGACCAATTGACATTCCCACCAGCAGTGTAGGAGGGTTCCTTTGACCCCACACCCTCTCCAGCATTTGCTGCTGTTACCTTTTCTGATGTATGACATTCTCACAGGAGTGAAGTGATATCTCATTGTTGTCTTGATTTGCATTTCTCTGACAATCAGAGACTTGGAGCATTTTTTCATGTGTTTCTCGGCCTTTTGGATCTCTTCTGTGGTGAATATTCTGTCCAAGTCCTCTCCCCATTTTTGGATGGGGTTATTTGTTGTCTTGCTGTTGAGTCTGGCAAGCTCTTTATATATATTGGTTATTAAACTCTTATCTGATGTATGGCATGTAAAGATCTTCTCCCATTCTGTGAGGGGTCTCTTGGTTTGGGTAGTGGTTTCTTTTGCTGTGAAGAAGCTTTTTAATTTGATGTAGTCCCATAGGTTTATACTTGCCTTAGTCTTCCTTGTAATTGGATTCGTTTCATTGAATATGTCTTTAAAATTTATGCGGAAAAGAGTTCTGCCAATATTTTCCTCTAAGTATTGGATAGTTTGTGGTCTAACATCCAAGTCCTTGATCCACTTGGAATTTACTTTTGTATTTGGTGAAATACAGTGATTCAGTTTCATTCTTCTGCATGTTTCAACCCATTGTTTCCAACACCATTTGTTGAAGAGACTCTGCTTTCCCCATGTAATAGTCTGGGCCCCTTTGTCAAAGATTAGATGTCCATAGGTGTGGGGCCTCATTTCTGGGCTCTCAATTCTATTCCACTGGTCAGTGTGTCTGTTCATGTTCCAGTACCAAGCAGTTTTGATGACAATGGCCCTATAATACAGTTTGAGATCTGGGAGTGTGATGCCTCCGGTTCTGTCCTTTTTTCTCAAGATTGTTTTGGCAATTCTAGGTCTTTTCTGGTTCCAGATAAACATTTGTAGCATTTGTTCTATTCTCCTAAAAAATGTGCTTGGGATCTTGATGGGGATAGCATTAAATTTGTAGATGGCTCTGGGTAATATATTCATTTTGATGATGTTAATTCTTCCAACCCATGAACATGGAACATCTTTCCACTTCTTTGTGTCTTTTTCAATTTCTTTGAGTAGTGACTCATAATTTTCAGTATACAAGTCTTTCACTTCTTTGGTTAAGTTTACTCCTAGATATTTTATTATTTTTGTTGCTATAGAAAAAGGAACTGATTTCTGGATTTCAATTTCTTCTAACTTAGTGTATGCATAGAGGAATGACACTGACTTTTGAATGTTAATTTTATAGCCTGACACCTTACTGTATTGCCTGATGATTTCCAAAAGCTTCTTGCTGGATTCCTTAGGTTTTTCCATGTATACTATCATGTCATCTGCAAATAAGGAGAGTTTGACTTCTTCTCTTCCAATCTGTATGCCTTTAATTCCTTGCTCCTGCCTGATTGCTATGGCAAGAACTTCCAACACTATGTTGAATAGTAATGGTGATAGTGGGCAGCCATGTCTAGTACCTGATCTGAGTGGAAATGCTTCCAGTTTTTCACCATTGAGTATGATGTTGGCTGTAGGTTTGCTATATATAGACTCCACTATCTTCAGGAATTTTCCATCTATTCCCGTTTTTTGTAGTGTTTTGATCATAAAGGGATGTGTATTTTGTCAAAGGCTTTCTCTGCATCTATTGATATGACCATGTGGTATTTGGTCTTGCTTTTGTTGATGTGGTGGATCACATTGATTGATTTATGTATATTAAACCAACCTTGCATGCCTGGGATAAACCCCACTTGGTCATGATGAACAATCTTTTTGATATACTGCTGTATCCGGTTGGCTAGAATTTTGTTCAATATTTTCGCATCTATGTTCATCAGAGATATTGGTCTGTAGTTTTCTTTTTTGGTTGTGTCCCTGTCTGCTTTTGGTATCAGGGTGATGTTGGCTTCATAGAAGCTGGCAGGGAGTATTCCAGTGTCTTCAATCTTCTGGAAGACTTTTAAAAGCAGAGGTATTAGTTCTTCTTTGAAGGTTTTGTAGAATTCATTTGTAAAACCATCTGGTCCAGGACTTTTATTTTTGGGAAGAGTTTTGATAACTGTTTCAATTTCATTAGCTGTGATGGGCCTGTTCATGTTATCCACTTCCTCTTGACTTAGTTTTGGAAGTTGGTAGGTATCTAGGAAATCATTCATTTCTTCCAGGTTCTCTAACTTGGTGGTATATAGTTGTTCATAGAAGCCTCGCATGATATGTTGAATTTCTGCAGTGTCTGTTGTGATTTCTCCTCTTTCATTTACTATCCGATTTATTTGGGTCTTCTCCCTTTTTTGTTTTGTGAGTCTGGCTAAAGGCTTGTCGATTTTGTTTACTCTTTCGAAGAACCAACATTTACTTTCATTGATCTTTTGTATGGTTTTCCTATTCTCAATGTTATTTATTTCTTCCCTAACTTTAGTGATTTCTGACCTTCTCGTTGCTTTAGGGTTCCTTTGTTGTTCTTCTTCTATGTCTTTAAGATGTGCAATCAGGCTGTTTATTTGTGCCTTTTCTTGTTTCCTAATGTGTGCTTGTATAGCTATGAACTTCCCTCTTAGGACTGCTTTAGCTGTGTCCCAAATATTTTGATAGCTTGTGTCTTCATTTTCATTGAAGTCTCGAAACATTTTCATTTCTTCCTTGATTTCCTCTTTGACCCAGAAGTTGTTAAGAAGTTTACTGTTGAGCTTCCACATTTTGGGACTTTTACTAATCTTTTGTTGATTGTTAAGTGTTAGTTTAATTCCACTGTGGTCTGAGAAGATGCTTGGGATGATTTCAGTGCTCTTGAATTGGCTGATGCTGTCTTTGTGGCCTAACATATGGTCTATCCTTGAGAATGATCCATGTGGATTTGAGTAAAATGTGTATTCCAGTTTCTTGGGATGAATGACTCTGAAAATGTCCAATAGTTCTAGTTTATCTATCTCTTCATTTAGCTCCCTTATGTCTTTACTGATTTTCTTCCTGGATGATCTGTCAAGTTGAGATAGTGGGGTGTTGAAGTCCCCTACTATGATTGTGTTACTGTTAATATATTGCTGTAGTTCCTTCAGTAGAAGTTTGATGTATTTAGATGGATTCTCATTGGGTGCATAGATATTAATAATTATTAAGTCCTCTTGATTGACTGATCCTCTGAGCATTAAGTAGTGTCCATTCCTATCTTTTTTAATCTTATCTATTTTAAAGTCTATCATGTCAGATATGAGAATAGCTGTTCCTGCCCTTTTTTGTGGGCTATTGGCTTGTATGATAGTTTTCCATCCTTTCACTTTAAGTCTGTGTTTGTCTTGTTGAGTTAGGTGAGTTTCCCGTAGACAACATATTGTTGGGTTGTGTTTTCTGATCCATCTTCCTACTCTGTGTCTTTTAATAGGTGAATTCAGGCCATTGACATTTATTGATATCAAAGATTGAAGATATTTTAACGCCATTCTTGTAGAGTTTTAGAGTGTTTTGATATATGTCCTATTTGTGGTGGTCTGGTTGTTTATAGGAGACCTTTCAGAACTTCTTTCAGGGCAGGCTTGGTGATGGTTGCTTCCTTCAACTGTTGCTTGTCTGAGAAGGTTTTAATGCTTCCATCTAGTCTGAATGACAGTCTAGCAGGATATAGTATTCTTGGCTGAAAGCCTTTCTCATTGAGCAGTCGATAGATATCTTGCCATTCTCTTCTGGCCTGTAGTGTTTGTATGGAGAAGTCTGCTGCTAATCTTATGGGTTTTCCTTTGTAGGTGACTCTTTGTTTTTTTCTTGCAGCCTTGAGGATCCTTTCTTTATCCTTATTCCTTTCCATTCTAAGTATGACATGTCTTGGTGTCTTTAGGTCTGGGTTAATTCTGTTTGGGACCCTCTGGGCTTCTTGAATCTTTATGTCTTTGATGTTGTCTAGACTAGAGAAATTTTCAGCTATTATGGCCTGGACAATGCTTTCTTCCTCCCCTTCTCTTTCTTCCTCTGGTAAGCCAATAATGCGTATATTGTTTCTTTTGAAGTCATCCCTTAGGACTCTGTTGTTGTTTTCAGCATCTCTTAATCTCTTTTTGAGATCTCTGACTTCTTTTTTAGTTGTCTCTAATTCATCGTCAATCTTGCTAATTCTGTCTTCAGCCTCATAGATTCTATTCTCTCTGCCCTCTACTGCTTTTCTGGAGCTCATCTATTTTGTTGCCCTGCTCTGATACTGTTTTAGCTTGTTCAGCTAGTTGCCTTCTTAGCTCAGCGATTTCAGCTTTCAGCTCTCTAATAACCATGAGATAATTAGAATTTTCTTCCATTTTCTCATTTGTTGTTCCTGCATTTCTGATTACAATTTTTTCAAATTCTTTACTCACTCCTATTATTATTTCCTTAGCTAATGTTTGGATGTTGAACTCGTTTTGTGCTTCACCCTCTGGAGGCCTTTTAGCTGGACTCTTGTCCTGGTTCGAGTCTCCAATATTTTTTCTTGTTGTTTTAACCATTTTATATATGTTAACAGTTTTTTCAGTCCCTGAGTTGGAGCTCAGTGGTGTAAAAGCCTCTTTTTTTTCTTCCCTGTAGGCTATGGTAGCCTGAGGGCTTTTAAACTATCAATAGGCTTCTTGCTTAATCACTGACTCCTGACCAAGAGATAAAGCAGGGTGTGGCAGAGATAATCTAGTGGTTATGCAAAGAGACTTTCACAGCCCCTCAGCTGTGCCAAGGAGGTATAGGTCTTCTCCTGAGTTGCCTGGTTAGATCTCTGTCCCCTGGTGTCCCTCCCTGTTGCCGCTCCAGATTCTGAGGGTAGTAGCAATGGAGACTCAGAGTTGCACTTGGTGAGTCTCTGGGGAGTCCTTTCCTCCCTTCAGCTGTCCCCTTGTTGGTGGAGCAGACTGGAGGTGGTGTCTCCACTGATAAACTGCTGAATGTTAGCAGTCACTTAATCTCTCCTTAGGCCCCTCTCTCCTCTCTGTCACCAGCCACGCGTGTTTGTACTCACGGGTGATTTACTGGGTTCCTGTGGTCCTTCTAGTCCTGTCTTGTTTCGGTCCGGGTGGTCGGTCTCCTTTGGTATTCCTAGTTGATCCGGGAGAGGAGGAGATGAGAGGAGAGAAAGCGATCTGCTGCTCGTAGCTCCGCCTCCGGAAGTCGAATCCCTGTAGCTTACGTGATTCTTTCTTTCCTTTTCTTCCTTTCTTTCTCTCTCACTTCCCTTTTTTCTTTCTTTCTTCCTTCCTTTCTTCTTCTTCTTCTTTTTTTTTTTTTTTACTTTTGTTTTGTTATGTTTTATTTATTTATTTGAGAGAAACACCAGAGCACTGCCCAGCTCTGGCTTATGGTGGTGCAGGGGACTCCATTCTGGTTTTTCTTACTCAACCAGGTGTGCGTCCGCCTGGCCTCCATTCTGATTTTTCTTATTTTATTTTTTGCCACCAGAGTTGTCACTGGGGCTTGGTGCCTGTACAGTAAATCTACTGTCCTTGGAAGCTGGCTTGCTCTTTCCTTCCTTCCTTTCTTCTTCTTAGTCTTTTTTTTTTTTTTTCTTTGCCTCCAGGGTTATTGTGGGCACTATGAATCCACTGCCTCTGGTGGCCATTTTTGCCATTTTATTGGATAAGACATAGAGAAATTGAGAGGAGGGAGAGGGAGAGAGAGAGAAAGATAGATACCTGCAGACCTGCTTTACTGCTTTTTTTTTTTTAAATTTATTTCTTTATTGGTGAATTAATGTTTTACATTCAACAGTAAATACAATAGTTTGTACATGCATAACATTCCCCAGTTTCCCATTTAACAATACAACCCCCACTATGTCATTCATCATCCTTCATGGACCTGTATTCTTGGGTGTGATATGCCAATTCCATTTCAGGTTCTACTTGTGTTTTCTTTTCTGATCTTGTTTTTCAACTTTTGCCTGAGAGTGAGATCATCCCATATTCATCCTTCTGTTTCTGATTTATTTCACTCAACATGAATTTTTCAAGGTCCATCCAAGATCAGCTGAAAACAGTGAAGTCACCATTTTTTACAACTGAGTAGTATTCCATTGTGTATATAGACCACAACTTGCTCGGCCACTCATCTGTTGGCTTTACTGCTTTTATAGCATCTCCCTTCCCTGCAGGTGGGGAGCCAGGGGTTTGAACCCGGATCCTAGCACACGTCCTTGTGTTTACTACTATTTGTGCTCAACCAGATGCATCACCACTTGGCCCCCTTTCTTCCATTCTCCCCTTTGTTTTAAAAAACTTTTTAAAAATTATCTTTGCTTATTTATTGGATAGAGGCAGCCAGAAATTGAGAGGGAAGGGGGAGATAGGGAGAGAGACAGCGAGACACCTATAGCACTGCTTCACCACTTGCAAAACTTTCCCCTTGTAGGTGGGGACTGGGGGGGGTTTCAACCAGTTGTGCCCCTACCTGGCTCCCCCTTTCTTTTCATTTTTTTTACATTTATTATCTTTATTTATTTATTGGATAGAGACAGCCAGAAATCAAGAGAGAAGGGGGTGATAGAGAGGGAGAGACAGAGAGGCAAACTAAACGGCCCCTCTTTTTTTTTTTGGCTTCCAGGGTTATTGTTTGGGCTTGGTGCCTGCACCACAAATCCACTGCTCCTGGAGGCTATTTTTCCCCCTTTTTTGTTGCCCTTGTTATTATTATTTTTTATCATTGTTGTGGTTATTTTTTATTATTGTTGTTACTGATGACGTCGTTGTCGGCTAGGACAGAGAGAAATGGAGAGAGGAGGGGAAGACAGAGGGGGCTAGAGAAAGCCAGACACCTACAGACCTGCTTCACTGCAGGTGAAGCAACTCCCCTGCAGGTGGGGAGCCGGGGGCTTGAACTAGGATCCTTACGCTGGTCCTTGCCCTTAGCACCACGTGCACTTAACCTGCTGCACTACTACCTACACCCTCTTTTTTTTTTTTTTTTATTTAAGAAAGGAGACATTAACAAAACCATAGAATAAGAGGGGTACCATTCCCATAACCCGATCTCCACATCCCACCCCCTCCCCTGATAGCTTTCCCATTCTCTAGCCCTCTGGGAGCATGGACCCAGGGTCGTTGTGGGTTGCAGAGGGTGGAAGGTCTGGCTTCTATAATTGCTTCCCCGCTGAACATGGGCGTTGACTGGTCGATCCATACTCCCAGTCTGCCTCTCTCCTTCCCTAGTAGGGTGGGGCTCTGAGGAAGTGGAGCTCTAGTACACATTGATGGCCGACCCCCTCTTCTTTTCATTTTTAAATTTATTTGTTTATTTTTAATTTCTCTATTGGGGGATTAGTGGTTTTTGGTCAGTAAAATACAATAGTTTGTACATATATAACATTTCCCAGTTTTCCACATAACTACACAGCCCCCACTAGGTCCTCCTCTGGCATGTTCCAGGACCAGAACCCTGCCCCCCACCCCCCAGTGGTTTCCTTCGGTGCAATACATCCTTTCTCCTTTTCTTTCCTGAGTTTTATCCCCAGTAGTGTTTGTGCCAGAGTGATGCTGTGGCTCTTTTACTCTTTCATTAATGAATAATAAAATAAATTGTATATATATATGTATGTATGTATATTTGGGCTTGGGTAGTGGTGCAGTGAGTAGGGTGCTGAATAGGAAGCATGAGTTCAATCCCTGGTATTCCATGTACCAGAGTGATGCTCTGGTTTGTATTTTCTCTTTTTCTCCCTTTCTCTCTTTTTAAAATTTTTTTCCCCTTTTGTTGCCCTTGTTGTTTACTGGTGTTGTTATTATTGGTGTTATTGTTGTCATTGTTGTTGGATAGGACAGAGAGAAATAGAGAGAGATGGGGAAGACAGAGAGGAGGAGAGAAAGACAGACTCCTGCAGACCTGCTTCATTGCCTGTGAAGCAACCTCCTTGTAGGTGGGGAGCCGGGATCTAGATGCCCGTCCTTGCAAAGCGCCATGTGTGTTTAACCTGCTGCGCCACTGCCCGGCTCCTTTTTTTTTTTTTTTTACCAGAGCACTACTCAGCTCTGGTTTTATGGTAGTGTGTGGGATTACATTTCTCTATCTTATATTAATAAACAAAGTATTTAATATACACACATTAAAGATTAATTAATTAATTAATTTGTTTATTTATTTTGAAATATTTATTTTATTTATTCCCTTTTGCTGCCCTTGTTGTTTTTATTGTAGTTATTATTGTTGTTGTCGTTGTTGGATAGCACAGAGAGAAATGGAGAGAGAAGGGGAAGACAGAGAGGAGGAGAGAAAGATAGACACCTGCAGACCTGCTTCACCGCCTGTGAAGCGACTCCCCTGCAGGTGGGGAGCTGGGGTTCGAACCGGGATCCTCATGCCGGTCCTTGTGCTTTGCGCCACCTGCGCTTAACCCGCTGCGCTACAGCCCGACTCCCTTGATTTATTTTTTAATACCTCCAGGGTTATTGCTGGAGCTCATTGCTGGCACTACTAATCCACCACTCCCAGTGGTCCTTTTTTTTCCTTTTTCTCTTCTTTTCTTTTCTTTCTTTCTTCCTCTCTTTCTTTCTATTTTTATTTGATAGGACAGAGAAATTGAGAGGGTAGGAGGAGGTAGAGTGAGAGAGAAAGAAAGACAACTTCAGACCTGCTTCACTGCTCATGAAGCATTCTGCCTGTGGGTGTGGAGCAGTGGCTTGAACCCAGGTCCTTGCATATG
This sequence comes from Erinaceus europaeus, assembly GCF_950295315.1. Lineage (NCBI taxonomy): Eukaryota > Metazoa > Chordata > Mammalia > Eulipotyphla > Erinaceidae > Erinaceus > Erinaceus europaeus. The sequence continues at coordinate 53,986,565 of NC_080172.1, forward strand.
GTAACATGTGCACTTAACCAAGTATGCCACCACCCAGCACCCAAGATTTATTTTATTTTATATGAAGTAGATTTTTACATGAGAGAGAAAAGCCAGACCACCACTGTGGTACACATGGCACCAGGGATCCAACCAAAACCTTAAGCATGCAAGTCCTGTACTCTTAACAACTTAAGTTATTCCCCCAGCTGCTGGGTTTGTTGTTGCTGTTTAGATTTACGTCTTTATATGAGAGAGAGAGAGAGAGAGAGATACCAGAGCACTGCTCAGCTCTGGCTTATGGTGGTGCTGGGGATTGAACCTGAGACCTCAAGAGTCTCAGGCGTGAAAGCCATTTTGCATAACCATTATGTTATCTCCTCCACCTACTCAAATGTTGATAACTGTAATCCCCATATAAATAAAAAAATTTCCCTTAATAATATTTAGACATGTAAAGAGGCCCTAACACTGAAAAGCATGCAAACTATTGATGAATAGAACAGGAATAGTGCCAGCCCTTTGTGCTTTAGCTTGGTTGTTACAGGGTTAGCTAAGACACTGTACAGTCACGTTAAAAGGCAAGAGAGTGGGGAGTCGAGTGAGAGCGCAGTGGGTTAAGTGCAGGTGGCGCAAAACGCAAGGACTGGCATCAGGATCCTGGTTCCCCTACCTGCAGGGGAGTCATTTCACAAGCGGTAAAGCCCGTCTGCAGGTGTCTATCTTTCTCTCCCCCTCTCTGTCTTCTCCTCTCTCCATTTTTCTCTGTCCTATCCAACAACAACGACAACAATAACTACAACAATTAAACAACAAAAAGAGAATAAATGAATAAATATTTTTTTAAAAAAGGGCAAGAGACTACTACTCTAGTCATTAACTGTGGTGACTTTTTTCCTTTTAAGATGGAGCAGATTAAGCGAGCAAACCGCCTTTATACTAATGACTCCATCTTCCTGAAGAAAACTCTCTACATCCCCATCTTGACAGAGCCCAGAGACCTCTTCAATGGTTTGGATTCTGAGGAGGAGGAGGGCGGAGAGGAAGAGGGGCAGCCCAGCCAGGATGCCAGGCGGCCACTGCGGGCTGAGAGGAGACATCAGGAGACTGACTCACACCTGGCCAACAGTGAAGCCGTCCCTGCACCTGGTCAGGAGCCCACCCATGACCTCTCAGCCTCGGACTTCCTGAAGAAGCTGGATTCACAGATCAGCCTGTCCAAGAAGGCCGCTGCCCAGAAGCTGAAGCAAGGGGAGAACAGGTGAGTCCCAAGTGCTTCCTGTTCCTTCTCCTGGCCTCCCTGTCATTCTCCAAGCCTCACCTGACCATGAACAGTCAGCTTGCAGGGGAGGCAGAGGCTAGGCAATGCCAGGATACAAGACAGTGAGCAGAGTGCAGGCCTGGGTTCCCATTGTTGTGAAGCCATTGACTGTTCTACTCTGATCATCTGATGATCTTTTGGGGAGCCTTAGTGTTGGGGTTTTTCCAGAGGAAGTCTTGGAGCCCAGTGCACGGTCATTCAGAGAGCACATCTCCCCTCCTGTATAACTCCTCATGGGCCCACTCCCAGGATCCTCCCTTGAACTGGTTCTCTCTCTCCACTTTCCTTTTTTTTTTTTTTTTTTAAAAGTGTTTATTACTATTATTATTTTAAAGAATGTACTTATTTATTCATGAGAAAGATTGGAGGAGAGAAAGAACCAGACATCACTCTGGTATATGCCAGGGATTGAACTTGGGACCTCATGGTTGAGAATCCAGTGCTTTATCCACTGCACCACCTCCAGGACCACTACTATTATTATTATTATTATTATTATTATTATTATATTTTTTTAAATAGAGACAGAGAAAACAGTGAAAGAGATCACAGCACTGAAACTTCTTTCAGTGCAGTAGGGGTTGGGCTCGAACCTTGGTCATGCACAGAGCAAAGCAGCATACTATTCCAAATGAGTTATTTCACTGGCCTTCCCCTCTTTCCTTACCTGCAGGGTGCCTGAAGATGATTCAGCTCATCCTCTGAACTCCCCGCGGTTACAACAACGTGCTGTCCTAGGTCCTGTGCCTCTGACCCGGACCTCTCGGACCCAGATCATTCGAGATCAGGAGGATGAAATCTTCAAACTGTGATGTCTCCAGAGCTTCTGGAGAGAAGCAGGATAAGCAAGGAGCACCTTGAGGGGGAGAGGAGCCTGAGGTGAGGCTCAAGACCCAGCCCACCTCTGTCACCCCTGCCAGCTTCTCCAGCCTCTTTCCTGGGAAGAGTCGCTAGGTCTGGCACTGTCTTGCTGAGGAGTGGAGTGTCTGGGTGAGGGGTACCTTTCCAGACAGAATGTAGATGTGGCTTGTAAATTCCCAGACTCTTTATATCCCTGTTGTTTCTCCCACCCTCTCGCCACCCCTTGGCCTTAGAGCAGGGAGACAGAGACAACCCTCCTTCAGCCTCCCATTTCCTCCCCCTCTATACCTGTATTATCTAATTTATTTGGTGCTATGTCAAAGTCATATTTATTTGCTGTATCTTGCTCCTTCCCACCCTTAGCTGAAAAAATTTTTCCATCTGGAATTTCTAGAGTTTGGGGGCCAAGGAGACCCAGGAACTGTTGGTCCCCATACCTTTCTTAGCTCTGAGAGAAGCCCAACCATAGCCATAGTGCATGGTGGACTCTGCAGTGGTACTTCTCCCCAGTCTCAGAGTAAAGGATGCTGGCTCTGTCTTGGTTGACCAGTTCATGCTAACTTTTGCACAACTCTTACTCTAAGAAGGAGCAACAATGTAAGAACTGCCACTCTGTGCCACCATACCAGTTCACTTTTTTTTTTTTTTTAATCAATTCACTTTCTAACCTGCTTCTCTGTTCAGCCTGTGGCAAGGCTAAGGAGAGGAAGAACTACCTTGGAATCTGAGGAGAAGCACAGTTGTAGTAATCTCTTTGTTAAACCCCTTCCCTCCAGAGCCTCTCACACAGACACCTCTTTTTTTCCCCACCAGGGTTGCTGCTATGGCTATATGCCTGCATGTCTCTACTGTTCTGACAGCCATCTTTTCTGTTTTAGCTAGAGAAAGGGGGGAGATAGAGAGAGAGAGAAGCAGAGATACCACAGAATCACTCCACCACTCCTAAAGCTTCCTCACATTGGCACTCTCATGTAGTGGCTGGGAGCTCAAAACCAGGTCCTTGTGCATGATGATGTGCGGTTTCTACCTGGTGAACCACCTCCTTTCTGCTGCAGCCCATCTTTCCCTTCCTTTTTCCTCACTGTGTATTTATTTGCAACTCATGGCACTGATTCCTGGCACAGTTTGTTTGTTTCCCCAAACTTCTCAGACAGAAGAAATTGGAAAGGAACCTTAGTGACACTAGAAACAGGCCTTTGGTCCCCCATTTGGCAGTGGTGAGAGGTGAGGTGAGTGGGGTTCCCAGACTCCTACCCTCTGTGACAAATATAAGACAGAGGGAGCTGGAGAGATTAAACGCTGAGCCTGTGCGTGGTTTAGGAGTTTTATTGCCCCTGCGAGAGCCCCTTGCCCTGTCCCTCTGCCTGCACTTTGGAAGAGCTGGTCTCTGCTTGAAGAGCGTCTAGATACACCAGGGGCCCTCTATTCCCCTCCTCCCCTGCGGCTCCCCGGATCCTTAAGGTCCACAGAAGGGTGAAGTGGACCGAGGCTTCTCTCCCTGCTTCTAGGGGCGTGGGGTCTTCCCTAGTTCAGACGTCCCTTTGGGGTGAACAGAGAGCCAACTTTCCCTTCCTCTTTCTCAAGCAGACTCCGTGGCTTCCTGTCCCAGGCGTGGGAGCCGGGCCTCAGCTCTCAGTCTCTGTTTTTCCACCAGCAGTTTTAAGTTTTTTGAGGGCAGGGTGTTTTCAGAGGCCAAAGCAGGGCGAGAATCATAGTTTGCCCTCATCCAGCAGCTTCCTGAGCCCATCGCAGATCTTGTCACGGTGCTGACTGAAGTCAGGCCCGTAGAGGGCGGTGAGCAGCCCGGGGTCAGAGAAGTGGTCAAACACATGGCGGATGCGGCCGTGGGACTTGGGTGTGAGGTGGTGCTGCACCAGCTCCAGCAGTGCGTCGCGGCACTCGGCCAGCAGGCTGGCCAGCACGGCCGCCTCAAAGGTGAAGTCCACCTCGCCAAAGCTGAGCGCCGTCATGGCGCCTTGCCGCAGCTTCTGGCGGAAGCGGGAGGCCTGGGCCAGCTCGCTGGGCCCAAAGCTGTCATTCCGGTGCAGCACGGCCACCTTGACGGCCACCTTGATCAGGTCCTTGATGACGCGCTGGGCCTGGGCCCGGCTGTGCGTGTACTCCTTCGACACTCGGTAGAGCTCGTCCAGCACGGTGCTGCTCGTCTCATCGATGAAGAGGTGGGCCACCGAGCGGCCAGCCATCTTGCTCAGCAGCTTCTTCTCTGCCTGCAGGGCCAGGCTCTTGGAGCTGAAGGACTCCATGGCTCCCGGGACTGGGCGTTCAGTGGTCAGTCACTAGAAAAGAGGACGCAGACTTCCTTAGAAAGAGAAATGGCTTTCCCCTTTCAGCTTCATCTCTGACTTTCTGTCAATGTCATCATCTTTCTTGGTCGCCCCTTTCCTCTGAGTCTCCTCAGTCCTTGTTCCTTTTTTTTTTTTTCTGTCTGACTTCCAAAACAGCCCAAAGGAGTAGTAATAGCTTTGGCCTGAGGATGAGGATGAGGGTAAAGGCAAGCAAGCTTACTTCAAATTAAGTCTTTTTTTTTTTTTTTTTGTCACCAAGGTTATCATTGGGGCCCCTGCACAGCTCCACTACATTTTTTTTTCCCTAGAGAGAGAGGGTAAGAAACAGAGAAATAGTGAAAGAGAGAGAGAGAGACTCCTGCAGCGCTGCTCTACCACTCATGACTATCATCACTCACACACACACACACACACACACACACACACACACCCTCTCAGGTGGGGACCATGGCCCTGAAACATGGTGATGCCACTTGCCACTTGGGCCTCAGAAGTTAAGACCTCAGGGAAAGGAGGTTTAGGGAAATAGCATAATAGTTAGGCAAAAAGATTATTTTTTAGATTTTATTTATTTTATATTTATTTATTTTCCCTTTTGTTGCTCTTGTTTTTTTATTGTTGTTGTAGTTATTGTTGTCATTGTTGTTAGATAGGACAGAGGGGAAGACAGAGAGGGGGACAGAAAGATAGACACCAGCAGACCTGCTTCACCGCTTGTAAAGCGACTTCCCTACAGGTGGGGAGCCGAGGGCTCCAACCAGGATCCTTATGCCGGTCCTTGTGCTTTGTGCCATGTGCGCTTAACCCGCTGCGCTACCACCCGACTCCCAGATTTTATTTATTTTTTAACCAGAGCACTATTCAGCTCTGTATTATGGTGGTACAAGGGGTTGAACCTGGGATTTTTGGAGCTTTAGGCATGAAAGTCTCTTTGCATAACCCTACACTATCTAACCCAAGGTGCCAGATTCAATCCTCAGAACCACCATAAACCAGAGCTGAGCTGTGTTCCAGGGAAGGAAAAAATTATGGGTGAGGAGCCATTGCTGCCACAATGAGGAGATGCTTCTAAACCTGCATATTCTCACAGCTCCCGTTCTTGACCACTGACTCGACACCAGTACCGCCCTCCAGGTGAGGCTTACATTTAAATAAATTGCTCCAGGTCAAACATGACTCCCCAAGTCTTAAATCCAAAAACCCATGTCAGGTAGTGTGTGTTTCTGCCTCTAAAGAAGTGAGAAATACTGGGGGCTGGGCAGTGGCTCAGCAGGTTAAGCATACATGGCGTGAAGCACAAGGACCGGCATAAGGATCTCGGTTCAAGCCCCCGGCTCCCCACCTGCAGGGGAATCACTTCACAGGCGGTGAAGAAATGAGAAATACAAAAACCAAGAGTCCTGAGAAAAAACGATGACTAGGGGGTTCAGGTGGTGGCACACCTGGTTAAGCACACATATTACAGTGTGCAAGGACCCAGGTTCAAGCCCCTGGTCCCCACCAGCAGGGGAGAGCTTCTCGGGTGCTAAAGCAGGGCTGCAGTTGTCTTTCTGTCTCTTCTCCTCTCTACCTTCCCCTCTCCTCTCAGTTTCTCTTTCTCTATCCAACAACAAATAAATAAAAATAAAAGCTAGGTGCTGGCTGGTGGCTCACCTGGTAGAGCACACATGTCTGTGCATGAAGACCTGAGTGCAAGGCCCTGGTCCTCACCTGCAGGAGGAAGCATCTCTGTCTCACCCTTTGTCGCCCTGTTTCTCTCACCCTCTATTAAAAAAATGATTGACAGTTATTGAGAGACCATTTTATGCCACATGCTTCATGTGATTTATCTTCATTTTCCCACCCCCTTGTAAAGGATTCCTTACTTTTTTTTTTTTAAGAATTCTTTTTTTTTTTTGTAGTTTTATTTATTTATCTTCCCTTTTGTTGCCCTTGTTGTCTTTTTATTTTATTGTTGTTGTAGTTAATGTCGTCGTTGTTGGATAGGGCGGAGAGAAATGGAGAGAGGAGGGGAAGACAGAGAGGAGGAGAGAAAGACAGACACCTGCAGATCTGCTTCACTGCCTGTGAAGCGACTCCCCTGCAGGTGGGGAGCCGGGGTCTCGAACCAGGATCCTCATGCGGATCCTTGCGCTTAGCGCCACCTGCGCTTAACCCGCTGCGCTACCGCCCGGCTCCCACTTTGTTTTGTTTTTAAAGACAAGATAGGACAAATTTCTTCCTTTTTTAAAAAAAAAGTGTTAGTTTTTTTTTTTTTAATTTATTCATTGGAAAGATAGGGAGAGACAGAAAGAACCATACGTCACTCTGGTGCATGTGCTGCTGGAAATTGAACTCAAGGCCTCATATTTAAGAATCCTATTCTCTATCCACTGTGCCACCTCCCAGACCACAAGGATTCCTTACTTTGCAAGGAGAAAAGTAAAGCTAAGAGGAATTAAACTGCTTTGCTGAAGTCATCAGCTAATGATAATGCGAAGTAGACTTGATAAAGATGATTAAAAAAAAAATCCTAAAAGGCTTTGAACTGACTAAGCTAGAGAAGGCTCCTCTTCTGGAATACCCTCCATAGGGTTGGGGCCTGCGGGGAGCAGGGGCACACCTGAAGGGCTCGGGTCTGTGGGGGCACGTTTGCTGCATGTCCAGGGCTTTCCCCATGGTCCTTACTGTGGTTCTGCTTGTTTTGCTTCTGACTTCCCCCTCCCCTGCTCCGCAGGATGTGGCTGTGACCGCAGTGAGGAACAGCCTCGCCCTCTCCCCAAACCAAAATGGGAGCCTGAAGGGGCAAGGTAGAGGGGGACAGGAGCTTCCAACCTCTGTCTGAGCATGTGTGGTGGGGAGCCTGGTCCTCAAAGTGTCCCCAGTGCCATGGGGGCTTTCTGGGCCCATGCTTTACTGCCGGAAGAGGAGATTGCTCCGTGTGAGCCTTCCTTCCTCCCAGGCCTTCCTGTCACCCAGCTCTCTGGCTGTCGCTCCTGCTTTCCTGCCACCTCACATTTGGCCCTCTGTCCTCTCCTTCTAGCCCTGTATTAGTTTCTCTCTCTTTCTCTCTTACGGGTCCTCCCCTGTGGTCCTCTGACCATGCTTTGCCAGTGGCCCCTATGCCTGCTTCCATGTCCTTTGGGGCTTACTTCCAGCTCTCAGCACTCTGTCACATACTGGAACCACCTCATGCCTGGACCCTGTCCCACCTCATCCCAAACCCTGCCTTCCTGAGGTTGCCTGGGCCCCTCAAGCATCTCTCCACAGGGGCCCTGAAAAGCCCCTGAAGTTAGAGGCTCACAATGTAGAAAGCTCCTGCCTAGCAGGGCTGGGACTTTCCTGCCCTTTTCACCCCAAAACTCTGCCTCCTTGTCACTATGGGTCTCTCACCTGCCACACAGCCGTGGGTGCCAGTCTTGCCTTGGATGTCCCCGGAGAGCTGACAGAATGGAGAAGCTCCTCTTTAGAGGCCCTGTGGCCTGGCCCCACCCCAAGCCCCGCCCACCTGCTCTCTGCTCAACCTCCGGTTCATCACTCTGTCACCAGGGTCTGTGGTCCAAGGGCCTGGGAAATGAGACTAGGGCCAGTGGCTCCAGAGGTGCAGCTTTGGACTTAAAAGCTGAAGTCCTGAGTTCAGTCAAGAAAAATAAAAAAGCCAGAAGCAACAGAACTCTGCAGAACCCATGTGCAACCCTTGTTCCCCACCTGCAGGGAGGAAGCGGGAATGGTGGAGCAGCTCTGCAGATGTCTCTTTCTCTCTCCTTCTCCTCTCAATTTATCATTGTCCTATCAAATGCATGAAAAGCAAAAAATAAATGGCTACTGGGAGCCATAGATTCCTTGTGCAGGCACCGAGCCCCAGAGATAGCCCTAATGGGAAAGGAAACAAAATCTTTTAGGGGATGGATAGTGGCACGCTTGCTTGAGTACATATGCTACAGTGCACCAGGACCTGGGTTTGAGCCCCCAGGTCCCTACCTGCAGGGGGAAAGCTTTGCAAGTGGTGAAGCAGTGCTGCAGATGTCTCTGTGTCTCCCTTCCTGTCTCTCCCTTCCCTCTTGATTGCTGCTGTTTCTATCCAATAAGTATATAAAGATAATATTTTTTATATTATCTTTATTTGTTGGATAGATACAGCCATAAATCAAGAGGGAAGGGAGAGGGAGACAGACATACCTGCCACACTGTTTCACCACTCACTTCACCACTCAAAGCTTTCCCATGCAGGTAGGACTAGGAGCTTGAACCTGGGTCCTTGCACACTGTAGTGTGCACTCAACCAGGTGTTCCACCACCTGGCACCCAATAAAATTTTTTAAAATAAAATCTTTAAAAATTGTTTTCACTTGGAGGTTGGGTGGTAGCACAACAGGTTAAGAGCACATGAGCAAAGTGCAAGGACCGGTGTAAGGATCCTAATTCGAGCCCTCAGCTCCCCAACTGCAGGGGGGGTCACTTCACAAGCAGTGAAGCGGGTCTGCAGGTGTCTATCTTTCTCTCCCCCCTCTCTGCCTTCCCCTCCTCTCTCCATTTCTCTCTGTCCTATCCAACAACAGCATCAGTGACAACAACAACAAAAATAACCACAACAACGATAAAAAATAAAAAAAAAAACTAAGGCAATGAAAGGGAAAAAAATAGCCTCCAGGAGCAGTGGATTCATGGTGCAGACACCGAGCCCCAGCAATAACCCTGGAGGCAAAAAATAATAAAAAAGTTGTTTTCATCTTGTGGACTGGGGAGACAGCATAACGGTTATGCAGATAACTTCATGTCTGAGGCTCCAAGATCCCAGGTTCAATCCTCAGTACTACCATAAGCAGTGTTTTTGGGGAAAAATAATGTCATCTTGGGGGTCAGGGGGTAGTGCAGCAGGTTAAGCACACATGGCGCAAAGCACAAGGACCAGCTAAGGATTCCAGTTTGAGCCCCCGGCTCCCCAACTGCATGGGAGTCGCTTCACAAGTAAGTGGTGAAGCAGGTCTGCAGGTGTCTATATTTCTCTCCCCCTCTCTGTCTTCCCTTCCTCTCTCCATTTTTCTCTGTCTTATCTAACAATGATGACATCAACAACAATAAAAACAACAAGGGCAACATAAAAGAAAATAAAAAACAAAAATTAAATAATGTCATCTTGCTACTGTAAGGTGAGGAAGAGGATGGCACCTACCTCCTCAGCCTCATGCTGTCTGCCTCATTCCTTGCTGCCCGGTTCCTTGAGTTTCTTTGGGGAGGCTATAAAATGCACATTTCTGGGTGTGGGGGCTATCGGGTCGTTCTGAAGGTCAGATTGAACATGGGCTGAGAACATCCGGGACCAGAAGGTCTGTGTGGATTCTTGGAGGCTTTAAGGGGAGCTGGTGACCTGGGTAGCAAAGGTCTGCCAGGGAAAGGGAAGTGTTGAGCACCTCTCACCGGCAGGGGTCAGCACAACACTGAGTCTGGAGGAAGCCAGCCTCAGGCCTGAGCAGAACTGCTGCCAAAGGAGTGAAAAAAAGGAGTCGTCATTCCTGGATGAGAACCTTACAGCTTGGTCAGAAGGATAAGTATAAACACAGGTAGCCATACACAATGATGTCATCCACTTTAATAAAAGTTTAGAGAGATATGTAGTGAGGGCTGGCTGGTGGCTAACCAGGTAGAACACACATAACTATGCATGAGTGCCGGGGTTCAAGTCCCCAGTCCTCACGTGGGAGTAATTTATTTATTTATTTATTTGTTTGTTTGTTTGTTTTTACCAGAGCACTGCTCATCTATGGCTTATAGTGGTACAGGGGCATTGAACCTGGGACTTTGGAGCCTCAGGCATGAGAGTGTCTGTGTAACCATTATGCTGTCTACTCTCTCCTTTTCTTTCTTTCTTTTTTTAAATTAATTAATTAATTTATTTATTTAAAAATTTATTTATTCATGAGAGAGATAGGAGAAGAGAAAGAACCAGACATCACTCTGGTACATGTGCTGCCGGGGATCGAATTCAGGACCTCATGGTTGAGAATCCAATGTTTTATCCACTGTGCCACCTCCTGGACCACATATTTTTATTTATTTATTAATGATAGGGGTAGGAAAAGAGAAAGAAAGAACTAGACCTCACTCTGGTACATATGCTGCCGGGGATTGAACTCAGGACCTCATGCTTGAGAGTCCAATGCTTTATCCACTGCACCACCTCCCGGACCACTACTCTCTCCTTTTCATATTTTTTCTTTTTCTTTTATTGGCTAGGACAGAGAGAAACTGAGAGGAGGGAGGGTGGTAAGGAGAAAGACACCTATTTCATGGCTCGTGAAGCATCTCCTCTGGAGGTGAGGAACAGGGACATGTAACCCCACTTTTTTTTTTATTTAAGAAAGTATTAACAAAACCATAGGGTAGGAGGGGTACAATTCCACACAATTCCCACCACCCATTCTCCATATCCCACCCCCTCCCCCGATAGCTTTCCCATTCTCTATCCCTCTGGGAGCATGGACCCAGGGTCATTGAGGGTTGCAGAAGGTAGAAGGTCTGGCTTCTGTAATTGCTTCCCCACTGAACATGGGCGTTGACTGGTCGGTCCATACTCCCAGTCTGCCTCTCTCTTTCCCTAGTAGGGTGGGTCTCTGGGGAAGTGGAGCTCCAGGACACATTGATGGGGTCTTCAGTCCAGGGAAGCCTGGCTAGGGTCCTGATGGCATCTGGAACCTGGTGACTGAAAAGAGAGTTAACATAGGAAGCCAAACAAGTTGTTGAGCACTCACTTTTTTTTTTTAAAGAATCATGAATGACCCAGAAGATGGCACAGGGATAGAGCATTGGACTTTAAAGCATAAGGTCTGGAGTTTCCTTAGATCACATGTGCCAGAGTGATGATCTGGCTCTCTCTCTTTCACATTCACCTTAAATAAATATTAATTTTTTAATAAAGAGATAGGGGCTGGAGAGATCACTAATGATTATGCAGAGAACCTTCTTTTTTTAAATTTATTTACTTTCCCTTTTGTTGCCCTTTTTTGTTGTTGTTGTTGTTATTGATGTCGTAGTATTCTGTGTGTCCAGAAGATAAGTTGCTGGAGAGCTAAGTGGAAAAGGAAAAAGACCAGAACATGACTAGTTGTAAGGTTGCCTTAGTGCTGACTAGCTTACCCAGGAGCATGTTTCCTTACCATGAATGAGTCCCTGGGTTTGACCAAACCCCAGCATCACATAGCAGCACCATAGATGTGAGTTCCGTGGATAGCGGAGTGGTGCTGTGGTGTCTGTCTCCTTGCCTTTCTATAAAATAAAATGAAATAAAATAAAATAAAGGAGCTGGCTGGTGGCTCACCCAGTGGAATACACACATTACTGTTACTGAAAGAAGCTTTTGTGCTGGTTGAGGAGACATTTAATTCAGAGGTGAGAGTCGGTTCAAGAAAAACCAGCTGGAGCACAACATAATGGTTACACCTGAGGCCCAGATTCAATCCCCAGCACCACCATAAACTAAAGCTGAATAGTTCTCTGAGAAAACAAAACAAAATAACCACAAAAGCAACAACAACCCACTTCAGATCTTAGACAGTGAGCACAGTTTGTAAGGGTAAAGAGTGCAGAGGGAGGAGGAGTTGGAAGAGGCTGCTAGTATAGACTGTTGCTCTTTCATGAAGCCTCTGCAAATTCTTCAGATAAGGTTCTGTTAGATGAAGTCGTTGTTTTTCATGTAGTAGCTCTATCTGTGCTCTGTCTGCATAAACTCAAGGCTACCAGACCCACAGCAAATTGCCAGTTTTCTCAAGGCCATCACCTAGGATTCTCATTAGATAAGCAGAGAGCAAAACTGGAGTTTGTAATGTTCACTAACATTACCATGCTCAAGGATCCAGGTTCAAGTTCTGGGGTTGCCACAAGGGAGAGGTAGAGTAGTGCTGTCCTGTCTCCCTTTCTGTGTCTCTCTTTGTCTCTAAGCTCTATAAAAAAAGGGGGGCAGGGGTAAATAGCATAATGGCTATGCAAACAGACTGTCATGCCTGAGCCTTCGAAGTCCCAGGTTCAATCCCCTGCACCACCATAAACCAGAGCTGATCAGTACTCTAGTAAAAAAAAAAAAAAAGAAGAAGAAAAGAAAGGAAGAAAGAAAGAAAAGGAAGGAAGAAAGATAGTGTATTGCACCAAAGCAAAGGACTCTAAAGAGGGAGGGGAAAGAAGGAGAGGGAGAAAACTTTGGGGACCTGGTTCATATTGAAATCATATGCATATGCAACGAATCCACTGTAAAGTATTAACCTCAATAAAAAAATAAATAAATAAAGATCACACTGTCACACACTTCGCTATGCTGGAACAGGCTTTATTACAGTTGGAGTGGTATTGTTTTTCATGGATGTTCACTAAAAATAATGCCTTTTAAAAGCAAAAAAACCGGAGTCGTATGGCAGTGCAGTGGGTTAAGCGTATGAGGAGCAAAGTGCAAGGACCCGGAGTAAGGATCCTGGTTTGAGCCCCTGGCTCCCCACCTGCAGGGGAGTTACTTCACAAGCAGTGAAGCAGGTCTGCAGGTGTCTTTCTCTCCCCCTCTCTGTCTTCCCCTCCTCTCTCCATTTCTCTCTGTCCTACCCAACAAAGACAACATCAATAAAAACAACAATAACAACGACAACAATAAAAAACAACAAGGGCAACAAAAGGGAAAATAAAGATAAAAAAAAAATTTTGAGTTCAGACTTTTCCTGTACACACTGGAGAGACATTGATGTGGTTTTCAGCAGGGAAGTGAAGCCACTAGGTCAGTAGACATGGTGTCAGTACACTGTAGTTGAAGCAAGAACATGCTAAAGCAGAAGTGACTAGTGGTATGACTTGCTCAGGCTCAGCAGGAGAACCCTTGAAGATCTTGGGATTTGGTAGTTTTATAAGAAAATGGGGAGGATTAGGAAGCAGCTAGTTGTGAGTGTGCTGAAGATCAGGAGGAGAAGCATTCAGCACACCACTGATTCAAGACCACTGATTTCCTTGCAAGTGATGGATCCTTCTTGGTTCCTTCCTTCCTTCCACCCTGCTTAGTTCAGGATCCAGGATTGAGGGACATTGATGCCAACAGGACCAGAACATACTCACAGCTCCCCTGAGGATGTGGTTTACAGTAGAGGGAGGGAAGGGATAAAAAGTAGCTTAAGGAATGGGGAGCTGGATTGAAAGAGGGACTATTTATAATTTTTTAATTCAAGTCACTTTATCTATTATTGGATTGAGACAGAAATTGAGAGGAGGGGGGCAGATAGAAAGGGGGAAGAGGGAGCTGGGCGGTAGCATAGCAGGTTAAGCGCATGCTTGTGGTACCAAGTGCAAGGACCAGCGTAAGGATCCTGGTTCAGACCCTAGCTCCCCACCTGCAGGGGGGTCGCTTCACAAGCGGTGAAGCAGGTCTGCCAGTGTCTATCTTTCTCTCCTCCTCTCTGTCTTCCCCTCCTCTCTCCATTTCTCTCTGCCTTATCCAACAACAATATCAAAAACAACAACAATAGTAACTACAACAATAAAGCAACAAGGGCAACAAAACAGAATAAATAAATGAATTAAATTAAAAATAAAAAGAGAACAATATTAAAAGAAAGGGGGAAGAGACAGATTTCTGTAGCCCTGCTTCACCACTTGTAAAGCTTTCCCTTGGCAGGTGGAGACCAGGGGCTTGAACTCTAGTCCTTGCACACTGTAATATGTGCACTTAACTAGGTGCACCACCACCTGGCTTATTTATTTATTTTGAGTAGTGAAAGAAAAACTGAGCGGGAAGTAGGGCATAAAGGTGGAAAGAGGGAGTCGGGTGGTAGCGCAGCGGGTTAAGCGCATGTGGTGCAAAGCAGTGTAAGGATCCCAGTTCGAGCCCCTGGCTCCCCACCTGCAGGGGAGTCGTTTCACAAGCTGTGAAGCAGGTCTGCAGGTGTCTTGTCTTTCTCTCCCTCTCTCTGTCTTCCCCTCCTCTCTCCATTTCTCTCTGTCCTATCCAACAACAGTGACATCAATAACTACAACAATAAAACTACAAGGGCAACAAAAGGGAATTAAAAAAAAAAAAAAGGTGGAGAGAGAGAGAGAGATATCATTGCTCTTGAAACTTCCATTCTGCCAGTGGGGAGTGGGGGCTTGAACATAGTACCTTCACACTGTAATGTGTGTGCTCTACCAAGTGAGCCTCTGGGAGTATATAGTAATATGTATGGTTTTATTTATGTATTTATGGAAACGCTAGGAGGAGAAAGGGAAACAGACATCACTCTGGTACATCACTGCCAGGGATTGAATTCAGGACTTCATGCTTGAAAGTCCAACACTTTATCCATTGTCCCACCTCCCAGACCACAGGGAATATATATATATATAATTTGTTACTAAGAGAGATAGTAGGGTGATCCAGGAGGTAGTGCAGTGGATAAAGCATTGAACTTTCAGGCATGAGGTCCTGAGTTTAATCCCAGAGTGATGTCTGGTTCTTCCTCATGAATAATTAAATAAATTTTAAAGAGAAAGAGACTGAGAGAGATAGGATGAGAACCAGAACATCATTTTGACACATAAGGAACCTTATGCTTGAGAGTCCAGTGTTTTATTCACTGTGTCACCTCCCAGACCATACTATTTAAAAAATATATTTATTTATTTATTTATTCCCTTTTGTTGCCCTTGTTGTTTTATTGTTGTTGTTATTATTGTTTTTTAATATTTTTATTATTTATTTTCTCCTTTGTTGCCCTTTTTATTGCTGTTGGATAGGACAGAGAGAAATGGAGAGTAGGGGAAGACAGAGGGGGGAGAGAAAGATACCTGCAGACCTGCTTCACCACCTGTGAAGCGACTCCCCTGCAGGTGGGGAGCCAGGGGCTCGAACTAAGATCCTTAAGTCGGTCCTTGGGCTTTGCACCACATGTGCTTAACCCGCTGCGCTACCGCCTGACTCCCTATTGTTGTTGTTATTGATGTCATTGTTGCTGGATAGGACAGAGAGGAGGGGAAGACAGAGAGGGGGAGAGAAAGACAGATACCTGCAGACCTGCTTCACTGCTTGTGAACTGACTCCCCTGCAGGTGGGGAGCCAGGGGCTCAAACTGGGATCCTTTGTTTTCCCCTTTATTCTCTCTTTCTTGGTAGAGGGCAAGACAGGGAAAGAGAGAGACATCTAAATCCCTGCCCTGCAATTGTGACTCCTCCCGGGGGGGCGGGGGAGGCAAGGGGGAAGCTTTTTTTTTATTATTATTATTTTAAATTTCTTTATTGGGGAATTAATGTTTTACATTCAACAGTAAATACAATAGTTTGTACATGCATCATATTTCCCAGTTTTCCATATAACAATACAACCCCCACTAAGTCCTCTGTCATCCTTCTTGGATCTGTATTCTCCCCACTCACCCCAGAGTCTTTTACTTGGGTGCAATATGCCAATTCCATTTCAGGTTCTACTTGTGTTTTCTTTTCTGATCTTGTTTTTCAACTTCTGCCTGAGAGTGAGATCATCCCATATTCATCCTTCTGTTTCTGACTTATTTCACTTAACATGAATTTTTCAAGGTCTGTCCATGAAAACAGTGAAGTCGCCATTTTTTATAGCTGAGTAGTATTCATTGTGTATATATACCACAACTTGCTCAGCCACTCATCTGTTGTTGGACACCTGGATTGCTTCCAGGTCAATACTATTTTTTGTTATGTATTTCTTTTAAAAATATTTTATTTATTTATTAATGAGAAAGATAGGAGAAGAGAGAGAAAGAGCCAGACATCACTCTGGTACATGTGCTGCCAGGGATTGAACTTGGGACCTCATGCTTGAGAGTCTAGTTCCTTAGCCACTGCGCCACCTCCCGGACCACTATTTCTTTTTTATTTTTATTTATTTATTTACTTTTTAAAATTTAGATTTGTCTTTTCTTTTTGTTTTTTTTAATATTTATTTATTTATTCCCTTTTGTTGCCCTTGTTTTGTTGTTGTAGTAGTTATTATTATTGTTCACCACCTGTGAAGTGACTCCCCTGCAGGTGGGGAGCCAGAGGCTCGAACCAGGATCCTTACCCAGGTCCTTGCACTTTGGGCCACGTGAGCTTAACCTACTGCACTACTGCTCGACTCCCTATTTATTTATTTCTTTATATTGCCATCAGGGCTATTGCTGGGGCTTGGTGCCAGCATTATGAATCCACCACTCCCAGTGGCCATTTTTCCTTTTATTATTTTTTTTGTTTGTTTGTTGTTTTGTTATTAGATAGGACAGATAGAATCTGAGAGGGGAGAGGGAGAGAGGGAGAGACAGAGAGAGACACCTGAAGATGGGCTTCACTGCTTATAAAGTTTTTTCCCTGCAGGTGGGGACCAGAGGCTTAAACCTGGGTCCTTGCACACTATAATTCATGCACTTAACCAGGTGCACCACCACATGACCCCCTCACACTATCTATTTAAAGATTAATTTATTGGGCAGGGAGATAGTATGGTGATTATGTAAATATTTTTATGCCTGAGGCTCCAAAGTCTCAGATACAGTTCCTGGTACCACCATAAGCCAGAATTGAGCTTATTATTATGCATTAAACACACATATACACACATATATAGTTTATTAATTAACTAGAGCATCAATTATCAATGCATGTGACTCTGAATTCAACCCCATGAGAGCAACATGAAGAATTCCATGGATGGATGCTTTGCTCTTCTCTCTCTCATTCTGGTAACAAATACAGGTAATGTTGTCAGGGAGATAGTTCACCCAGTAGAGTGCACACATTCCCACATGCGAGGTCCTGGCTTTATTCCTGATGCTTTATTTCAGACAAAACAAAACACCAGTTGCCCAGGAGGTGGTGCTATAGCAGAGGACAGGGCATGTGTGTATATGGTCCCCAGTTTTTTTTTTTTTTACCAGCGCACTGATCAGCTCTGGTTTCCGGTGGTGCAGGGGATTGAACCTGGGCCTTTGAAGCCTCAGGCATGACAGTCTATTTGCATAACCATTATGCTGTCTACCTCTGCCCATGGTCCCCAGTCTTAACATAGTGCTGAAAATGCTGAGACTCTGGTTTGCATTTCTGCTCTCCATTTCTCTCTGTCCTATCCATCCAGCAACGACAACATCAATAACAACAGCAACAATAAGAAAAAAAAAAGGGCAATAAAAGGGAAAATAAATAAATAAAAGGACCCCAGTACTAAAAAAATAAAACACTTGAGGGGCCAGGTGGTGAAGCACCTGGTTAAGCGCACACATTACAGTGCACAATGACCCAGGTTCAAGGCCCTGGTCCCCACCTGGGAAAGCTTTAGGAGTGGTGAAGCTGGGCTGCAGGTGTCTCTCTCCCTCTCTATCTCCCCTTCCTTTCTCAGTTTCTTTCCGTCTCTATCCAATAATAAATAAATAAATAAGTAAAAGATTAAATTTAAAAAAACACTTGAAAACACAGTAAGACTAAATTATTAAAAACTGAAGAAAAATGCAGGCAACCAGGGAGGAGCTTGGTGGGAAACTATAGAACTTCCATGTCTGATGCACTGGGCTCAGTCCCTGACATTACATATGCCAGAGTGATACTTTGATTCTGTTTCCCCACACACCTCTAATTAATTAATTAATTAATCTTTAGGCCAGGCTCCCACCACACTGATGGAAGCTTACCATGGTCTCTTTCCTCTTGTCACTCTATTTCTCTCTCTTTTTAATTATCGGATAGAGACAGAGAAACTGAGAGGGGGAAAGACAGAGAGTGAGAGAAAGAGAGATGCCTGCAGCCCTGCTTCACCACTTGTAAAGCTTATCCAGGTGTGCGACTGCCTGGCTCCCTGTCTCTGTCTTTCCATCTGAAAAAAAAAAAAAAAAGAAACTGACTTAGAGAAAAGAAGCCTAGTAACAACAAAGAAAGAAAGAAAGAAGCAAGAAGTTGGAAAAATAGTTCAGCTTGTAAAGCACTGGACTCTGCTGCTTTTGGTTTGGTCCCTGGCATTGTCTTGTCTCTCTGCTTCATATGAAATTCTCTCTCATGTATAACAAATAAATCATTAAAAAGGGGGGGGGAGGAGACTTCCGGAGGTGGAGCTACGAGCAGCAGATCGCTTTCTCTCCTCTCCTCTCCTCCTCTCCCGGATCAACTAGGAATACTAAAGGAGACCACCCGGACCAAAACAAGACAGGACTAGAATGACCACAGAAACCCAGTAAATCACCGGTGAGTACAAACACATGTGGCTGGTGACTGAGAGGAGAGAGGAGCCTAAGAAGAGATTAAGTGACTGCTAACAGTTCAGCAGTTTATCAGTTGAGACACCACCTCCAGTCTGCTCCACCAACAAGGGGACAGCTGAAGGGAGGAGAGGACTCCCCAGAGACTCACCAAGTGCAACTCTGAGTCTCCATTGCTACTACCATCAGAATCTGGAGCAGTGGCAGGGAGGGACACCAGGGGACAGAGATCTAACCAGGAAACTCAGGAGAAAACCTATACCTTGGTGGCATAGCTTAGAGGCTGTGAAAGTCTCTTTGCATAACCACTGGATTATCTCTGCCACACCCTGCTTTATCTCTTGGTCCGGAGTCAGTGATTAAGCTAAGAAGCCTATTGATAGTTTAAAAGCCCTCAGGCTCCCATAGCCTACAGGGAAGAAGAAAAAAAGAGGCTTTTAAACAACTGAGCTCCAACTCAGGGATTGAAAAAACTGTTAACTTCCACCACTGTAAACCCTTTAATTAACTTACTTAGACACAAGTCAATCCAGGCAATAGTGATCAATAATTTGAAAAGTACTGATAAAGGGAACTCATAACATAATATATAAAACAGTTAAAACAACAAGAAAAAATATTGGAGAATCGAACCAGGACAAGAGTCCAGCTAAAAGTCCTCCAGAGGGTGAAGCACAAAACAACGAGTTCAACATCCAAACATTAGCTAAGGAAATAATAATAGGAGTGAGTAAAGAATTTGAAAAAATTGTAATCAGAAATGCAGGAACAACAAATGAGAAAATGGAAGAAAATTCTAATTATCTCATGGTTATTAGAGAGCTGAAAGCTGAAATTGCTGAGCTAAGAAGGCAACTAGCTGAACAAGCTAAAACAGTATCAGAGCAGGGCAACAAAATAGATGAGCTCCAGAAAAGCAGTAGAGGGCAGAGAGAATAGAATCTATGAGGCTGAAGACAGAATTAGCAAGATAGAGGATGAATTAGAGACAACTAAAAAAGAAGTAAGAGATCTCAAAAAGAGATTAAGAGATGCTGAAAACAACAACAGAGTCCTAAGGGATGACTTCAAAAGAAACAATATACGCATTATTGGCTTACCAGAGGAAGAAAGAGAAGGGGAGGAAGAAAGCATTCTCCAGGCCATAATAGCTGAAAATTTCTCTAGTCTAGACAACATCAAAGACATAAAGATTCAAGAAGCCCAGAGGGTCCCAAACAGAATTAACCCAGACCTAAAGACACCAAGACATGTCATACTTAGAATGGAAAGGAATAAGGATAAAGAAAAGATCCTGAAGGCTGCAAGAGAAAAACAAAGAGTCACCTACAAAGGAAAACCCATAAGATTAGCAGCAGACTTCTCCATACAAACACTACAGGCCAGAAGAGAATGGCAAGATATCTATTGAATGCTCAATAAGAAAGGCTTTCAGCCAAGAATACTATATCCTGCTAGACTGTCATTCAGACTAGATGGAGGCATCAAAACCTTCTCAGACAAGCAACAGTTGAAGGAAGCAACCATCACCAAGCCTGCCCTGAAAGAAGTTCTGAAAGGTCTCCTATAAACAACTGGACCACCACAAATAGGAAGCTTTATTTTACTATTATTATTTTAAGTTTCTTTATTGGGGAATTAATGTTTTACATTCAACAGTAAATACAATAGTTTGTACATGCATCATATTTCCCAGTTTTCCATATAACAATATAATCCCCACTAACTGTTTGGTACTGGAACATGAACAGACACACTGACCAGTGGAATAGAATTGAGAGCCCAGAAATGAGGCCCCACACCTATGGACATCTAATCTTTGACAAAGGGGCCCAGACTATTACATGGGGAAAGCAGAGTCTCTTCAACAAATGGTGTTGGAAACAATGGGTTGAAACATGCAGAAGAATGAAAATGAATCACTGTATTTCACCAAATACAAAAGTAAATTCCAAGTGGATCAAGGACTTGGATGTTAGACCACAAACTATCAAATACTTAGAGGAAAATATTGGCAGAACTTTTTTCCGCATAAATGTTAAAGACATTTTCAATGAAACGAATCCAATTACAAAGAAGACTAAGACAAGTATAAACCTATGGGACTACATCAAATTAAAAAGCTTCTTCACAGCAAAAGAAACCACTACCCAAACCAAGAGACCCCTCACAGAATGGGAGAAGATGTTTACATGTCATACATCAGATAAGAGTTTAATAACCAACATATATAAAGAGCTTGCCAGACTCAACAGCAAGACAACAAATAACCCCATCCAAAAATGGGGGGAGGACTTGGACAGAATATTCACCACAGAAGAGATCCAAAAGGCTGAGAAACACATGAAAAAATGCTCCAAGTCTCTGATTGTCAGAGAAATGCAAATAAAGACAACAATGAGATATCACTTCACTCCTGTGAGAATGTCCTCTCTATATCTATATCTTTCTATCTAAAAAGAAAAGTTTTTCCAGGAACAAAACATGCAGAACCCCAGCAATAACCTTGGTGGCAACGTTTAATAAATAATTTTAAAAAATCACTTTCTAAATGCAAGGAATAGTTATGAAGTAAGGTGTGGGCAATTGGAAGAACGGGTTCAGAAGTGTTCATATTAGGAAGATGATAGAACAAATGGAAGCAGGACTAGTACTTGTCGAATGCATTCTGGTAGATGTCTTGTAATGAGCTCATTTATGTATTTATTTATTTTTATTATTTTATAAATATACTTTAATTTTTATTATCTTTATTTATTTACTGGATAAAGACAGCCAAAAATCAAGAGGGAAAGGGGTGATAGAGAGGGAGAGGATAGAGAGACACACCTACAGCACTTCTTAAACACTCACAAAGCTTTCCCCCTGCAGGTGGGAACTGGGGGCTTGAACCTGTGTCCCTTCACATTGTAGCATGTGCACTCAGCAAGGTGCATCACCATCCGTCTGCAATTATGTATTTATTTATCTTCCTTTTTTTTTTTTTTAATTTGACAGGACAGAGGAAAATTCAGTGGGAGACAGAGAGAAAGAAAGAGAACTCAGGCGCAGCGGGTTAAGCACACCTGGCGCAAAGCACAAGGACCGGCATAAGGATCGCGGTTTGAGCCCCCTGCTCCCCACCTGCAGGGGAGTCACTTCACAGGTGGTGAAGCAGGTCTGCAGGTGTCTATCTTTCTCTTGCCCTCTCTGTCTTCTCCTCTTCTCTCCATTTCTCTCTGTCCTATCCAACAATGACAACATCAACAACAACAACAATAATAACTACAACAATTAAAAGGGCAACAAAAGTGGAAATAAATTAATTAATTAAAAAAATTTTTAAAAAGAGAGAGAACCCAGGTCCTTGAACATGGTAACATGTGTGTTCAACCAAGTATGCCACTGCCCAGCCCCACAAACAAACATTTACAATGAAATGTGTGAGCATGTGTGAGCAGGCTCAAGTCCTTAGTGCCCACTTTCAGGGGGGAAGCTTCCTGAGTGATGAAGTGATGAAGCAGGTCTGCAGATGTCTATCTTTCTCTCTCTCAAGTGTCTTTCTATCTCCTCCCCCCTCTCAATTTCTCTGTTTCTATCCAATAATAAAGATATAAAAATATTTTTTAAAAAGAATCATGTGGTCCGGGAGGTAGCGCAATGGATAAAGCATTGGACTCTCCAGCATGAGGTCTTGAGTTTGATCTCCGGCAGCACATGTACCAGAGTGATGTCTGGTTCTTTCTCTCTCTCCTATCTTTCTCATCGATAAATAAATAAAATCCATTGAGCTACCTACAGGACCACATGATTCTTTTTTTAAAAAATAGTTTTATTTCTTTATTATTGGATAGAAAAAGAGAGACATTGAGAGATGGGGAGGAGACAGAGAGACACCTGCAGCCCTGCTTCATCACTTGTGAAGCTTCCCCCATGCAGGTGGGGACCAGGGGCTTGAACCTGGGTCCTTGTGCACTGTAATGTGAGTGCTTAATCAGGTGCACCACCACCTGGCCCCAAAATGATTCTTTTTATATATGAGTTGAAAAAAAAAAAAGGCCAGAATGCTGCTGTTTCTGATTTTCTGTGTTTTGTGTTTTTTTTTGTCTTGCTTTTATGTGGTGTTGGAGATTAAAGGAGATTAAATCCAGCAAGGCGTATGCTCCACCTCTGAGTCACTCCCTGGTCCTCTTAGCTAACACCTGCTAATCCAGAGTTCTCCTCCTAACTCCTTGTTTCCTTTTTAGTCCTGCCTCTTGTTGGTTCTGGTCCTCTGCTCTAGCTGTGTTGTCATTTTCTCAGGTTCCTCAGATACCTCCCGGCCTAGTTTCTCAATGTGCCTCTGCTCCCTCCAGTTCCTACAACCCAGACTGAATCTGTCTGGTTCTCCCTTCCCATCACATCTGTCTTCTCTGCCTCATTAACTCCTCCTTGTCTTCAGGTCTCAGCTGAAAAGTCTTGTTCTGTGAAACCATTCATGGCACCCTAAGCCACAGAGACTCCTCAGTCACACAATCCTATAGAGCCACACACCTCCCCTATTATAACTGCCACTTTTCATAGTGGCTTGAGATTTTACTAACTGTCTCCACACTGGATTGTAAACAGGGATTATGTTTTATTGCTCGAGCTGTGCCTGCCGCATGCTGGGTTTAATAAATATTTGCTGACATAATCGATTCACAGCACAATCAAGAGACACAAGGTAAGGGGGGAAGTGACAGCAACATAACGGTCACATACGACACTGGTCATTTACTTCATTCTTGGGGAAGCTTTCTTTTATTTTCTCTTAAGCTGTTCTCAATTTCTAGTAATCTTCTCCAAATCCAGGGCATATAATTAGCAGCCAATTAAAACAGGAAAAGGGAGTTTTTAGAAGCAAGAGAGCTGATAGCAAAGGAGCTAATGCAGATAACAAGGGGAGTCCAGGAAGACACAAAAGAAGAGAGTAGAAACTGGAGCAATTTGGGTCATGTGGAGGAGGGACAAACTGTGTTAACTGTATCCATACTATGCTTTGCATCCATTACTGTTTCCTGGATGGGGACATGCAGGATGCTGTCCCTGAGAAGTAAAGAATAAAGAGGTTAAATGATGGCATTTATTTATTTACTTATGAGAGAAACAGAGACTCATGCTGGCATATTATGATGCCAGGGATCAAACTAAGCATCTCATGCTTTTAGGCCCAGTACTCTATCCACTGCACTACCTCCTGGGTCACTAAGTTTCTTGTCTTTAGTTTAAGTGATAAATACCCATAAGAAATCCATGTCCTACTCCCCACCCCCCCAGCTCTGGTTTATGGTGGTGCTAGGGATTAAACCTGGGGCCTTGGAACCTCAGACATCAAAGTCTTTTTGCATAACCGTTCTGCTATCTCCCCAGGCTCCCTCTATAAAAAAAAAATCCACATGGAAGTGTCCAGCAAGTGGCTGTATACATGAATTTGGAACTCAATAGAAACACACGAATTGAATTATCCAGACTCTGGGTAGCAGAGCCTCAGTAGCTCCTGAAGACACTGGTGTGGATTATCTTGGCCAATGAGAGCCAGTGTAGACACAAGGGCTGTGAATATTGCCCTAGGAAGATCAGCTTGTAAGGAGAAGTCAGAAAGATCGAGAACCAGGCAGTGTGTCAACAGGGCTGAAGTTAATTATTTGTCTAGAATATATATTTGTTGAGTCCTTAGTTCTTGTCAAGAGAAAAGAGGTCCCTGGAGCCAAAAGAGAAGAGCCTTTAAGGGAAGGAGGCGGTCAGCAGGGTCAAATGTCACAGAGAGGGCAAAAAGTTTAATACTACCAAGTTGTTCATTGAATATGACAATGAGGTCATTAGAGCCTTGATGGGGACAATCTCAGTAGATTGAAGTGAAAATGCAAAGAACTAAGAAGGGAAAATGGATACAGCAAGGGCAGAAGACTAGACAGCTAACTGAGAAGAGATGAGAGAAATAGAGACAGCGATCAGGGAAAAGCTTAGAACTGGTTTACTTTTAATCGTGGGTGTTACCCGTGCATGGATACATGCTGAATGGAAAGTTAAATGACCAAGTGCTGATTGCGACTGGGAGACAGTTCAGCCAGTAGTCCGTATGCCTTGCTGTGCATCGTGCCCTTGGTTCCAGCCCCAGGACCATGTGGGAACACTACGAATGGTACTTGGGAAGCTGCATGGATGGTGGAGTGGTACTTTGGTGTCTTTCTTCTCTTCCCCCCTCTCTTTTTACTAATTTAGTTTATTTTTTTTAACTTTATTTTATTTGATAGGACAGAGAGAAATTTAGAGGGAAGAAGGAGATAGGGAGGGAGAGAAACAGAGAGACACTTTCACTTCTCATGAATCTTTCCCTTTACAAGTGGGGACTGAAGGCTTGAACCCAGATCCTTGCACATTGTAATGTGTGCACTTACCAGGGGCACCATCATCTGGCCCTTTCTCTATCCTCAACAAATAAAATAAAAAACTGGTTCTGGGATGGGGAGATAGCATAGTGGTTATGCAAAGGATTTTTAAGCCTGAAGCTCTGAGGTCCTAAGTTTCAATTCCAATAAGCCAGAGCCTAACAATGAGTGCTCTAGTTAAAGAGAGAGGGCTGGCGGTTCTGCAGTGGATTAAGCACATGTGGCGCCATGCACAGACTCCCGTAAGGATCCTGGTTCGAGTCCTGGCTCCCCACCTGCAGGGGGTCACTTCACAAGTGGTAAAGCAGGTCTGCAGGTGTCTCTCTCTACCCCTCGCTGTCTTCTCCTCCTCTCTTGATTTCTCTCTGTCCTATCCAACAACAACAAAATGGAAAAAATGGCCGTCAGGAGCAGTGGATTCATAGTTGCAGGCACCAAGTGCCAGTGATAATGAGAGAGAGAGAAAGAGAGAGAGAGAGAGAGAAAGTTGGTGGAACTCTTTCTGTCTTTATCTTCTTTCTGTCTTTATCCAAAGTAAATAGATAGGGGCCAGGTGGTGGCGCACCTGGTTAAGCGCACACATTACAGTACACAAGGACCCGAGTTCAATCCCTTGGTCCTCACCTGCAGGGGGGGGAGTTTCATGAGTAGTGAAGCGGGGCTCAGGTGTCTCTCTGTCTCTTTCCCTCACTATTTCCCCCTTCCCCTCTCAATTTCTCTGTCTCTATCCAATAATAATTTAATCTATTTTAAAAAACAAAGTAAATAGATAAATTAATTCTTATTTGTTAAGCAGATGCTGGAAATAGTTACTTATAGGCTAAACCCCTACCTAAGAAGATGCCTTCCCAGTCTTAGGATCCTGGACTTATCAAAGGTGTTTATCTATAAGTGCAATTTTCACAAGATCCCAGGTAGTATTCGGTAGTTACCCTTGAACTTGCTCTCAAGTTCATCCATTTCTTTCCATACCTCAGGCTACCATGTTTATCTAATTATCTGTCTCTCCCTCTTCCCATTGCTTCCTTTCTCTTTTTTTCCTTTTTTTCTTTCTTTTTTTTTTTTTTTGCCTCCAGGGTTATTGCTGGGGCTCTGTGCCTGCACTACGAATCCTCTGCTCCTGGAGGCCATTTTTCCCTTTTTGTAGCCCTTGTTGTTGTGCTTGTTGTAGTTGTTATTGTTGTCATAGCTGTTGTTGGATAGGACAGAGAGAAATGGAGAGAGGAGGGGAAGACAGAGAGGAGGAGAGAAAGACAGACACCTGCAGACCTGCTTCACCGCTTGTGAAGCGAACTCCTGCAGGTGGGGAGCCGGCGCTCAATCTGGGATCCTTACACCGGCCCTTGAGCTTTGTGCCATGTGCGATTAACCCGCTGAACTATCGCCTTCCTTTCTCTTTCTCGCCCCCACCCCCACCTCTTTTTCCTTTCTTCTTTTTCCAGAGCACTACTCAGCTCTGGCTTGTGGTGGTGTTGGTGGAGATTGAATATAGGACCCTCAGTGCCTTAGGCATAAAAGTTTTTTTGTATAACCATTACGTTATCTCCCTAGCCCCCCTCCCCTCAGCCTTGAACCTCTACATTATTTATTTATTTAATCAGAGTACTGCTCAGCTCTGGCTTATGGTGATGCTAGAGATTGAACCTTGGATTTGGCAGCTTCAGGCACAATCTTTTTGCACGATCATTACGTTATCGTATTCTTTTTTTTTTCTTTTTTGTTATTGTATTCTTTTTTTTTTTTTTTTCCTCCAGGGTTATTGCTGGGCTTGGTGCCTGCACTATGAATCCACCGCTCCTGGAAGCCATTTTTCCCCCTTTTGTTGCCCTTGTTGTTATAGCCTCGTTGTGGTTATTATTATTACCATTGTTGATGTTGTTCGTTGTCGGATAGGACAGAGAGACATGGAGAGAGGAGGGGAAGACAGAGAGGGGGAGAGAGAGACACCTGCAGACCTGCTTCACCGCCTGTGAAGCGACTCCCCTGCAGGTGGGGAGCCGGGGGCTTGAACCGGGATCCTTACGCCAGTCTTTGCACTTTGTGCCACGTGTATTCTTGATAGTAGATTTTCTTATGTTCTTCTAATATAAAGCATTTGACAAGTCCCACTGTGACTTGAGAATTTAAGATGACATCCTATCCCTCTCACATTGTCTTTCCCTACTCACCTTGTAATACAGGTTTTCCATTATGTGTCTCCCCTCTCATGCTCAACACTAAAAGCTTTTGCTTAAAATATGTTGTTCTTGGGAATATTTTCTCCTTTCTTTTGAAATCAGGGACTCCCACCCAAATTTTCCCTGCCCTGAAAGGCAGAATGTATCCACATCCTTTCTGCCTTCATCATGAATATAATTTACTATCTTTCTTTTAGGAATTTTTTTCAGTGGTTTCTTTTTTTTTTCTCCTCCAGGACCTCGTGTTTGCAAGATTTCATTGCTTTCTGTGAATATATGGATATATATGTGTGTATTTTTAAAACTCTTAAAAATATATCTTTATTATTTATTATTGGATAGACACAGAAATTGAAAGGGGAGGAGGAATAGAGCAGGAAAGAGGCAGAGAGACACCCACACCCAGCTTCACCACTCATAAAGATTTCCCCCTGCAAGTGGGCACGAGGGGTTTGAACCCAGGTCTTTATGCACTGTAGCATGAGCCCTCTAGTGGATGTGCCACTGCCTGGCCCTACATTTAGCTTTTTTTTTTTTTTTTTTTTTTTTTTTTGCCTCCAGAGTTATTTATGGGGCTCTCTGCCTGCACTATGAATCCACCACTCATGGTGACTGTCTTTCTTTCTTTTTAATATTTATTTATTTATTACTTATTCCCATTTGTTGCCCTTGTTGTTTTTTTGTTGTAGTTACTATTGTTGTCGTCGTTGTTGGATAGGACAGAGAGAAATGGAGAGAGGAGGGGAAGACAGAGAGAGGGGGAGAGAAAGATAGATACCTGCAGACCTGTTTCGTCGCCTGTGAAGCAACTCCCCTGCAGGTGGGGAGCTGGGGGCTCGCTCGAACTGGGATCTTTTTTTTTTTTTTTCAATTTCTTTACTGGGGAATTAATGTTTTACATTCAACAGTAAATACAATAGTTTGTACATGCATAATATTTCCCATGAACCAGGATCTTTACACCAGTCCTTGCGCTTTGTACCACCTGTGCTTAACCCACTGCGCTACCGCCCGGCTCCTCCATCCTTCCTTCCTTCCTTCCTTCCTTCCTTCCTTCCTTCCTTCCTTCCTTCCTTCTTTCTTTCCTTCTCTCTCACTCTCTCTCTCTTTCTTCCTTTCCATTTTATTCTATAGGACAGAGAGAAATTGAGAGGGTAGGGGGAGATAGGAAGATAGACACCTGCAGACCTGCTTCATGGCTCCTGGAAGTGTCCCTGCTGCAGGTGGGGAGTGGGAGCTCAAACCCAGATCCTTGCTTGGGTTTCTGCTCTTAGTACTATGTGTGCTTAACTGGGTGCACCACCACTGGGCCACCCCCACCCATCGTTTAGTTTATTCTTTTTTCTTCTTTTTTTTTCTTTTTTTTTATTGGGGAATTAATGTTTTACATTCAACAGTAAATACAATAGTTTGTACATGCATAACATTCCCCAGTTTCCCATATAACAATACAACCCTCACTAGGTCGTCTGTCATCCTTCTTGGACCTGTATTCTCCCCACCCCAGAGTCTTTAACTTTGGTGCTATACGCCAATTCCATTTCAGGTTCTACTTTTTTTTTTTCTTGTTTTTTTCTGATCTTGTTTTTCAGCTTCTGCCTGAGAGTGAGATCATCCCATATTCATCCTTCTGTTTCTGACTTATTTCACTCAACATGAATTTTTCAAGGTCCATCCAAGATCGGCTGAAAACGGTGAAGTCACCATTTTTCACAGCTGAGTAGTATTCCACTGTGTATATATACCACAACTTGCTCAGCCACTCATCTGTTGTTGGACACCTGGGTTGCTTCCAGGTTTTGGCTATTACAAATTGTGCTACCAAGAGCATATGTGTACACAGATCTTTTTGGATGGATGTGTTGGGTTCCTTAGGATCTATCCCCAGGAGAGGAATTGCAGGGTCATAGGGTAGGTCCATTTCTAGCCTTCTGAGAGTTCTCCAGACTGTTCTCCACAGAGGATGGACCAATTGACATTCCCACCAGCAGTGCAGGAGGGTTCCTTTGACCCCAAACCCTCTCCAGCATTTGCTGCTGTTACCTTTTCTGATGTATGACATTCTCACAGGAGAGAAGTGGTATCTCATTATTGTCTTGATTTGCATTTCTCTGACAATCAGAGACTTGGAGCATTTTTTCATGTGTTTCTCAGCCTTTTGGATCTCTTCTGTGGTGAATATTCTGTCCATGTCCTCCCCCCATTTTTGGATGGGGTTATTTGTTATCTTGTTGTTGAGTCTGGCAAGCTCTTTATATATTCTGGTTATTAGCCTCTTGTCTGATGTATGGCATGTAAAGATCTTCTCCCATTCTGTGAGGGGCCTCTTGGTTTGGGTAATGGTGTTTTTTTTGCTGTGCAGAAGCTTTTTAATTTGATGTAGTCCCATAGGTTTATACTTGCCTTAGTCTTCTTTGTAATTGGATTTGTTTCATTGAAGATGTCTTTGAAATTTATGCGGAAAAGAGTTCTGCCAATATTTTCCTCTAAGTATCTGATAGTTTGTGGTCTAACATCCAAGTCCTTGATCCACTTGGAATTTACTTTTGTATTTGGTGAAATACAGTGGTTCATTTTCATTCTTCTGCATGTTTCAACCCATTGTTTCCAACACCATTTGTTGAAGAGACTCTGCTTTCCCCATTTAATAGTCTGAGTCCCCTTGTCAAAGATTAGATGTCCATAGGTGTGGGGGCTAAGTTTATTCTTATTTCTACTTATTTTAATTTGTATTTATTGTGTGTGTTTAAAGTGTGTGTTTTTGTGATTGCATCTTTGTTCATATCTATCATTATTAACCAGGATATAATCCTAGAATGTAATTGCTGGGTCTAAGTGTGTATCAGGCTTTAAAATTACTTTAAATGCTTTTTGGAAAATGTTCTACGTTTGGGGCCAGGCAGTGGTACACTTGATTAAGTGCACACATCACAGTGCACAAGGATCCAGGTTCAAGTCCCTGGTCCCCACCTGCAGGGGGAAAACTTCACAATTGGTGAAGCAGGGCTGCAGTTGTCTCTCTGTCTCTCTCCCTCTCTAACTCTCACTTCCCTCTCAATTTCTCTCTGTTAGTATCCAATAATAAATAAAATTTTTAAAAAAGATAGAAAATGGGAGTTGAGCGGTAGCGCAGCGGGTTAAGCGCATGTGGCGCAAAGCGCAAGGACCGGCCTAAGGATCCCCGGTTCAAGCCCCCGGCTCCCCACCTGTAGGGGAGTCCCTTCACAGGCAGTGAAGCAGGTCTGCAGGTGTCTGTCTTTCTCTCCCCCTCTCTGTCTTCCCCTCCTCTCTCCATTTCTCTCTGTCCTATCCAACAATGACGACATCAATAATAACTACAACAATAAAACAAGGGCAACAAAAGGGAATAAATAAATAAATATATAAAAAATGCTATCAACCCCACTCCTTAAAAAAAAATTTAAAAAAAAAAAGAAAGAAAAGAAATCTGGTGCACAACCACTGTGTTATTACTTGTGCCCCAGCCTTTTTTGTTGTTAAACTTATTATTTGTGATTAATAGTAGTCTATAAGACTGTAGGGTTTGCAAGGACTGTTGTAAGGATCCCGGTTCGAGTCCCGGATCCCCACCTGCAGGGGAGTCCCTTCACAAGCGTGAAGCAGGTCTGCAGGTGTCTATCTTTCTCTCCCTCTCTCTGTCTTCCCCTCCTCTCTCCATTTCTCTCTGTCCTATCTAACAACAATGACATCAATAACAACAACAATAACTACAACAGTAAAACAAGGGCAACAAAAGGAAATAAATAAATACATTTTTTGAAGATTTTATTTATTTATTTATGAGAAAGATAGGAGGAGAGAGAAAGAACCAGACATCACTCTGGCACATGTGCTGCTGGGGATTGAACTCTGGGACCTCATGCTTGAGAGTCCAAAGCTTTATCACTTTGCCACCTCCCAGACCACAATAAATACATTTTAAAAAAAGATTGTACGGTTACAGGATATAGTTCTACAAAGCACCTGTCACCAAAAGTCTTTGCTTCCA
Source organism: Erinaceus europaeus (assembly GCF_950295315.1). Classification (NCBI taxonomy): domain Eukaryota; kingdom Metazoa; phylum Chordata; class Mammalia; order Eulipotyphla; family Erinaceidae; genus Erinaceus; species Erinaceus europaeus. Next base: position 54,017,778 of record NC_080172.1, read on the forward strand.
ACACAGTTCTCATGAAGTTTTAGAGACTGTTTGCTTGTTTTGCAAGTTCATGGGTTTAAATTCTGTAGATTTCACATATGAATGAAATCTTCAGGCCGTTGTCTTTCATCTCTATTTATTTCATTAATCAGAATCACCTCCAGCTCTATCCATCCATTTTATTTTGAAGGACAACATATCATCTTTTTTGCAGGCATAGCTAGCATAATGGTTATGCCTGATACTGCGAAGTCCTAGGTTCAATCCCCCACGCCACCACAAGCCAAAGCTCTTCAGTACTCTGGTATAAAAATAAATAAATAAAAAATTTTTAAATCTTTTTAATTTATTTATTTGGATAGAGACAGCCAGAAGTCTAGAGGGAAGGGGGTGATAGAGAGGGAGAGAAACGGAAAGACACCTGCAGCCCTGCTTCACCACTTTTGAAGCTTTCCCCCTGCAGGTGGGAGCTGGGGGCTCGAAACCAGGTCCTTACGCACTGTAACATGTGCGCTCAACCAAGTGCGCCACCACCTGACCCCTAAAATAAGTCTTTTTTTATTGCAGAATAGTGTTCCCTAAAGTATATATACCATAACCTCTTCAGCCAATTATGTTAAGAGGCATTTAGGTTGCTTCCACTCTTTAGCAGCTATGAATATAGGGGTGCATATGTCTCTTTGAATAAGTGTTTGCATATCCTCTGGATAAATCTGTAAGTGTTGTATTGTTGGATCATAAGGTAATTCCATTTTCATTTGTTTAAGGACTCTCCATACAGTCTTCCAAAGGGGCTGTACCAATTTGCACTCCATTAGTAGTGTAGTAGAGTCCCTTCCCCTCCACTCTTTCCTTTTCTTTTTCTTCCTCCTCCCCATCTCCCCTCCCTGCCCCTTTCTCCGCCCCCCCCCACCCGCTTTTAATTGCTGAGGCTTCACTGCTCCAGGATGACTTTTTCAGATACAGAGACAAAGAGGCCAAGAGAGAAAGAGACCATAGCACTTCAGCTTCCTCCAATGCAGTGGGGACTGGACTCCAACCTGGGACACAGACATGGCAAAGCAGCGCACTATTCGACTGAGCTATTTCACCAGCCCTCTTTTCTCTCCCTCTCTCTTTACTCCACCCCCACTCCTCCCCTCTGTCTTTCTCTCTCTCTTTCTGACTGGGACCACTGTGCTACAGTGGACTGTACCTGAGATGTTTAGTACTTATTGAGCTTTAGGTTCCACAATTCTAAATGAATCACACTTTAATCCATATTCATATGACATATCATGACATATTTCAGTTCTTGAGTCTGTGGTAGGCAAGGGGTAGGATTTCCTCTGACTCCAGTGCTGCTGCTGTATTTTGAAGTCATTCTCCTGGAACTGGTTTCCAGTGTCTTAAGCAGCCCCTACTGGTCACCAGATTGCCTTGGACTCAAGGTTCGCAGGAATTAATCTTCTGTAAGTGTTGCTTCATTGTTTCCATTTCTGTTTATTCATTAGTTCACCTGGGCCCAGCTCTCTCTGGCTCTGCCTGTGTCTATGTTATGCCTGGTGCCCAGTTGATGATGCCACTTCAGGAAGACTGGCTAGAAGTAGCAAGTCCTTGGTCTCCTCCCCTCTAGTCCAGAGACCTGGATGCTGGGGGAGGGGAGGTGCTCACTCAGTTATAACAATCCAGTAATTCCAGTGTCTCTCAGGCCACCCACCCTCCCTGGGATTTTGAGAAAAACTTTTGTCTTGGCCCCCATGCAGGGAGGAATCCTAGCATGCCTGAGACCAAGGTGCTGCCTACTGGTGCCTCATTCTTCCTCTCTATTACATTCCCTAAATCAAAGGGGCTTTTAAAAACATTAAGAGAGAGAGAGAGAGAGAGAGAGAGAAGGAAAGAAGTGGAGAGAGGAAGAGAGCCAGAATATCACACTGGCATATGTGGTGCTGGTGCTTAGTGCCAGGGATCCAACTCATGCTTATAAATTCTGCACTCTATTGGCTAGGCCACCTCCCGGGCAGCTCAAAGGGTCTTTAAGGAAGGAGGTAGGGGTGGAAAGGGAGCAGTTTAACTGTTTGGGGGTGGGTGGGTGTCCAAGGCCTTCTGAACAAAGATGAATCTATCACTAATCCTGCCTTTGTGACAGTAAGGCTGTGTGGGCCTGGGGTTCTGGTGGCTTCCCTTCTCTTCGGGCACTGTGGGGCTCTGCTCTCCATGATTCTCTGAGTCACTTTGTCTTAATCTGCACTTCGTTGTGAGCTCCAGCCCTGCTCACTTGTGCTCTGCCACCCACCACCAGCAGCCCCCCAGCCTGGTGGCCAAGCCCATTCAGCTCTGACAGGAGGGGAGGCGGGGAGGGGCGGAGGAGAGGCTCTGGGCCAGGTCTTGCTTCCCTTATCCAGGCCTCCAACCTCCAACGTACGCTAGGCCTCCCTTACTGTGGTCAGGGTGAGCCAGGAGGGTCACGCGGAGAGAGAAGGGGGTTGAGGTAAAACGCAGAGGACGAGGCTTGCTGCCGTGGAGGGAAAGCGGGAAACTCTGGGGACAGGGGTCCCCAAGACCACTGGAGAGGGCCAAGGGAGGGTGGCGCCAGCTGGGAGCCCGGCCTGCACGAGGTCCCCGGACTACTGGCCGGTCTCTCGTCTCTCTGCCTTCCTTTCCTGGGGCCTCTGCTGCAGAAGCGCTTGGCCTGGGCCGGGTCTCCGCCGCCGTCCACGGGTCTCCATCTCGCGCCAGCCCTCGGTTCCCCTCTCACCATCCCGGCGGGGCCCGGCCCTCTCAGCTGGAGGTGCCCCCTGACGCCACGCCCCCCGATCTTCTATTGGTGGAGAGGTGTGGAGGAGGCAGGGCCTCGTCGGGCTCCGAGGACGGGATTGGTCTCGAAGGACCGGGGGCGGGGCGGGGACGGGCTGGGGGAGGCGGGCGAGGCGGCAGGGCCCGGCCCAGAGCTCCGGGCGGTCGCATTGTTTTCCTCCGCGGAGCGGCAGTAGCACTGGGGGCTGCGCCTGGGACCCTGGACTCGCCCGCCCCGCGGTGCCCGCTGCCCACAGCCCGGCTCCAGCAGGTCCGGCCTCGGGCCGGAGCCAACGCCACGGCCAGCGAAGGTGAGCTGGGGGCCCCGCTGCGGTCTCGATCCTGCGGACGCAGAGCTCGGAGCTCGGATCAAGTAGCGGGCTCTGGCACTGGGGTGCGGGGCGGGCGCGAGGCCGGGGGCGTGCAGAGGGCCGGGAGGCGCCAGCGTGCCGGGCCGACGGAGTTGGGGTGCGCCCAGGTGGGGACCCCGGACCGCCGGGCTCCCGGGAGCTGCGTGTCGGGGTGGGGAGCGGCGGCTGGGTCTTGAGGTGCGCAGCTTGTAAATACGTGAAGAACTGGCTCCATGCACCCCTGGGAAGTGGGGAAACTGAGGCTTGGGGACCAGCGGGGCGGGCTCACGACTTTCCCAAGGCTTCTGCAGAGATGGGCACGGGGAGCGGCAGCCTGCTCTTCGGGGTCACGGCTGCACCTCTGCTCTTGTGCAAACCGGAGTCTGAGCTCCGGGAGATGGGGTGCTTGGAGTCTGGAAGCCGGGCTCCTGAGCAGCAGCAGCTCCGCGCCCCGCTCCGCCCTCGCCCCTCGCCCCTCGCCCCTCGCCCCTCGCCCTGGGCTTTGTTGTACCTAGGGCTCCCTGGAAGCAGCCCGAACTGGCGCACCGCTCCCCGCCTGCCCCCAGCCCGCCCTCGGCCGCCCCCAGCCTCTGGCCCTATTTCCCCGGCGCGGAGACCCGCCCCCGCCAGCCCCGCCAGCCCCGCCAGCCCCGCCAGCCCCGCCAGCCCCGCCAGCCCCGCCAGCCCCGCCAGCCCCGCCGCCCGCGCCTGAAGGCCCCTCCGGCCCCTCCTCCCGCTAACGTGGCTCTGGGACCCGGTCCCGGCCCGGACTCTGCAGCCCGCCCCCCTCGGAGCCACGGATCGGGGAGGGGGAGACGTGTCTGCTCCCGGGCTCGGATCCCCCCTCCCCGAGCGGCTCTGACACCTGGATGTCCCCCTCCTCGCGGGGGCGGCGGTGCCCAGCCGGGTCTGAGTGCTGGGGAGGGAGGCGCCTTGCAGAAACGAACGTGCCCCCCTTAGCGCCCCCGCTCCCCCCGAGGAAGGTGGGCTGGGGCGGGCGACCCGCTGGAGGGCTTCCTGCTATTGTCCCCAGCTGGGCGCCCCATCTCCATCCTTCCCCAGCCCCCGCTGGACTCTGGCTGTGACCCGGCCACTCCCCAGAGGTGACTCCAAGGCCCTCTCCTCCCCTCTCTTGTCTCCTCCCAGGGAAGGACTCCCCCGTTAGCCTGGGATGTGGGGTGTGAGCAGCTGGGAGTCATCCCGGCCAGAAACTGCCTCCTCCTAAGCCAGGGATGGGCTAGGGGCACTCAGACACTGCTCCCCCAAACAACTACATGAAGCATCCCGAACATCTGCGATAAGTCTAGGGGGCCAAGCCAAAGGCCAACCGAGTGTTTTGTAGAGGCTGGATTAATCCAGCCTGAGGTGGGGGGGGGGCGGGAGGCCACCCGGGAGAGGAGGAAGGGATTGGGGGTGCCTGCTATCAGAGCGCCTGCCTGGAAATGAAGAACATGTAAATGAGATGCAAATGAGCCTTTATTGTCCCCAGCCAGGGCGCTTTAGCTGCTGGTTTCTAGGGGTTTCAATATGGGAGTGGTTGGCAGCCCCCCCCAAGTCTCCCTGTACCCCCTTTCCAGAGGCTGATTGGGCAGTCCCAGGAGTTTCTAAGTAGGGGCCGGTTGGTTCCAATCTTCCTCATCTGGGTGTGAAGTGCACCACTTTGGTACCCAAGTTCAGTGCAAGCATGCCCGCCTTGTCTGCAGAGGGGATGAGAGAGAGAACCAGAGCATCTCTCTGGCACATGTGATGCTGGGGACTGGACCCTGGACCTCATGCTTGAGGGTCCACACTGCTTGCTACATCTCCTTGGCCACATGTTCAGTTAACTTTTAAGGGAGGTGTCATTGAGGTGTCACTCAGTCTCTTCCCTCCATTTGTCCTTCCCTTCATCAGGTCAGAGATCTCTTGCCTCCCTCAACTCCCTCCAGGAGTCGCCACCCCAGGTAAGGGACAGTGACACCATCCTGGTGGGAGCAGATGTGACTCAGGAAGAGGGTCTGACTTCTCTCCCCACAGCCAGGGACCAAAGTTGTTTCCTGGGTGAAGAGACAGACCAGTTGCCCAGAGCAACTTGGGGGAGGAGGGGATGTGAGCTGGCTGTGTCCCTTTCTCTCCCCCTGGGGCAGAGCACCTGGAAGCAGGGAGAGATGCAGGGAGGGGTGCAGGGGGGAGGCCTGGCCTTGCAGCAGCAGAGGGTCGTTAGCTGGCTGGCTGCGAGTTCCCTGGAGAGGGGTCATCATTAGGTGTTCTACCCCTTCCCTCCTCCCGCTCTCCTGGGATCCCAGCTGACGTCAGCCTCCCCACCAGTGACGCTGGGCTGGGGGTGGGGTGCACTTGGGTCCTGTCTCTGAGAATGGAAGTGTTGGGGTGATGATGTGATGGGCTGGGCCTGGAGTGGACCGGGCAGGATGGACAGTTAAGTCCGCTGAGGGGCAATTGTTTGTCCAGGGAGACAGGTTATTATGCTTCTTGACCTGATTTCCGGGAGCTGTTGTAGCCCCTCTGGTCCGTGTGGGGGCAGGAAAGAAGCTGCATCCATAGCCCACTGGGTGTCCCCACCAGGGCTGGCCACAGGCAGGAGGAGGCTTGTCTCAGTGTCCCTGCCACCACCTTCCATCTTTACCTGGACTTGGGTCCACAGTGCCTGCCTGTCTCTGAATTGTTTATACTTCCATTTCAAGGCAGCCCAGAAAGAGAGAAGGGGAAACTGCCTTCAGCCACATCTTTCCCCCCACCCCCCCACCCCTTGGGCAGCCCCCTCCCCCCTGGGTGTGTGTCTGCCCTGCTCCTACCATGTCCAGCCACTGGTGCTCAGGAGCCAGGGAGGGGGGGGCTCACAGACTGGCAGGGGGCATGGTGGTCTGGCAGACAGCTGCAGGCCGAGCTAAATTTAGCCTCTGATCTGGCTTTCATACAGATTCATTTTTGGCTAAGACAACCCCCCCCCCACTTCTTTTATTACCAGCCAGCTACTTGCAATGGTGAGGGCCCCCCAAAGCAGCCCTTTAGGCCAGAACAGTGACCCATAAACTGTCTCCCCCCAGCCCTGGAGGTGCTGGCTGCCTGGCGGCTAACTAGGCCAGGAGCTGGTGCTGGTGCTGCTCCCAGGGTTGGGGTGGGGGTGGTCTTTGAGGGTGGGGAAGGCAGCATGGCGCCCTCTTCCTTCTTTCAGTGCCAAGGAGTCACTATTTATAATGTGAAGGCTTTGGTGGCTAATTATAGCTGAGGAGGGGTTGGGGGGGGCCTCCCGGAGGTATCACCTAGCGGGTGTCCCAGACCAAATCAGAAGGGGAGAAGAGGCAGAACTGTAGGGTGTGTGTGTGTGTGTGTGTGCGGGGGGGGGGGGGGGGGACAGGGGGGCTGGTGTGTCTTATCCTCACCTGGGGTCACACTGGCAGGCCTCACACTAGCCAGTTGGGGCCAGTTGTAGATGGCAGGGCCTTGAGTGACAGTGACAGCCGGCTAGGGTACAGGCGTTGCCAGAAAAAGGACTCTCCTCCATCCCCTGGGGTCTTATGGGGTGAGGGTTGGGAGGAGCCGGCTGCCCTGCTGGGGTGGGGGGAGTTGGCTCCCTCCCCCACTTCTTGCTGTCTCCTCTTTCAGGACTAGCATATGGGTGAGGGGGCACCCCCTGGGGCCTGAGCTGCCCCGCCCAGGATGCCCCGTGCCCTTCACTTCATGCCCCTGCTGCTGCTGCTGCTCTCACTGCCCCCTTCCCAGGCTGCCTTCCCCCGGGACCCCCTCCCTCTGCTCACCTTTGACCTGCAAGGTGAGTGCCTGCCTGTGCTCCCTGTGTTCTGCACCCCTGTGTGTGACCCCATGTAGGAGGCCAGGTGTAGCTGTGAAGAAAGACCGAGCAATAGAGCAGCAGGTAGGGTATCTGCCCCAGGTTCGAGCCCCAGCATTGTATGGGGAGTACTAATGTGTCCCTATGTGTCTGTCCATCTTAGGGGTGGGAAACTGTCTTTTTTTTTTTTTCCTGCTAAGGGCTCTTTGGATATTTCTAGCATCATTAATGCACAGGCCATACATAATTATCAACTTAAAAATTAGCACTGAGGGAGTCGGGCTGTAGCGCAGCGGGTTAAGCGCAGGTGGTGCAAAGCACAAGGACCGGCATAAGGATCCCGGTTCGAACCCCGGCTCCCCACCTGCAGGGGAGTCGCTTCACAGGCGGTGAAGCAGGTCTGCAGGTGTCTATCTTTCTCTCCTCTCTGTCTTCCCCTCCTCTCTCCATTTCTCTCTGTCCTATCCAACAATGACGACAACAACAATAATAACTACAACAATAAAACAACAAGGGTAACAAAAGGGAATAAATAAATAAAATTAAAAAATAAATTAAAAAAATTAGCACTGGATGTTGGTATGAAAAAAGCTCCAGAATTATTGAATCGCAAGTCCTGCCTGTGGTTTGCCTTGGCAGAGTCAGGCCAAATGACTGCACGTTCCTCACCCAGGGTCTGTCAGAATGAGAAAGGTGGTCCGGAGCAGTGAAGTCATGCATTCATGAGGTCCCAGAGACACAAAGGAAAATAAAAGATCCTGAGCAGTAGAGGGGTGCAGACAGGTGCCTCCCCTACCCCACCATGTCCCTTCACCTGCAGTCACTGCTCATCCTGAGGTCTCCTTCAGTGGTTGTGAAATGGACTCTCAGTCAGGCCCAAACTTAGCAGTCTTGATTTTTCCCTCTTTTGTTGCCCTTGTTGTTTTACTGTTGTGGTTATTATTGTGGTTGTTACTGATGTCGTCATTGTTGGATAGGACAGAGAGAAATGGAGAGAGGAGGGGAAGACAGAGAGGGGGAGAGAAAGATAGACACCTACAGACCTGCTTCACCGCCTGTGAAGCGACTCCCCTGCAGTTGGGAAGCCGAGGGCTCGAACCGGGACCCTTACGCTGGCGCCATGTGCGCTTAACCCGCTGTGCTACCACCCGACTCCCTGCAGTCTTGATTTGTTTGTTATCACTAGGTCTTTCTATTCTGGGTTGACTTTTTTTTTTTTTTATTTTTTAGATAGAGAGGAAGAGACAGAGGCAACACTACATCACAGAAGCTTCCCCTAGTGCAGTGGGGGCCAGGCTTGAACCTGGGTCATGCTCATGCAAAGCAGGTACACTATTCAGTGAGCTGTTTTTGCCGGCCTCTTAGTAGTTCTGAATCCTTTCTCACTGGCTGTGTGACTTGATTAAACTATGTAGCCATTCCTGTGCCTCCATCTCCTCAAAGGTAAGAGGAAGATAATAATGACCTTCTTCCTGATAGTTCTTTAGGGATTAAGTAAGGCATTCAGTGGAAACTGCTGAGAACATTGTCTGGCACAGAGGAGAGAGACAATTAATTGTTTGCTACAAATGAAGGGTTTAGATGAGTTGAGAGGCTGCCAGCCCCTTGCTTCTTCTCTACCATTGGTACCACTACTGCTAAGCCTTGGTAGGTCAAACCTGAAAGAAACCACACACCCACCTGTTCTTAGAAGAGCTTTTTTTTTTTTTTTTTAATATTTATTCTCTTTTGTTGCCCTTGTTTTATTGTTGTAGTTATTATTGTTGTTATTGATGTCGTCATTATTAGATAGGACAGAGAGAAATGGAGAGAGGAGGGGACAAGAGGGGAGAAAAAGATAGACACCTGCAGACCTGTTTCACCACTTGTGAAGCGACCCCCCTGCAGGTGGGGAGCCGGGGGCTCGAACCAGGGTCCTTACACAGGTCCTTGCGCTTTGCGCCACCTGCATTTAGCCTGCTGCGCTACCACCTGGCTCCCCTTAGAAGAGCTTTTATGGGGGCCGGGCTGTGGTGCACTGAGTTAAGTGCACATAATACTAAGTGCAAAGGACCTGCAGAGGGGATCCCTTCACAAGTAGTGAAGCAAGCCTGCAAGTGTCTCTCTTTCTCTCCTTCTCTATCTCTCCCTCCTCTCTTAGTTTCTCTGTCCTAGCCAATAAAATGGAAGAAAATATCCACCAGAGTAGTAAATTTGTAGTGCTGGCACCAAGTGCCCTAGCCATGACCCTGGAGGCAAAATTTTTTAATTTAAAAAAATTTTTTTTAGTTACCAGAGCACTGCTTAGCTCTGACTTATGATGGTGCTGGGGATAAAACCTAAGACTTTGGACTTTTGTATAAACATTGTGTTATCTCCCCAGCCCAAGATTTGGTTATTAATGAAAGAGAGAGAGTCAGAGTATCATTCTGGTACATGTGATGCCAGGGATAGCACTTGGGACATTGTACTTGAGAGCCTAGCCCTTTTTCTCTGAGGCACCACTTTATGGCCACTGAGTAGGGATGCATGCAGTGAGACTGTGTTTGTGCAGTGCTGACATGGTGCTTGGCAGAGTGAAGGGTCCAGAGCTAGCTAGGATTTCTTCTTCTTCTTTTTTTGCCTTTAGGGTTTTCGCTGGGGCTTGGTGCCAGCACCATGAATTCACTGCTCCTGTGGCCATTTTTAATGTTTTATTGGTTAGGACAGAGAGAATTTAAGAGGAGAGGGGGAGAAGGAGAAAGATAAACACCTGCAGACCTGTTTCACAGCTTGTGAAGCGACCCCGCTGCAGGTGGGGAGCCTGGGGCTCAAACCGGGATCTTAGCTGGTCTCTATGCTTGGTACTATGTGTGCTTAACCCAGTGTACCACCACCTGGCCTCCACTAATATTTTCTTTCTTTCTTTCTTTCTTTTTTTGCCTCCAGGGTTATTGCTGGGGCTCAGTGCCTGCACCGTGAATCCACTGCTCCTGGAGGCTATTTTTTTCCCCTTTTGTTGCCCTTGTTGTTTTAGCTTTGTTGTGGTTATTATTATTGTTGTTGTTGATGTCGTTGTTGGATAGGACAGAGAAAAATGGAGAGAGTTGGGGAGACAGAGAGGGGGAGAAAAAGCTAGACACTTGCAGACCTGCTTCACTGCCTGTGAAGCAACTCACCTGCAGGTGGGGAGCCGGGGGCTCGAACCGGGATACTTCCGCCGGTCCTTGTGCTTTGCACCATCTGTGCTACCGCCCGACTCCCTCTTTTCCTTTTTTTAAAGAGAGCACTGATCAGCTCTGGCTGATGGTGGTACAGGGGATTGAACCTGGGACTTTGGAGCCTCAGTCATGAGAGTCTCTTTGCATAACCATTATGCTATCTACCCCTGCCCCCGCTAGTATTTTCTCATCTGACACCTCCATCTGTGTTCCATATGGTTGGAGGGGATATTGAGGAGGTGTGTGTGTGCGCGCGCGTGTGGGGGTAGAGGGTGGGGTTGGGTAGCTGGCTCTCAGTGCTCTCTTCTCTGTGTTTCCAGGTACTTCTCCATCCTTCTGGTTTCGGGGCCTGGAGGATGACACTGAGGCTGCTGAACTTGGGCTGGACTTTCAGAGGTTCCTGACTTTGAACCGGACCCTGCTGGTGGCTGCCCGGTAAACTGGCCACAGCACAGTTGTGGGGATGACATGCATGTTTCTGGGCAGACATGGGACCTGCATGGCCACTGTGGCACCTTACAGGTGTACAAGCCATGGGACCAGGACATGCTTGGACCAAGAGCACAAATGCCAAGGCCTGGAGTCGGGGAGGGCCATGTAGGAGGTCTGCACTGTTTCTCCCTGAGCAGCTGCACCTGGGGTGGGTTGAGGGGCTGAGATACAGGCCATGGGCTTTGGACATGGTTCTTATACCTCTTTTCCTGTCCCTTCAGGGATCATGTTTTCTCCTTTGATCTTCAAGCCCAAGAAGAAGGGTTGGTGCCCACCAAGGTGAGGAAGAGGCACAGACACAAAGATGAGGTGGGAGATGTCTAATTGGGTCAGTGGTAAAACAGTCATCCCAAATACAGTCACAGGGTGGCTGGGCAGTGGCTCAACTGATTCAGACTTTCACGCCTCAGGTTTCTGGTTCCATCCCCAGCACCACATGTACTAGAGTGATGCTCTCCTTCTCTTATGCTCTTATATGTGATAAATAAAACAAATATTAGGGCAGAGGGTAGATAGCATAATGGTTATGCAAACAGACTCTCATGCCTGAGGCTCTAAAGTCCCAGATTCAATCCCCCACATCACCATAAGCCAGAGCTGAACAGTGCTCTGGCTTAAAAGTAAATAAATAAAATAAAACAAATATTAAAGAAAAAAAAAGGTAACCTAGGTGACTCATGGCTAGAGCTTTAGATTTCAAAGCCTGAGATCCTGAGTTTAATCCCTGGATTTGCTTGTGCCAGTGTGGTGCCCTGACTCTTCCCCCATTCTCTTTCTTTCTCTCATGTTAATATAGAAATCTTGAGAGAGAGAGAAAGAGTGTGTGTGTCATAGGGCCAGAGAAAGAGAGCACATTAGATGGGGTACCACATGGAAGGTGCTATGACACCAGAGGAAGGCCTGGTGCTGTGGTGTTTCTCCCTCTCTGTCTCTCTATCTGAATGAAAAAAATGGCCTGGGCGTGATGAGACTGCATGCAGCTCCACAAAAAAGAAAAGAGAAAGGAGCTGAAATGTGAGGTGGGGTCCTGGTTGCCCCGTGATTCCCTCTTCTACGTGTGCCTTCAGTACCTGACATGGAGGAGCCAAGACATGGAGAACTGTGCAGTCCGGGGCAAGCTGACGGTGAGAGAAGGGGGGTGAGCCCCTGCCTGCTCCCTGTCTGGTCCCAGCATCCCATCCTGTGCCCTACTTCCTGTCTGCTTCTCCCTTGTCGGGCCACACAGGAAGATGTGAAGGAAAGGGAATTAATGATTTTTAGCTTCTCTGTGCCTTGAGGAAAAAGAAAAGTAAGGCTCCAAAGGCCCACAGGCTATGGGGACATGAGCCAGTTGAGTGGCCCCCTTCCTTCCCATGCCCTGACTTTGCTTCCTGGGGTTCTCTCCCCACCTGGGTAGCCCTCTGCTGACCTGCTGTTTTGGCTCCCCTAGGACGAGTGCTACAACTACATCCGCGTCCTCGTGCCCTGGGATGGCCAGACACTCCTGGCCTGCGGAACAAACTCCTTCAGCCCTGTGTGCCGCAACTATGGGGTACAGAGAGAGTGGGGTGGGGGGATGAGCACTTGATTTGAAGGTAGGAACAGTCAGCGCTTAGGGGTGGCAGGGCCACAAGAACCTGTCCCCTTTGCCTGCAGGTCATTTCGCTACAGCAGGAGGGTGAGGAACTGAGTGGGCAGGCCCGGTGCCCCTTTGATGCCACGCAGTCCAATGTGGCCGTGTTTGCAGGTGTGCTGGAGCAAGTACCCACCTTCGCCCACCCCCATCACTCTCTTCCGCATGCTGAGTGGAGAGTTAGAGGCAGGACCCAGGATTGAGTCTGGTGTGGGTGTGAGAGGCTCTTGATCCCCACCTAATCTCCCCTTGCAACCCCCTCTCCTCTCAGAGGGCAGCCTGTACTCAGCCACTGCTGCAGACTTCCAGGCCAGCGATGCGGTCGTCTACCGAAGTCTGGGGCCTCAGCCCCCGCTGCGCTCCGCCAAGTATGACTCCAAGTGGCTCCGAGGTCAGGGCTGGTCTGGAGCATGACTCTTGGGAAGGAGGAGCAGGGGAGGATGGTGGTGTTGAGGGCATACAGAAGGGGAGAGGCCCAGCATGTCTGGGCAGATATAGAGACACTGCCCTGCCTTGGCCTTTCTCCCCCAACCCCCCAGAGCCACACTTTATCCAGGCCCTGGAGCACGGAGACCATGTCTACTTCTTCTTCCGAGAGGTTTCTGTGGAGGATGCCCGGCTAGGAAGGGTAAGTGGGCTCTCGGGTAGAGGGCTGGAGGTCTTTATGATTCTGAATGCTCCCAAGACTAACTCCCCAAAATGCTTGGGCTCCCAATCTCCGTTCTCCCTGCTGTCCCCAGTTCAGCGTGGTCCTATGGCTTTCAGCCTGGCACTGTCACCTGCCATGTCCCTCCCTCCTCCCAGGTACAGTTCTCCCGGGTGGCTCGAGTGTGTAAGCGGGACATGGGTGGCTCCCCCCGAGCCCTGGACCGCCACTGGACCTCCTTTCTGAAGCTGCGGCTCAACTGCTCGGTGCCTGGGGACTCCACCTTCTACTTTGACGTCCTCCAGGCTTTGACAGGTCCTGTCAGCTTGCATGGCCGCCCTGCTCTCTTTGGGGTCTTCACCACCCAGACCAACAGGTTGGTACAATACTCACTGCTGTGCTCAGCCACCCCTCAGTGCTCACCTGAGGCAGGAGAGGAGGCTCTGTTCAAACTGGTCTGTTCTCCTGTCCATCTGTTTCCTCCTAGTATGGCACCAGGGCTGGCCTTGCCCTCTCAGGCTCACCCTGCCCCAGTGTGGTGTCTGCAGGGGGTTGCCCCTGCCAGCACCCACCTAGCACTCATCCTTTTCTGGCTCCTTCAGCATCCCTGGCTCTGCGGTCTGCGCCTTCTACCTGGATGATGTTGAACGTGGGTTTGAGGGCAAGTTCAAGGAGCAGAGGAGTGTGGATGGGGCCTGGACATCTGTGTCTGAGGACAGAGTCCCCTCTCCCAGGTACCCAGGCTGGGGGTGGTTTTTGTGGGGGCAGAAGCAAACCAAATCTGCTCCCCAGATAGAATTATGAGGAATGGGTGAGCTTGGAGCAGTTGGCAAGGAAGGAAGGAAGGAAGGGTGGAAGGAAGGAGGGAGGGAGGAAAGGAGCAAGTGGTGTCTGTCCAGGGAAGCCAGGGTTTTCTGTCACATCTTGGAGGTGTGGGGGCCAGTGCCCAATGAAGTCCCTGCCCCTGTGTGCCCCTCACCCCCAGACCAGGATCATGTGCAGGAGTAGGTGGGGCTGCCTCATTCTCATCCTCCCGAGACCTCCCAGATGAAGTCTTGACCTTCATTAAGGCTCACCCACTGCTGGACCCTGCCATTCCACCCGCCACCCATCAGCCTCTGCTCACCCTCACCAGCAGGTATTGTCTTCTCTGCCTCCATAAGGGGAAGTCAGATCATTTTGGGGAAGGGCAGATGAAGCAAATGGGAAAGAACCCAGAAGGTAGGTGGGCACCTGGGCTGCCCTTTAAAACACTCACAATACCTACTAGTGGTCTGGCCACCCTGACCAAGGCCCGTCTCTCTAGGGCCCTGCTGACTCAGGTAGCTGTGGATAGCATGGCTGGCCCCTTCCACAACACCACGGTCCTATTTCTTGGCTCCAGTGATGGGACGGTGCTGAAGGTGCTCCCCCCAGGGGGGTCTTCTGGGGGGCGAGAGCCCATCATCTTGGAAGAGATCAATGTCTACAGCCCTTCTCGGTGAGGCTTTGTCAGGGACTGCATGTGCCATGGATAGGGTGGGAGGCCAACACTGGTTCTACAGTGGCAGCTAGAGGGATAAATAGTGTGGAGGGACGAGGGGGTCAGTCAGAACACCAATCCTGTAAGCTCTACTCAGTCACACCTCCCACTGCCTGCCCTTGAACTTGGCAGAGAATCAGGGTCCTCTGCTGCCCCTTTTGCCCCCGCAGGTGCAGTGGGAAGCGGGCAGCCCAGGTGGCCCGCCGGGTGATCGGGCTGGAGCTGGATGTGGAAGGTCACAGGCTCTTTGTGGCGTTTTCAGGCTGCATCATCTACCTTCCTCTCAGCCGCTGCACCCACCACGGGGCTTGCCGGAGGTGAGAGGGGCCTGAAGCCAGGCCCTGTCTGGGTGCCCACGGGGTGGTGGGAACATGGGAGCATAAGCTTGAGGTCTGGGGAGGTCAGGGAGGTGGAGGGGATGGGTGGCAGGAAACTGCCGCCAGCATTCTGAAGACAGGCTGTAAGGGGAGTTGGATGTGAGGGGAATCTTGGGCTAGGAGCCTCCTGGAGGGGAGGGTGAGAAGCGGCAGGGTGAGAAGTGGCAGGGTATTGGAATGGGGTTCAAGAGAGGGTCCCAGCCTCACATGGCTCAGTTTTCCGTAGGAGCTGCCTAGCTTCTCAGGACCCCTACTGTGGATGGCATAGTTCCAGAGGCTGTGTGGATATCAGGGGGTCTGCTGGGTAAGTGAGGGATTCCTGGATCTCCTGAGAAAGTTTCTCAACACTAAGAGATGAAGATGGTGGGGGCCAGGTGGGGACGCACCAGTTTGAGCACACACATTAACTATGCACAAAGGCCAGAGTTGAAACCCTTGGTTCATCCTGCAGGGGAAGCAGGGTTACGGGTTTCTCTCTTTCCCTTCCCCTCTCAATATCTCTATCAAATAAATGAGAGAAAGAGAGGTGAAGTGGGGTCAGAGAAAATAACATATTGGTTTATACAACAGACTTTTAGGCCTGAGGCTTGGAAGTTCAGGGTTTTTAAAAAATTATTATTAATGAGACAGGAGGAGAGAGAGAAAGAACCAGACATCACTCTGGTACATGTACTGCTAGGGATGGTACTCGGGACCTCATGCTTGAGAGTCTAATGCTTTACCCACGGCGCCACCTCCCAGTCCACAGGAGTTGTTAGCATCACCATAAGCCAGAGCTGAGTAGTGTGCCCTGGTTAAAAACACATGAACAAATGAAAGTTTTTTTGTTTTTAAGTTATTATGCGAGTGGGGAGTGGCATAGTGGAAACAGTGTTGGACGCTCAGGTATGAGGTCCCAAGTTTTATCCCTGGAACTTCATGTGCCAGAGTGATACTCTAGTTTTTTTTCCTCTCCCTTCCCATCAATTAAAAAATACAAATATATATATTTAGAGGCCTGGCCATGGTACATGGTATTCTTGGTTGAGCACACACATTACCATGTACAAGGACCCAGCTTTAAGCCCCCCAGTCCCCACCTGCAGGGGAGGCTTCATGAGTGGTGTCAATCAGTGCTTCAAGTCTCTCTTCCCCTCTCTATCTGCCCTTTATCTTTCAATTCCTCTGTCCTATAAAATATATACATATATTTAATTTTTTTTTTTTTAGTTTTTATTTGCTATCTTTATTTATTAGAAAGAGACAGCCAGAAATCAAGAGGGAAGGAGGTGATAGAGAGGGAAAGAGACAAACACCTGCAGCACTGCT
Source organism: Erinaceus europaeus (assembly GCF_950295315.1). Taxonomy (NCBI): domain Eukaryota; kingdom Metazoa; phylum Chordata; class Mammalia; order Eulipotyphla; family Erinaceidae; genus Erinaceus; species Erinaceus europaeus. The sequence goes on from NC_080172.1 coordinate 54,033,805, forward strand.
TCACCACTCTAAAAGCTTTCCCCCTGTAGGTGGGGACCAGGGACTAGAACCCAGGTTTTTGTGCACTGTAATGTGTGCGCTTAACCAGGTGAGCCACCACCCAGTCCCAACTTATTTATAATTTTTTTTGGATTTTTTTTTTTTTTGCACCTCCAGGGTTATTGCTGGGGCTCAGTGCCTGCACTATGAATCCACTGCTCCTGGAGGCCATTTTTCTCCTTTTGTTGCTCTTGTTGTCTATCGTTGTTGTGATTATTGTTGTTATTGATGTCGTCGTTGGATAGGACAGAGAGAAATGGGGAGAGGAGGGGATGACAGAGAGGGGGAGAGAAAGACACCTATAGACCTGCTTCACCGCCTGTGAAGTGATCCCCCTGCAGGTGGGGAGCCGGGGGCTAGAACCAGGATCCCTACGCCAGTTCTTGCACTTTACGCCATGTGCACTTAACCTGCAGCGCTACTGCCCAGCCCCCTCCTTTTTTTTTTTAAAGAAGCTTACCTGGATAGTGTGCTGTGTCATATGATCCAGGTTGGAGCCTGACCCCCACTGTACTAAAGGAAGCTTTCATGCTGTGGTGTCTTTCCCTCTCCCTCTGTCCTCTGTCTTTAAATAGTTTTTTGTTTTTTTTTTAAAGATCTTATTGATTGAGATCTCAGTACATACACTGCTGGAGTTTTTTTTTTTTAATCTTTTATTTATTTTTTAAATATTTATTTATTTACTCCCTTTTGCTGCCCTTGCTGTTTTATTATTGTTGTTGTTACTGATGTTGCCGTTGTTGGATAGGACAGGGAAAAGGAGAGAGGTGGGGAAGACAGGGAGGGGGAGAGAAAGATAGACACCTGCAGACCTGCTTCACCGCCTGTGAAGCAACTCCCCTGCAGGTGGGGAGCCGGGGGCTCAAACCGGCATCCTTAGGCTGGTCCTTGTGCTTTGCACTACGTGCGCTTAACCCGCAGTGCTACCGCCCGACTCCCTATTTATTTATTAATGAGAAAGATAGGAGGAGAGAGAAAGAACCAGACATCACTCTGGTACATGTGCTGCCAGGGATTGAGCTCAGGACATCATGCTTGAGAGTCCAGTGCTTTATCCACTGTGCCATCTCCTGGACCACACTGTCCTCTGTCTTTACCAGTCTATCCGAAAAGAGTTCAGAGCAATGAAGCCCAGTGATAAAAAGAGAGAAAGAGAGCATGAGTGAGCACAGGCTGGATAGAAGGGCAGGGCAGGGTTGGTGGTTAGTGTGTAACCGCTGCAAGCTACCCTTTTCCCTCCTAGGACTGATGTCGTTCCAGCTGGGGACCAGAACTCCATGGAGCATGGTGATTGCCAAGGTAAACCGAAGGCACAGTGCTCTGATGACTGCATGCCCTTCCAGGCCTCCAGCCTCCTCTTCTCCTCCTCTTCTGCCTTCATGAGGTTCCCCCGGGCTGGCCTGCATCTTCATGGTCTCTCTGTTCTTCATAGATGGAGCTACTGGGAGTCAGTCTGGTATGGGCGACCCTGCTTATGGTGAGTGCTCTTTCAGGCTCCACCTTCCCTTGCTTGGCCACACTCCCCCAAGTCTCTGTGTCCACACTGCACCATCAATCCTGCATTCCTGACACCCCCCAAGAAGAGGCTCGGAAAAGGGTTAGCACCCTCTATATGCCCCGCATGTTGCAGGGTCCTTAATAAATAGTTGTGAATGAAAGAAAAATAAAAGAATGTCCTGCCTGGCCAGGGTGGTGATTCAGTGGTGGAGCACAGGACTTGCAAGCAAGACTGTCCTGCATGAGGAGCCCTTCCCCACACCCAGAGGAAAGCAGAGGCTGGATGCTGAAACCGTTGGGTTCCCCAATGGGGAGGTGGGGGTGTCTCTGTGTGCCTGTGTTGGGGGCTCTGAATGGGTGCCAGGGGTGGCGAGCAGGACCCTCACCGGCTCTGACCTGGTCTCTGTCACCAGTGCTTCTGGGTCCTGGCCCTTCCCTTGAGACCCCCAGCCCCCCCAGTGATGCCCATCCCAGGTCCCAGTCTTCCACTCTTGGAGCTCACACGCAGGGTAAGGGGGCAGGCTGGGAGGGGCAGGAGTGAGGTGTGGACGAGGTCTGGACCCCTCGCTGACCAGTGTTTGCTGCTCACTAACACCTGTGTGGAGCGTCCCCTGGCCTGGGCCGGGCACCATGTGGCAGCGGCTCTTGGCATGGCTGCAGGGGCCGAGCTGCAGGCTTCAGGCTGTGTTGAGCCCGCACCCGACCTGGCCCCGGCTGATGTCCCCTCCCTTGGTCGGCAGGCGTGCGCCGGGAGCTCCCCGCAGCCTCCGCCTCGCGCTCGGTTCCCGTCCCTCTGCTCCTGGCCTGCGTGGCCGCGGCCTTCGCCCTGGGCGCCTCGGTGTCGGGGCTGCTGGTGTCCTGCGCCTGCCGCCGCGCGCGCCGCCGCGGGAGCAAAGACCTGGAGGCGCCCGGGCTGCCGCGCCCGCTGTCGCTGCGCAGCCTGGCCCGCCTGCACGGAGCCGGCCCCGAGCCGCCGCCGGCCGCCAAGGACGCGGACGCGGCGCAGACGCCGCAGCTCTACACCACCTTCCTGCCGCCGCCCGAGCCCGTGCCCCCGCCCGAGCTGGCCTGCCTGCCCACGCCCGAGTCCACGCCCGAGCTGCCCGCCAAGCACCCGCGTCCCCTGAGCGCCGCCGCCGCTGCTGCCGCCGCCGCCGCCAGGCCCTGGGAGTGGAACCAGAACGGCAACAACGCCAAGGAGGGCCCGGGCCGGGCCGCCGGGGGAGGCCCCGCGCCGCGCGTGCTGGTCAGGCCGCCGCCGCCCGGCTGCCCCGGCCAGGCCGTGGAGGTGACCACGCTGGAGGAGCTGCTGCGCTACCTGCACGGCCCGCAGCCGCCGCGCAAGGGGCCCGCCGCCAACCCCGCGCCCGCCCCGCTGGCCGGTGCCGGCCCCGGCCCGCTGCCCCGCGAGTGCGCCCCGCCGCTGCGGCTGGACGTGCCCCCCGAGGCCCGGCGCCCCGGCCCCGCCGCCCGGCCCGCGCCCCGCCTGGGCGTCGGAACTCGCCGGCCGCCCTGCGCCGCTCCGCGCGCGCCCCCGGCTCTGCTCACGCGGGTGCCGTCCGGGGGCCCCTCCCGGTACGCGGGGGCTCCGGGCAGACACCTCCTCTACCTGGGCCGGCCAGAGGGCTACCGGGGCCGCGCCCTCAAGAGGGTGGACGCCGACAAGCCCCAGCCGCCCACCAAGGCGCCCCTCGCCCAGCCGGCCGGCCCCGGCGGCCATTTTAACTTCTGAGGGAGCGAAGGCCTGGCCGAGGGCCGAGGGCTCGGACCGCCCGTCCTGGACTCCGAGAGTCCCCGGGGCCGCCGCCCGCCCGCCCCGGCTTAATTTATTGACTGTCTCCCCTTCCTCGAGAGGGGCGTGGGAGGTGAGAGGCTCGGCCCCCGTGAGCCACCTTTTTTTGGGGGACCTGCCCGCTCCCACGCCCCCCTCCCTCAGCCAAGCTGCCTTAACTCGCCGCTCCGCTCCGGGCTTCCTTCACGGACTGGGCCCCGGGCGGGCGCGGGCGGGGCCCCGCGCCTCGTGAATCAGTCCCCTGGCCTCCGGGACGTGCTTCCTTCTCCTACTGTGTAGGAGCCTCCGCCCCCAATACAGCCGTGTCCCCAGCCGCTGCCTGACTTTCCTGGGTGGGGGGCGACCGAGCCAGGCCTGGGCCTCGAGCTCCCCACGGAGCCATCGCGAAGACTGGCTTCCTACCGGGGTTAACCAGGAAAGGCTTCCTGAAGGAAGCCCGCGAAGAAGTGCGTGGAGAGGCGCCAAGGGCCCGGGGGCAGGGGAGGGCACTCGGAGCACGAGTCTGGATTAAGGTCGGACGAATGTTCTCGAAACTTATTGGGGGCGAAATAAAATGAAGCTGCAGCGGATGTGGCTGGAGTTTCGCAGCAGGAAGTCGTGTCCTAGAAAGAATCTGGTTGGAAGGGTCTGCGGTGCATGGGGGTAGGCGGCAAGCAGGCTGAGGCTGCAGCCCCGTCGGAGGCAGGAAAGTCTCCGCAGGTCCCGGAGGAACAGTTGTCCTTGGCTTCGCCGAAGGGGGCGTGGCGGGCCGGTCTGTTACAGCACGTTTGCGCATGCGCACTGGGCATTGTCTCCGTGCTCCGGCCACACTACAGCCCCGAATGCCAGAAATCAGCCAGCTTGGGGGCATCATCATTGGAAGTTCCGCGGGCTGCGCTGCCTGTCCGTTACCCCAGAAACCAATGGGAGGGGCGGACAGGGCCGCCCGTCCCGCCCACTGCCCTAGCGGTAAGGACACTTAAGACCTGACGCAGGCGGTGGCTGCTCTAGCAGATTTACAAGTCAGGTTTCTGTCGGCGCGTGGCCTGAGGTTTCCGCCCAATTGCTACCCTAGGCCGCCCACTTTCTGGTGCCACCTGGAGGCCGGACCTGGTGCTGCACCTAGGAAACCTTGCCAGTCCCCCTTTGCTAAAATGTTAAGGACAAGTTGGTAAAAACCCTAGAGACTGTTTTTAGCAACACCCTTTGTTGGTGACGCTAATAAGTCAGAGGTCTGCCCTAAGTTGCGTTTTCTTATCTGGAAAATGAGATACTGAGATGCCCAAATACAAGAATGTAAAAATGTTTTCCAAAGCAGAAAACATGGTACTTTTCTGAGTGGGGCAGGGAGGGGGTTCCTCCTAACATACCTTCCTCTATTCCTAACTTTGCTATCAGCTTTAAGCAGTCTGTTTCGTTTCTAGCCTTATGACTTTCATTTACAGATTTTAAAAAATATGTATTAATGATGGAGAGATCCACAGCATCACCATTACTGAAGATATTTTATTTTGGGGGGCCGGGTGGTAGCACAGCGGGTTAAGCGCACATGGCACGAAGGGCAAGGACTGGCGCAAGAATCCCGATTTGGGCCCCCGGGGTCACTCCACAGGCGGTGAAGCAGGCCTGCAGGTGTCTTATCTTTCTCTCCCCCTCTCTGCCTTCCTCTCCTCTCGATTTCTGTCTGTCCTGAACGACAGCAATAATAATTTCTTTTTTTATCTTTTTTTATGTTTATTTCCTTTTTGTTGCCCTTGTTTTTTGTTGTTGTAGCTATTGTTGATGTTGTTCATTGTTGGATAGGACAGAGAGAAATGGAGAGAGGAGGGGAAGACAGAGAGGGGGAGAGAAAGACAAGACACCTGCAGACCTGCTTCACCGCTTGTGAAGCGACTCCCCTGCAGGTGGGGAGCCGGGGGCTCGAACCGGGATCCTTATGCCGGTCCTTGCGCTTTGTGCCACGTGCGCTTAACCCGCTGCGCTACTGCCGGACTCCCTCAACGACAGCAATAATAACAACAACGATAAAACGAGCAACAAAAGGGAAAAATGGCCTCCAGGAACAATGAATTCGAGTGCAGGCACCGAGCCCCAGCAGTAATTCTGGAGGCAAATTAAAAAAAAAAAAATTATTTTATCTATTTTAAACACACATACACACCAGAGCCCTGCTCAGCTGGCTTATGGTGGTACTTGGGGTTGCCTGGGACCTTAGAGCCTCCTCCGGCATGACAGTCTTGCAGAACCATTGTGACTTCTCCCCAGCCCTAGAGTCAGTCTCCAAGCATATGCTCTAGCACGTGCAATGCTGGGGATCAAACTGGGGGCCTCAGGCTAAGTCTAGAACTTTAGCACTACATCACTTCCCAGTGATGGATCTATCTAGATTAAAAAAAATTTTTTTTTTAACCTCCAGGGTTATCGCTGGAGCTCAGTGCCTGCACTACAAATCCACTGCTCCTAGAGGCCATTTTCCCCATTTTGTTGCCCTTGTTGTTATTGTTACTGTTATTGTTGGTATTGCTGTTGTTGTCGAGAGAGCAGGGGAAGACAGAAAAGGTGAGAGAAAGACACCTACAGACCTGCTTCACTGCTTGTGAAGTGACACACCGCTGCAGGTGGAGAGCCGGGGCCTCGAACCTGTGTTCTTGAGCTGGTCCTTGCGCTTTGTGCCATGTGCACTTAGCCCACTGTGCTACCACCCAGCCCCCATCTATAGATTAAAAAAAGTATTTTATTCCCTTTTGTTGCCCTTGTTTTATTGTTGTAGTTATTGTTGTAATTGATGTTGTGTTGGATAGGACAGAGAGAAGTGGAGAGAAGAGGGGAAGAGAGAGGGAGAGAAAGATAGACACCTGCAGACCTGCTTCACCGCCTGTGCAGTGACTCCGCTGCAGGTGGGGAGCTGGGGGCTCAAACTGGTAGCCTTACACTGGTCCTTGCTCTTTGTGCCACCTACTTAACCCTCTGTGATACCACCCGACTCCACATGTATAGTTTTTTTTTTTTAACATTTTAAAAATATTTATTTCCCCATTTGTTGCCCTTGTTGGTTTTTATTATTGTTGTAGTTATATTGTTGTTATTGATGTTATTATTGTTGGATAGGACAGAGAGAAATGGAGAGAGGAGGGGAAGACAGAGAGGAGGAGAGAAAGATAGACACCTGCAGACCTGCTTCACTGCTTGTGAAGTGACTCCCGTGCAGGTGGGGAGCCGGGGGCTAGAACCGGGATCCTTACCAGGATCCTTGTGCTTTTAACTCACTGCACTACCACCTGACTCCCCATCTACAGATTTTTTTTTATAGGTATTAACTGTTTTCTTTTTTTAAAACTATTTATTTATGAGAAAGATAGGAGGAGAGAGAAAGAACCAGACATCACTCTGGCACATGTGCTGCTGGAGATCAAACTCAGGACCTCATGCTCGAGAGTCCAAAGCTTTATCACTGTGTTACCTCCCGGACCACCATCTATAGATTTTGGTGGCCAGCCAAATTTGGTGGCTCTCCAGCATTTACTCTTTCTCTTGGAGTTGGTTTCACTGGTTTAGAAAGGTCTTCCAGGGGCCAGGTGGTGGCGCACCTGGTTGAGCGTACATGTTACAGTGCTCAAGGACCTGGGTTCGAGCCCCCGGTCCCCACCTGCAAGGGGGAAAGCCTTGCAAGTGATGAAGCAGGGCTGCAGGTGTCTCTCTTTGTCTCTCCTCCTATCACCTCCTTCCCTCTCAATTTCTGACTTCTCTATCAAATAAATAAAGATAAAAAAATTAAAAAAAAAAGAAAAAAGGTCATAAGGTGGTCCAGGAGGTGGCACAGTGGATAAAGCATTGGACCCTCAAGCGTGAGGTCCTGAGTTCAATCCCCTGAAGCACATGTACCAGAGTGATGTTTGGTTTTTTTCTCTGAGTGATGTCTGGTTTTTTTCTTTTTTTTTTTCTGCCTCCTATCTTTCTCATTTATAAATAAATAAAACCGTAAAAAGAAAAAGAAAGGTCTTCTAGGTTTTTTTTTTTTTTTTTCTCCTCCAGGGTTATTGCTGGGGCTTGGTGCCTGTACTACGAATCCACCGCTCCTGGAGGCCATTTTTTCCTACTCTGTTGTTCTTGTTGTCATCATTATTGTCATTGCTATTGTTGGATAGGACAGAGAAATCGAGAGAGGATGGCAAGACAGAGGGAGAGAAAGATAGACACCTGCAGACCTGCATCACCAACCATGAAGTGACACCACCCCCTGCAGGGGGGGAGCCAGAGGCTCAAACCAGGATCCTTACTCTGGTCCTTGCGCTTCAACCCGCTGTGCTACCACCAGACGCTGGGTCTTCCAGGTTTTGGTCCCGCCTCGCTTGGTTGCCCAGTAGCAGCCCAAAATCCTTAGAGGCCATTGTGACTTACTAGATCGTGAAGAAAGCAAGAGAATGAAAAGCTTTTCAGTCGTCTGGCTTCGTTAACCTCTTCAAACCAAAGCTTTAAGGCAAAGACAAGAATTTCAAGGCTGCAGCTTTTTTTTTTTTTAAAAAAAAATATATATATTTTCCCTTTTGTTGCCTTTGTTGTTTTTCATTGTTGTTTTAATTATTGATGATGTCATCATTGTTGGATAGGACAGAGAGAAATGGAGAGAGGAGGGGAAGACAGAGGAGGAAAGAAAGATAGACACCTGCAGACCTGCTTCACCACTTGTGAATCGACTCCCCTGTAGGTGGGGAGCCAGGGGCTCCAACTGGGATCCTTACAGCGGTCCTTATGCTTTGCACCACTTGCTCTTAACTCACTGTGCTACCACCCAACTCCTGGCTGCAGCTTTTCAAATCCCTCTGAGACAAATCTCCCTAAAGGTGGTCAAAAACTGAAGGGTTGAATACTTATATTTAAGTAGAGACCCACAGAGATGTACAACAGAAACCAAACTGTGGCTTAAAAGGTAGCAACAATTCACAAGTTCAAGTCCTGCTTTCCAGTCAATGTTAAGGTTGTTTGTGCATTCATGTCTTTAGAGATAATGTCATCTCTAGCCATCAGTGGACTCTCAAAACCTCAGGAAGCTGGGGAGATAGTCTAATGATTATGGAAAAAGACCCAGGAATGCCCCCAAGTGAATTTTTTTTTATTGGGGAATTAATGTTTTACATTCAACAGTAAATACAATAGTTTGCACATGCATAACATTCCCCAGTTTCCCATATAACAATACAATCCCCACTAGGTCCTCTGTCATCCTTCATGGTCCCAAGTGAATTTTAATCCACAGTACCACCAGTACTTTTTTTTTTAAAAATATGTATAATTTATTTTCCCTTTTGTTGCCCTTGTTCTTTATTGTTGTTGTAGATAACTATTGCTGTTGTTATTGATGTCCTCGTTGTTGGATAGGACAGAGAGAAATGGAGAGAGGAGGGGAAGACAGAGGGGGAGAGAAAGACAGACACCAACAGACCTGCTTCACTGTCTGTGAAGTGACTCCCTTGCAGGTGGGGAGCCAGGGGCTAGAACTGGGATCCTTATGCTGGTCCTTGTGCTTTGTGCCACCTGCGCTTAACCTGTTGCGCTACCGCCCGACTCCCCAGTACTTTTTTTTTTTTTTTTCCCATGGAAGAACCCTCTCAAGGCCAGTGAAAGCAATAGTGTGTAACTTCTTCAAGACTCAATTTTTTTTTTTTTTACCAGACCACTGCTCAACTCTGGTTTATGTTTAAAGGTTTTATTTATTCTTTTAAAATTTTTTTAATATTTATTTTATTTATTCCCTTTTGTTGCCATTGTTTTATTGCTATAGTTATTGTTGTTGTTGTTGGATAGGACAGAGAGAAATGGAGAGAGGAGGGAAAGACAGAGAGGCAGAGAGAAAGACAGACACCAACAGACCTGATTCACTGCCTATGAAGCGACTCCCCTGCAGGTGGAGAGCCGGGGTTTTAAACCGGAATCCTTACACTGGTCCTTGCACGGCACTTAACTCGCTGTGCTACCGCCCGACTCCCATTTATTTATTCTTGAAGAATGACAGGCAGAGAGAGAAAGAACCAGATATACCATGTGCTCCCAGAGATTGAACTCCAGAACTCGTGCTTGAGAGTCCCATACTTTATCCACTGTGCCACCTCCTAGCCCACAAGAAACTTTTTTTTTTTTTTTAAGATTTATTTATAAGAGAGGGAGAGAGAACACTTGAATGTTACTCTGGCATATATGATGCTGGGGATCAAACCAGGACCCCATGCTTAAAACTCCAATGCTAGGGGCCGGGTGGTAGGGCAGCGGGCTAAGTGCACATGGCAAGATGTGCAATGATCAGCGTAAGGATCCCAGTTCGAACCCTGGCTCCCCACCTACACGGGTGTAGCTTCACAAGTGGTGAAGTAGGTCTGCAGGTGTCTTAGCTTTCTCTCCCTGTCTTCCCATCTCTCGATTTATATCCTATCCAATAACAACAACAGCAATGATAAACAACAAGGGCAACAAAATGGGAAAAAGTAGACTCCAGGAGCAGTGGATTTGTAGTGCAGGCACTGAGCCCCAGCAATAACCCTGGAGGCAAAAAAAAAGTCCAATGATTTATGTACTACACCACCTATCAGGCCATGAGCCTAAATTTATTTTGTGAAACATAAAGAGATCATATACTAACTGGGTTTTTATAAAATGCCTTATAAACAGATTTGGTTTGTCCAAAAGACAGAGTGCTACAAAGTATAATTCATTAATACTCATTTCCTGCCTCAACCTATCAGGGTGTTTGATGGATTTGAAGAAGTCATCAGGGGCAACTCTGGGATAAACATGACCTCAGGGAAAGAATCCGCCCACTGGTTTTTCTTTTTCCTTCCTTTTTAATTAGGATATCAGTTCAAACTTTGTCGTTAGACAAACCAGAATGTGCCAGCAGGTGTGCAAGGTTGCTTGGTATCCTGAGGGATTTTGTAGCTGATTTCTCAGAGGCAGCCGAGGCGGTTGTAGAGAAGCCATAGCCCCAGTGGGCAAAGACCATCAGCTTGTGTCAATCTCTGGGGACCCGAAACACAGAAGGTTCCACAATCACAAAGCTGGAAAAGCTGTTCAGCATCTTGGATTCTCTGGGAGCCAAGTCACAGGGGCCAGAACTATTACTGTAGCTCAGATGTGTGTCTCCTCGATGCCATTGGCTCACATGTGGGAACCACACAGGTCTGAGTCATCTGTTGCTGCTTAATATAGCAGGTGACTCTTTCAAACTATTGACTTGTAAGAAATTTCAAAAAATGTTTATATTTATTAACATTAAGAGAGGGAGGGAGTGGGCGGGTTAAGCACACATGGTGCAAAGCACAAGGACTGGCACAAGGATCCCGGTTCGAGCCCCCAGACTCCCTACCTGCAGGGAGGTAGCTTCACAAGCAGTGAAAATGTCTATCCTTCTCTCCTCCTCTGGTGACCAAAAATGGGGAAAATGGCCTCCAGGAGCAGTGGATTCATAGTGCAGGCACTGAGCACCAGTGATAACCCTGGAGGCAAAAACAAAAAACAAAAAACCAACCTCTTACTGGTATCACTCCTACTTCTGTCTCTCTCCCTTTGTATCTATATAAAAAAATAATAAAAAAGAGCAGGAGATTAGGGGTCGGGTGGTAGCACATCAGGTTAAGCACACATAGTACCAAGAGTAAGGACCCACTCCTGGATCCCGGTTCGACCCCCGCTTCCCACCTGCAGGGGGACCACTTCACAAGCAGAGAAGCACATCTACAGGTGTCTGTCTTTCTCTCCCAATCTCTATCCTCCCCCGCAATTTCTCTCTGTCCTATCCAATAAAAATCCTTAAAGAAAGAGAGAGAATCAGCAGCACTCCGGCACATTCAATGCCAGGGACTGAACTCAGGACCTTGTGCTTTCAAGTTCAAAGCTCTAGCTACTGCACCATTCTCAGTCTGAGACTCCTAAGAGTTTAAGGTTATACAGCCTAGGAAGTGGCATAGTGGTAGAGCACTGGACTTCCAAACATGAAATTGTGGGTTTGATCTTTGGCACTACATGTCTGGCTGTCATCTCCGTCTCCTCCTCTTATTCCTCCTGCTCTTTTTTAATATTTATTTTTCCCTTTTGTTGCCCTTTTTTTATTGTTGTAGTTATTACTGTTGTTATTGATGTCGTAGTTGTTATTGGATAGGACAGAGAGAAATGGAGAGAGGAGGGGAAGACAGAGAGGAGAAGAGAAATATAGACACCTGCAGACCTGCTTCACCACTTGTGAAGTGACTCCCCTGCAGGTGGGGAGCCAGGGGCTTGAACCAGGGTCTTTATGCCGGTCCTTGCGCTTTGCACCACCTGTGCTTAACCTGCTATATTACCGATTCCCTTTTTTTTTTTAAAAAAAAAAAACATTTTTTTATTATCTTTATTGGATAGAGACTGTCAGAAATCAAGAGGGAAGGGGGAGATAGGGAGGAAAACACCTGCAGCCCTGCTTCACCACTTGCAAAGCTTTCCCAAAGCATGTGGGGACCAGGGGCTTGAACCTGGGTCCTTGCACACTGTACCATGTGCACTCAACCAGGTGTGCCACTTCCCGGCTCCCTGCCTCTCCTCTTTATTGAAATAAAATATTCAAAAAATTATTCAAGGTTACATTAATAAAAGTCAGATTCCAGTGCATAGAGTGCAGGGGAGATAGCATAATGGTTATGCAAAAAGCCTCATGGCTGAATTTCACAAGTTCAATCCCTTGCATGATCATAAACCAGATCTGAGCAGTGCTCTAGTTAAAAAGGGGGGGGAGGAAAGAAAGACTACAAGGCTATTAAAATTATTTTTGAGAGAGTGGGGAGGAAAGAGAGAGCATCACGCTGGCATACACGATGCTGGGGATCAAAGTTCACTGGTTCACCTACTGTGTGCAACTTCTTGGGTTGCAAAAAGCTATTTGAAAAAAGTTACTCACGGGGGTTGGGTGGTGGCACACCGAGTTAAATGCACAGGGCGTGAAGAGCAAGGACTGGCAAGGATCCCAGTTTGAGTCCCCGGATCCCCACCTGCAGGGGGGTGGCTTTATAAGCCATGACTCAGTTCTGCAGTTATCTATCTTTCTCCCTCCCCCCAATTTCTCTCTGTCTTATCCAACAATAAGAACAACAAAATGGAAAAAATGGCCACCAAGAGCAGTGAATTTGTGGTATAGGCACCAAATCCCAGTGATAACCCCAGAGGCAAAAAATAAATAAATAAAGTTACTTTATGAGAGAGCTTTTTTTCATTTTTTAATTAAATTTAAAAAAACCTTAGGCTTTTTTTTTTTAAGTATGGATAAGATATGGGTCAAGGGAGTTGGGTGGTAGTGCAGCGGGTTAAGTGCACGTGGCACAAAGCGCAAGGACCGGCAAAAGGATCCTGGTTCCAGCCCTTGGCTCTCCACCTACAGGGGAGTCACTTCACAGGCGGTGAAGCAGGTTTGCAGGTGTCTATTTTTCTCTCCCTCTCTGTCTTCCCCTCTCTCCATTTCTCTCTGTCCTACACAACGACAACATCAATAACAATAACTACAACAACAATGAAAAAGAACAAGGGCAACAAAAGGGAAAATAAATAAATTTAAAAATAAATATATATAGGTCAAGGGTAGTCTGGTGGTAGAGCGCAAGGACCGGCGTAAGGATCCTAGTTTGAGCCCCTGGCTCCCCACCTGCAGGGGAGTCTCTTCACAGGTGGTGAAGCAGGTCTGCAGGTGTCTATCTTTCTCTCCCCCTCTCTGTCTTCCCCTCCTGTCTCCATTTCTCTCTGTCCTATCCAACAACGATGACATCAATAACAACAATAGTAACTACAACAATAAAACAAGGGCAACAAAAGGGAATAATTAAAAAAAAAAAGATATGGGTTAATAGCTGGAGGCTGGTATCAGCTTTGAGTTTGAAAGTGCAAAGGGAGGGAGGCGGTGGCTACTGACACCTAGAAGGTGAGACCACATTGACAGGAGCTGTGACCCTATATCTGTCCTATTTAAAAAAAAAAAAGGGTCTACTTTGCTATAACCCAGGTTTGAGTCAAACACAAATTGCACTGGGGAAAAGCTTCAGTATTCAGTGCTTTAGTGTCTTTTCTTCTCTTTATTTATTTATTTTCAATGTTATTTATTAAAGATAGAGGAATTGAGAGGGGAGACACAGCACTGCTTCATCGCTCATGTAGGTGGCGGAGGGGTGGAGGGGGCACCTGAGACACTGTACATGTGAAGCCCAAAATGGGGAAGCCCCAGCTCTGATTAAAAAACAAAAACAACCAACCCCCCTCCCTCATATCTTTAACAAAAAGAATGGCAACTGAGCAGCAGTTAGATAAGGAAATGGCAGAGGGTGTGATTAGAAGAGACTCTAACAGGGAGTCGGGTGGGTAAAGCGCACTTGGCGCAAAGCGCAAGCACAGGGCGTAAAGATCCCTGTTCAAGCCCCCCCCCCCCCCTGCAGGGGAGTCGCTTCACAAGTGGCGAAGCAGGTCTGTAGGTGTCTATCTTTCTCTCTCCCCATGTCTTCCCCTCCTCTCTCCATTTCTCTCTGTCCTATCTAACAGCGACTACATCAATAACAACAACAATAATTACAACAACAATAAAAAAACAAGGGCAACAAAAGGGAAAATAAAAAAATATTAAAAAATAAAAAAGAAAAAGCTTGCTAGTGAGGTTTTTTTGTGATCAGGGAGTAGATATACTTTTTTGCTCAGAAAATGGAAACAAGATTCACTGATACCTCATAATCATAATACTTTGACATTTTATTAAGAAATCTTTATTTTAAATGATAATACAAAAACTGCATATATAATGTAGATCTGTAACATAAATGAATAAACACACAAATGCTTACCCATTACACACACACACATACACACACACATACTTCCAACCCACACACACACTTGCTCATCAGAATCAAGTTCTATTTTATTAGAATCCTAAATTAAAAAAGAGGAATATATTTAAGTCTTCCTAATACATACTGTACATAAAGCTGTTGGACAACCTGAATAGCTGAGGATGTTTTGAGGACAATCTAGGCACCCCACCCACCTTCTCTCCTTCCCCAACACAAATGGCCTTAGCAGGAGGACAGGGCGAAGCCAGAGACAGGAGCTGCTGTCATTACTGCTGACAGAATGAGATGCCTGCAACCAGCAAGGAATTACAGGATATGGGGTGTGACCTAGATTAATTCTCTGAAACAAACCACTTCCGAATAAACAGAATATGTAATAGGGAATCAAGAGGAGGGGAAGGGCACGCCCACAGATTAAAAATGCCCTACTAATTAAATTCTAGCGCTTCAGTGAGATAAGAACAATGGGGTTACAGAGGCAGAAGCACTCAGAGGAGAAAGGGGGAGGGAGAGAGAGATAAGGAATCATAATTTCCTGCTATTAACAAGAGAAACTGTTACTGTACAGTGTAGGAATGCCACCACACCCTAATCCTGGGGGGGGGGAGGGGGGAGAGGGAAAGAGGGAGAGACATAGAGACCAGAGCTATAAAATACTTAATTTGAGTTGAAATCTCTTTTACTCCTGGTCTCTTCCTAAATCTCCTGGGCAGTGGCATAGGAAAGAGAATATTAATTCCAAAGAGAAATATTCACCATATAAAATGGAGGTAGAGATGAGCTGAGAGCAGCACACAGATGTCCTTGACTTACAGTTCCTTTTAAGGCTCATTTTCTGGTCATACAGCGATGAAATTTGTGGGGAGAGTTCACTAAATGTCTCAAATCTTCTAACTCTGGGGAGAATGACACTGATCTAGAGGATGCCATGCAGATGCTCAAACTTTCTCAACACTGCTACTTCTGAAAAGGCTAAGTTTTCCCAGCTTGGAAAGTAGATGTTCAGAATGTGGGCTCCTTCTGCCAGAGCTCTCTACCTAGGGTTCCTTTCCTGTTTCAAGGTGTAAGAGATTTTATAAGTGCCCGTCAACACAGCTGAATTGCCCTGTGAAATGACAGCTCCATCTCTACCCTAGAAACCAACTTCTGCTCTGGGAACCCTCTTTTGGAGCCAGGACTGGCACTCCCGAAGGCTGTCCCTCAGGTTTCTCATCACAGTCTGCTAGAGACTGTTAGAGAGCACACTTCTCACGGAAGACTGAAGTCATGCTTTCTGCTTTTCAGATCCTAAGAGTGAATTTACAGAAGCTTCTCTGATGTGTTTAATGAAATAAAAGTATTTCCAGGTTATACCAGGTACGTGAGAGTTGAACCTCAAATAAAAAGAGAATATGGGAAAATTCATATGTACTTATAAATATATGCATTAATATACACTCAGCAGAGAGGTATTAAAATACTCTAACTAGAGGACTAGAAAGCATCTGGTAAATTAAATTCTTTAACATAAATATAAAGTCACAGATGGGGGGAAAAAAGCATCTATTCAATAAGAGAAAGAATTAAAGCAGCACTCTACCCACCATATGCAGGGCCAGGGACTGAACTCGGGACTAAGCACTTGCAAATCCTGTGCTCTCTTGCTGCAGCACTTCCTGGGCTGTAGTGCTGCAGACCTCTGACATTACCAGACAAAAGCATGCTAAGAATGTCATGGTAAGGCTGAAGGAGGGGAGAAAAGCAAAGCTTAAAAATAAATCAATATAGATCTAACAATAAAAAGAATATCTTTTTTAAAAATACTATTTATTTATTTATTATTGGATAGAGACAGAGAAAAATTGAGAGGGGGGAGGGGAGATAGAGAGGGAAAGAGACAGACACCTGCAGCCCTGCTTCACAACTTGTAAAGCTTTTCCCCTGCAGGTAGGGACCAGCGGCTTGAACCAAGGTCCCTGCACATTGTAATGTATGTGTTTAATCAGGTGTGCCACTGCCTGGCCCCTAAAAAGAACATCTTTTAAGGCACTGGACACTAAGTTCAAAACTCAGTGAAAGCCTAAAGCCAAGTGAGGTAGTGATAGGAAAGGAATGTGTGTATATATATATATATGAATTTTCTTTCCTCAGAGCACTGCTCAACTCTGGTTTAGAGTGGTGGATGTGATTGAACCTGGGAGCCTTAGGCATGAAAGTCTTTTTGTATAACCATTATGCTACCTACTGGGCCTTTTAATATATACGTATTATTTTTTCATGTATTTTTAACACAATGCTGAAGATCAAACCCAGATTCTCAGGAGGCATGCGCTTTACCTTTGAGTCACCTCTCCAACCTACCCAGTGACAGCTAAGAGAGAATGAGGAAGCAAGCAAAGTGCTGCTCCCCTGTCTATGGAGTTGTCTTTGCTGCTCTCATGTGCAAGGCAGGTGCTTCACTGCTGAAGCCACTTTTGTGGCCCATTTAACATTTTAAATTTCCCTGAAGCCAAGAACTAGAACAGAAACATTGAGACTCCTTTCTATTTCCTTTTGGAGGGGTAGGAGAGATTTAAAACCAATATCTAAGTGTTGAGTTTAAAAACCCTGTACTGATATTGTTAAGGCAGCTTTATTTTAAAGTAAGCAGTCCTCCAGGCTCCAAGTTTCACCTGCTCAAGTACCAATTCTGATTTTTTTCCCCTTTAATTCTCTCATCCAGTCAGTAAACCTGTTGAAGTCCCTTAACTTAGATGATCTAGGAGCAGTTTCTCAACTTCTATGACTGATCCCAGAAAGATAAGCAAAGTTACACAATGGTCCTGCCATTACCACACTGAACATTTAACTACCAGCTACATCAAGGGACCGTGACCTAGCATTCTCTCCATAGCAACATAACTGGAAATCAAATCTGATTTCTGTTCTCTAGAGTAATAGAAGGTCTATCCCGAGTTAAAAAAAAAAAAAAATATATATATATATATATATATTTGCTACTAACTTCTTTTCAGACATTTCCTCTTTCTCTTCCTTCCTCAACTTCTCCTTTAACGTCCTATCTCAAAGACACCCCCAAAATAACCTGGGCTGTATTAAATTTTTTTCTGGATAGGAGCAATAGTTTTCAATATAAAGAGAATACTAAGAACCTCAAGACAACAGGGATTTTTTTTTTTATGCTCAGAAGGGAATGGTGGATGGAAACTCCCAGTTCACAATTGTCACATAGGAGAGATAAGACAGGGCCTGGATCACACAGTTAATATCCTCCCCCTTAACTGAAAGGCATTAAAGTCAGTATATGCAACCACAAAGAGAAACAAAATATCTGAAATGATACTCCATCCCTAGGTAAGTTAAGCTAAGACTCTAAAATGGCATATAACAGCAGCTTATTGTTAGAACCTGGCTCACAAAGGGATTTAGAAAAAGGAATAACATGGTAAGGGGAGCAGATACCACTGGTAACCTCACCTCACCCAGGCCCCTCCACTGCATTTCTCCATCACCTGCACAGGAGAATCACTTTCTGATCACTTCGAGCGTCAGTACTCCACAGACAAAACCTAGCTAAGTGCCAGTAGTCAAGATTATTTTCACAACTGATTCCACACCCCCACCCCATCCTCTAGCAGCCAGTTCTGTTTGTTGGATTTAGTTTGGGGAGTTATATTTTCAGTATATTTTGCACCCCTGAATGATTTTGCATTTCTGGAAAAGTGCAGCAAACTGCTTCACTGACCGAGGTAAACAGAACCATGTTAGCTGTCAAGTTGTACTCCAAATTAAACATGCATGCTTTCCCCATGATCACTAATTAAGAAAACTGTATTCTAAACAGTCATTCAAATGTGTACTTGGCACATTTCCCTCTGGTTTCTTCTAGCATACACAAAACAAGAAAGCATATCTAGAGTGGTGAGGGTCCAATTTCAAAGACAATAACCTCTCCACAACTTCTCATTTGATACATTCCCTTTATATAGGGGGGGAAAAAAGAGGGAGTCAGGTGGTAGCGCAGTGAGTTAAGCACGCAGTGAGTTAAGCGCACGCACCTGGTGCAAAGCGCAAGGAAGCTGAAAGATCCCTGGCTCCCCACCTGCAGGGGAGTCGCTTCACAGGTGGTGAAGCAGGTCTGCAGGTGTCTATCTCTCTTTCCCTCTCTGTCTTCCTCTCCTCTCTCCATTTCTCTCTGTCCTAACAATGACGACATCAATAACAACAACAATAACAACAATAAAAAAACAAGGGCAACAAAAGGGAAAATAAACAGTATAAAAAAATTTTTAAAAAAGGGGGGGAGAGGGTGAGAATAGATAGCATAATGGTTGTGCAAAGAGCCTGTCTTGCCTGAGGCTATTAAGTTGAAAGTTCAACATCCGGCCTCCGCCCCCCTCCCCCAACATAAGCAAGGGCTGGCTGGTTAAAAAAAAAAAAAATCAAGGTGTGAAACTAGAAAAACCAAGCCATGAAGCATTTTCCAAAAAATGTGTCTGAGCAAAGGAAGCAAGCATAGTAGAAAAAGAATAAGGTCGTCAGAGTTTCTGGCCAGAATCTTTGGGTCCTTATACTTTATGGCACTATTACTTTCTTTGCCAACACTCACTGAGCAACTATAAGGAACAAAGCTCTGCACATGGCCCAACCCGATGGAAACAGATCTACTCATCCCAGATCAAGCAGAAACAAAACGACACAACTTTCTCAGCACTCATTCCCCTGCCCCGCTTCTTCTTGCATATAAAGCTGCTCCATGTAAGCTCTGTCATAAAAAAAAAGCACACTTAGCAAAACTCAGCAAAATATTCTAAGATTAAATAACTGATATTAAAGTTTTATATTACATAAATAAGTGCGTAGAAGCAAGTTGTGCTCACAAGAGACCTTTCTGATTATGCCTTTGTAAGTTCCAGCCAAAGCAACGTTTGTATCTTGAGAACAGACTGTTTCGTAACCCTACAATCCTGTCTCTGGCCACTTTCCAATATGCAGAAGCCTAGAGGATTTTGGACTTATTTTCATGTCTCCCACATGAACACTTTTTTTTTTTCACTTCCAGTTTTTAAAAATTCAATTTCAGTTACTTAAACTGGCATCTGAGCTAAGGATATACAACAGATGTAAATTTAGACAGGCAATCACACACCTACTTTTCCTGAAAAAGTTGGTGGGTGGTGGGGCATGCCTCCTACTCTAGATGTGGAATATATTTCTTTCTTTGTTTTTTTAACCAGAGCACTGCTCAGCTCTGATCTTTGGTGATAAGGGGAACAGACCCCGGGACTTTGGTGCCTCAGGCTATCTACCCCTCACCCTAGAATATATTTCTTTCTCTACCCTAAAGTTTGCTTGCTTGCTTTTAAATTTATTTATAAAATAAAAAATATCAACAAGACCATAGGATAAGAGGGGTAAAATTCCACACATTTCCCACCACCAGACTTCCATATCCCATCCCCTCCACTGGAAGCTTTCCTATTCTTTATCTCTATGGGACTAAGGACCCAGGATCATTATGGGGTGCAGAAGGTAGAAGGTCTGGCTTCTGTAATTGCTTCTCTGCTGAATGTAGGCATTGACAGGCTGATTTATACTCTCAGGCTGTTTCTTTCTTTTTTTTTTTTTCCCCACCCCTCTCAGGCTGTTTCTATCTTTCCCTAGTGGGGCAGGGCTCTGGAGAGAGTTCGTTCCAGGGTACATTGGTGAGGGGTACTCTGCCTGGGCAAGTTAGGTTGGCGTTATGGTAGCACCTGCACTTGGTGTCTGAAATCTTTTTTTTTTAATTTATTTTTATTATTGCCACCAGGGTTATTACTGAGGCTCGGAGCATGCATGACAAATCCACCACTCCCAATGGTCATTTTTTTTTTCTTCAATTTAACAGGACAGAGAAAAAATTGAGTGGGGAGGGGAGGCAGAGGGAGAGAGAGATACCTGCGGCACTGATTCACCACTTGTGAAGCTTTCCTCCTGCAGGTGGGGACCAGGGGCTTGAACCCAGATCCTTGTACACTGTTCTTCTTCTTCTAGCGTTTGCCCTTCTTCCATAGCCAGTCAACAGCGTCAGGTTGAGCCTGATGTAAAGTTTCGAGACCTCCTTTGAATCTGGAGAGGTGGCAGTCGTTGACTATGTGGGTCATAGTCTGTCTGTAGCCGCAGGGGCAGTTCGGGTCGTCTCTGGCTCCCCAGCGATGGAACATAGCGGCGCACCGGCCATGGCCTGTTCGATAGCGATTGAGGAGGGCCCAATCATAACGTGCTAGGTCAAAGCCGGGTTGACGCTTGCAGGGGTCTGAGATGAGGTGTTTGTTCTTTACCTCAGCTGACTGCCAACTCTGTTTTGTACACTGTAATGTGTGCACTTAACCAGGTGTGTCACAGCCAGGCCCGCCAAAGCTTATTTTAAACCCCTTTCAATTTTCTTCTGTAACAAGTACACATCAAACAGCTACAGCAAATTTTCAGGTCACTTCATGGTATAATTGTTAAAGACTGTGTGTCTGTATTTGGAATGCTATCTTAAGATATTTTGATAGAAATTTAGTTACTTAAAAAACAACCCAGGGGCAGGGGTAGAAAACATAATGGTTATGCAAAGAGATTCTCATGCCTGAAGCTCTAAAGTCCTAGGTTCAATCCCCTGCACCACCATAAACCAGGACTGAGCAGTGCTCTGGTGGGAAAAAAACAAGAAACACCCAGGATTTTTGTTTTCCTTCCTACTTCTATTCTGAAAGCAGTGATGCCAGCTAGGAAATCCCAGCCTTATTCTTTTGGTCCTTTAGAATATTCCCTAAATTTGGCTTTGGACTGTCCAGTTACATGGAGAACCTTCCCAAGTCCAAGCATGTACCCTGTTTAGTCATTGTCATTCTTCTTCCTCCTCTTCCTTTTTTTTTTTTCTTTTATTGCCACCAGGCTTATCACTGGGGTTTAGTGCCAGCACTATGAAGTCATTTCTCCCAGTGGCCATTTTTTCTTTTTTCTTCCTTCCTTCCTTCCTTCCTTTCTATTTTATTGGATAGGACAGAAAGAAATTGAGAGGGGAGAGAGGAAGAAAGAAAGACACATGCAGACCTGCTTCATGACTCCTGAAGTGTCCTCCCAACAGGTGGGGAGCAGGGGCTTGAACCCAGGTCCTTGTGCATGGTAATATGTGCACTTAACCAGGTGAGCCACCAACCAGCTCCCTTAGTTTTCTTCTTAAGGACACTCTTAATTTTTACATAATGTTTGTCCTCTGTAACTTCTTCTATTGATAGAAAAATATGGACTTACTATATGTTATGGCCCTTGCACTTTAAGATGAAACTATTTCCATGGAAACTCCAGCATGAACCTCCATGGTCCCTCCTGCACCAGTCACTTCCTTCTCTCTCCTCTCCATCTCCCCCTCTGTGACTACCACAGCATCTACTTCAGCCACTTCTTCGACCACAGTGAAGTCGATTCCATTGGGCTGTTGCTGAGCCATGGCCTCCAGTTTGAGGCGGTACTGCTCCGCCTCCTGCTCTTTCTTCAGGAGCTGGTGCCGGTATTCCTGGGCCCTGCGATTGGCCTCCTGAAGTTGCTGCTGTAGTAGCTCTCTTTCAGTGCCTTCCTATAAAAGGAAACAATGTTCCTACCAGGTAAGGAATTTCTTTAAAAAAAAAATTTATTTATTTATTCCCTTTTGTTGCCCTTATTATTTTATTGTTGTAGTCATTGTTGGATATGACAGAGAGAAATGGAGAGAGGAGGGGAAGACAGAGAGTGGGAGAGAAAGATACCTGCAGACCTGCTTCACCACTTGTAAAGTGACTTGCCAGTAGGTGGGGAGCCAGGGGCTCGAACCCGGATACTTAAACTGGTCCTTGCGCTTTGTGCCACATGCGCTTAACCCGCTGCGCTACCGCCCGACTCCCCAAGTAAGGAATTTCTAATTGCACAGCAGGCAAAAAAAAAAAAGGGATGCAGGATAGAATTTCAATTTTTTGTGTAGATGATATTGGGCTTCACACATAAATAATTCCACTATTCCCAGGTTAACTTTTTAAGAAGCAGAGAGATGGAAGAGATACCACAGCACTGGAGCTTCCCCCACTGCTACAGTGCTCCCATGTGGTGCTGGGGTGGGAACCTAGGCCTCACGCATGGTGTGGCATTTGCCCTGCAGGGTAGTTATTCCCTGGCCCTTGTTTTTTTTTTTTTTTTTTTTTTTATCCTTTTCCTACTTTTCTCGTCATCACTGCTGAAAACATTACCTTGCTCTCCTCCACATCATTAGTCATCTCTTCTACCTTTGGCTTCTTAGACAATGGCAACTTCTGTAAGTCATCTTCTTCTTCTTCAATTATAGTATCCTCTGCAACTTGACCAGCAGGTACAGTTAGAACTACAAGTCAAAGGACACCAGTTGGAGGTAGTGAATACACAGTAAAACAAAGAGGCTCTGCTTGTTTTGAATTAGAAAATAAACTGAGTGATCTGGGAGGTGGTGCAGTGGTTAAGGAACTAGACTCTCCAGCATGAGGTCCTGAGTTCAATCCCCGGCAGCTCATGTACCACAAGAGGACCTAGTGGGGGTTGTAGTGTTACATGGAAAACTGGGAAATGTTATACATGTACAAACTATTATATTTACTGTTGAATGTAAAACATTAATTCCCCAATAAAGAAATTTCAAAAATTTTGTTTAAAAAATATAAAATAATGGAGGGGCTGGGTGGTGGTGCACCTGGTTGGGCACACATATTACAACACAAGGATTTGGGTTTGAGCCCCTGGTCCCAACCTGCAGGGGGGAAGATTTGCAGGTGGTGAAGCAATGTTGCAGTTGTCTCTGTCTCTCCATCCCACTCCCCTCTTGATTTCTGGATGTCTCTATCCAATAAATAAAGATTAAAAAAAAATGTTGGACTTGAAAGTATGAGGTTTGATCCACTCTCACCTCCCACTTTCCCATTAACAAATAAAGCTAAAAAAAAAAAAATTCAGGGAGTAGGGTGGTAGCACAGCAGGTTAAGCGCACGTGGTGCAAAGCACAAGGACCGGCGTAAGGATCCTGGTTCGAGGCCCTGGCTCCACACCTGTAGGGGAGTCACTTCACAGGTGAGGCAAGTCTGCAGGTGTCTATCTTTCTCTCCCCCCATGTCTTCCCCTCCTCTCTCCATTTCTCTTTGTCCTATCCAACTACAACGACACCAATAACAACGACAATAATAAAACAACAAGGGAAACAAAAGGGAATAGATAAATAAATAAATATTAAAAAAAATAAATACATTAAGGGAGTCGGGTGGTAGCTCAGCGTTAAGCGCAGGTGGCACAAAACGCAAGGACCGGCATCAGGATCCTGGTTCGAGCCACTGGCTACAAACCTGCAGGGGAGTCACTTCACAGGTGGTGAAGCAGGTCTGCAGGTGTCTCTCTTTCTCTCCCCCCTCTGTCTTCCCCTCCTCTCTGCATTTCTCTCTGTCCTATCCAACAATGATGACATCAACAACAACAACAACAACAAAAAACAAGGACAACAAAAGGTAAAATAAACTAAATTAATTTTAAAAAATTCAGTTTGGTATATGTGGCACTTGGGACTGAGCCAAGCAGGAGACTCATGCAGCCTAGTCCTACATTCTGTGCTATTTTTCCAGCTAATGGTCCACCATATGATTTGCTCTTTTTTATTAAAAAAATATATATTACATGCATATTCAGGCATGTTTATATATAAACTGCATGTTTATATATGTATGCATAAACTATGCATATGTATAGGTACCATATACACACTTTTTAGAAAGCATTTTTTAAATTATTATTATTATCTTTATTTGATAGAGACAGCCAGAAATTGAGAGGAAGATATAGAAAGGGAAAGAGAGAGACACTTGCAACACTGCTTCACCACTTGTGAAGCTTTCCCCCTGCAGTGGGGACCCAGGGCTTGAACCTGGGTCCTTGTGCACTTTAACATGTGTGCTCATCCAGGTGCAAAGATTTTATTTTTTTAATGAGAAAGATGGGAGAAGAGAGAGAAGGAACTCAATGTCATTCTGGTGCATGTGCTGCTGGGGGTTGAACTCATGCTTGAGATTCCAGTGCTTTATCCATTGCTTTTTAAAAAAAAATATATTTATTTATTTATTTATTTATTTATTCATGAGAAAGATAGGAGAGAAAGAACCAGACATCACTCTGGTACATGTGCTACCAGAGACTGAACTCAGGACCTCATACTTGAGAGTCCAGTGCCCTATCCACTGTGCCCCCTCCCAGACATTTTTTTCTTGTTTTACCAGAGCACTGCTCAGCTCTTGTTTATGGTGGTGTTGGGGATTGAACCTGGGACCTCAGAGCCTTCAGTTATGAAAATCATTTGCATAACCACCATGCTATTACCACAGTGGTACAGTATGTATCTTATTTATTTTTTTAAATTTATTTTCCCGTTTGTTGCCCTTGTTGTTTTATTGTTGTAATTATTATTGTTATTGATGTTGTTGTAGTTGGATAGGACAGAGAGAAATGGAAAGAGGAGGGGAAGACAGAGAGGGGGAGAGAAAGATAGACACCTGCAGACCTTCACCGCTTGTGAAGTAACTCCCCTGCAGGTGGGGAACCAGAGGCTCGAACCAGGATCCTTACGCTGGTCCTTGCGCTTTGCGCCACATGTGCTTAACCCACTGTGCTACCACCTGACTCCCAGTATGTATCTTTATATATGCATATTTGGGAAATTTTATATGTAAATTATGTATTTATACATGCATATATAGACTATGTGTATGTACATGCATGTATATATTTTATTATGTACATATTTGGGGAATTAGCCTTGACTAGTCTGGTATCTTTCTCAGGCTTCTTCACCCTCCCTCTTTCTTTCTCTTTCCAACCAGCAATTTAATAATGGCTTAAAAGATCATAAGATTACAAGGGTATAGTTTCACACTACACTCATCATAAAAGTTTTGTGGTGACCACCTCATCCCACTACTCCCATGATAACCAACATAGTTCTCACAAAGTCTGAAAAACAATCTGGTCATTTTTTGTTTTTTTCCCTTTTTGGCAAGTTCACAGGTTTCAATTATCTTTATTCCACATATGAAGAGAATCATACAGCCTTCTTTACCTCACTGGGCAATTGGCATTCTCTCAACCCCACTTCTTGTCTTAAGGCCTCATTCTCAGAGTACTGGGGGTTTGAATCACATTTCGACAACGTGTATGTGTGTGTGGTGTAGCTCACCTTGCTGTCCATCCTGCATAGTCACAATGAATGGCTGGTCGATGCCTCCAGTGGGGACTGCAGCTTGGATATTGCCCAGAGGGACTCCATTGGTGACGATGGTAATGACCCTCTGGCCTCCGCTCCCCACCATTTCCTGGATGGATGACTCAACAGCATTTCCCTCTATGATTTCCTCTGAATTCACTAATGATAAAAAACAGTACAGCATTTTCAGCCTTCTTGACAGTTATACTTTCAGGGATAAGAACACTTGAAGAGGGAGTCGGGTGGTAGCACAGTGGGTTAAGTGCACATGGCACAAAGTGCAAGGATCAGCGTAAGGATCCCGGTTCGAGCCCCCGGCTCCCCACCTGCAGGGGAGTCGCTTTACAAGCAGTGAAGCAGGTCTGCAGGTGTCTGTCTTTCTTGCCCCCTCTCTGTCTTCCCCTCCTCTCTCCATTTTTTCTGTTCTATCCAACAACAATGACAATAATAACTACAACAATAAACCAACAGGGACAACAAAAGGGAATAAATAATTAATAAATATATATATATTTAAAAAAAAGAGAAAACTTGAAGAAGCATTAGGCTTGACAGTTAACAGAAGCAAACACTCATAAACAAAGTTAAATCTAGAGGAGAAAACAAAATAGAGAATGAACTAGAATGGTGTTTTCTAAAATGTTTTCATGAGCTGTTTTATAAAAATTATTATTTATTTATTTTTATGACAGAGAGAGCAATAGTGGGAAAGAGAGGGAAAGAAAGAGGTACATTCAGGCTGCTCTACTGCTTGCTTGAATTTGGATCTTCAAGAGTAGTAACTTGTGTGATTTACCAGGTGCACCATCACCTGGTCACTTCACTGAATTACTAATAGTTTCTACTAAATATAGGTTCTATGCTCAAATACATTTTCCAAATGTCTGCTTATTTTTAATTTAATTAATTTCTGTATTGGGGGTTGACAGGGTTTTACTGTTCATTTTTGGAAATAAAGAAAGAAAGAAAGAAAGGAAGGAAGGAAGGAAGGAAGGAAGGAAGGAAGGAAGGAAGAAAGAAAGGGTTTAGGTGGTTGAATGCACGTATTATAATGTACAAGGACCCAGGTTCAAGCCCCCAGTCCCCACCTGCAGGGGGAAGCCTTCAAGAGTGGTGAAGCAGTGCTGCAAGTTTCTTTGTCTTTCTCCCTTTCTACCTACTTTCCTACCGATTTCTCTGTTTCTATGCAATAAAATTATTATTATTGTTTTTTTAACTGATGAAAATTCAACCACAGCATTTTAAAGGATAAACACAAACACTTAAAGGCTTTTTAAAAAAATGTTTTTAATGTTTATGTATTTATTCCTTTTTGTTGCACTTGTTTTATTATTGTAGTTATTGTTGTTGTTGGATAGGACAGAGAGAAATGGAGACAGGAGGGGAGACAGAGAGGAGGAGAGAAAGATAGACACCTGCAGACCTGCTTCACCTCTTGTGAAGCGACTCCCCTGCAGGTGGGGAGTCAGGGGCTTGAACCGGGATCCTTATGCTGGCCCTTGCGCTTTGTGCCACATGTGCTTAACCTGCTGCACTACTGCCCGACTCCCAATAAAATTATTTTTAAAAAGAGAAGGAAACAAATAAACAAACAATGAGAGAGAAAGAAAAACAAAGGTATAATACCACATCACTGAACTTTCTCCAGTCAAGCTTCCAGCTGGGTCAAATGTATGGCAAAGCAGGCCCTGGGCAAGCTATATTGCCAGCCCTCAAAATTCTCGTTTAGATGTGCTTAATTTTTTTTTGTTCGCCTTGTAATAAGTATATGAGCCCCAAAAGCTCATAAGCATAGTGATTTACCAATAGGAGATAAAATATGATGAGTTCCTGCAACACATTCCATCTTGAAATTCTTTGGAAAGCATCTTAAAAGTTTAAATATAATAAAAAAAAATTAAAAAAAAAAAAGAATTAAAAAAAAAAAGTTTAAATAAAGTAGGGCACCAAAGTAAAAACCCAGTGGTGAGGGGTAGACATGCAGCTTCCTGGGCCAGTGGGGGGTGGGAGTGGGCGGGAGGGATGGGTCACAGTCCTTTGGTGGTGGGAATGGTGTTTATGTACACTCCTAGCAAAATGTAGACATATAAATCAGTAGTTAATTAATATGAGAGGGGGGAAATCAATTGTATGTCTCAAAGTTTCTCAAAAGACAAACTGAATCTTTTTAATATATAGGCTGTGTATTTGATATGCAGACTCTCTCAAAAGCCTAGACCAAGTAGATTAGAAGCATCCAATAGCACAGCTATATACAAGATACTGGATACTGTACAGCAAACCATAACAAAGGGACTTTTCAAAGTTAACCCAATTAACAAATAATGTGATGATAATATTAACTATCGATTGTCTTTTTGAACCCTAAGACAGCAGGAACCTCACATCTCCACTATAGAGCCCCTACTTCCCCCAGTCCTGGAACCCTTGGATAGGACCCACTTTCCCGTATGCATCTCCCAATCCAAACCAAATAATATTGCATCCGCCGATCACAACCTAAGCAACGCAACGATTGCCACCTCAACATGCTTCACCTCAGACTGTATCCAGAGACTTCATGTGTGGAATGACAACCCTTCAGCTTCATTACTCGGGTGAGACCTTTCCTTTTATAGTACACTCTAATTTCATCTCAGGTGGTTCACTTTCTAACAAAGTCCCATAACCTAGATATACACCAGTTTCTGTGAGAGAGAGCTTATGTGCACACGTATCCATAAACTACTGCAAAATATATACCTGAAAGCAGAAGTACACTAGAGTTTGCAGTGAGTACCTCCCTAATACTTCCTCTCCGCTATTCCAAGCTTGGGATCCATGATTGCTCAACAAATTGTTTGGCTTCATATGTTAACTCTCTTTTCAATCACCAGGTTCCAGATGCCACCAGGATGCTGGCCAGGCTTCCCTGGATTGAAGACCCCACCAATGTGTCCTGGAGCTCAGCTTCCCCAGAGACACACCCTACTAGGGAAAGAGAGAGGCAGACTGGGAGTATGGACCGACCAGTCAACACCCATGTTCAGCGGGGAAGCAATAACAGAAGCCAGACCTTCTACCTTCTGCAACCCTCAACGACCCTGGGTCCATGCTCCCAGAGGGCTAGAGAATGGGAAAGCTATCATGGGAGGGGGTGGGTTATGGGGATTGGGTGGTGGGAATTGTGTGGAGTTGTACCCCTCCTACCTTATGTTTTTGTTCATTAATCCTTTCTTAAATAAAAAATTAAAAAAAAAAAGTTTAAATAAGGGGAGTTGAGTGGTAGCACAGCAGGTTAAGCGCAGTGGCACAAAGCGCAAGGACCTGCGTAAGGATCCCGGTTCGAGCCTTGGGCTCCCCACCTGTAGGGGAGTTGCTTCACAAGCGGAGAAACAGTTCTGCAGGTGTATACCTTTCTCTCCTCCTCTCTCCATTTCCCTCTGTCCCATCCAACAACAACAACAATAATAACACCAAGAGCAACACAAAAGGGAATAAATAAATAATAAAAAAAAGTTTACGGGCTGGGGATACAGTAAAATGGTTATGCAAAAGACTTTCATGCCTGAGGCTACAAGGTCCCAGGCTCAATCCCCAGCACTACCATAAGTCAGAGCTGAGTAGTGCTCTGGTCTTTCTGTATCTCTCCCATTAAAATAAATAAAATAGGGGGTCGGGTGGTGGCACACCTGGTTGAGCACATATGTTACAGCGTGCAAGGACCCAGTCTGAGCCCTCAGTCCCCACCTTCAGGGGAAAAGCTTTGTAATTGGTAAAGCAGTGTTGCAGGTGTCTTTCTGTCTCTCCCTTTCTTTCACTCCCTTGAATCTTGATTGTTGACTATCTTTATCCAATAAATAAAGATCATAAGATTTAAAAACAAATATATAGGGGGCCAGGTGGTGGTGCACCCGGTTGAGCGCATGTTACAGTGTGCAAAGACCCAGGTTCTAGTCCCTGGTCCCCACCTGCAGGGGGAAAGCTTCACAATTCTGTCTCTCTCCCTCTCTATCACTCCCTTCTCTCTCAATTTCTGACTGTGTCTAGCCAATAAATAAATAAAGATTAAAAAATTAAAATATTTAAAAGAGAGAAATATGGAAAGAAACTTTAAGGCTGTGGGAGTTAGAAAAAATAATTATTAATATTTTTATTTTTGCCTCCAGGGTTATCGCTGGGGCTCAGTGCCTGCACTACAAAGCCACTGCTCCTGGAGACTATTTTTTCCATTTGTTACCCTTGTTGTTTATTGTTGTTATTGTTGGGTAGGACAGAGAGAAATGGAGAGAGGAGGGGAAAACAGAGAGGGGGAGAGAAAGATAGACACCTGCAGACTGGCTTCACCACTTGTGAAGTGACACCCCTGCAGGTGGGGAGACAGGGGCTCGAACCAGGATCTTTATTCTGGTTCTTGCGCTTTGCACCACGTGTGCTTAACCCGCTGTGCTACCGCCCGACTCCTGTCCTCTGTTATTTCTGAGTCACCACCCCCAAGGCAACTCAGACTCGCTCTCTTCCTCTTTGCATCCATATTTTCTTTCTCAGCGAATGGCCCTGCCCACCTAGCTGCTTGCAAAAGAAAGCTGCACAATCTTCTAGATCAGGTGGGTGAACCCAGACTGCCTCCCATCTATCTGCTCTCTATTCATCATCATTCTCATTCTTTTTCTTAATTTTAAAATTTATTTATTTATTTTTGTTACCCTTGTTGTTCTACTGTTGTCATTATTATTGTTGTCATCATTTTTGACAGGACAGAGAGAAATGGAGAGAGGAGGGGAAGACAGAGGGGGGAGAGAAAGATAGACACCTGCAGACCTGCTTCACTGCTTGTGAAGTGACTCCCCTGCAGGTGGGGAGCCAGGTGCTCAAACTGGGATCCTTATATGTACACATATACAGAAATAATATATACATATATAATTAAGAAACAGAAGGGAAAAATAACAAATTAGCAGCTATCAAATATCTTCAGTGTTGTGACAATTTGTATACTTGAGGGTCTTGATTTGACCGCTGGCACCTCATTGAGCATACCGAGACACTCTGTATACATGTGTATATTGATAGTCTCATATTAATATATAGATCTTTGAAAGAAATAACTACAAATGGGAGTCGGGCAGTAGCACAGAGGGTTAAATGCAGGTGGCGCAAAGCGCAAGGACCAGCATAAAGATCCCGGTTTAAGCCCCTGGCTCCACACCTGCAGGGGGGTTGCTTCATAAGCGATGAAGCAGGTCTGTAGGTGTCTATCTTTCTCTCCCCCCTCTGTCTTCCCCTCCTCTCTCCATTTCTCTCTGTCCTATCCAATAACGACGACATCAATAACAACAATAATAACTACAACAATAAAACAACAAGGGCAAAAAAAGGGAATAAATAAATATATATATAAAAAAAAGCAAGACTGTTGTCCAGGAGGTGGTGCAGTGGATAAGGTATTGGACTCACAGGCATGAGGTCCTGAGTTCAATCCCCAGCAGCACATGTACCAGAGTGACGTCTGATTCTTTCTCTCTCTCCTATAATTTCTCATTAATCAATAAATAAAAATTTTAAAAAGGCAGATAAAGAAAAAGAAGGGGTCAGGCAGTAGCACAGCGGGTTAAGTGCACATGGTGCAAAGCGCAAGGACCAGCATAAGGATCCCGGTTCGAGCCTCCGGCTCACCACCTGCAGGGGAGTCGCTTCACAGGCGGTGAAGCGGGTCTGCAGGTGTCTATCTTTCTCTCCCCCTCTCTGTCTTCCCCTCCTCTCTCTATTTCTCTCTGTCCTATTCAACAATGAACGACATCAACAACAACAATAATAACCACAACAAGGCTACAACAACAAGGGCAAACAAAGGGGGGGGATGGCCTCCAGGAGCAGTGGATTCATGGTGCAGGCACTGAGCCCTAGTGATAACTCTGGAGGTAAAAAAAAAAAAAAAGAAAAGAAAAAGAAAGGACTACAAATTAGAACATGTGCTCCTCGTCCTCAGTGAACCTGATGAACTGCAAGTTACACTTTCATTTTCTCATCTTTCATCTTACACAGTGAAATCAAATCATATTACTATATCAAGTGGTCGGAAGAAAAAATGAGTATGTATCCACAGCATGACTTTATGATCATATATATGTATTTTTTCCTTTATTTGGGATTAATATTTTCCAGTCACCAGTAAATACAATAGCTTGTACATGAATCATGTATAATACTTTTCAGTTTTCCACATAACATTACATCCCCCTTTAGGTCCTCTGTCATCCTTTTCTTGGACCTGTACTCTCCCCCCCACGCACCCTGGAGTCTTTCACTTTGGTGCAATACACCAACTCCAGTCATTATATTTTTACTGATGGCAGTGTAAATATTTAATTAAAATTAGGCATAGGTTTGCTGAGTCACTGGAAAGTTTTAAATATTTCCTTTCAAGTTCACTAGAATCTCATCTAAAATCAAGAGTGCAGAAACTCTTGATTACATTATCAATAATAAAGAAGTATTTTATTTTTATGCTGTCAAAAAATTAAAAGTATGTTTATATTAAAAATGGAGGTAGTTAGAACAAGGGTAGATAGCACAGTGGTTATGCAAAAAGACTCTCATGCCTGAAGCTTCCACATCCCAGGTTCAGTCCCCCACACCACCATAAATCAGAGCTGAGCAGTGCCCTGTTTTTTTTTTCTTTTTTAAAAAAGGGATTTAATCATAATTTAAGAAAATAACATGCTAAGTCATGAAAACACTGAAGACCCACAATGACCCTGGGTCCATGCTCCCAGAGGGCTAGAGAATAGGAAAGCTATCAGGGGAGGGGGTGGGATATGGAGATTGGGTGGTGGGAATTGTGTGGAGTTGTACCCCTCCTACCCTATGGTTTTGTTAATTTATCCCTTCTTAAGTAAAAAATAAATAAATAAAAAAGAAAACACTGAAGGAGTTTCATACACAAAGACTAAGGGTGCTTTCTTCCATCTGACATATCGTTAGTAATGTTTTTCAGCTAGGGAGAGAGCATAATGGTATGCAAAAGACTTTCATGCCTGAGACTCTTGAGTTCCCAGGTTCAATTCCAGCATCATTATAAGCTAGAGTTGAGTAGTGCTCTGGTGTCTCTATCATTAAAATAGATAAAATACCTTATTATTTTTTTTTCCAGAGAGAGAGAGGAAGAGAGAGAGTAAAGCACCACTCTACCATTCATGGAATCTGTCGGACTGTCCTCAGTGCTTTCATTTGATACTGGGGATTCAAGCTAGAACCTCATGTATGGAAAGTACTCATTCTACCTGTTGAATCATCTGCAGGCCCACAGGTGAAATGTTAACAGCAACTAACTTACTATGTGCCTGCCCGTCTGCCAGTTTTCTCCCTCCCTTCTTCTTTCCCTCCCACTTTATGAGAAAGAGAGGAGAGAGACAAGAGAAAACACGGTATGGGAGGTGGTGCTGTGGATAAAGCACTGGGCTGTCAGGCAGGAGGTCCCAAGTTAAATTGCTGGCAGAACCAGAGTGATGTCTCATTCCTTCTCTTTCTCTTCCCACCCATCTTTCTCATTAATACATAATTTTTAAATGTTTATTTATTCCCCCCTTTTTTATTGTTGCAGTTATTATTGTTGTTGTCGTTGCTAGATACTAACACATAAATTAACGGCATCAGGTTCCCGGTTTGAGGCCCTGGCTCCCCACCTGCAGGCTTGCAGGTGTCTATCTTTCTTTTCCCCTCTGCCTTCCCCTCCTCTCTCGATTTCTCTCTGTCCCATCCAACAACGACTACATTAATAACAACAACAACGATAAACAACAAAGGCAACAAAAGAGAAAAAAATAATTAAATCTTAAAAGAGAGAGAAAGAAACAAGAGAAAACCACGAATTAAACTCAGGACCTTATGCTTGAGGGTCCAAAGCTTCACACACTATGCAACCTCTCAGGAAGTATGTCAGGTATTTTTTCTTTAAAAAAATAATAACGTTCAAGAAGGATGACAGAGGACCTAGTGGGGGTTGTATTGTTATATGGAAAACTGGGAAATGTTATGCATGTAAAAACTATTGTATTTACTGTTGAATGTAAAACATTAATTCCCCAATAAAGAAATTAAAAAAAAAAAAAAACGTATAGGGAGTCAGGTTTCCTATAGCACAGCAGGTTAAGCACACTTGGCGCAAAGCTCAAGGACCAGTGTAAGGATCCCAGTTCGAGCCCCCGGCTCCACACCTGCAGGGGAGTCGCTTCACAAGCAGTGAAGCAGGTCTGCAGGTGTCTCTCTTTCTCTCCCCCTCTGTCTTCCCCTTCTCTCTCCATTTCTCTCTGTCCTATTCAACAGTGAAGACCTCAATAACAACAACAACAACAATAAAACAACAAGGGCAACAAAAAGGAATAAACAAATAAATATTAAAAATGTTTATGTGTTTGGTATTTCACTTTTATATTATTTATTGTATAGAAACAGAAAAGTTGAGAGGGAAGGGGCAGAGCAGCAGAGAGAGAGAGACACCTGCAGCACTACTCCACCACTCATGAGGCTTCTCCTCCTGCAAGTGGGGTCCAGGGGCTCAAACCTGGTCCTTGTGCATTCTAACATATGCATTCAACCAGGTGTGTCACTGCCTGGCCACAGGTATTTTCCAAGAGTTTTACATATATAAATTTGAATCAAAATTTTTCTTTTTGTTAGTCAATGTCTCTAATAACTATTAGGAGAAAAAGTTTCTAATGGAATTTTTTAATAAACATTTATTTCCTTTTTTATTGCCCTTGTTGTTTTTATTGTTGTTGTAGTTATTATTATTGTTGATGTCATTGTCATTGTTGGATAGGACAGAGAAAAATGGAGAGAGGAGGGGAAGACAGAGAAGGGGAGAGATAGAGAGACATCTCTCTATCAGACCTGCTTCACCGCCTGTGAAGCGACTCTCCTGCAGGTGGGGAGCCAGAGGCTCGAACCAGGATCCTTACACCAGTCCTTGTGCTTTGCGCCATGTGTACTTAACCTGCTGTGCTACCACCCGATTACCAATGGAATTTTTTTAAAGAATCTTTTTTTTATTATTTTAAATATTAATTTATTTTCCTTTTTGTTGCCCTTGTTTTTCATTGTTGTAGTTATTGATGTCGTCATTGTTAGATAGGACAGAGAGAAATGGAGACAGGAGGGAAAGACAGAGAGGAGGAGAGAAAGATAGACATCCGCAGACCTGCTTCACTGCCTGTGAAGCGACTCCCCTGCAGGTGGGGAGTCGGGGGCTTGAACCGGGATCCTTAAGCCAGCCCTCATGCTTTGCACCACGTGCGCTTAACCCGCTGCGCTACCGCCCGACTCCCTAATGGAATTATTTTTATCTAAAGAGTCACAGCAGGGCTGGGGAGACAGCACAGTGGTTATGCAAAGCTGTGAGGTCCCAGGCATCACCAGAACTACAGCAGAAATTTGTAATAAGTGTGGTATGAACTACCTATATAAAACATTCAGGTAGTTCAATGGGAATAGAATATTCATACTTATTTATTATTGGATAGAGAGATAGAGAGAGAAATTGAGTGGGAGGAGAGATAGAGAGGGAAAGAGATAGACACCTGAAGCACTGCTTTGTCACTTGTGAAGCTTCTCCCTTGCCGGTGAGGACCAGGGGCTTGAATCTGGGTCCTTACACACAAACATTCAGATTTCTCAATGAAATGAATAACAGCTAAATACTGTAACTGACCAGTCCTTTATAGATAATCTAATCAAATCATCAAGCTACGTGATCACTCACCTGATAAAGTGCATATTTTATCATGTATGAGAACCCACATTTGAGCCCTGGCACCATATGAGAATTACTGTGGTACTAGAGAAAGCTCCAGTACTGTGATATCTCTCCCTCTGTCTCTGTCTAAATGAAAAAGTGGTATGGAATAGTGAAATTATGACTGCATGAGCCTTTAGCTCCACCAAATAAAAATGACAAGTACAAATTTATTTCACTGGTTGTCCTTCTGCCATGCTGCTCACTCATACACACCCGAACAGAGATCTTTATGATTGTTGCCAGTTAGAAAATAGGGTAGCAGGAATGTTCTTACCACCAAATGTCAATGGTAGAAAGAGATCTGAACAATCTGCTTTGATTTGTGATGGAATAGACTACCACAACGTTCCAGAAATATTCCTAAATAATACTGAGCCTTCCCTATGATTATTTGCCCCAACCTTTATGAAACCCTTAGTCTCTTACCCATGGACCACTAGCTCTTGCTAGATGACTTGCAACATTTCTGTTTTAAATACAGAGAGCACTGGACAACATACTTTCTGCCTATCTTCACTGGGGATGCCAAAATAACATCTCCAGTGAAAAGAAAAGCAAGCCTACCTGCAGTGTACAGGATATAACAATGAGAAAGATAGTTGTCTCCTGTTGTTTTGAAGCTTTAACATATCTAGGCTGCTATTTTGAATCACTCTATGATAGCATCAGTTGAAAACATAAGTTATTTCCAAAAAAATCTGCTCTCATAAGACTAAACATTTCAATCTGGAGTCAGAGCAAACAAACTTGAAACTGCAAAAATTCAAAGGAGTAATAACTTAGTCATTCTCTGATGTTCAGCTATCTGATTATATCACTAAGTGATTCTTTTTTCACTCTACTGCTTAAGGAATCTACATTTCTTTTGCCTGGCATTTGCTAATTAACCAAAATTCTTTCATATTTCATGCAAACAAATCTGTTGAGACTTAAAAAACAGAAGTGGCCAGCAGGTCCCAGCAGGTATCCCTTACCTGTGACGCTGGGAGAATTGCAGATGGGGGCTGAAGCCTCAGCAAGAGCTGCAAGGGTGGACAGCACAGAGGTGGTGGGATTTGAGAAGTGTGCTGCTAGGGAGGCCTGGGGGTTACCTATTTCAGTAAGAGAGGCGAGTGAGGTCCAGTGGAGCAAATAAATTGAGGTGAACTGGAAACAGCTTGTTAAATCAAAACCTGGCTTTCACTCTGCTGTAACTAATGTTGTGCTCTTATTCAAACTGATTTAAACCAATTACTATGGTGTTAAAACTCTTTTAAGGTTTAAAAGTTTTTCCTTTCAAATGAATTCAAGTGATATGCCTGGTATAGCACCATGGCACTCACCTCACCGTGGCACTGTCAGTACCAAGCAGCAGTACTTGACAGATCAGGGGTGCCACCCACTCCTGAACTAACTGCAGAATGCTCCCTGGCAGCAGGCAGGAAGCATATGAAGCATGCTCTCCCAAGCTAAGCAGTGTCATGGGAATACACCTCTCCTGGGCTTTATTCAGCCGCACTACTTCTATCAGCTAGACCGTTGAGAAGAATAGAATTGGCCTTTAGTGTAAGGGCAGTAAAAAAACCTGAACTTCATGACAACAGCAATAACAACAATGATAAACAACAAGGGCAACAAAAGGAGAAAAATGGACTCCAGGAGCAGTGGATTTGTAGTGCAGGCACCGAGTCCCAGTGATAACCCTGGAGGCA
The DNA here is from genome assembly GCF_950295315.1 of Erinaceus europaeus. Classification (NCBI taxonomy): domain Eukaryota; kingdom Metazoa; phylum Chordata; class Mammalia; order Eulipotyphla; family Erinaceidae; genus Erinaceus; species Erinaceus europaeus. Next base: position 54,070,664 of record NC_080172.1, read on the forward strand.
AAAAACAAATACACACACACACACCCCCCCCTGATCTTCACCTATTGTACGTCAAAAAGTAGTAAATACTATAAATACTAAAGAATTCCCACTGAGCTGATAGCCCAATGGTAGAACTTGCATGCATGAGGTTCAGTCCCTGCCAATGCAATATGCTAGGGCTGAGTGGTGTTCTGATCTCTCTCTCTCATTTAAAAAAAGAAAAGAAGAAGAAGAAGAAGAAATGGGCCAGGTGGTGGTGCACTTGGTTAAGCGTACACATGACAATGTGCAAGGACCTGTGTTCAAATCTTTGGTCCCCACCTGCAGGGGGAAAGCTTCACAATGATGAAAAAGAGCTGTAGGTGTCTCTCTGTCTCTTTCCCTCTCAGTTTCTCCCCGTCTCTAATTAATTAACTAATAAAAAAAAAGAAACAAGGACTGGGGAGACATCATAATGATTATGCAGAAGACTTTTATGCCGGAGGCACCAAATGTCCTAGATTCAACCCCCAGCACCAGCGTATGCTATGCGACAACTGAGCAGTGCTCTAATAGCAACAACAAAAACCAAGAGGGTCAACAAAATAGCTCATTTGTATAGTGGGCTGCTTTGCCACATGCATGACCCAGGTTTGAGCCCAGCTCCCACTACACTGAAAGAAGCTTTAGTGCTGTGTTATTTCTTTTTCTTTTTAAAATATATTTTATTTATTTATTATTGGATAGAGACAGAAATTGAGAGAGGAGGAGAAGATAGAGAGGGTGAGAGACACAGAGACACCTGCAGCCCTGCTTCACCACTGATGAAGCTTTCCCCCTACAGTTGGGGACCAGGGGCTTGAACCCAGGTCCTTGTGCACTATAATGTGTGCACTTAACCAGGTGCACCACCACTTGGCCCCCAGTGCTGTGCTATTTCTCTCTCTCTCTGTCTCTCTCTCTTTAAACCAAAGCATTGCGAAGGTTAAGCGCACATGGTGCAAAGCACAAAGGCCCAGCTTGAGGATCCCAGTTTGAGCCCCTGGCTCCCCAGGGGTCACTTCACAGGTGGTGAAGCAGGTCTGCAGGTATCTATCTTTCTCTCCCCCTCTGTCTTCCCCTCCTCTCTCCATTTCTCTCTGTCCTATCCAACAATGACAACATCAACAACAACAATAATAACCACAACAATAAAACAACAAGGGCAACAAAAGGGAATAAATAAATATTAAAAAAAAAAAAATAGCCTCCATGGTCCGGGAGGTGGCGCAGTGGTAAAGCTTTGGACTCGCAAACATGAGGTCCCGAGTTCCATCCCCGGCAGCACACGTGCCAGAGTGATGTCTGTTCCTTTCTCTCTCCTCCTATCTTTCTCATAAATAAATAAAATCTTTAAAATAAATAAATAAATAAAATAGCCTCCAGTAGCAGTGGATTTGTGGTGCAGGCACCGAGCCCCAGCAATAACCCTGGAGGCAAAAAAAAAAAAAAAATGAAAGGGAGAGAGAAAGAGAGACACCTACAGAATCTGCTTCACCACTTGTGATATTTCCCCACTTTCAATGAGGACCAGAGGCTTGAACCTTGATCCTTGCATGTGGTAAAGTGTGCACTCTGTGAACCACTGCCCGGCCCCCCAGTCACTCTCTTTAATTAAACAAAGAAAAATATTTTTTAAAACAATGAAACAGTTGATCCTCAGCATTGCATGTGCCAGGACAGTATTACATGCATCGGCCATACGAGGACTGCAATCTAATGGTGCTCTTTCTTTGATTCAAATATGATGACTCACCCAAGTTCCCCTCAATACCAAAAAGAAGACTGAATATTCATGAAAAGTCAAGGTAAGTATACAGTTAAAACTGAAAAGAGACAAGGCAAATTACTCTTTAGACTTATCCAAAGTACTTTATTATCCAAAGGAAAGTACTTTATCATTCATTAACTGTTTCCTTCTCAATGTAACACCCAACACAGAGCAAAATGTGCATGAGTGCTGGCATTATCAGCTATGACTTTCATTATCTACTCAGAATGTGGCTTATATGGGAGTCGGGCGGTAGCACAGCGGGTTAAGCGCACATGGCACAAAGCGCAAGGAACGGCCTAAGGATCCCGGTTCGAGCCCCCGGCTCCCCACCTGCAGGGGAGTCGCTTCACAGGCGGTGAAGCAGGTCTGCAGGTGTCTGTCTTTCTCTCCCCCTCTCTGTCTTCCCCTCCTCTCTCCATTTCTCTCTGTCCTACCCAACAACGATGACAAGAATATCTACAACAATAAAACAACAACAAGGGCAACAAAAGGGAATAAATAAATAAATTAAAAATATATATATTTTTTTAAAATGTGGCTTATATAAATAAATGCAGAGCTTGGCAAAACAGCTCACTTGGTTAGTGTACTGCTTTGCCATGTTTATGAACCAGATTTGATATAGGCCCCCATAGCATTAACAGAAACCTTTGATGACAAAAACAAACAAACAAAATAAAACAGTTAAGGGTGGTGGTGGGGAGTAGATAGCATAATGGTGATGCAAATAGATTCTTGTGCCTAAGGCGCTGGGGGTCCCAAGCTCAATCCCCACCTCCACCCCACCCCACCCCCACAAGCCAAGGTTGGGTAGTGCTGTGGTAAAAATAAACAAATAAAGGGCACCAAAGCAAAAATCTCTGGGTGGAGGGTGAGGGTGGATGTTAGGCTTCACTGTGGGGGCGGGGAGGGATGGGACACAGTCTTTTGGTGATGGGAATGGTGTTTATGTACACTCCTATTAATTTGTAGTCATATAAATCACTAATTAGTATGAGGGGAAAATTGACTGAATGTCTCAAACTTTTTAATGCACAGACCATAGGCTGAGTCTTTGAAATGTTGACTCTCTTAAAAGCTTTGAACAGGGAGTCGGGCTGTAGCGCAGCGGGTTAAGCGCAGGTGGCACAAAGCACAAGGACCGGCATAAGGATCCCGGTTCAAACCCCGGCTCCCCACCTGCAGGGGAGTCGCTTCACAGGCGGTGAAGCAGGTCTGCAGGTGTCTATCTTTCTCTCCTCCTCTCTGTCTTCCCCTCCTCTCTCCATTTCTCTCTGTCCTATCCAACAATGACGACAACAACAATAATAACTACAACAATAAAACAACAAGGGCAACAAAAGGGAATAAATAAATAAAATAAAATATAAAAAAAATTAAAAAAAAGCTTTGAACAGGGAGAACGGAAGCAATCAATGGCATTACTCTGTAAGACACAGCTATATACAAGTAATGTCAAAGGACATAAATCATGGTGATGTTGTGTATGATACAGAAAATCTTAAAGAGATTTTCAAAGCTAACCCAACTGCCAAATAATTTGATTATAGCAATAACTATCTGTTGCTTTCTTAAACCCTAAAACAGCAGGAACCTCCTGCTTCCTCTATAGAGCCTATATTTCCCCAGTCCTGGAACCTCTAGGGTGGGGCTTACTTTCCTGCATGCTTCTCTCAGTTCATACCAACTGACACTGCACCTGCTGATCCCAACCTAAGCAAGGCAATGAGTACCACCTCAGCATGTTTCACTACAGACTATGTCCAGAGATGTCAGGTGTGGAATGTCAACCCTTCAGCCTCATTATTCAGGTGAGACCTTTCCTTTCATAGGATTCTCTAATTCCATTCCAGGTGGTTCACTTCCTAACAATGTCTCAAAACCTAGATGTAAACTAGATCCCATGAGATAGGGCATATGTTCACATGTATCCATAAATTAGGACAAAATATATACCTAAAAGCAAAAGTGAACAATAGTCTACAGTGAGTCAATATATACAGCAAGCAAGTAGAAAGATCTAAAAAGACACCAAAAAGTTCCTAATGAAATAGTGTCTACTTAGACGTAGATACCCTCCTCACCTACTTCCTATTACACTTCCCTCAGTCACTCCAAGGCTAACCTTAGCAAAGTAAAGACTGCAAAAGCTGAATAAGGGCAAGAGACTGGCATTCTTTAATGATGACTCTTTAGTCACTATCAGCTGAGGCCCTAGTCAGGGAGTCCTGAGATTCCCAAATGGACATGATAGGCCTAGACCTCAAATAAACCCCTCTCTCCACTGTTACCGGTCATCTCTATCAGGAACAACACAAGAGATTTCTTTGTGGGCTCCCATCGGACCTTGCCCTCGGTGTGGATCAACAACAGTAGAGAATGTTCCATCCTCTGAAGGGAGGCTGGACAACATACTCTATGCTACACCTGAGGAAGATGGGTCCTGAAACTGGGGCAGCTTGGAATGTTCCTACTCATGACCAATGTGAGCTCAGATCTATAGGGATGCAGAGGTCACATAGGCTCCTAAGCTGGATATGGGCCTGAGATCAGATCAAATCAATGGGGTTTACAGTCAACAATATTTATACATCTTTCCCATATTTGGGAGCTACTCTCTTCCCTGATCCAGCTTTCTGGTCCTTTTTCCAGCCATGACATCATCTTCCCAGACAATAACTTGGATCCACCTGCATATCAGATGTCAGGATCAGGAAAAAACAAATAAACAAATAAACTTGTATAGTCATGGGCCCTCTGGAATATAACTAAAATAGGTCTACTAACTATCTACAAAACGGATACCGCCCCCCCCCCAACTCTTCAAATGCACTATCCCAGCCTTTAGGTTCATGATTAGTCAACAATTTCTTTGGCTTTGTATTTTTTTTTTAAGAATTTATTTATTCATGAGAAAGATAGGAGAGAAAGAACCAGACATCACTCTGGTACATGTGCTGCTGGGGATCGAACTCAGGACCTCATGGTTGAGAATGCAATGCTTTATCCACTGCGCCACCTCCTGGACCACTTGGCTTTGTATGTTAACTCTCTTTTCAGCCATCAGGTTCCAGATGCTAACATGATGCCAACCAGACTTCTCTGGGTAGACAACCCCACCAATGTGTCCTGTAGCCCTGCTTCCCCAGAGCCCTGCCCCACTAGGCAAAGAGAGAGACGGGCTGGGAGTATGGATCAACCTGTCAATGTCCATGAGGAAGCAATTACAGAGGACCTTTCACCTTGTGCACCCAATAATGACCCTGGGTCCATACTCCAGAGGAATAAAGAATAGGAAAGCTATCAGGGGAGGAGATGGGACACGGAGTTCTGGTTGTGGGAATTCTGTGGAGTTGTACCCCTCTTATCCTATGGTTTTTGTCAGTGTTTCCTTTTTATAAATAAAACTAAAAATAGGGAGTCGAGTGGTAGCACAGCGGGTTAATCGCAGGTGGCACAAAGCGCAAAGACCAGCGTAAGGATACTGGTTCGATCCCCCGGCTCCCTACCTGCAGGGGAGTCCCTTCACAGGCGGTGAAGCAGTCTGCAGGTGTCTCTTTCTCTCCCCCTCTCTGTCTTCCCCTCCTCCCTCCATTTCTCTCTGTCCTATCCAACAACAACAACATCAATAACAACAACAACAATAACTACAACAATAAGGGCACTAAAAGTCAGTAAATATTCTTTAAAACTAAAAATAAATAAATAATAAAAACTAAAACAATCAGACCAGGATCTAGATCTAGGGAAGAATGTGCTATGGTAAACTAGATAGTCTCTAATCCCAGAAAAACCAAGTAAATTGCCCAAGTTCACTAGCTAGTAAACATCAGAGCCAAGATTAGAATCTTCTTTTTTAATTGCCATCTTCATTTTAATTGCCAGGGCTATCTCTGGGGCTTGGTACCCACCACTCCTTGCAGCCACTTCTTCCTTTTTTTGACAGAGGAAAAATGGAGAGAGAAGACACAAGCAGCACTGCTCCTCCACTCGTGAAGCTTCCCCCCAACAGGTGGGAACTGAATCCCACATGTATGGTAACGTGTCTACCAGATGTGCCACTACCCAGCCTTCCAGATTAGAATCTGATTCAATAGATTCCAGCTTCTATTTATGGTCTTCATGAACCAACTTTATAACTCTGCTTTGCTCTAACTGATGTGTAGACTGCCTTACCAATCTGCTGCAGTCTGATGATGGCATTGATGATGACTGATATCTTTAGCCACAAAAGGAAAATGGAAAGCAAAAAACAAAACAAAAAATGGAAGGGGCAGGGAGAGGTTATGCCTGCAGGACTCCACTGCCTTTGGGGACCAGTTGTTTTTCTTTCATTCATTTTTATTTTTATTAAAGATTTTATTTATTTACTAATGAGAAAGATAGGAGGATAGCACCAGATATCATTCTGGTACATGAGCTGCCAAGTATTGAACTCAGGACCTCACACTTGAGTCTAATGCTTTATCCACTAAGCCAAGTCCTGAACCACTTTTTCTGTCTTTTAGATAGAGGGTATGAGAGATATAGAAAGGGAAAGAGAGACAGAGAAATGCCTAAGAACTGCTCCACTACTTGTGCTTCCTCACTACAGGTGCTCCCATGTGAGTGGACATTCCATGCACAAGGACCTGGGCTTGAACCCCTGACTCTCACATGAGAGCACCTGTCATGGGGAAAGCCTAGGTCCTTGTGCATGGAATGTCAACTCGCTACTAGATGAACTATGGGCCTGCCCCTGACTCTTGCACACTGGTAAGTCTTGGAGGTACTTTTGCAGATTATGGGATTTTTGAATGCAAAATTTCTTAGTAATCTTTATTTATTTATTGAATAGAGATAGCCAGAAATTGAGAGGAAGGGAGAGAGAGAGAGGGTGAGAGACACCTGCAGCCCTGCTTCACCACTTGTGAAACATTCCCCCTGCAGGTGGGGACCAGGGGCTTGAACCTGGGTCCTTGCGCACTATAACATGTACTCTCAACCAAGTGTGCCACCACCTGGTCCCAACTTGAATGCAAAATTTTTAATCTAGACTGATACAAAAAAATCTAATAAAAGAGGGTCAGGCAGTGGTGCACCTGGCTGAGCACAATTATAATGTGCAAGAATTTAGATTCAAGTCCCACCTGTGGAGCGCAGCTTCTCAAGCAGTGGAGCAGGGCTGCTGGCGTCTCTCTTGTTGTCTTCCTCCCCACTTGATTTCTGCTTCTATCTAATAAATATTTTAAATGATCATCCTAGTATATATTTTGTTAACTTCTAAAAAAAGGCTTTAAAAGATTTTAACATAGTTGAATAACACAACTTAAATTTGACTTATAATCTGTCTCCTTTGTTTTTTATTTATTTAATTAGGGCAGAGAAATTGAGAAGATGGGTAAAGGAGAGACAGAGATAACCCTGTTTCACCTCTTGTGATGCTTTTCCCCTGCAGGTGGGGACCAGGGGCTTGAACCCAGGTCCTTGAGCACTGTAGTGTGTGTGCTTAGCCAGGCGGGCCTCCGTCTGGCCCTGTCTCCTTTTTTCTGTACCTCTAAGTAAGTACCATGTAGGTAACTCCACTGCTTCATGAATAAGATGACAATTGGGAGACTAGCTCTTTTATGTGATGGTTTTGGAAATTTTTTTTTTTTTTAATCCGGTTGGCTAGAATTTTGTTCAATATTTTCGCATCTATGTTCATCAGAGATATTGGTCTGTAGTTTTCTTTTTTGGTTGTGTCCCTGTCTGCTTTTGGTATCAGGGTGATGTTGGCTTCATAGAAGCTGGCAGGGAGTATTCCAGTGTCTTCAATCTTCTGGAAGACTTTTAAAAGTAGAGGTATTAGTTCTTCTTTGAAAGTTTTGTAGAATTCATTTGTAAAACCATCTGGTCCAGGACTTTTATTTTTGGGGAGATTTTTGATAACTGTTTCAATTTCATTAGCTGTGATGGGCCTGTTCATATTATCCACTTCCTCTTTACTTAGTTTTGGAGGTTGGTAGGTATCTAGGAAATCATTCATTTCTTCCAGGTTCTCTAACTTGGTGGCATATAGTTGTTCATAGAAGCCTCGCATGATATGTTGAATTTCTGCAGTGTCTGTTGTGATATCTCCTCTTTCATTTACTATCCGATTTATTTGGGTTTTCTCCCTTTTTTGTTTTGTGGGTCTGGCTAAAGGTTTGTCGATTTTGTTTACTCTTTCGAAGAACCAACATTTACTTTCATTGATCTTTTGTATGGTTTTCCTATTCTCAATGTTATTTATTTCTGCCCTAACTTTAGTAATTTCTGTCCTTCTGGTTGCTTTAGGGTTCCTTTGTTGTTCTTCTTCTAGGTCTTTAAGATGTGCAATCAGGCTGTTTATTTGTGCCTTTTCTTGTTTCCTAATGTGTGCTTGTATAGCTATGAACTTCCCTCTTAGGACTGCTTTAGCTGTGTCCCAAATATTTTGATAGCTTGTGTCTTCATTTTCATTGAACTCTCGAAACATTTTGATTTCTTCTTTGATTTCCTCTTTGACCCAGAAGTTGTTAAGAAGTGTACTGTTGAGCTTCCACATTTTGGCACTGTTACTAATCTTTTGTTGATTGTTAAGTGTTAGTTTAATTCCACTGTGGTCTGAGAAGATGCTTGGGATGATTTCAGTGCTCTTGAATAGGCTGATGCTGTCTTTGTGGCCTAACATATGGTCTATCCTTGAGAATGATCCATGTGGATTTGAGTAAAATGTGTATTCCAGTTTCTTGGGATGAATGACTCTGAAAATGTCCAATAGTTCTAGTTTATCTATCTCTTCATTTAGCTCCCTTATGTCTTTACTGATTTTCTTCCTGGATGATCTGTCAAGTTGAGATAGTGGGGTGTTGAAGTCCCCTACTATGATTGTGTTACTGTTAATATATTGCTGTAGCTCTTTCAGTAGAAGTTTGATGTATTTAGATGGCTTCTCATTGGGTGCATAGATATTAATAATTGTTAAGTCCTCTTGATTGACTGATCCTCTGAGCATTAACTAGTGTCCATTCCTATCTTTTTTAATCTTATGTATTTTAAAGTCTATCATGTCAGATATGAGAATAGCTGTTCCTGCCCTTTTTTGTGGACCATTGGCTTGAATGATAGTTTTCCATCCTTTCACTTTAAGTCTGTGTTTGTCTTGTTGCGTTAGGTGAGTTTCCTGTAGACAACATATTGTTGGGTTGTGTTTTCTGATCCATCTTCCTACTCTGTGTCTTTTAATAGGTGAATTCAGGCCATTGACATTTATTGATATCAAAGATTGAAGATATTTTAACGCCATTCTTGTAGAGTTTTAGAGTGTTTTGATATATGTTCTATTTGTGGTGGTCTGGTTGTTTATAGGAAACCTTTCAGAACTTCTTTCAAGGCAGGCTTGGTGATGGTTGCTTCCTTCAACTGTTGCTTGTCTGAGAAGGTTTTGATGCTTCCATCTAGTCTGAATGACAATCTAGCAGGATATAGTATTCTTGGCTGAAAGCCTTTCTCATGGAGCACTCGATAGATATCTTGCCATTCTCTTCTGGCCTGTAGTGTTTGTATGGAGAAGTCTGCTGCTAATCTTATGGGTTTTCCTTTGTAGGTGACTCTTTGTTTTTCTCTTGCAGCCTTGAGGATCCTTTCTTTATCCTTATTCCTTTCCATTCTAAGTATGACATGTCTTGGTGTCTTTAGGTCTGGGTTAATTCTGTTTGGGACCCTCTGGGCTTCTTGAATCTTTATGTCTTTGGTGTTGTCTAGACTAGAGAAATTTTCAGCTATTATGGCCTGGAGAACGCTTTCTTCCTCCCCTTCTCTTTCTTCCTCTGGTAGGCCAATAATGCGTATATTGTTTCTTTTGAAGTCATCCCATAGGACTCTGTTGTTGTTTTCAGCATCTCTTAATCTCTTTTTGAGATCTCTGACTTCTTCTTTAGTTGTCTCTAATTCATCCTCAATCTTGCTAATTCTGTCTTCAGCCTCATAGATTCTATTCTCTCTGCCCTCTACTGCTTTCTGGAGTTCATCTATTTTGTTGCCCTGCTCTGATACTGTTTTAGCTTGTTCAGCTAGTTGCCTTCTTAGCTCAGCAATTTCAGCTTTCAGCTCTCTAATAACCATGAGATTATTAGAATTTTCTTCCATATTCTCATTTGTTGTTCCTGCAGTTCTGATTACAATTTTTTCAAATTCTTTACTCACTCCTGTTATTATTTCCTTAGCTAATGTTTGGATGTTGAACTCGTTGTTTTGTGCTTCGCCCTCTGGAGGACTTTTAGCTGGACTCTTGTCCTGGTTCGAGTCTCCATTATTTTTTCTTGTTGTTTTAACCATTTTATATAAGTTAACAGTTTTTTCAATCCCTGAGTTGGAGTTCAGTGGTGTAAAAGCCTTTTTTTTTTTTTCCCACTGTAGGCTATGGTAGCCTGAGGGCTTTTAAACTATCAATAGGCTTCTTGGCTTAATCAATGACTCCTGACCAAGAGATAAAGCAGGGTGTGGCAGAGATAATCCAGTGCTTATGCAAAGAGACTTTCACAGCCCTTCAGCTATGCCACCGAGGTATAGGTCTTCTCCTGAGTTTCCCGGTTAGATCTCTGTGCCCTGGTGTCCCTCCCTGTTGCTGCTCCAGATTCTGAGGGTAGTAGCAATGGAGACTCAGAGTTGTACTTGGTGAGTCTCTGGGGAGTCGTTTCCTCCCTTCAGCTGTCCCCTTGTTGGTGGAGCAGACTGGAGGTGGTGTCTCCACTGACAAACTGTCGAACTGTTAGCAGTCACTTAATCTCTCCTTAGGCCCCTCTCTCCTCTCTGTCACCAGCCACGCGTGTTTGTACTCACGGGTGATTTACTGGGTTCCTGTGGTCATTATAGTCCTGTCTTGTTTTCGGTCCGGGTGGTCTCCTTTGGTATTCCTAGTTGATCCGGGAGAGGAGAGGAGAGGAGAGAAAGCGATCTGCTGCTCGTAGCTCCGCCTCCGGAAAGGTTTTGGAAATTTTAACCTCAACCAACAGAAGATGGAAAGAGTGGGTTTGCCAACAGCATTATGGCCAATATTATACAGGCTAATGAAAACTGAAGCTAAGATTCTCTATCCTAGGCCAGAAAATTAGCTCTTTAGAGTTCAGTATTAAGACCAACTCTAGTTCTTTTCACATGCTTGTTAATATGTGACTTATCCAGCTTCTAAAGACTTTTAGAGTGGTCCCAGGAGATGGTGCAAGGATAAAGCATTGGACTCTCATGCATGAGGTCCTGAGTTCAATTCCTCCTGGCAGCACATATGCCAGAGTGATGTCTGGTTCTTTCTCTCCTCCTATCTTTCTCATTAATAAATAAATAAAATGTTAAAAAAAATAAGATGTTAAAAAATAAATAAATAAAATGTTAAAAAAAGGGGGGGAGTCGGGCAGTGGCGCAGTGGGTTAAGTGCACGTGGCGCAAAGCTCAAGGACCGGCATAAGGATCATGGTCGAGCCCCTGGCTCCCCACCTGCAGGGGAGTCACTTCACAAGTGCTGAAGCAGGTCTGCAGGTATCTGTCTTTTCCTCCCCCTCTTTGTCTTCCCCTCCTCTCTCCATTTCTCTCTGTCCTATCCAACAACGATGACAACAATAATAACTAGAACAATAAAACACAACAAGGGCAACAAAAGGAAATAAATAAATATTAAAAAAAAAAAAGACTTTTAGATTGAGCCAGTACATAACCTCACCTGGGATGCATGCACAGAACCTAGGTTTGAAACTGGCCCTTCCCACACTTAGGGAAGCTTTGGTGCTATAGTGTCTTTCTCTTCCTAGGTCTCTCTTCAAAAAAAAAAAAAAAATTTTTTTTTTTGTATTAGGTTAATTGTTGGGGCTTTGTGCCTGCACACATCATCCATCATCATCATACTCTTTCTCCTCCTTCTTTTTAGGTATAAGGTGAAGGTGAGAGAGACAGTGACAGAGACAGAGAGAGGAGAAAGACAACAGTTCTGCTCCACTGCTAATGAAGTTCCTCTGTGCAGCTGTTCCCAGGGGCTAAAACTGGGTCTTTGTTCACAGTAAAGTGTGTTCTAGTGCCTAAGCTACCTCTTGGCCCCTTGTCTGACTTTCTATCTGAAAAAGTCAGCCTGGAGAGGTGAAAACCCAGTGACCAAAAAAAAAGACTTAGATTATAAAATCACTTGCTCAAATCAGTGTGTACTGAACTACAAATTCAGAGGCTGTAAATGTTATGATATATATATATATATATATATATATATATATATGTCTACTTAAGCTGTATTTTTTTTTTTTTTTTTTAGATAGAACAGAGAGAAATGGAGAGAGGAGGGGAAGACAGAGAGGGGAGAGAAAGACAGACACCTGCAGACCTGCTTCACCGCCTGTGAAGCGACTCCCCTGCAGGTGGGGAGCTGGGGGCTCGAACCATGATCCTTACGCTGGTCCTTGTGCTTGGCACCACGTGAGTTTAACCCGCTGCACTACCACCTGACTCCCAAGCTGTATTTTTTGAGTCATGTACCTGGGAGCACAAAACATTTTGTCAAAAAAATTTGGTGGATCAGAACCTTGTACATGTCTGATTTCACACTCATACATTCTGTCTATCTCTGGGGCTTCACTGCTTCAGGCTACCTTATTTTCAGATAGTAATACAAGGGTGGGAGTAAATAACATATGGTGATGTAAAGAGACTCTCATGGCTGAGGCTCCAAAGTCCCAGATTCAATCTCCCACATCATTATAAGCCGTGCTGTGGTAAACAAACAAACAAACAAAAAACGGGGGGGGGGAGATTTTATAGTACTGAAGTTTCCTCCAATGGAGCAGGGGCCAGGTTCAAACCTTGAGTTACACACAGTAAAGGAAGCATGGGCATGTTTGATTCCTTAAGGTCTATCCCCAGGATGGGAATTGCAGGGTCATAGGGAAGGTCTACTTCTAGCCTTCTGAGACTTCTCTAGACTGCTCTCCACAGGGGTTGGACTAATTTATATTCCCACCAGCGGTACAGGAGAGTTCTTTTGTCCCCACAACCTCTCCAGTATGTGTGTGTGTTGCTGCTACCTTTAAAAAAAAATTATTTATTTATCTGAGAAAGATAGAAAGAGAGAGAGAAAGAACCAGACATCACTCTGGTACATGTGCTGCCAGGGATTGAACTAAGGACCTCATACTTGAGAGTCTAGTTCCCTAGCCACTGTACCACCTCCCGGACCACAGCTGCTACCTTTTTTGATGTATGACATTTTTACAGGAGTAAAGTGGTATCTCATTGTTGTCTTTATTTTCATTTCTCTGACAATCAAATGACGTGGAGCATTTTTCATGTTTGTTGGCCTTTTGGGTCTCTTTTGTGGTGAATATTCTGTTTATATTCTCTCCTCTTTTTTGGATGGGGTCATTTGTTTCTTTGTTACTGAGTCTGGTGAGCTTTTTATATATTTTGGTTATTAGTCTCTTCTCTGATGTGTGGCATGTAAAGATCTTCTCCCATTCTGTAAGGGGTCTCTTTGTTTGGGTACTGGTTTCTTTTGCTGTGCAGCTTTTTAATCTGGTGTAGTCCCATTGGTTTATTTTTGCTTTAGTCTTCTTTGTAATTTGATTTGTATCACTGAAGATGCCTTCAAAATTTAGATGGAAAAGTGTTCTGCCAATATTTTCCTCTAAGTATTTGATAGTTTTTGGTCTAACATTAAAGTCCTTGATCCATTTAGAATTTACTTTTGTGTTTGGTGAGATAAAGTGCTTCAGTTTCATTCTTCTGCATGTTTCAATCCAATTTTCCAACACCATCTGTTGAAGAGACTCCCATTTCCCCCTTTAATAGCCTGAGCACCTTTGTCAAAGATTAGATGCTCAGTGATTAGGTGTGGGGATTTAATTTTGGGCTCTCAATTCTATTTCACTGGGAAATGTGTCTATTTATGTTCCAGTACAAACCAATTTTGATTGCAATGGCCCTATAATACAATTTTAGATTTAGGAGTGTGATACCTCCAGTTCTGTTCTTTCTTCTCAAGATTTTTTTTTTTTTTTTTTTGGAAATTCTAGGTAATTTCTGGATTCAGACAAATATCTGTATTTTTGTTCTATCCTCCTAAAAAAATTGGGTGGGATCTTGATAGGGATTGCATTAAATTGGTATATGCCTCTGGCTAGTATATTCATTTTGATGAATATACTAGCCAACATCATTTTGATGATGTTAATTCTTCCAACCTATGAACATGGAATATCTTTCCATTTCTTTGTGTCTTTTTCTATTGCCATGAATTCATAATTTTCAGTATATAAGTCTTTCACTTCTTTTGTTAGGTTTATTCCTAGACATCTTACTGTTTTTGTTGCTATAGTAAAAAGGATTGAATTGACTTGTGGATTTCTTTTTCTTTATTTATTAATGAGAAAGATAGGAGGAGAGAGAGAGAGAGAGAGAGAGAAAGAACCAGACATCACTCTGGTACATGTGCTGCCGAGGACTGAACTCAGGACCTCATGGCTGACAGTCCGATGCTTTATCCACTGCGCCACCTCCCGGACCACGAGGATTTCTTTTTCTAACTTAGTGTTTGCATAAAGGAACGCCACTGACTTTCGTATGTTAATTTTTTAAATATGTATTTTGTTTATTTCATAAGATGGTGGAGGGCAGAGCAACACTCTGGCATATACTCTGCAGGGGACTGAATTCAGGAAATAGTGCTTGTAAATCCTAAGTTTTAGGACTGCTGTATCTGGTGCTACATGGGTTCCTTTTTCATTCAGAGCCAAAGAGAGAGGGAGGGAGATATATGACAACACCAGAGCTTCCAATGGTGTCATGGCAACTCCCACATGGTACTGGGACTCAAACCTGGATGGAGAATATGACAAGGACTATGCAACCCACTGAGTGCTTTGCCATGTTCTCTGGCCCAGCAGAGATTTTAAATGGTAGCTGATAGCAGATAAAAGGTTATTATTGCCCCCTGGTGGGCACAGCAGGCAATCTTTTTTTTTTTTTCCTGCCTCCATGGTTATCACTGGGGCTGGTGCCTGCACTATGAATCCACTGCTCCTGGAGGCTATTTTTCCCCTTTTGTTGCCCTTGTTGTTTATCATTGTTATTGTTATTGTTGCTGCTTCTGTCACGTATTTCTCATCTTACAGAGAAATTCCTATCACCCGCCCAGGCTGGTTTCCGCCCAAGAAGATCTACCTGCGAACAAGCCCTGGCCCTCTCAACTTAACATTGAAAATGGATTCCAGAAGAATTTAAAGACGGGTGCTGTCTTTGTTGATCTCACAGCAGCCTATGACTCGGTCTGGCACCGTGGTCTCCTAGTCAAGATCTCAAGATGCCTGCCTCCATGGGTGGCCAACACTATATCGTTTCTTCTCCAAAACAGAAGATTCCGGGTGCATCTGGGTGACAAGTCTAGCAGATGGAGACCTGTCTCAAGTGGCCTCCCCCAGGGCTCTGTTCTGGCTCCTACGCTATTTAATATTTACATCAATGACCTCCCAGAAACTTCTTCAAGGAAGTTCATCTACGCCAATGACATTTGCTGTGCAACTCAGGCATCCAAGTTCGACATCCTCGAGGAAACACTCATGAAAGACATGTCTCTGATATCTGATTACTGTAAAAAATGGCGACTAATCCCTAGCACTGCAAAAACGGTATCATCTGTTTTCCATCTACACCATGCCTCGGCCTCACGTGAGCTTAATGTGCAGCTTGGCGATACGAGAATCCGGCATGAAGCCCAGCCAGTCTATCTTGGCGTTACTTTCGATCACACTCTGTCATTTCACGAACATCTCGTAAAAACTGCAGCAAAGGTGGGCGCGAGGAATAACATCATTGCAAGACTGGCCAGTTCCTCATGGGGCGCGAGCGCTTCCACACTACGATCATCATCTCTGGCATTATGCTATTCCACAGAATACTGTGCCCCAGTATGGTTCCGTAGCCCCCATGTCCACTTGGTCGATTCCAAATTATATTCCTCCATGAGGATAATTTCTGGAACCATCCGTTCCACCCCGGTTCCATGGCTGCCAGTTCTTAGCAACATTGCCCCGCCAGATATTCGTCGGGATGCGGCATCATCTAAGTTCATTTCCCACATCTACACTCGACCGGACCTGCCAATATACGCGGAGATCTTCGCCCACCCTGTCCAACGCTTGATGTCTCGTTACCCAATCTGGTCGCCTATGCCTACACTGAACTTCTCTGTTCCAGTCTCTTGGAAACAGAGTTGGCAGTCAGCTGAGGTAAAGAACAAACACCTCATCACAGACCCCTGCAAGCGTCAACCCGGCTTTGACCTAGCACGTTATGATTGGGCCCTCCTCAATCGCTATCGAACAGGCCATGGCTGGTGCGCCGCTATGTTCCATCGCTGGGGAGCCAGAGACGACCCGAACTGCACCTGCGGCTACAGACAGACTATGACCCACATAGTCAATGACTGCCACCTCTCCAGATTCAAAGGAGGTCTCGAAACTTTACATCAGGCTCAACCTGACGCTGTTGACTGGCTACGAAAGAAGGGCAAATGCTAGAAGAAGAAATTGTTATTGTTGCTGGATAGGACAGAGAGAAATCGAGAGAGGACAGGAAGACAGAGAGGGAGAGAGAAAGATAAGACACCTGCAGACCTGCTTCACCGCTTATGAAGTGACCCCCTGAAGGGGGGAACCAGGGGCTCAAACCAGGATCCTTATGCCAGTCCTTTCACTTCGTGCCATGTGTGCTTAACCCACAGCGCTACTGCCCAGCCCCCTTTTAAATTATCTTTATTTACTTATTGGATAGAGACAGAAATAGAGGGAAGGGAGTGATAGAGAGGAAGAGAAACAGAACGAAACTTGCAACACTACTTCACCACTGGCAAAGCTTTCCCCCTGTAGGTGGGGGCTGGGGGCCCGAGCCCAGGTCCGTGTGCACTGTAACATGTACGCTCAGCCAGGTGTGCCACCACCCGGCCCCTCTGAGCATGTTCTTACTGCAAAAATATGTGTATGTTACGTTCACATTCTTTCAGCTTTACCGTAACATCTCATTCAAGATTTCTTTTGATATTATACAAGTTTAACTAGGAAAAAAGTTGATTTTTATGTTTGTCTTAAGATTTAAGGTTGGGGTGGTCTGGTAGGTGGCGCAGTGATAAAGCTTTGGACTCTCAAGCATGAGGTCCCGAGTTCGATCCCCGGCAGCACAGGTGCCAAAGTGATATCTGGTTCTTTCTCTCTCCTCCTATCTTTCTCATAAATAAATAAAATCTTAAAAAAAAAAAAGATTTAAGGGTGGGGGTGGATAGCATAATGGTTATGCAAAAAAGACTTTCATACCTGAGGCTCTGAAGTCCCAGGTTTAATTCCCCACACTACCATAAGGCAGAGTTGATCAATTCTCTGGTAAAAAAAAAAAAAAATTGGAAAAAAATTTTATTTATGAGAGGAGGAAGAAAAGGGGAAGGGGTAGGAGAAAGAAGAGCCAGAGCAGGGAGCCGGGTAGTAGCACAGTGGGTTAACACATGTGGTGCAAAGCACAAGGACCGGCGTAAAGATCCCAGTTCAAGCCCCCGGCTCCCCACCTGCAGGGGAGTCGTTTCACAGGCAGTGAAGCAGGTCTGCAGGTGTCTATCTTTCTCTCCCCCTCTCTGTCTTCCCCTCCTCTCTCCATTTCTCCCTATCCTATCTAACAATGACATCAATAACAACAATAATAATAACTACAATAACAATTAAAAAAACAAGGGCAACAAAAGGGAAAATAAATGAATATTATAAAGAAGAAGAAGAAGAAGAAAGAGGAGCCAGAGCATTACACTGGTATAAGAGATGCTGGGGATGAACTTGGGACCTCATGCTTGAGAGTCCAATGTTTTATCCAGTATACATCTCCTGGGCCTTGCACACATGTGATTTCAATATTCCTAGTGAACTTTTGTTTTTTTTCTTTTCAGACAAAGAGGAGAGAAACAGAAGGAAAAAAAAAAAAACACCACAGCACTGTTCCACTATTCATGGAGCTTCCCTTGGAGTTATGCCTGGTCTCCCATATGGTAAAGTGTTAGCTTTCCTTAATTAGCCTCTTTCTTGGGCGTCATATGCTTGCTTTAAATTAAAAGCCAGAAGCAGAAAAAGAAACTGAGAATCAATTTGAAAATATGTTTAAATGATGTTGCAAATGAGGTCAATTTACTTCATTTTTTTTTTTCTTTGCACAGGGTTTTTGCTTGGGGCCTTTATACTATAAATGATTTCACTACTCCCAGTGAGGTCTTTTTTTTAAAATGTTTTTTTAAAATATTTATTTATTCCCTTTTGTGGCCCTTGTTGTTTTATTGTTATAGTTACTGTTGTTGTTACTGATGTCATCATTGTTGGATAGGTCAGAAAGAAATGGGGAGAGGAGGAGGAGACAGAGAAGGGGAGATAAAGATAGACACCTGCAGACCTACTTCATCACTTGTAAAGCGACTTCCCTGCAAGTGGGGAGCCCGGGGCTCGAACCTTGTCCCTTACTCTGGTCCTTGCGCTTTGTGACATGTGCGCTTAACACCTGCATTACCGCCCAACTCCCTTTTTTTTTTTTTTTTTTGATAAAGGGAGGCTGGGAAGACAGCATAATGGTTACGCAAAAGACCACACCTGGACTTCCGGAGGTGGGGCTATGAGCAGCAGCAGATCTGTTTCTCTCCTCTCCCGGATCAACTAGGAATACCAAAGAAGACCACCTGGGACTGAAACAAGACAGGACTAGAACGACTACAGGCACCCACCGAATCACTGGTGAGTGCAAACACATGTGGCTGGTGACAGAGCGGAACCTAGGGAGAGACTAAGTGGCTGGTAACAGTCCAGCAGTCTATCAGCTGAGACACCACCTCCAGTCTGTTCCACCAACAGGAGACAGCTGAAGGGAGGAGAGGACTCCCGGAGACTCACCAAGTGCAACTCTGAGTCTCCATTGCTACTGCCCTCAGAATCTGGAGCAGCGGCAGGGAGGGACACCGGGGGACAGAGATCTAACCGGGAAACTCAGGAGAAGACCTATACCTCTGCGGCATAGCTGTGGGGCTGTGAAAGTCTCTTTGCATAACCACCGGACTATCTCTGCCACACCCTGCCTTATCTCTTGGTCAGGAGTCAGTGATTAAGAAGCCAACTTATAGTTACAAGCCCTCAGGCTCCCACAGCCTACAGAGAAGAAACAAAAAAAAGAGGCTTTTTAAATCACTGAGCTCCAACTCAGGGATTAAAATACTATTGAAACAACTGTTAACTTACACCACTGTGAACCCTTTAATTACCTTACTTAGACACAAGTCAATCCAGGAAATAGTGATCAGTAATTTGAAAAGTACTAAGAGAGGGAACTCATAACATAATATATAAAATGGGTAAACCAACAAGAAGAAATATTGGAGAAAATAACCAGGACAACAGTCCAGCTAAAAGACCCCAAAGGGTGAAACACAAAATAACGAGTTCAACATCCAAACATTAGCTAAGGAAATAATCACAGGAGTGAGTAAAGAGTTTGAAAGAATTGTAATCAGAAATACAGGAACAACAAATGAGACTCTGGAAGAAAACACTAACTATCTCAAGGTTATTAGAGAGCTGAAAGCTGAAATAGCTGAGCTAAGAACACAACTAGCTGAACAAGCTAAAACAGTATCAGAACAGGGAAACAAAATAGATGAACTCCAGAAAACAGTAGAGGGCAGAGAATAGAATCAATGAGGCTGAAGACAGAATTAGCAAGATCTCAAAAAGAGATTAAGAGATGCTGAAAACAAACACAGAGACCTATGGGATGACTTCAAAGGAAACAATATACACATTATTGGCTTACCAGAGGAAGAATGGCAAGATATCTATCGAGTGCTCAATGAGAAAGACTTTCAGCCAAGAATACTATATCCTGCTAGACTGTCATTCAGACTAGAGGGAGGCATCAAAACCTTCTCAGACAAGCAACAGTTGAAGGAATCAACCATCACCAAACCTGCCCTGAAAGAAGTTCTGAAAGGTCTTATACAAACAGTCAGACCATCATAAATAGGACATATATAAGAACACTCTAAAACTCTACAAGAATGGCGTTAAAATATCTTCCATCTTTGATATCAATAAATGTCAATGGCCTGATTTCACCTATTAAAAGACACAGAGTAGGAAGATGGATCAGAAAACACAACTCAACAATATGCTGTCTACAGGAAACCCACCTAACTCAACAAGACAAACACAGACTTAAAGTGAAAGGATGGAAAACTATCATACAAGCCAAGGGCCCACAAAAAAGGGCAGGAACAGCTATTCTCATATCTGACATGATAGACTTTAAAATAGATAAGATTAAAAAAGATAGGAATGGACACTACTTAATGCTCAGAGGATCAGTCAATCAAGAGGACTTAACAATTATTAACATCTATGCACCCAATGAGAAGCCATCTAAATATATCAAACGTCTACTGAAAGAGCTACAGCAATATATTATCAGCAACACAGTCATAGTAGGGGATTTCAACACCCCACTCTCTCAACTTGACAGATCATCCAGGCAGAAAATCAATAAAGACATAAGGGAGCTAAATGAAGAGATAGATAAACTAGAACTATTAGACATTTTCAGAGTCATTCATCCCAAGAAACTGGAATACACATTTTACTCAAATCCACATGGGTCATTCTCAAGGATAGACCATATGTTAGGCTACAAAAACAGCATCAGCAAATTCAAGAGCATTGAAATCATCCCAAGCATCTTCTCAGACCACAGTGGAATTAAACTAACACTTAACAATCAACAAAAGATTAGTAATAGTCCCAAAATGTGGAAGCTCAACAGTACACTTCTTAACAACCTCTGGGTCAAAGAGGAAATCAAGGAAGAAATGAAAATGTTTCGAGACTTCAATGAAAATGAAGACACAAGCTATCAAAATATTTGGGACACAACTAAGGCAGTACTGAGAGGGAAGTTCATAGCTATACAAGCACACATTAAGAAACAAGAAAAAGCACAAATAAACAGCCTGATTGCACATCTTAAAGACCTAGAACAAGAAGAACAAAGGAACCCTAAAGCAACCAGAAGGACAGAAATCACTAAAGTTAGGGCAGAAATAAATAACATTGAGAATAAGAAAACCATACAAAAGATCAATGAAAGTAAATGTTGGTTCTTCGAAAGAGTGAACAAAATCGACAAACCTTTAGCCAGACTCACAAAACAAAAAAGGGAGAAGACCCAAATAAATTCGATACTAAATGAAAGAGGAGATATCACAACAGACACCACAGAAATTCAACATATCATGCGAGGCTTCTATGAACAACTATATGCCACCAAGCTAGAGAACCTGGAAGAAATGGATGATTTCCTAGATACCGACCAACTTCCAAAACTAAGTAAAGAGGAAGTGGATAACATGAACAGGCCCATCACAGCTAATGAAATTGAAACAGTTATCAAAAATCTCCCCCAAAATAAAAGTCCTGGACCAGATGGTTTTACAAATGAATTTTACAAAACCTTCCAAGAAGAACTAATACCTCTACTTTTAAAGTATTCCAGAAGATTGAAGACACTGGAATACTCCCTGCCAGTTTTTATGAGGCTAACATCACTCTGATACCAAAAGCAAGACAGGGACACAACCAAAAAAGAAAACTACAGACCAATATCTCTGATGAACATAGATGCTAAAATACTGAACAAAATTCTAGCCAACTGGATACAGCAGTATATTAAAAAGATTGTTCATCATGACCAAGTGGGGTTTATCCCAGGCAAGCAAGGTTGGTTTAATATATGTAAATCAATCAATGTGATCCACCACATCAACAAAAGCAAGACCAAAAACCACATGGTCATATCAATAGATGCAGAAAAAGCCTTTGACAAAATACAACACCCACTCATGCTCAAAACTCTACAAAAAATGGGGATAGGAAATTCCTCAAGATAGTGGAATCCATATATAGCAAACCTACAGCCAACATCATACTCAATGGTGAAAAACTGGAAGCATTTCCACTCAGATCAGGTACTAGACAGGGCTGCCGACTATCACCATTACTATTCAACATAGTGTTGGAAGTTCTTGCCATAGCAATCAGGCAGGACCAAGGAATTAAAGAGATACAGATTGGAAGAGAAGAAGTCAAACTCTCCTTATTTGCAGATGACATGACAGTATACACAGAAAAACCTAAGGAATCCAGCAAGAAGCTTTTGGAAATCATCAGGCAATACAGTAAGGTGTCAGGCTACAAAATTAACATTCAAAAGTCAGTGGCATTCCTCCATGCAAACACTAAGCTAGAAGAAGTTGAAATCCAGAAATCAATTCCTTTTACTATAGCAACAAAAACAATAAAATATCTAGGAGTAAACCTAACCAAAGAAGTGAAAGACTTGTATACTGAAAATTATGAGTCACTACTCAAGGAAACTGAAAAAGACACAAAGAAGTGGAAAGATATTCCATGTTCATGGGTTGGTAGAATTAACATCATCAAAATGAATATACTACCCAGAGCCATATACAAATTTAATGCTATTCCCATCAAGATTCCAAGCACATTTTTTAAAAATAATTTATTTCTTTATTGGGGAATTAATGCTTTACATTCAACAGTAAATACAATAGTTTGTACATGCATAACATTCCCCAGATTCCCATTTAACAATACAACCCCCACTATGTCATTCATCATCTTTCATGGACCTGTATTCTCCCCACCCACCCACCCACCCCAGAGTCTTTTACTTTGGTGTAATACTCCAATTCCATTTCAGGTTCAACTTGTGTTTTCTTTTCTAATCTTGTTTTTCAACTTCGGCCTGAGAGTGAGACCAAGCACATTTTTTAGGAGAATAGAACAAATGCTACAAGTTTATCTGGAACCAGAAAAGACCTAGAACTGCCAAAACAATCTTGAGAAAAAAGAACAGAACTGGAGGCATCACACTCCCAGATCTCAAACTGTATTATAGGGCCATTGTCATCAAAACTGCACTTGGTACTGGAACATGAATAGACACACTGACCATGGAATAGAACTTAGAGCCCAGAAGTGAGCCCCCACACCTATGGACATCTAATCTTTGACAAAGGGGCTCAGACTATTAAATGGGGAAAGAAGAGTCTCTTCAACAAATGGTGTTGGAAACAATGGGTTGAAACATGTAGAAGAATGAAACTAAACCACTGTATTTCACCAAATACAAAAGTAAACTCCAAGTGGATCAAGGACTTGGATGTTAGACCACAAACTATCAGATACTTAGAGGAAAATATTAGCAGAACTCTTTTCTGCATAAATTTCAAAGACATCTTCAATGAAACGAATCCAATTACAAAGAAGACTAAGGCAAGCATAAACCTATGGGACTACATCAAATTAAAAAGCTTCTCCACAGCAAAAGAAACCACTACCCAAACCAAGAGACCCTTCATAGAATGGGAGAAGATCTTTACATGCCATACATCAGATAAGAGTTTAATAACCAACATATATAAAGAGCTTGCCAGACTCAACAACAAGACAACAAATAACCCCATCCAAAAATGGGGGGAGGACATGGACAGAATATTCACCACAGAAGAGATCCAAAAGGCCGAGAAACACATGAAAAAATGCTCCAAGTCTCTGATTGTCAGAGAAATGCAAATCAAGACAACAACAAGATACCACTTCACTCCTGTGAGAATGTCATACATCAGAAAAGGTAACAGCAGCAAATGCTGGAGAGGGTGTGGGGTCAAAGGAACCCTCCTGCACTGCTGGTGGGAATGTCAATTGGTCCAACCTCCATGGAGAACAGTCTGGAGAACTCTCAGAAGGCTAGAAATGGACCTACCCTATGATCCTGCAATTCCTCTCCTGGGGATAGATCCTAAGGAACCCAACACATCCATCCAAAAAGATCTGTGTACACATATGTTCTTGGCAGCACAATCTGTAATAGCCAAAACCTGGAAGCAACCCAGGTGTCCAACAACAGATGAGTGGCTGAGCAAGTTGTGGTATATATACACAATGGGATACTACTCAGCTATTAAAAGTGGTGACTTCATTGTTTTCAGCCGATCTTGGATGGACCTTGAAAAAATCATGCTAATAAGAATAAAAAAAAAAATCATGTTGAGTGAAATAAGTCAGAAACAGAAGGATGAATATGGGATGATCTCACTCTCAGGCAGACGTTGAAAAACAAGATCAGAAAAGAAAACAGAAGTAGAACCTGAAATGGAATTGGCGTATCGCACCAAAGTAAAAGACTCTGGGGTGGGTGGGTGCGGAGTATACAGGTCCAAGAAGGATTCAGAGGACCTAGTGGGGGTTGTATTGTTACATGGGAAACTGGGGAATGTTATGCATGTACAAACTATTGTACTTACTGTTGAATGTAAAACATTAATTCCCTAATAATAATATAAAAAAGTCCACATCTACGCTCTAAGGTCTCAGGTTCAATTCCCAACACCACAAGCTACAGCTGAGCAGTGCACAGAGAAGGGAAAGACCACAGTTCTACTCCAACACTTAATAAGCTTCCCTTCTGTATGCTGCTCCCATGTGGTACCCAGGAGTTCGAACCCAGGTCCTTGAACATGATGAAGTGTGTACTTTACTGGGAGAAATGTCTTCTGGTCTACTAATGGAATCCCTTTTTTTTTTTTTAATATTTATTTATTACTTTTTGTTGCCCTTGTAGTTATTGTTGTTGTTACTGATGTCATCGTTGTGGCTGGATAGGACAGAGAGAAATGGAGAGAGGAGGGGAAGACAGAGAGGGGGAGAAAAATAGACACCTGCAGACCTGCTTCACCACCTGTGAAGCGACTCCCTTGCAGGTGGGGAGCTGGGGACTAGAACCGGGATCCTTACTCTGGTCCTTGTGCTCTGCGCCACCTGCATTTAACCTGCTGCGCTACCACTAGACTCCCCATGGGATCCTTTTTTCATAGATGTTTTTGTTAAAAACATGCAGGTCTTGGGTAGGGGAAAACACTATAATGATTCTGCAAAAGATTTGCATGCCTGAGGTTCCCAGGTTCAATTCCCAACATCACCAAAAGCCTGAGCTGAGCAATGTTCTAGGAAAACAAAGACAAAAAATGATAATATTTGGCTGGTGAAATAGCTCACTTGGATAGTGCACTGCTTTGTGATGTGCACCACATAGGTTTGAGCCTGGTTCCCACTGCACTGAAGGAAGCTTTAGTGCTGTAATCTTTTACTCTCTGCCTCTATCTAAAAAATAAAAATAAGGAAGAAGGAAGGAAGAAGAAAAGGAAAGGGGAAGGAAAAGGAAAGGAGGGAAGGAGTGGTCCAGGAGGTGGTGCAGTGGATAAAGTGTTGGACTCTCAAGCATGAGGTTCGAGTTAGATCCCTGGCAGCACATGTACCAGAGTGATGTCTGGTTCTTTCTCTCCTATCTCTCTAATAAATAACTAAAATATTAAAAAAAAAAAAAAAAAAAAGGAAAGCATATAAGTCTCAGGCTGGCATGACAGCTCACCTGGGAAGGGCCTATTTTGCTTGTGTAAGACACATCTACTGCAGTGAAGGCAAGGCTCTAACCTGGATCAGTGCATTTGGTGCTGTAGTGCCTTTCTCTCTTTCCCTATGTCTTTTGTCCCAGTCTGAAAGAGTTGGCATAGAGCAGGAAAGTGCTTCTCCCCCCGCCCCACATACACATTATACAAGTGTCAAAAGATGTTTCACTCTAGTTTGAAATGATTACTTTATTTATTACCTACGAGAGCACTGCTCAGCTCTGGTTTATAGTGGTGTGGGGAATTGAACCTGGGACTTTAGAGCCTAAGGTATAAAAATTTCTTTGCATAACTATTATGCTATCTTCCCTCATTAAAGTGAATGATTTTTAAATGCTACTTTATTATTCACTCTGTTATATATATGTTATTCACTGTTATATATATATATTCTATTTTTAAATCTTTTTCTTTTTTTTTTTTTTAAAAAACAATCTATTTATTCATGAGAGAGATAGGAGAAAAAACCGTACATGTGCTGCCGGGGATCGAACTCAGGACCTCATGGTTGAGAATCCAATGTTTTATCCACTGTGCCACCTCCAGGACCACCTTTTAAAATCTTTTATTAATTTAAAATTTAAAATTTTTAAATTTGTAGAGACAATCAATTTAAATTTAATAGAGACAATCAGAGGGAATGGGGTGACACAGAGACAGAGAGACACCTGCAACTCTGCTTCACCATTCACAAAGCTTTCCCCATACAAGTGGGGACCAGGGGCTTGAACCTAGGTCCTTATGCATTGAAATATGTGAGCTCAAACAGGTGTACCACCAACCAGCTCCTACCTGAGTTTAATCCCCAGTGGCACATGTATCAGAGTATTGTCTGGTTCTTTGTTTCTCTCTCCACCTATCTTCTTCATAAATAAATAAATAAAATCTTAAAAGAAAAGAATAAGTTGAGGATGAGGGAGATAGTATAAAGTTTTATTTTAAAAAACTATCTGCTATAGACTTAGATTCCTGATTATTAAACAATTTATACTGCTTTACATATTTTAAAAAAAATTTATTTATTCATTTTCCCTTTTTGTTGTCCTTGTTTTATTGTTACAGTTATTATTGCTGTTGTTATTGATGTCATCATTGTTGGATAGGACAGAGAGAAATGGAGAGAGGAGGGGAAGACAGAGAGGGGGAGAGAAAGATATCTGCAGATCTGATTCACCGCCTGTGAAACGATTCCCCTGCAGGTGGGGAGCCAGGGGCTCGAACCGAGATCCTTACGCTGGCCGGTCCTTGTGCTTTGTGCCACCTGCACTTAACTGCTGCATTACTGCCCTCTGCTTTATATCTTTTTAATAGGTTTCTTTCTTTTTTAAATATTTATTTATTTACTTATTTCTTTTTGTTGTCCTTGTTGTATTTTTATTGTTGTAGTTATTTTCGTTGTTATTGATGTCGTCATTGTTGGATAGGAGAGAGAGAAATCAAGAGGGGAGGGAGACAGAGAGGGGGAGATAAAGACAGACACCTGCAGACCTGCTTCACCACTTGTGAAGCAACTCCCCTTCAGGTGGGGAGCCGGGGGCTCGAACCTGGATCCTTATGCGGGTCCTTATGCTTTGTGCCATGTGCGCTTAACCTGCTGCACATACTGCCTGACTCCCTCTGCTTTATATCTTAATGCTTTTTCAGCCACCAAACTGCAGATGCTACCATGGCGTCAACCTGACTTCACTAGACGGATGACCTCACCAATGTGCCCTGGAACTCCACCTCCCTAGACCTGCCCCACACTAGGGAAAGATAGAAATAGGCTGGTAGCATGGATCAACCTGTCAATACCCATGTCCAGCAGAGAAGCAATTACAGAAGCCAGACCTTCCACACCCCTTAATGATCCTGTGTCTATGCTCCCAGAGAGATAAAGAAAAGGAAAGCTTCCAGTGGAGAGGATGGGATATGGAACTCTGGTGGTGATAATTGTGTGGAATTGTACCCCTCTTGTTGATCATATTAAATCAATAAATTAAAAAAAAAAAAGAAGAACTTTATGCTTGAGGTTCTGAGGTCCCTGGTTCAATTTTCTCTTTTTAAAAAATTCTTTTTATTTATTTAAAAAAGGAGACATTAACAAAACCATAGGATAAGAGGGGTACAACTCCACATAATTCCCACCACCAGATCTCCGTATCCCATCCCCGATAGCTTTCCCATTCTCTATCCCTCTGGGAGTATGGACCCAGGGTCATTGTGGGATGCAGAAAGTGGAAGGTCTGGCTTCTGTAATTGCTTCCCTGCTGAACAAGGGCGTTGACTGGTCGATCCATACTCCGAGCCCCCAGTTCAATTTTCTGTACCACCACAAACCAGAGCTGAGCAGTGCTCTGGTAAAAAGAGTAATAAAATTAATTGAGACACAAACTATACGCAAATGATTACACTTTTTATGTCAACAGTACCCCAACAACTACTTACATTTGTTCTGCTTTGTTGTTGCTTAAAACTATGAACTATTTTCCTTAGTGGTGATATGCTGGGGCTTGTTGCCTGCACAATTTCATTGTTCCCGGACCTTTTTTTTTTTCTTTTTCTTCCCTCTAGCTGGAGAGTGTTTGGCTTGTCTGGCTTGTTGTGAATCATCTGGTCTGGCTCCGCCAAGGCAACTACAGGTGGGACTCAAAATTCAATAAACTGGGTCCAGGTGGTGATATACCTGGTTGAGCCCCCATGTTACAATGCATGAGGACCCGGGTTCGAGCCCCCGGTGCCCACCTGCAGGGGAAAGCTTCACAGGTGGTGAAGCAGGGCTGCAGGTGCTTCTTTCCCTCTCCCTACTTCCCTTCCCGCTCTCAGTTGGTTTGTCTCTATCCAATAAAATAAAAATAAATAAAATTAAAAATAAACAAATATCCAAGTGATCACATTGGCAGAAAAATGGTTCCCCAAGCCTACTCTAGAGAGAGACATAGGTGAGACCTCTACAGCACAGCTCCACTGCTCATGAAGTTTCTCTTCTGCAGGCACTACCACGTGGTGGCCAAAGGCTTAAATCCAGATTCTTGCACAATGCAGAACATGTGCTCCACCAGGTGGGCCACCTGCCTGCTCCCATATATGTTTTTTTCCTCCTTCCTCCACTCCCTCCTCCTTTCCCTTCCTTCCTTTTCTGTCTTCCTGCAACAGAAAGGCAAGGAGAGAGAATAAGACTGTAGCACCACAGCTTCACTCAGTGTGGGGTCATGTCACTCACATGACAAAGCAGCACACTATCTGAGTGAGCTATTTCACTGAACCCTCATATTTTCATTTTTGAACAGGTATACCTCTTTAACATGGTAATCTGTTTAATTATTTTAATTTCTTTTTTTAATATTTTACTTATTATTTATTTTCCTTTTTGTTGCCCTTGTTGGGTTTTTTTTTTTTTTTTTCCTTCAGGGTTATTGCTGGACTCGGTGCCTGCACCATGAATCCACAGCTCCTGGAGGCCATTTTGTCCCCCTTTTGTTGCCCTTGTTGTTATAGCCTCGTTGTGGCTATTATTATTACCATTGTTGATGTTGTTCGTTGTTGGATAGGACAGAGAGAAATGGAGAGAGGAGGGGAGACAGAAAGGGGGAGAGAAAGATAGACACCTGCAGACCTGCTTCACCACCTGTGAAGTGACTCCCCTGCAGGTAGGGAGCCGGGGGCTCGAACCGGGATCCTTGTAGTTTTTTTGTTTATTTATTTATTCCCTTTTGCTGCCCTTGTTTTTTATTGTTGTAGTTATTATTGTTGTTGTTATTGCTGTCATTGTTGTTGGATAGGACAGAGAGAAATGGAGAGAGGAGGGGAAGACAGAGAGGGGGAGAGAAAGATAAGACACCTGCAGACCTGCTTCACTGCTTGTGAAGTGACTCCCCTGCAGGTGGGGAGCTGGGGGCTCAAACCGGGATCCTTACTTCGGTCTTTGCGCCGCCTATGCTTAATCCGCTGCGCTACCGCCTGACTCCCGTTTAAGTACTTTAATTAGTTAAAAGACATGTTTATTAATTTATTATAAGAATGAGAGAGAATAAGCCAAGTGATGGCACACCTGACTGAGCACACACATTACCATGTACAAGGACTTGGTTCAAGGAATTGGGTTCAAGCCCCAGTCTTCACCTACAGGTGGAAAGCTCCATGAGCAGTGAAGTAATAATGCAAGGCAGGCATCTCCATCTCTTTTCTTTTTTAATATTTATTTATTTATTTATTTATTTATTTATTTTCTTTTGTTGCCCTTGTTTTTTTATTGTTGCTGTAGTTACTATTTATTTTATTTTGTTTATTTATTCATGAGAAATGATAGGAGAGAGAGAAAGAACCAGACATCACTCTGGTACATGTGCTGCCAGGGATTGAACTCGGGACCTCACGCTTGAGAGTCCAATGCCCTATCCAGTGCGCCACCTCCCGGACCACTATAGTTATTATTGTTGTTGTTACTGATGTCGTTGTTAGATAGGACAGAGAGAAATGGAGAGAGGAAGGGAAGATGGGGAGAGAAAGATAGACACCTGCAGACTTGCTTCACTGCTTGTGAAGCGACTTCCCTACAGGTGGCAAGCGGGGGTTCAAACCGGGATCCTTACGCGGGTCCTTGGGCTTTGCACCATGTGTGCTTAACCTGCTGTGCTACTGCCTGACTCCCCTCTTTTTTTAAATATTTATTTATTTTCCCTTTTGTTGCCCTTGTTGTTTTATTGTTGTAGTTACTGATGTCGTAGTTGTTGGATAGGACAGAGAAAAATTGAGAGAGGAGAGGAAGACAGAGAGGGGGAGAGAAAGACACCTGAAGACTTGCTTCACAACCTGTGAAATGACTCCCCTGCAGGTGGGGAGCCTGGGGCTTGAACCGGGATCCTTACACTGGTGCTTCCACTTCTTGCCACCTGTGCTTAGCCCGCTGCGCTACTGCCCGACTCCTTCTCCTCTCTTTTTTTAACCAGAGCGCCGATCAGCTCTCACATATGGTGGTGGTGGTGGTGGTGATTGAACCTGGGACGTCAGAGCCTCAGGCATAAGAGTCTCTTTGTATAACCTTTATGCTTACTACCCCTACTCAGTAGTTGTCTCTATCTCTTTCCCTCTCTATCTCCCTGAGAGACCTCCCCCAAATAAGAAACTGACTGCCACAAAAATAAGATGTAACCAGGGTGGTCTGGGAGGTGGCACAGTGGATAAAGCATTGGACTCTCAAGTAAGAGATCCTGAGTTCAGTCCCTGGGAGAACATGTACCAGAGTGATATCTGATTCTTTCGCTCTCTCCTATTTTTCTCATTAATAAATAAATAAAATCTTAAAAAAAGAAAAGAAAAGAAAGATGTAACCAGGGCAAGATAGACATTGTGATTCTGGGTTCTCAAAACAGGATGTAGCTATGGGCACAGTGACCTATCTAGATGAAATGAAGCCACCTCAGACAAACCTCTCCTCCTACCCAAAATCACAGCACCTCACCACCCTTCCTGCAGACAAACTTCCTCCCCTTACCTTCTTCCTACCTTCTTACCCAGGTATAAAGCTGGGTAAGATTTCAATTTGGGGAATATTTTAATAAAGGAGTGGGTATCAGTCAGTCAGAGAATACTTTCATTTCATAGGAAAATATGGGATTCTGCTTAAGTCTAAAAAAGTATCATATTTTCAAAAATATTACCTGAGGTTGTTTTGGTGGTGGCTGAAGAAACAAGGCTGGCCAGGTTGACAACTTCTCCTGACGTGAAGATGAATGGGGCAGCCACAGTTACAGGATTGGCTCTCTCCAGATTAGTATTCACTTGATTCTGCATTGCTTCCTACACAACAAAGCGAGGTATTTAAAGTCAAAACACTTACTAGATTTAGTTATGTAGTTACTGAACAGCTACCCTGCCCCTATGCTCTGTCAAGCACAACTAGTTCTGCACACAATATCCCAGGGAGCTCAGAGTTCTCATTATAACTGCTGTTTTTTTTTTTTCTCCTTAAGACCACGGCAACAGAGAAACTAGGTTGTTTGCAAAAATGTCAGATATTTCACTTAACCTGTCTTCACTTTTTTTAATCTGTAAAAATGAGGTGGGTGGTCTGAATAGTCGATAAAGTAATTTTTCTTTTTTTAAAAAAATATTTATTCCATTTTTTGTTTTATTGTTGTAGTTATTTTATTTATTTTATTTTATTTATTTATTTTTGTTTTATTGTTGTTATTGATGTCGTTGTCATTGGATAGGACACAGAGAAATGGAGAGAGGAGGGGAAGAGAAAGACAGACACCTGCAGACCTGCTTCACTGCTTGCGAAGCAACCCCCCTGCCGATGGGGAGCTGGGGGCTCAAACCGGGATCCTTACCAGTCCTTGCACTTTGCGCCACGTGCGCTTAACCCGCTGCGCTACCGCCGGACTCCCTTAATTTTCAACACTAACTTTCTATGATCGATTATCCACAAGTCCAATGTCCCTAGAGATATTCTACAGAGACCAATATTCTCCAGAGTTTCGGCCAGCTACTTGTTCCATTCTACCACTGAAGATATTCCTGAGAGAATATATATAACAAGAAAATAAATGAGTGCCAGATTGTAAAGCCTAGCTCCATATGCTTGCACTTTCGCTTCCAGGAGTATTTGTACAGTTTCAGTATAAAGATGCTTATCTTTATTTCTCTTTCTTTTTTTTTCAGTTTCAGAAGTGTTCAGTCCCGGGGTCAGGCGGTAGCGCATCTGTTTAAGTACTCACATTACAGTGCACAAGGACATGGGTTCAAGCCCCTGGTCCCCATCTGCAGGTGGAAAGCTTCATGAGTGGTGAAGCAGGGCTGCAGGTGTCTCTCTGTCTCTCTATCACCCCCTTCCCTCTCCATTTCTGGCTGTCTCTTTTCAATAAGTAAATAAATTTAAAAAGAAGTGTTCAGTCCCTGGCAGCACATGTACCAGAGTGATGTCTGGTTCTTTCTCTTTCTCCTCCTATCCTTCTCATTAATAAGTAAACAAAGAATTATTTTATTTTATTTTTGCCTCCAGGGTTATTGCTGGGGCTCGGTGCCCGCACTAAGAATCCACTGCTCCTAGAGGCCATTATTTCCATTTTGTTGCCCTTGTTGTCGTTATTATTGTCATTGTTGTCATTGGATAGGACAGAGAGAAGTCGACAGAGGAGGGGAGACAGAAGGAGAGAAAAACAGACACCTGCAGATGTGCTTCACCGCTTGTGAAGCGACCCTCCTGCAGGTGGAAATCCGGGGGGCTCAAACCGGGATCCTTACGCTGGTCCTTGTGCTTCGCACCATGTGCACTTAACCTGCTGCGCTACCGCCCGACTCCCAAATCCATACATTTTTTAAAATAGTTTTTACTTATTATTGGAGTGATCTAGGAAGTGGCACTTGGATAGAAACAGAGAGAAACTGTGAGGGGAGAGGGAGATAGAGAGCAGAGACAGACACCTGAAGGCCTTTTTCACCAGCCATGAAGCATTTTCCCTGCAGGTGGGACCAGGCATTTGAACCTAGGACCTGGTGCACTGTGATGTGTGCGCTTAAGCAGGTGCGTCACCACCTGAGCCCAGCATCCATTCTTTTTCATAGCTCTATACCTCCAATTAACTCTTTTTATTTAAATATTTATTTATTTATTTATGAGAAGAGTTGGGGGAACCAGAGTGGATCAAATTCAAAACCTCATGTCTGAATGTCCAAAACTGTATCTACAGCATCACCTCCCAGGCTGCTTCTATTTGCTCTGTTCTAACGTAGATTATCATGTTTTCACTTCTCTGCCTACTCTACACTAGTTCAGCTTTCACTGACCCCCTTAATCCTTGCTGAGTCCTTGTCTTAGCATCATTAGTATTGCCTCTTCTGTGCTCCTGAAAAACTTGCTATGTGATTTTCACTGTAGACTTATAATACTTCATTTCTTGTCTTTCCCTTTTTCAAGCTATAAACACTACAAGGGAAGGGTCATGTCCTATTCAGGTTAAACCACCTCAGCTCATTTTTATGAGACAGATGCACTACCTACTAACGAGGCACCTTCAGCTCATTTTTAAATTATGAGATGGTTTTCTTATGACAATATGCTTTAGAGCTGCATGCTTTCTCACATTACTTGGTGTACATACAGAAAAAAATACAGGATTTATTTATTTATTTATTTTGCCTCCAGGGTTATTGCTGGGGCTCAGTGCCTGCACCATGAACCCACTGCTCCCAGAGGCCATTTATTCCTCCTTTTGTTGCCCTTGTTGTGGTTATTATTCTTGTTGTTGATGGAGAGAGGAGGGGAAGACAGAGAGGGGGAGAGAAAAGGAGGCACTTGCAGACCTGTTTCACTGCCTGTGAAGCGACTCCCCTGCAGGTGGAGAGCCGGGGGCTCGAACCAGGATCCTTATGCCGGTCCTTGCACTTTGTGCCACGTGAGCTTAACCTGCTGTGCTACCACCCGCCCGATCCCCCAAAATATAGGATTTTAATGTTGATTCAGATCAAGTCTATTTATTTTTTATGTTTTTTAATTTTCTTTAATTATTTTATTTATTGGATAGACAGCCAGAACTCAAGAGGGAAGGGGGAGGACAGAGAGTGGGAAAGACAGAGACACCTGCAACACTGCTTCATCACTTGAGAAGTTTCCACCTTGCAAGTGGGGGCTGGGCTCGAACCTGGGACCTTGAGCAGTGAAACACGTGCATTCAACCAGGTGCACCACCACCCAGCCCCAAATCAAGTCTATTTAAAAAGTGAGGGATCTGGGCAGTAGTGCAGTGGGTTAAGTACACATGGCACAAAGCACAAGGACCAGAATAAGGATCCTGGTTCAAGCCCCCAGCTCCCTACCTGCAGGGGGTCAATTTGCAATTGGTGAAGCAGGTCTGCAGTTGTCTATCTTTCTCTCTTCCTCTCTGCCTTCCTTTCCTCTCTTGATTTCTCTTTTTCCTAGCCAACAACAACAGCAATGGCAACAATAACTAACAACAAAAAGGGCAATAAAATGGGGGCAATGGCCTCCAGCAGCAGTGGATTTATAGTGCAGGCACTGAACCCCAGTGATAACCCCGGAGGCAAAAAAGAAAGTGAACATTCATGGAGGGAACATATGATCAACTTTGTGTATCTAAGGTGCACTAGTGGGAAGCTGATGCTACATCTGCCCTGGCGCCCAAAATTGGGTCTCTTGGTCTGTCTCCAAAAAAGTTTGGTGAGGATGCTGCCAAGGTGATTGGAAGGGTCTGAGGATTACAGGAAACTGACATTCAGGATAGACTGGTCCAGGCTGAGGTGGTGCCTCATTCCTTTGCACTCATCACTAAAGTCCTCAAGGAATCACCAAGAGGTAGAAGCAGAATGGCACTAAGCACAGTGAAAATGTCACTTTTTATTGCCACCAGGATTACTGCTGGGGCTTGATGTGAGAACTACGAATCTAGTGCTCCCAGCAACCATTACCCGCCCCCCTTTTGTTGATGTTCTTTTTTAAAAAAATTGTTATTAGATAGGATAGAGAGAAATTGAGAGAAGATGGGGAGAGAAAGAGGGTGAGAAAAATAGACATTTGCAGACCTGCTTCACTGTTCATCAAGTGGATCCTCTATAGATGGGGAGCGAGGGCTTGAACCCAGGTCCTGCACTTGGTTATATGTGCATTTAACCAGGTGTGCCACCGCCCTGCCTCTGAAAATGACACTTTTTTTTTTAAATTTTATTTTTTTTATCTGCCCCTCCCCGCCCCCCGCGCTCCTTCCCTTCACCCCCGCCCCACTCGGCTTCCTCCCACCCACTCCCGGCCCCAGCTCTGGTTTCCCCCGGCGAGCGCCGACTCGAAAATGACACTTTTGATGAGATTAGCAACACTGCCTGCCAGACATGGCATGAAACCTTCACTAGCAAGCCAGAGCTCAGCAGTGCTCTAGCGTGTGTGTGCCTCCCCCACATCCCCTCAATAAAACAAATAAAGTATTTTAAAAACTTCTCCTTTTCACTTAAAGTATACTCTCAGGGATATAAAGGCAGACCTGAAGGATGACCAGGATGTCAGCATTGTTTTTCTCCAGGGCTATATCAAAGGCAGATTTATCAAACTTGCTGAAAGCATGGACATCAGCTCCGTATCTGATAAGCAGCTCTACAACATCTCGATGGTGATGCTCTGTAGCCCAGTGCAAAGCTGTCATCTTCAGCATGTCTTTGGCATTCACATCTGCTCCATTCTGTCACAGAAAAGTAATTTTTTCAAACTGACACTGGTTATAGTTGCACAGGTGCAGGATCCCATTACCAAACACAACGAATTTCCATAGAGACTGAATATATTCAAATTTAGATCATGTCTAAGAAATATCAAAGTGAAAACATTTCTCAAATTCTCTGAATGCTGACAGAACAATGCTTTCAATGAGTGGGTCTTCTAAGGACATCAGTGGGAAATTATAACAGATGGGAGAGGGAAAGGAAAAGAACAGATTTTTGTTGCATTTATTAACAGAGAGCTGAGTGCCTAAAAATTAGGCTAAAGTGCAGAGAACACCTGCAGAAATGGAATGGAGAAAAATAAATAAAGTCTGTTTAACCTTTAAAAGATTAGAAAACAAAATCCTCATTGCATTGATGACTCCTGAAAGGAGTCTAACTCAATGCCATAAATGTGTGAAATTCAAGTTTCCCAAAGCAAGTTTCCTACACCCACTCAAATAGGTGGTTGGAAAACAGGAAAGGGAATGTTCTTCCTTCCTTCCTTCTCTTCCTCCTTCTCTCACTCTCCTTTAACCAGAGCACTGTTCAGCTCTGGCTTATGGTGGTGTGGGGGACTGAAGCTGGGACTTTTGGGGCCCCGCAGGCATGAGAGTTTCTTTGCATCACCATTATGCTATCTACCCCCACCCTCTCTCTCTTTCACATTAAAAACCATCCAGTAGCCTTGCTTACCCTGACAAGCAATTCCACAATATGTACGTGACCGTCAGCTGCAGCCATGTGCAAAGGGGTCCTGTCTACTTTGGTCCGGGCATCTCTGCTAACACCTGCTCGAAGGAGCACTTCAGCTGTGGAATAATGACCATATTGGGCAGCAAGGTGGAGGGGAGATGTTCCAAGCTGTGGGAAAAGAACACTTGTTGAATATCAACTATGCACATATCTTTTTTTTCCAAATATATTTTCTTTTATGTTAATGAAAGATATATAGAGAAGAAGGGGGGGGTGGTCCGGGAGGTGGCGCAGTGGATAAAGCATCGGACTCTAAAGCATGAGGTCCTGAGTTCAATCCCCACCAGCACATGTACCAGGGTGATGCCTGGTTCTTTCTCCTATTTTTCTCATTAATAAAGATCTTTTGCATAATCATTGTTATTCCCCTTACCCCACCCATCCTATGAGATTAAAACTCTTTTTTTTTAAATACTCCCTTTTGTTGCCCTTGTTTTTTTATTGTTGCAGTTACTGTTGTTGTTATTGATGTCATTGTTGTTGGAATGGACAAAGAGAAATGTAGAGAGGAGGGGAAGACAGAGAGGAGGAGAGAAAGACAGACACCTGCAGACCTGCTTCACTGCCTGTGAAGCGACTCCCCCTGCAGGTGGGAAGCTGGGGACTCGAACCAGGATCCTTATGCTGGTCCTTGCACTTTGTACCACGTGTGCTTAACCTGCTGTGCTACCACCCAACTCCCGAGAATTAAATTTTTAAAAAAAAATTTATTATTATTTATTTTCCCTTTTGTTGCCCTTGCTGTTTTGTTGTAGTTATTGTTGATGTTGATGTCGTTGTTGTTGCATAGGACAGAGAGAAATGGAGAGAGGAGGGGAAGACAGAGGGGGAAGAGAAAGACAGACACCTGCAGACCTGCTTCACTGTCTGTGAAGTGACTTCCCCAGCAAGTGGGAAGCTGGGGGCTCGAACCGGGGTCGTTAAGCTGGTCCTTGTGCTTTGTGCCATGTGCAATTAACCCACTGTGTAACCGCCCGACTCCTGAGATTTAAATTCTATGGTATTTTTTAAAAATATTTATTTATTTA
Source organism: Erinaceus europaeus (assembly GCF_950295315.1). Classification (NCBI taxonomy): domain Eukaryota; kingdom Metazoa; phylum Chordata; class Mammalia; order Eulipotyphla; family Erinaceidae; genus Erinaceus; species Erinaceus europaeus. The sequence continues at coordinate 54,107,970 of NC_080172.1, forward strand.
TTCCCTTTTGTTGCCCTTGTTGTTTTTTAATTGTTGTAGTTATTACTGTTGTTATGTCATCATTGTTGGATAGGACAGAGAGAAATGGAGAGAGAAGGGGAAGACAGAGAGAAGGGGAAGGGGAGAGAAAGATAGACACCTTCAGACGTGCTTCACCGCCTGTGAAGTGACTCTCCTGCAGGTGGGGAGCCGGGGGCTCGAACCGGGATCGTTAAGCTGGTCCTTGTGCTTTGCACCACGTGCACTTAACCTGCTGTGCTACCACCCGACTCCCTGAACCCGGATTCTTATGCTGGCCCTTGAGCTTGGTGCCATGTGCGCTTAACCCACTGCACTACCAAGCAACCCTCACTCCTTAAATATTAAAAAAAAAAAAAAAAAAAAAAGACTACAGAGGAGTGTGGTCTGGGAGGTGGCAAAGTGGCTAAAACACTGGACTCTCAAGTATGAGGTCCGGTGTTCAATTCCAGGCAGCACATAAAGTGATGTCTGGTTCTTTCTCTCTCTCTCTCTCTTCCTATCTTTCTCATGAAGATAAAAATAAAGGGTGGGGGAGGGAGTTGCGAGGTAGCGCAGCAGGTTAAGAGCACGTGGTGCAAAGCACAAGGACTAGAGTAAGGATCCTGGTGCTAGCCCCTGGTTCCCCACCTGTAAGGGGGTCGCTTCACAGGTGGTGAAGCAGGTCTGCAGGTGTCTTTCTCTCCTCCTCTCATTTCTCTGTCCTATCCAACAATGACAATATCAATAACAACAATAATAACAACAATAAAACAACAAGGGCAACAAAAGGGAATAAATATTTTTTAAAAGATTGCAGAGGATACAATTATTTTTCCCGCCTCCCTCCCCCCCAGACCACACGATTTTAAGCAAGATTTAAAATAAAATTGTATTTATTTTAGACAGGAAGAAATTTATCAGTGTGGAGAAATAGAGACCTATAGGAAGGGGCCTTGCGCTGGCTCACCTGGTTCAAGCTCCTGGTTCCCACCTGCAGGGGAACTTCAGCAGTGGTGAAAAGAGCTGCATGAGCTTCTGTCTCTTTCCATCTCTATCTTCTCCCTTTTAATTTCTTTGTGTGTCTATCCAGTAATAAAAATATATTTAAAAGAAACCTATAATTGGTCAACAATTTGTTTGGCTTTGTAGGTTAACTCTTTTCAGCCACCAGGTTCCAGATACCAGCATGATGGCAACCAGACTTCCCTGGACAGACAACCCCACCAATGTGTCCTGGAGCTCCGCTTCCCCAGAGCCCTTCCCCGCTAGGGAAAGAGAGAGGCAGGCTGGGAGTATGGATCAACCTACCAAAGCCCATGTTCAGCGGGGAAGCAATTACAGAAGCCAGACCTTCCACCTTCTGCATCCCCACAATGACCTTGGGTCCATGCTCCCAGAGGGATAAAGAATAGGAAAGCTATTGTTAAATGGGAAACTGGGGAATGTTATGCATGTACAAACTATTATATTTACTATTGAATGTAAAACATTAATTCCCCAATAAAGAAATAAATTAAAAAAAAAAAAGAATAGGAAAGCTAGCAGGGGAGGGGATGGGATATGTAGTTCTAGTGGTGGGAATTGTGTGGAGTTATACCCCTCTTATCCTATGGTATTGTCAATGTTTCCTTTTTACTAAAAAAAAATTACAACAACATAAAGAAACCTATAGCACTGCTTTACTGCTTGTAAAGCTTCCTCCCTACAGGTAGGGGCTGGAGTCTTGAGCCTAGGTCCTGAGACTGCAATCTGCAGTCTGATGTATGCACTTAACAGGTGTGCTACTGCCTGGTCCTAAAATAACCTTTTTTTTAAAAAAAATTTTTTTTTATTTTGAAAAAGATAGGAGGAGAGAGAAAGAACCAGATATCACTCTGGCACATGTGCTGCCGGGGATCGAACTCAGGACCTCATGCTTGAGAGTCCAAAGCTTTACCACTGCGCCACCTCCCAGACCACCTAAAATAACCTTTTAATAGTCAGGAGGTAAAGGAAAGGATATGTATGTTCAAAACTATTTTTAGGAAAAAAGAAGAGGCTAGAATAGTTACATGTGGAATTTAGTATACAAAATTAATTGGTTAGAATTGAAATTTAGGGTTGGGAAGATAGCATAGTTGTGCAAAATTACTTTCATGCCTGGGACACCAAAATTCACACGTTTAATCTACAGAACTCTGGTAAAAAAAAAAGGGGGGGGCAGGTGGTAGTGCAGTGAGTTAAGCACACATGGTGCAAAGTGCAAGGATCCCAGTTCGAGCCCCCGGCTCCCCACCTGCAGGGTGGTCACTTCATAGACGATGAAGCAGGTCTGCAGATGTCTATCTTTCTCTCCCTCTCTATCTTCCCCCATCTCTCTCCATTTCTCTCTGTCCTATCCAGCAATGACATCAATAACAACAACAACAATAACCACAGCAATGATAAAAGCAACAGGGGCAACAAAAAGGAAAATAAACAAATAAAAATAAAATAAAAATAATTAAAAAAAAAATTAAGACCCCACTTGAAGGGCCAAGCCCCATGAAAGGTGAAACAGTGCTGCTGATCTCTCTTTTTTTTCCATCTCATTATCTCCCACACTCACCCCCCATCTTTATTAAAAAATATCTTTTTGGGGGTCTGGAGGTAGCGCAGTGAGTTAAGCACAAGTGGTACAAAGTGCAAGTACTGGTGTAAGGATCCCAGTTCGAGGCCCTGTCTCCCCACCTACAGAGGAGTCCCTTCACAGGCGGTGAAGCTGGTCTGCAGATGTCTATCTTTCTCTCTCCCTCTCTGTTTCCCCTCTTCTCTCCATTTCTCTCTGTCCTATCTAACAACGACATAAATAACAACAACAATAATAACTATGACAAAAAGGGCAACAAAAGGGAAAATAATTAAATAAAATTTATTTTAAAAAAAGAAGCAAAAAAATCTTTTTAAAAATTAATAATCAGCCAAAAGGGTTGTATGAAGGGTTGTCCCAAAAGGGACAAAGTATGAAGGCCCATTATTGATGTCATTGTTGTTGGATAGGACAGACAGAAATGAAGAGGAGGGGAAGACAGAGAGGAGGAGAGAAAGATAGACACCTGCAGACCTGCTTCACCGCCTGTGAAGCGACTCTCTGTAGGTGGGGAGCTGGGGGCTCGAACTGGGATCCTTATACCAATCCTTGTTCTTTGCGCCACCTGCATTTAACCCGCTGCGCTACTGCCCGATTCCCCATGCTCCACTCTTCTAACTACCAAAACAAAACAAAAAACCCAGCTTTTTCCAGGTCATCATATATCATTTCCGAGATGCTGCCATGACCCCACCCTGACCTCCCTGCACAGATGACCACATGGTGAAGTGTCCAAGAACCTCATGTCTCCGTGGCCCTACCCTACTAGGGAAATATTAGGGACAGAACAGGTCTGTCTAGGAGTATTGCTCGACCAGGCAAGTGCCCTCGTCAGCAGGAAGCAGCTACAGAAGCACAAAACCCTTTCTTTCGACATCCAAAAAAGAATTTTGAGTCCATACTCCTAGAGGGGGAAATGTTGAGGGACAGGAGGTACCTAGAGGGTACCATCCAGAAAATGGGAGGGTACCATCCAGAAAATGGGAGTGTGGCTTAGAAAGGTGGAGTCGGGGCGTGGTGTTAAAAGGGAGACCTGTGGGAGTCCAGCGGTAGTGCAGCAGGCTAAGTGCATGTGGCACAAAGCTCAAGGACCAGCATAAAGATCCAGTTCGAGCCCCCGGCTCCCCACCTGCAGGGGAGTCGCTTCACAGGCAGTGAAGCAGGTCTACAGGTGTCTATCTTTCTCTCATCTCTGTCTTCCCCTCCTCTCTCCATTTCTTTCTGTCCTATCCAACAATGATGACATCAATAACAACAATAACTACAATAAGAAGTCAACAGGGAGTCGGGTGGTAGTGCAGAGGGTTAAGCGCATGTGGCGCAAAGCACAAGGGCCTGTGTAAAGATCCCGGTTCGAGCCCCTGGCTCCCCACCTGCAGGTGAGTCACTTCACAAGTGGTGAAGCAGGTCTGCAGGTGTCTATCTTTCTCTCCCTCTTTCTGTCTTCCCCTCCTCTCTTCATTTCTCTCTGTCCTATCTAATAACGACATCAATAACAACAACAATAATAACAATAAAGAACAAGGGCAACAAAAGGGAAAATAAATATTTTTTAAAAAAAGAAAACAACAAGGGCAACAAAAGGGAATAAATAAATATTTTAAAAAAATATTTGTTTTAAAAAAAAGGGAGACCTGTGGGCATGGCTTGGGCTCTGTCAGGTCGTTATGTGAGTACTAGCTCTGCTATTCTCTATCTCCCTTCTTCTTTCTCTCTCATGTCCTATGTGTGAATGTTCTCTATTTTCCCAAATAAAATTAAAATTCCTGGAGCCCGGTGGTGGCGCACCTGGTTGAGTACACACATGCACAAGGACCCAGGTTCCAGCCCCAGTCCCCACCTGTAGGGGGAAAGCTTTGCAAGTGGTGAAGCAGGGCTGCAGGTGTCTCTCTGTCTCTCTCCTTTTTATCATCCTGTTCCCTCTGGCTGTTTCTATCCAATAAATAAATAAATTAATTAATTAATTTAAAAAAAATTTTCTGAAAAAAAAATCTGGGGCATGGTATAGTGCAGCTGGTTGAGTGCACACGTCAGTGTGTAAGGACCCAGGTTCAAGCCCGTCTCTACCTGTAGGACCAAAGCCTCATAAGTAGTGAAGCAGTTGCAGGTATCTATCTTCTCCTTCCCTCTCAACTTTTCTTTCCAAAATAAATAAAATATATTAAAAAACAAAACTATGGGATCCAGGCGGTAGCGCAGTGGGTTAAGCGCACATGGTGCAAAGCACAAGGACTGGTATAAGGATCCCGTTTCGAGCCCCAGGCTCCCCACCTGCAGGGAGGTTGCCTCACAAGCGGTGAAGCAGGTCTGCAGGTGTCTATCTTTCTCTCCCTCTCTCTGTCTTCCCCTCCTCTCTCCATTTCTCTCTGTCCTATTCAATGAAAGCAATAAAAATAATAACAACAATGATAAACAACAAGGGCAACAAAGGGGAAAAAATGGCCTCCAGGAGCAGTGGATTCGTAGTACAGGCACAGAGCCCCAGCGATAACCCTGGAGCAAATATATATATTTAAATCTGTTGCCACATTAAAGTAAAGCAAAACTGAAGTGAAAGTACTAAGCCATCTCAAGAAGTAAATCTTTTTTTTTTTTTTGCCTCCAGGGTTTTCACTGGGGCTCAGTGCCAGCACTACAAATCCACTGCTCCTGGAGGCTACTTTTCCAATTTTGTTGCCCTTTGTTGTGGTTCTTATTGTTGTTATAGCTGCTGTTGTTGGACAGGAGAGAGAGAAGTCGAGAGGGGAAGACAGAGAGGAAGAGAGAAAGACAGACACCTCCAGACCTGTTTCACTGCTTATGAAGTGACACCCCTTCAGGTGGGGAGCTAAGGGTTCCTACCCAGACTCTTATGCCAGTCCTTGCACTTCGCGCCATGTGTGCTTAACCCACTGTGCTACCACCTAGCCGCCCCCCCCTTTTTAAATATTTTATTTATTTATTCATTCCCTTTTGTTGCCCTTGTTGTTTTATTGTTGTAGTTATTATTGTTGTTGTCGTCGTTGTTGGATAGGACAGAGAGAAATGGAGAGAGGAGGGGAAGACAGAGAGGAGGAGAGAAAGACAGACACCTGCAGACCTGCTTCACCGCCTGTGAAGCGACTCCCCTGCAGGTGGGGAGCCGGGGTTCGAACCGGGATCCTTATGCCGGTCCTTGTGCTTTGCGCCACCTGCGCTTAACCAGCTGTGCTACAGGCCGACTCCCCCCTTTTTTTTATATTTATTTTTATTTATTTATTCCCTTTTGTTGCCCTTGTTGCCCCCCCTTTTTTTTTAACTAGAGCACTGTTCAGTTCTAGTTTGTGATGATGTTGAGGAGTGAACCTGGGCCCTCTGGTGGTGATTCAGGGATTAAAGTTTATTGTGATATGGCTTTTTTTTTTTTTTTGCCTCCAGGGTTATCGCTGGGGCTTGGTGCCTGCACTACGAATCCACTGCTCCTGGTGGCCATTTTTCTTTCCATTTTGTTGTTGTTGTTACTGCTGTTGCTGGATAGGACAGAGAGAAATCGCTTGGCCTTAGCGCCACCTTTCTAGAACCCTTTGAACGATGAGAGCCAAGTGGAGGAAGAAGCGAATGCGCAGGCTGAAGCGCAAAAGAAGAAACATGAGGCAGAGGTCCAAGTAGACTTGTGCACCCATGGAAGCCGCAGGAGTAGGGATGCCGGAGGCCAGAGGCGCTGGTACAAACTGGACTTCCGCGCGGCAGCCTAGAACTTGTTTCAGCGGATCCAGAACCTCAGGACCATTTGATCCTATGCGACCATCTTCAGTGACCTTCACTGCTCACACCAAAACACTGTCCCTTTTGCTCTTCTGCCTTGGACTTGACATTCTGGACTAGTTCTGTTCTCCTTGTGGCTGAATGTAACCTGTGTACAATAAATAACCTCTTCTGCTATCTTAGCTGAAGGGAGAGGAGAACAAAAATGGATAGAGTGAAATCAAGAGATGGGGAAGACAGAGAGGGGGAAAGAAAGACACCTGTAGAGACCTGCTTCATCGCTTGTGAAGCGCCCCCGCCCCCGCAGGTTGGGAGCCAGGGATCGAACTGAGATCCTTACACTAGTCCTAGTGCTTTGTGCCATGTGCACTTAACCTACTACGCTACTGCCCGACCCCTGTGCTATGTTATCTTCCCACCCAAAGTAAATAAATCTTGTAAGTTGTTGGTTTTTTATGTTTATTTATTTATTCCCTTTTGTTGCCCTTGTTTTTTATTGTTGTAGTTATTGTTGTTGTTATTGATATCATCGTTGTTCGATAGGACAGACAGAAATGGAGAGAAGAGGTCTTTCTCTCCCCCCCCTCTTCCCTTCTTCTCTCCATTTCTCTCTGTCCTATCCAACAACAACAACATCAATAACAACAACAATAATAACTACAACAATAAAACAAAACAAAAAAAAGAAATGGAAAGAAGAGGGGAAGACAGAGAGGGGAGAGAAAGATAAACACCCACAGATCTGCTTCACCACCTGTGAAGCGACTCCCCTGCAGGTGGGGAGCCGGGGCTCGAACCAGCATCCTTACACGTGTGCTTAACCTGCTGCACTACCGCTCGACTCCCTGGCCAAAGATCTTTTCCCGTGTGTTTTGCTCTTTATTTTAAGCCTACTTGATTCTTTTTTTAAAAAACTTCCTTTTGTTTGTTTTTGTTTACTTTTTATTGGACAGAGAGAGAAATTGAGAGGTAAGGGGGAGATAGGGAGAAAGACACCTGCAGCCCTGCTTCAGCACTTGTGAAGCTTCCCCCCTGCAGGTGGGGACCAGGGGCTTACACTTGGGTCCTTGTGCACTGCAGTGTGTGCACTTAACCAGTTGTGCCACTGCCTGGCTCCCTTCATTTATTCTTTGTTCTCCCTATATTTAGCTTCTCTGCCTAACTGGATTTAATTCACACTGCTCTTTTTAAGGTATATTTATAAATGTGCTAATTGTGTGTGTGTGTGTGTGTGTATGCGTGTATTTCCCCTTTTCATGAAATGCTAAGAACCCGCTAGCCTCAAAAGTTAAAATTAACCACCTAGGATAGAGGAGTCACAATCACTACATTATTAAAATTAGGCAATGCTGGAGTTGGGTGGTGTTGCTTCTGATAAGAGTGCACATGTTACAATGTGCAAGGATCCATGTTCGAGTCCCAGGCTCCCAACCAGCAGGGGGTCACTTTATAAGTGGTGAAACAGGTCTGCAGGTGTCTCTCTCTTTCTCTCCCGCTCTTCTCCTCTCTCAATTTCTCTCTGTCCGAACCAATAAATAAGGGGGAAAATGGCCTCAGGAGCAGTGAATTCGTAGTGCCACCACTGAACCCCAGCAATAACCTTGGAGGCCAAAAAAAGAGAGAGAGAAAAAATTACAAGCAGTGGTCCAGGATAAAGCATTGGACTCTCAAGCATAAGGTCCGAGTTCAATCCCTGGCAGCACATGTGCCAGAGTGATATCTGACTTTCTCTCTCCTCCTATCTTTCTCATTAATAAATAAATACGTAAATAAGATCTTAAAAAAAAAAGAAAATTACAAGTATATAATACCTTACAATTACCACCTATATATCTACAGTAGACTCCACTTGAAAAACTAAAAGCAAAAGGAAGCCACATATTCAGATGACACAAAGAAAATAAAACTATTGCAGGGAGGATGACGTAGAAAGGGACTGAGGAAAATAAAATTGTATTTAGCATTGAAGAGGCAGGCTGATAATTGTAGAAGCTGGGAATAATTCTGTGCTTACCCAGTCTGTGGTGAAAGGGGCACCATTTGCCATCAAAGTTCTCACTTCATCATCTTGGCCTTTTCTTGCTGCTTCTAGCAACTTCTTCCCCAAGTCTACCAAAGACATCTTTATGCATAGGAACACACACTTGCAGGAAGCTGAAGTCGTAACTCAAACACAAGGGACTTGGTCTGTAAAATAAATATGTTTTTGACCTCTTGCACTTAGATGTAAGCTACTTCTCAATATGACTACCTGACAGGGTTCTTTCTTCCTTTTTCCCTTCCTTTTGCCTCCAGGGTTTTTGCTGGGGCTCAGTGCCCATGCTAGGAATCCACTTCTCCTGTGGCCATTTCTTATTTATTTATTTATTTATTGGATAAGACGGAGAGAAATTGAGAGGGGAGAGGAAGATAGACACCTGAAGACTTGCTTCACCACTTGTGAAGCAACGCCCCCCTCCCCCAGGTGGGGAGCCGGGGACTCAAACTGGAATCCTTGCACTTTATACTATGTGCACTTAACCTAGGCACCACTACCTGGCCTCGGTACGTTCTTTCTATTTAATTTAACATAGTCAGCCATTTGATGAAGTTTCAGGCCCTAAAGGATACTTTCCTTACTTTCAGTAACCTAAAAAATAACTTTCAAAAAGCGTGCAATGCATCATCATGTTTCTAGGCTATCAAATAGAGCCTGTGAGAGAAAACAGTAGTTATGCAAAAAACTTCCATGCCTGAGGTTCCAACATCTCAACACCACCATAAGCCAGAGCTGAGCAGTACTCTGGTGTGAAAAAAAAAAAAGAAGAAGAAGAAATGAGGAAGGGGGGGCAGGGGTAGATAGCATAAGTTATGCAAATAGACTCTTATACCTGAGGCTACAAGGTATGAGAGGGAAGCAGAGGTTACACAGCTCCTGCGCTAAATATGAAAAGACACGGGCCCTAGGTTAGATCAAGGGGGTTTACAATTAATGGTATTTATATACTTTCCCTGTATTTGGGAGCTACTCTCTGCCCTGATCCAGCTTTTTTGTCCTATTCTCAACTCTGACACCATCTCCTGAGACAATACTTTTAGCCCACCTGAAATGTTATCTGTTGGGCTGAGGCAAAAATTACCAAAGCTATGTGCTCCTTGGAATATGCCTAAATAGACTTCCTAGCTTCTTCCAACATCAAGACCCCAAATCTCATCTGCTATATTCTTACCTTTAGGTTCCTGATTTTTAAATAATTTGTTCTGATTTATATCTTAATGCTTTTCAGCCATTAAGATGCAGATGCTACCATGATGCCAACCTGACTACCCTGGCTGCCCACCATTGTGTCCTGGAACCCCATTTTCCCAGAGCCCTGCCCCACTAGGGAAAGACAACATGCTGGGGGTATGGATCCACCTGCTAACACCCATGTCAAGTAGGGAAGCAATTATAGAAGCCAGACCTTCCACCTTCTGCCATAATGATCCTGGGTCCATACCCCCAGAGGGATAAAGAATAGGAAAACTTCCAATGGAGGGGATGGGATACAGAACTCTGCTGGTGGGAATTGTGTGGAATTATATCCTTCTTATCTCACAGTCTTGTTGATCATTATTAAATCAATAATGAAAAAATCCAAGGGGATAAATAGCATAATGGTTATGTTAAGGGGCTCTCATGCCTGCAGCTCCAAAGTCCCGGGTTCAATCCCCTGTACTGCCATAAGCCAGAGATAAGCAATGCTCGGTAGTGGGTGGTATCAGCCTTTCAGTGGTAAACATGTCATAAATGCAGATAGTAATTTAGGACGCTATGGACCCGAAACCTACATGCTATAGACCAATGTTGCATCAATAAATGCACATGTGTATATCAATTAGTTTTGTTTTGTTTTGCCTCCAGGGTTATTGCTGGGGCTCAGTGCCTATACCATGAATCCACTGCTCCTGGAGGCCATTTCTTCCCCCTTTTTTGCCCTTGTTGTTGTAGCCTTGTTGTGGTTATTATTGTTATTGTTGATGTCGTTCGTTGTTGGATAGGACAGAGAGAAATAGAGGAGGGGAAGACAGAGATGGGGAGAGAAAGACAACCGCAGAACTGCTTCACCGCTTGTGAAGCGACTTACCTGCAGGTGGGGAGCGGGGGGGTTCGAACTAGGAGCTCGAACCGGGATCCTTCCGAGGGTCCTTGCGCTTTGCGCCACGGGCGCCTAACCTGCTGCGCTACCGCCCGATCCCCAATTAATTTTTTTTTCTACCAGAACGCTGCTGAGCTCTGGCTAATGGTGGTGATGGGCACTGAACCTGGGACCTCAAAGCCTCAGACACAAAAGTCTTTTGATGGAGTTGGGCTGTAGGGCAGCAGGCTAAGAGCACTGGCGTAAGGATCCCAGTTGGAGCCCCCAGCTCCCCACCAGAAGGGGGTCGCTTCACAAGCGGCAATCTGCAGATGTCTTTCTATCACCATCTCTTTCTTCCTCTCTTTTCTCCATTTTTCTCTGTCCTATCTGGCAACAACAACATCAATAACAACAATAACAACCACAACAATGATAAAAACAAGAGCAACAAAAAAGGAAAATAAATATTAAAAAAAAAAAGTCTTTTGAGCTCTCCCTGACTCAATACATACATTTTTATTTCTTTTTATTTGGTAGGACAGAGAGAAATTGAGAGGGGAGTGGGGATGCGGGGGGTGAAGAGAAAGAGAGAGAGCGAGACACTTGCAACACTGCTTTATCACTCATGAAGCTTATTCCCTGCCCTAAAAAGGCAGCCTATTTATACAGCCCTGGAAAAACACTCTCAAACATGTAGTTCTGAATTAGATTACCAGCATCACATGTGGCAGAGTGGTGTTCTAGTTCTCTCTCTCACTCTCACACACACACACACACACACACACACACACACACACACACAAATCTTTCTTCTTCTCCTCCTCCTCCTCCTTTTCTTCTTCTTTTTTTTTTTGCCTCCAGGGTTATCACAGGGGCTTGGAGCCTACACTATGAATCCATTGCTCCTGGAGGCTATCTTTATTCATTGTTGTTGTTGGATAGGACAGAGAGACATGGAGAGAGGAGGGGAAGACAGAGAGGGGGAGAGAAAGACAGACACCTGCAGACCTGCTTCACCGCCTGTGAAGCGACCCCCCTGCAGGTGGGGAGCCGGGGGTCCTTGCGCTTTGCACCATGTGTGCTTAACCTGGTGCTCTACCTACCACCCGACCCCCACCTATGTTTTTTGGGAGGCAGACTGGAGAGAGTGAACACATGATGCCAGATCAAAGAGAAACCACGGGCATGCCTAGTCCAATGCTTTATCAGTGGAGTTTTTCCTCAGCTACTATAGAAAGCCCCTTCAACAGGTGTCTAGGAGCAAATCATCTGGGGAATGGAAAGAGAAAAGGAATGATCTCTGCCAACTTGAGCAATCTGTGCGACTAAACAAATTCTCTGAGGAACTGGGATAGAAGAACTTGGAGGCCAGCTAGTGGTTCACCAGATAGGAGGAGTGTTCCCGTTACCAATGTGCAAGGACCCCTGGCTCAAAACCCTGCCCCACACCTGCAGGAGGTAAAGCAGTGCTGCAGGTGTCTCTCTCCCTCTCAGTTTGTCTACTCAAGATTTTAAAATAAGTAAGAGTCCTCTAAACTTTTTCCACACGCCTCCCCCACCTTTTTTTTTTTTTTTTTTAAGGATTAAGTGTGCTTTAGACAGAGTCAGAGGCCATGGGTGAGGGTGTAAGCAACCACAGCAAGGAGGTGGCGCACCTGGTTAAGCGCTCACATTACAGTGTGCAAGGACCTGGGTTCAAGCCTCTGGTCCCCACCTGCAGGAGGAAAGCGTCACGAGTGGTGACACAGGGCTGCAGGTGTCTCTCTCTTTCCCTCTCTACCTGCTCCTCCCCTCTCAATTTCTGCCTCTATCCACTAGAAAACACAAAGAGAGGGACCAGGTGGTGGTGCACCTGGTTAAGTGCACACATTACAGTGCACAAGGACCCAGGTTCAAGCCCCTGGTCCCCACATGCAGGGGGAAAACTTCACGAGTGGTGTAACAGGGCTGCAGGTGTCTCTCTTGTCTCTCTCCCCCCTCTTGATCTCTGGCTGTCCTATCCAATCAATAAATAAAGGTAATAAAAATATTTTTTAAAAAAGAAAGAGTGATCTACAGCAGAGGGGGGGCCGGGCTTGAACCTTTGTACGCATAAGCGAGTTATCCAAGTGGTGCATTTCGCCAGCCCCACACGGTTTTGATAAATGTCTTTCATTTATGACAGAGAGAGGAGAGAACAAACAAGCAAGGGCTTCACTCTGGCATATGCGATGCCAGGAACCTCACGCTTGGGAGCCCAACTCTTATTCCCCTGTACCGCCAAACTCCACTTGTTAACATGTCGGTAAGAGAAAGAGAGAACCAGAGCGTGGCTCTGGCACAGGCGATGCCGGGGAAGTAAACTCAGAAGCTGGCGCTGCCAAGCCCCTCGCGCGCCGCGCAGCAGCTGGAGGCCCCGCGCGCCCGCCCCGCACTGCCCCCTGGCGGCCACCGCGGCGGCATCGGCTCCCCTCGGCCGGCTCCCCAGCCCCAGGTCTTCCACCCACCCCCGACTTCACCTCCTCCCAGTCCCCTCCCCTTCCTCCCGGCAGCATCCCCTTCCTCCTCGTCCCCCTCCCCGAGCTGCCCCGCTCGGGAGCCCAGGTGCCGCGCTGTCCGCTCCGAGGAGGCCGGGGCCGAGCTGCGCTTCACCGCCGCGCTCACCCCGACGCCCCCGAGTCCGCGCGGCTCGTGCTTCCCCCCTCACCTCCTCGTCCGGGGCGCCGCCGGCTGCGCGTCCACCGAGCCCGCCAGTTTGGTCCCGTTCCCTTCCCTAGTTAAGATGCCCCGTCAGTGCCGGTGACTTTTTGGCCTTCGCATCTAAATACATATTTGGGGGGCCTTAACCCCCCCTCGTGGAGAAATGGAGGCGACAAAATGGCGGACCCGGAAGCGAAGACGCGGCGGGTTTGGTTTCTGGCGGAGGAATCTGCGGAGAAAAAAGAACGGGAAAGCCCACATTTTCAGTCGAGTAGAAAGGGGATGCGTCCCCGACCGTTTTTTTCTAGCAACCAGCAGTTTTTTGATGGGGAAAAGCTAGTTTCCACGACGGCCCCGGGAGGACTACTTGACGAGGCGGAGGGTGCCGCTACGCCTATGTAGTTCCGGCAGGGGCGGGGCCTGCCCGCGGTTTTTGGCGCCAAGAGCCGAGTGATCCTAAGCGGCGGCCGCCGGGTCGCTTTGCCCTCACTCACTGCCGGGACGGCCTGGGGTCCCCGTCCCCTCCTGGGTGGGCTGGTAGAGACGCTCCTGGTTTTGGATGTGGTTCGAGTTCTGGTGCCTGACGACAGTGCCCCAGCCTGGAAGCGGATCCCAGAACCGAACTGTCTGCACTTCCCAGGACCGGGGTCACTCCTGTTCAGGAAGCCCGAGAGAGGATGGGGCGCAGGTTGGAAATCCAGACCGGAGATTTCCATTTTCACCGTGACCAGAGAGCTCAGAAGTCCGGAAAGAAGCTCCAAAGTAACAAGGAAAAGAGAGCCTTGCTGCCTCCATTATTTATTTATTTATTTATTTATTTATTTACTTTAGGCCTCAACTTCGGTTCCCTCACTTGCAGGGGTGAAGCTTCACAAGCAGTGCAGCAGGTGTCTTACTCCTGTCTCGCTCCCTTCCCTATGGTTTATGGTCTCTATTCATTAAAATAAAAAGTAAATTGCTTTGCTTTCCATATTATTTATGGCATCCCTTATTGAGTCAAAATCTTTCGTGTTCCTTGTTACATACTCCTGAGTGTCTTTCGTCAAAGTGGACACCCCCAAATTGCCTTTCATCATAGTAGACACCCCCAATTTATTTGTAAATTTGTTCTCACTGTGCGTGTTTCACTGAAAAGTGAGTTATGGGGGGGGGGGCTGGCGGTGGTGCATGTGGTTGAGCACACACGTCACCGTAGAGAAGGACCCGGTTTGAACCCCTGCCCCCCTGGGAAGCATAGATGGATAGGGCCGGCACTAAGTGAGTTATAAACAAATCGGTAAAATAATTGCGTGCAAGGGAGTTGGGCGATAGAGCAGCGGGTTAAGTGCACATGGTGCAAAGCACAAGGACAGGCGTAAGGAGCCAACTGGAGGAGTCACTTCACAGGCGGTGAAGCAGGTTTGCAGGTGTCTTACCTTTCTCTCCCCCCTCTGTCTTCCCCTCCTCTCTTTATTTCTCTCTGACCTAACAACAACGACATCAATAAGAATAATAAATAACTACAACAATGAAAAACAAGGGCAACAAAAGGGAAAATATAGAAAAAATAATTGGGTACATTCATTTTTTTTTAAGGCACCTAGGTTGAGAGTGAGATTTGTTGTCATCACCAGTGCCTTCTGAGGAAGAATTCTGACCTCAAATATAGTAGTGGCAGGCAGTGAACAAGCAGTAGTGGTTGTAGCTTTCACCCTAAATAATTTTTTAAAGGTTTTTAAAAAAAAATACTTATATTCATTTTCCCTTTTTGTTGCCCTTGTTTATTGTTGTAGTTATTATTTTGTGTGAGTGTGTTGTAGCTATTGTCGTTGTTATAGATGTCGTCGTTGTTAGATAAGACAGAGAGAAATGGAGAGAGGAGGGGAAGATAGAGAGGGGGAGAGAAAGATAGACATCTACAGACCTGCGTCACTGCTTGTGAAGCGATGCCCCTGCAGGTGGGGAGCCCGAGGCTTGAACCGGGATCTTTACGCCAGTCTTTGCGCTTTGCACCACCTGCGCTTAACCGCTGCGCTACCGCCAGACTCCCCACCCTAAATAATTAAAAAAAAATTTTTTTTTAATATTTTATTTTATTTATTCCCTTTTGTTGCCCTTGTTGTTTTATTGTTGTAGTTATTATTGTTGTTGTCGTCGTTGTTGGATAGGACAGAGAGAAACGGAGAGAGGAGGGGAAGACGGGGAGAGAAAGATAAGACACCTGCAGACCTGCTTCACCGCCTGTGAAGCGACGCCCCTGCAGGTGGGGAGCCGGGGTTCGAACCGGGATCCTTATCCCGGTCCTTGTGCTTTGCGCCACCTGCGCTTAACCCGCTGCGCTACAGCCCGACTCCCCCTAAATAATTTTAAATGGCTTAAGCCTCCCCCATACTTCCCCCCTTCTTATCTGTATGTTTAACACAAAGGTCTTTGTTTATAAAGGCTACATTTTGAGATCTGTACTGCTCCCTGCAAAGAGAAACAAATCTAGTCCTGGGGTTGAATATCTTTATTCAAGAAATGAGCAAAGGGCAACACAAATTAACAATAATTTTGGAAAAACTTGGGGACAAGTTATATGGTAAAACACACGTGATCCATTCAAGATCTTAAATTAGCTGAAGAATTTTGCCCAATTCCCATTCACTGGTATTGCAGACACCAGAAATAGGACAAGACTAAACTACTATTAACTAAACCCTCTGCCCTATAGAAGAATGGATCAGAACTTTACAGATGATCACATGGCAAGACTGCATCTTTTAGGTTTGAAATCAGTGAATTCCCTCAGCGAAAGTTTTCATCCTAGAGTTAGCAAAGTTGTACCATTTTTTCTTGAAAAGAAACACCACCCTCTTGACATTTTTACTTTCCATGATGTATTGTTTCCTCTTGTTTTATATCTTTACCCCCCACCCACCCTAATTTCCCAGAGAAAAAGAGGGAACAGGCTCAGACAAGCAAGAGTCTCGTTGCTCTAGCCATTTAAGAAACCAGTCTTACAGCAGATGATCTCCAGTTAAAAGTTACCAAGTTTTCTTCAACCCATGAAGAAATACCTGGGTCCTGCCTGTAGCAGGAAACTAAGGCAGTTTGAGCAGTCTGAGCAGTCTGAAGTTGATTCAAATCAAGTGAAAAGCCCTCCACTTTGCACTACTGTACCACTCTCTAGGGATGTCTTCAGGCCAGTTTTCTGGAATTAATGTCCTCGTGACATGACACTACCATGACCTGAACCTGTTCCTTTGTGGTTTGAAAGCTTTTGAGAGAAGCTAACAGGAAAGAATGAATAAATAAATAAATAAATAAATAAACAAACAAATAAATACAAGACAACTCTGGCAGATTCATCAGCACCACCTGAACACAGTATGGGGGAGAGCAAGATGAAAATGGGTAAAAGTGGGAGGGGCGGGCAAGGGAAGGCAATGAGGGCCAGGTGGTAGGATGGCAAAGTCTGGGCCTTAGAGCAAGTCCAATTCGAAAGAGTGGATGCTGGCGATGGGAGCTCTCCAGAAGTTGAAGGTGCTGTACTCAAGGAGGGCATCGCCTTCAGGGTTCTTCTTTTGCTCAGCTGCAGTGGCTTGCCCGGTCATTTTGCCAACGTTGCTGTCCTTGTGCTTGTAGGTGGATGTATCTGACAGACCTAGGCCTTCTAGCTCAGACAGATCCAGCTCTGGAATGGGCATCCTCCAGAAAAGAAAGGAGTTGTACTGGCTACTCACAGGGTCCCTCATCACTTCCTAGAAAGAAACCACTTGTCAGTCTCTGTGTTCCAGCAGCCATTCTGCTTTACAAATGTCATCTCCCAATTTGCCCCTGTACATAATCCCAGTTCCCCAGGACAAACTGCAGCTCCTTCTACTTCTAGTGCTATTTCCTAATTTCACTTCATCTTGAGGGGACTTATTTATTGGCTACTGGGGGGGTCTGGTTTGCAAGACTTTCTAGAATCTTACTCCACTACTAGTAGTAGCAATTCTCTCTCTCTCTCTTACTCCACTACTAGTAGGAGCAATTCTCTCTCTCTCTTTCTCTCTCGCCTCCAGGGTTATTACTGGGGCTCGGTGCCTGCATTACAAATGCACTAGAGGCTATTTTTCCCTTTTGTTGCTTATTGTCGTTGTTGGATAGGACAGAGAGAAATGGAGAGAGGAGGGGAAGACAGAGAGGGGTAGAGAAACATAGACACCTGCAGACCTGCTTCACTGCCTGTGAAGTGACCCCCCTGCAGGTGGGGAGCTGAGGGCTCGAACTGGGATCCTTAAGCCGGTCCTTGCACTTTGTGCCATGTGCACTTAACCTGCTGCGCTACTGCACAGCCTGCACAGTAGCAATTCTCACATGCTCTTACCTACCTTACTTAATACTCTCATTCTCCACCTTACAATACTGCTTAAGTTTTGAGACTCTATTCAAAGTCCTTAGAGGAATCTTTTCCTTGAACTCACTGCTCTAGCAATACTTGATTTTTTCCCCTCTCCCTGAACTTCCCTTCTCTGAGCCAGTTTTTCAGATAGAGCAGAGAGAGACAGAGGAAAAGACACCACAACACTAACATGCATGAGAGGTCTCGGAACCTGGGTGGTTCTGAGTCTTACAAAGCAGGTGCCTGGCTGCCTTCTGTATAACAGGCATAGTATCACTGAGAAGACCTTCTCTGGCATATCAGCTGTGTTCCTCCTAAACTGTATTAGAAAGTTTTGTGGTTTTTATTGAGACAAGCAGAGCGTGAGAGAGACCAGAGAACCTGGAAAGCTTTAATGGAATGAGGGCCAGGCTCAAAGTTGGGTCTTGAACATGAGAAAGCAGCACACTGCCCAAGTGAGGTATTTCACTAACCCCTAACCCCTTATTAAAAACTCACTTCTAAGGGGGCCAGGTGGTGGCACACCTGGTTAAGCACACATGTTATATAATGCGCAAAGATCCTGGTTCGAGCCCCCAGTTCCCACATGCAGGGGGAAAGCTTCACAAGTGGTGAAGCAGTGCTGTAGTGTCTCTCTGTCTCTCACTCTCTCTATCCCTCCCTTCCCTCTTGATTTCTGGCTGTCTCTGTCCAATAAATAAATAAAGATAATAAAAATTTTTTAAAAAACCTCATTTCTAGGGACCTGGTTGAACGCACGTTACAATGCGCGAGGACCTGGGTTCAAGCCCCCAGCCCCCACCTGCAGGGGGAAAGTTTCACAAGTGTGAAGTAGGGCTGCAGGTGTCTCTGTCTCTCTCCTCTATCTCCCCTTACCTCTCAGTTTCTGGCTATCTCTATCCAATAAATAAATAAATACATAAATAAAAATAATTGAAAAAAACCTCACATCTGGGTCTGGGTGGTGGCACACCTGGTTGAGCATGCATGTTTCAGGGATAAGGACCCAGGTTTAAGAGCCCAGTCCCCACCTGTAGGGGGAAAGCTTTGCAAGTGGTAAAAGCAGTGCTGCAGGTGTGTCTCTGTCTCTCTCTCACTCAATCTCCCCCTATTCTCTCAATTTCTAGCTGTCTCTATCCAATAAATAAAGATAAACAAAACAAAACAAAACCTTCTTCCAGGAGTAAGTTTACTCAGCTATTCCCTCCAGCATTTTCCCAGTGCCCAGAGGGAATTTTACCACCTATATCAGGCTGGGGTTACAGACCACTGTTACAGGTCTTGTATAGAGAGTCTTGTCTCACTTAGGGAACTAAGACCTTATCCAAAGGCGAAAACCTATCTACTTGTGCACTCTTCAAAAGTGCTGGGCTTTGCACATAAGACATTCCAGGCTACTGGTTACTTTCACCTCAATGACTAATACCAGGAAAAGCCTTGCCACTACCCACAGATAAGCTTTACCAGTCTGCTTCTCTAGACAACCTCCCTCTTTCTCTTCCTTTCATAAGGTTATTTTATTTTTATTTATTACTGGGTAGCAATAGAAATTGAGAGGGGAGGGGAAGATAGAGAGGGGGAGAGCTAGAGAGACACCTGCAGCACTGCTTCACAGCAAAACTTCACCACTTGTGAAGTTTTCCCCCTGCAGGTAGGAAGGGACCAGGGACTTAAACCTGGGTCCTTGTGCATTGTAATGTGAACACTTAAATAGTTGTGCCACCGGGGGTCGGGCGGTGGCGCAGTGGGTTAAGCGCATGTGGCGCAAAGCGCAGGGACCGGCGTAAGGATCCCGGTTCGAGCCGGGATCACAGGCGGTGAAGCAGGTCTGCAGCTGTCTATCTTTCTCTCCCCCTCTGTCTTCCCCTCCTCTCTCCATTTCTCTCTGTCCTATCCAACAACGAATTGCGTCAACAAGGGCAATGATAATGACCACAACGAAGCTGCAACAAGGGCAACAAAAGGGGGAAAAAAAATGGCCTCCAGGAGCGGTGGATTCATGGTGCAGGCACCGAGCCCAGCAATAACCCTGGAGGAGGAAAAAAAAAATAGTTGTGCCACCACCTGGCCCCCAAACAATCTCTCTTTCCACACAAAACCCAGGTGCTGAGAGAATTTTCCTATGCTGGGGCCAGGCAATGACATACCTGGTTGAGGGCACATGTTACCATGAACAAGGACCAGGGTTCAAGTCCCGGTCCCCAGTTACAGAGGGAAGGGAACCTTCACAAGTGATGAAGCAGGGCTGCAGGTATCTCTTTCCCTAAGTTCCCTTTCCCTCTCAATTTCTGTCATACCAACTAAAAAGAAAAAAAAAAAATCCCTTATGTTTTAACTGGGTCTTTTCCTGATTCCAATGCTAGAATCTAGATTGTTGAGAGCCAATGGACTGGAAATTTCAGAAAAGGAAAATTCAGGTTGGAAGGAGAAGGTTCTTTAATGGAATCAGGTAACTTTCCATGTTTTCATAATGACTCCTTTCACCTTTTCTGCTCACTCCACCCACTCTGATCACTATGAAATTGCCCCACAGCCTCCACCCCAATGCTTACTGGCTAAGGGGCAAGAAGCATTAGCTGAAATGTTTCCAAAGAAGCAGAAAGAACATTCCACAGTCTCCAAAAATAGAAGCCCCCTCCAAGAGTGGCCTTTTCCCAACACATTGGTTCTCTCCAGGCTTTCAGCTCTCCCAGGGGCCTAAATAAGTTTCAGAATGGGAGGGCCGAGTGCTGGTGCACCGGGCTAAGTGCACACAGTACGAAGTGCAAGGACCCACACTAGGATCCTGGTTTGAGTCTCCAGTGCCCCACCTGCAGGGGGGTCGCTTCACAAGTGGTGAAGCAGGTCTGCAGGTGTCTATCTTTCTCTCCCCCTCTCTATCTTCCTCTCCCTTCTCAATTTCTCTCTGTGCTAGCCAAATAAATAAATAATAATAACTTAATAAAAATGTTTCATAATGCCCCTATATAATGTGTCAGGCAGACCATAAGCATTATAAGGATGCTTCAATGCCATATAATGTGAATGTCACTAAAAGGCAGAGAATGAAAGCGTTAACCTAGAGCATGTGTGTGTGTGTGTGTGTGGTGTGTGTGTGGTGTGTGTGTGTGTGTGTGTGTGTGTGTGTGTTGGGGGGAAGAGTGAGTGGCTAGGATGTTTTTAATGTTAGGAACAAATTCTGGGGCAGGGGTAGATAGCATAATAGTTATGCAAAGAGACTCTCAGGCTTGAGGCTCTGAAGTCCCAGGTTCAATCCCCTGTACAACCCTAAATCAGAAACAAATTCTGAAGGGGCCAGGCAGTGGCTCACCTGACTGAGCGTTCATGTTACAGTGCACAAGGACCCAGGTTCAAGTCCCTGATCTCCACATGTAGGGGGAAAGCTTCAAGAGTGGGGAAGCAGGGTTGTAGGCGTCTCTGTCTCTCTCCCTATCCACCCTCCCAATTTCTCACTCTCTCTATCCAATTATAAATAAATACTAAAAAAAGAAACAAATTCTTAGTTGCCCTTTTTTCTCCTTCAACTCAAATTCCAAAATAAGCCATGGGAACTGAGCATTACTCAGCAGAGGCTGTTTAGGGAGGAGGGTAATGCAGGGACAGGAACAGGGTGGGGAGAGTGTTGGAAAGGTGAGGTCATCGTCCTATGATACTAGGCTCATCCCCACAGCAATTAGCAGAATGGAGAATAAACTAGAGAGGGTGCTTGAACCTACCACCTAGCCCACTCCCCCTGAGGTCTGCACTTCTGGGAATCTTAAGAAGTGAACTTCAAGAGTTGTTTTTTTTGTTTGTTTGCCTTTATTTATTTATTGTATAGAGGCAGAGAGAAATCAAGAGGGAAGGGTGAAGATAGACACCTACCGCACAACTACCACTTATGAAGCCGCCCCCAGGTCCTTGTACACTGTAATATGTGTGCTTAACCAGGTATGCCACCACCTGGGCCCTCTTTATTTAACTACAGTATTACCAATTACTTGTTTACCTAGTTGACTGCTTTTATAGCTTATCCCTTACCTACCCTCTCTACAGCAAATTGGGTACTTTCTAGGCTCTTTTAAAAAATAAAATGGGGGGGGGGGGATCGTACAGTAGCGCAGCGGGTTAAGCACACAGGGCGCAAAGCGCTAGAACCGGCTTTAGGATCCTGGTTTGAGCCACGGGCTCCCCTCTTGCAGGGGGGGGTCGCTTCACAAGTGGTGAAACAGGTCTTCAGGTGTCTATCTTTCTCTCCCCCTCTTTGACTTCCCCTCCTCTCTGGATTTCTCTCTGTCCTATCCAACAACAATGACAGCAATAACAACAACAATAATGATAAACAACAAGGGCAACAAAAAGGAAAAAACAGCCTCCAGGAGCAGTGGATTTGTAGTGCAGGCACGGAGCCCCAGTGATAACACTGGAGGCAAATAAAATAAAATCAAATCAGGGGGCCAGGCAGTGGTGCACCTGGTTAAGTGCACACACTACAGTGCACAAGGACCTGAGTTCCCACCTGCAAGGGAAAAGCTTCACGAGTGGTGAAGTAGAGCTGCAGGCCCCTATCTATCTATCTCTATCTCCTCCTCCCCTCTCAATTTCTCTCACTCTTTATCCAATAATAATAATAATAATAATAATAAAATAAAAGAATCAGGCCAGGCTGTGGCACACCTGGTTCAGCACTCTTGTTACAATGCATAAAGATGCGGGTTTAAGCCACCAGTCCCCACCTGCAAGGGAGAAGTCTCACTAGTGGTGAAGCAGTGATGCAGGTGTCTTCTTTCTCTTTCCCTCCCTATCTCCACTTCTCTCTCGATATCCAATATATAAATATAAAGAAATATATTTAAATAAATAAAAATAAATAGAATAATTTATCTCACTTTATAGCTCTCCATCTCTTCCTTTCCCTCTCAAATTTTCTGTCCCTATCCACAACAAATAAAATGCTTTGTAAATAGATTCATATTGGGGAAATTAAAGAATATTTAAATAAAATATTATATTTGTTTTATTTTAGTGAGAAAGATACAGAGAAAGACACCAGAACACTGCTCAGCTCTGGCTTATGGTGATATGGGGAACTGAACCAGGGACCTTAGAGCCTCAGGCATGAAAGTCTTTTGGGGAGAGGGAAGATAGCATAATGGTTATGCAAAAATCATTGCATGCCTGAGATTGTGAAGTCCCAGGTACTAGTGTGCTGGGTGCACTGCTACCAGACCACAATAACCACCCCCCCAGGGTTACTGCCAGGGCTTGGTGCCAGCACTAGGAATCCAAACAGGTGGGCATTTTTTTCTCTTAAAATTTTTTTTTCCAAATATTTATTTATTCCCTTTTGTTGCCCATGTTGCTTTATTGTTGTAGTTATTATTGTTGTTGTTACTGCTGTTGTTGGATAGGACAGAGAGAAACAGAGAGAGACACAGAGGGGGAGAGAAAGACACCTGCAGACCTGTTTAACCGCCTGTGAAGTGACTCCCCTTGCAGGTGGGGAGCCGGGGGCTCCAACCGGGATCCTCAGGCCGGTCCTTTCGCCTCGCGCCACGTGCGCTTAATCCGCTGTGATATTGCCCGACTCCCTAAAAATTTTTTTAAAAGATTTTATTTATTAATGAGAAAGACAGAAGAGAGAGAACTAGACATTATTCCGGTACATGTGCTGCTGGGGACTGAACTCAGGACCTCATGCTTGAGAGTCCAGTGCTTTATCCACTGTGCCACCTCCTGAACGATCTTTTCTTCCGGACGATCTTTTAAAAATTCTCTCAATTTCTCTCTGTCCTATAGCAACAACAACAGCAATAGCAACAATGATAAACAACAAGGACAACAAAAGGAAAAAAAATGGCCTCCAGGAGCAGTGGATTCATAGTGAGCCCCAGCAATAACCCCAGAGGCAAAAAATATATATGTAGATAAATAAAAATATAAAAATATTTTATTTACTTATTAATGAGAAAGATAGAAGGGGAGGGAGAACCAGACATCACTCTGGTACATGTGCTGCTGGAGATTTAACTCAGGACCTCATGCTTGAGAGTCCAATGCTTTAAGATCCACTGAGTCACCTTCTGTACCACTGTTTGTTTGTTTGTTTGTTTTTCCTTCATTTTATTTGACAGGACAGAGAGAAACTGAGAGAGGAGGGAGAGACAGAGTATAGAGAGGGAGAAAGAAACCTTCAGACCTGCTAGTGAAGCGTCCCTGCTGTAGGTGGTGGGTGGGGGCTCCAATCTGGATCCTTTCGCCAGTCCTTGTGCTTAGTACTATGTGTGCTTAACGGGGTGTGCCACACCACTGCCCCAGAAATAATTAGCGCAGCAGGTTAAGCGCACGTGGCATGAAGCAAGGACCGGCATAAGAATCTGGGTTAGAGCCCCCAGCTCCCCAAATGTAGGGGAGTCGCTTCATAGGTGGTGAAGCAAGTCTGCAGGTGTCTCTCTTTCTCTCCTCGTCTATCTTCCCCTCCTCTCTCCATTTCTCTCTGTCCTAACACCGATGACAACAATAATAACTACAACAACAATAGAAACAAGGGCAACAAAAGGGAAAATAAATAAATTAAAAATAATAATAAATAATAAAAAAATAAAATAGCAAAAAAAATTTAAAAAAGAAACACTGTGATGTTTCAATGTATGAGGTCCTAAGTTCAAGCCCCCCGTCCCTACTGCAGGAAGTAAGCCTCAGGAGTGGTGAAGTAGCACCGCTGGTGTCTCTCTTCATCTCTGTGTCACCCTTCTGTCTTGATTTCCCTGTCTTTATTCTATATAAAAAAAAAAAGATATAAGAAAACATTAATAAAAAAAGAATAAATACTAACTTTGGCCTGGGGAGATAGCAGGATTATGCAAAAAGACTTTCGTGGGGCCTGGATGGTGGTGCACCGAATTAAGCACACATAGTACTAAGTACAAGGACCCACACAAGGGTTCAGGTTTGAGCCCTCAGCTTCCCACCTGCAGGGGAGACATTTCACAAGTAGTGAAGCAGGTCTGCAGGTGCCTTTCTCTCTCCCTCTCTACTTCCCCCCTCCCCTTTCAACTTCTCTCTGTCTTATTAAAAAACAAACAAAAAAAAACCTAGGAGCAGTGGATTCATAGTGCTGGTACCAAGCCCCAGCAATAACCCTGAAGGCAAAAAACAAACAAAAAAAAACCTTTCATGTCTGAGATACCAAAGGTCCCAGTTCCAATCTCCAGCACTGCCATAGCCAAAACTGAGCAGTGCTCTGGCAGAAAAACAAACATTAACTTAAAAGGTCTAAACTCTTTAGCAATACCATTGACTTAAGAGACATACTGAGAGTCCGAGAGTCAGGGAGATAGCACCACCAATAATACAACAGACTTTCATGCCTGAGGTCCCAGAGGCCTCAGGTTCAATCTTGGCACCACCATAAAACAGAGCTGAGCAAAGCTCTGGTTGAAAAAAGAAAGGGAAGGGGAGGGGAGAGGAGGGGAGGGGAGGGGAGGGAAGGAGTGGAAAGAGCTGGGGAAATAACATAATGATTATCCAAAAAACTTGAATGTTGAGGCTTTGAGGTCTCAGGTTCAATTCCCAGCCCCACCATAAGCTAGAGCTGACCAGTGATCTGCTCTGATCTCTCTCTCCTTCTGAGTCTCTCTCATTAAAATGTAAAATTAAAAAGAAAAAAAATTTTGAAGAAAGGCATGTACTGGTCAGGGGAGATGGTAAAATGGTTATACAAATGACTTTCATGCCTAAGACTTCAAGGTCCCAGGTTCGATCCTTTGTACCACCATTAGTCAGAGTTGAGAAGTGTTCTTTTCTCTCTGTGTATCTTCCTTTCTTTCACTAAAATAAAATATAAAAAAAGAGAGGCTTGGGAGTCAGGTGGTAGCACAGTGGGTTAAACGCACATGGCACAAAGCACAAGGACCGGCATAAGGATCCTGGTTCGAGCCCCTGGCTCCCCACCTGCGAGGGAGTCGCTTCACAAGCAGTGAAGCAGGTCTGCAGGTGTCTATCTTTCTCTCCCCCTCTCTGTCTTCCCATCCTCTCAATATCTCTCTGTCCTATCCAACAAAGACATCAATAACTACAACAATAAAAAAAAGAGAGGCTTGTACTGAGCAAATCAAATAGATTATAGAAAGATGCTCATATATGCCAAGAATATAGACTACATAGAAAAGTGAAGCTAGTACAGCCTACCTTAGTCATCAAAATTTTATATTCAATATAAAATTGTTTTCTCAAATCCCCACATTTTTCAAGAAGTCCCTCTTCAGTTAGCTTCTTCTTTCCTTGCCAAAGGTTCTTCATGCAAACCTCATCTCTCTCTCTCTCATTTATTTATCTTACAGGGCTTACTTTGCCTTAGAACCATAACAGATGCTCAATAATACTGTCCACTCCCCTTCATCTCAAACTGTCCAGCTATTTTAGACAAAAATTTTGAGATGACACTCTTCCATGATTAGCAAATTTGTAGTATAAAATGATCCACTGCCTTGAAGCCAGCCAGACACACCCAGACATCCTTTGTCCAGCCCCTCTGTGGGAATCCGGGGCCTACTCCACCAAGCTTTGCTGTGTCATGCTGCTGGTGGGGAAAAAGAAGCTTTGCTGGCTTCTGGGCACACGTACTTTGCTCTGGGCTTGGATTTCCCCCATTAGTCCTATTCCACTGAACCTAATTAAGAATTCCTCTTCCAAAATCTGCCCCCATGGCTGGCTCTTGTGAGATGTACAGATTTCAATCTGGGATCAGACAGTTCTCCAAAACAGAACTGTGTGTCTTCCCTCTCCCCCAGCACCATCACCACCACACACATCTTTCCTCCACAAGCTGCCTCTTTTTTTGAAAGAAGATTTGAGTTTGGGAGAGCAGGAGGCTGTTAAAAAATGTAAATAGACAGAAGGAAGTAGAGGCTAGAACAATACAGTAAGAGCACAAATTTATTTTAAAAAAATAGTAGGACCAATTATGGGTTGAAGAGGGAGATATAGACAACTAGTTTGAAGATAACATACAAAATACAAAGGGCAACACCTAACAGGCAAATAGATGAATGGGAGGAGATAAAGGCTTAGAGTGCTAACCACACCTGAATTGTAGGGAATGAATGCCTTTGTCAAGAATAACAAGGCAGGGATGGAGATCCCAGCTAGACGCAAAAAACATGAGCAAATAACTACCCGTTGTTCACAACCTCCCCTCTAGAAGCGTCCTCTAGCTTCTCCCTGACTTGGGGATTTCAGCCTAGCCAGAAGGCAGCAGTGCTGTCTTTGCAGCCCCTCCACCCTACCCCGTTCGCTTTACCTGCTATCAATGAATTACTAGCGTGCTTCAAAGATGGTGGGAGTAGCTCAGGGCTCCGGCGTCTGCTCAGGGTTGGAGAGAAAGAAAGCTGCTGGGGCTTTGTCTCTGCACTCCCTCTCAGTGACAGAGCCTGTCGGCGCGGTCTCCCCCTGCAATGCAGCCCCTCCTAAGGAGGGCGGAAGAGCTGTCCGCCTCCTCCTTGCCTGACTCGGCTAATTCCGACGATCGGTTCCGAACATTTGAAGGAGGGGGCCGAGGCACCTGCCTCTCGGAAGGCTTATTGGTCTGCACTGTTCTTCCCGACTCTTACACCCGCCCGCCCCTCCACACCCCTGCTGACAGCGTGATAAATGAGCAGTTCTTCCTCCTCTCCTGTGGGGTTTATGATCAGTAATCTTAGCTCGATGATAGGGAGGAGTGCCCTCCCCTTTCTTACCCAAAATTTGGACTTCAGTTTAGGAAGTGGTTTTGAACATCAGGGAAAAAAAAAAAGATCCTTACCCTCTGCCCCCACCCATGGGCAGATTATAGATTGGAGGGTGTACTTCTCCTAATCTGTGAACATGGTTGTGTCCCGTGGTGGGGAGTGGGGGGAGCTGCTGGCTTTAGCTCCACAAAACCTGACATGATGCCTGGGGCTGGTCTTCACCTTGAGATTCCTAGATTCGCCCCAGCCTCATCCCCAGCCCCGGCGCCCAGCAGGTGCGGCGGCCTCGGCGCACAGCGCCCCTGGCGGCCGGGTCGAGCAGTGCGAGGCTCCCGGGCTCGCCGTTGCGTAATCGCGTCGCTGCCGCCGCTTCCGCCCTGGACAGCCCCACCTCTGCCGGCCCGCCCTCGGCTCCCCGGTCCCCGCCGCCGCGCCTGCCCGGGAAGCCCTGACCACCCGGCTCGGAGCGGTGCTCCCGCCGCCGCAGCCTGCAGCGCCGAGGCCGAGCACAGCAGGTGAGCCCGCCCGCCCGCCGGGGACACGCCGGGTGCGGGGGTGACGGTGCGCCCCCGGAGCAGCACCCCATCCTGGACCCGGCGGGGCGAGGCTGCGGGGAGAGAAGGGGCCGGGGAGTCGGAGGGCTGGAGGGGGGCAGGGTCTCTCCGAGACCCCCAACTGCGGCGCTGGCAGGGTTGGTGGGAGGACGTTAGACAAAGTGAAGCCGAGCTGGGAGGACTCCCTCGGACCCGGGCCGAGGGCACAGTTCACTGAGAGGCCGCGGCCCCGGCCCAGCTCGGGAGCGGCTGGGGACTTCGTGTCGACTACGAGGGGGCAGAAGTGGAGTCTGCGAGTGGACAGATTGGGGAGGGGGACACTTGGGGCCTGGCTCTGTCCTCTGGGGCAGGCATGCTGGGTGTCGCGTTAAGTGCCTGTCGCCTAGCTGAAAAGCGGGGTGCACTCTTAGATTCCCCACCACCCACCGCTGCCTCTTAGTCGCCCCTATGCGCGAGGTCCCCACCCTCGGGCAGCTGCAGCCCCGGGCCCCGAGCCAGCTTTGCCCCCTCCATTCGGTCTTTCTCTTTCTCCAGCTGCTTCTTGTGAAGGCTTGTCAGGCAGCGGGCTAGAGGCCTTGGGGCCGGAGGCAGCGGGACTGGGAAAACCGGTTTGGGCCTAGACTAGAACTGGGGAACCACCTCTGTACATCCTTCCTCCCTAGAACCTTGCTCCCTTCCGCGCCCCGGCTGCCTCCCCCTGTGACCTTGGGGATAGTCCGGGTGCCTGGTTCACCCTGTTAACTCCAAACGCAGGCAGAGTACTCTACCGCTGCAGACTGGGCCCTCAAGGGGACCTAATCCTGGGGAGCCCCCAACCCCATTTGCCCAGCCTGCCTTTTCCTTGTTTCAAGTAAGAGTGTCTGGTGGTGAAGTTCAGGTACCTCTTGGGGGGTAGTGAGGGAGAGGGGGCAGACCCAATATTTCTTAGCCACTGCCCCCTGAGCATTTTAAAAGACAGTGTCAGCCTAGGCCCTAAGTTCCTTTTCTGGCTTTCTCATCTAACACCCCCCCACCCCCAACACACACACACACACACACACACACACACACTCTCTCTCTCTCTCTCTCTCTCTCTCTCCATTCACCCTGCCCAGCCTGGTCTTCAATCTCTGACCCCACCCCTGAGCTTCTGAGACCCTGTTTTCTGTCCCAGGGAATGGAATTTCCTGGTCACTCCTCATCATCATCCGTCATTTCATGCCAAGTCCCACTCACAAGCTCTCCCTCCGCCCAGCTCTGGCCAGATCCCTGGAAAAGGAACAGAACCATCCTTGTTCACTCCACTGCGCGTGTCTCTCTCTCTCTCTCTCTCTCTCTCTCTCCCTCTCCCCCTCCCCTCCCCCTTTCTTTCCCCTCCCACCATCCATCACTGTTCACTCAGTTTATTATTATTTTTTTAGGGAGGGTGTTTGGGGAGAGGCGGGTGTCAGTCCAGGCTGTCAGCTAGTGTTGGGGGTTTCCTCCGATTCTTCATTGTTTTATCCATTTGCCACCCCCTGCCCCCCTTCAGCCCATACCACCAGCATGAGCGGCTCTGTAACTTCCCAGTTGGGACCACAGCTCCCCTCTCTGGACTGTTGTGTGCACACTTCCGCCTTGCCTGCTGGCTCCTCCCCTCCAGTAGTGGGAAAGGAAGTGAGAGAGAGCCTGGACTCCCAGTCCTTCTCTCCTCTAGAAGTTGACTTTCAGTGTTTGTGTGTACTTATCTGAAGGTCATTAAAAAAATTAAAATCCCCATTCTTGGAACAGACTAGGCTGCTAGGGCATCAGAACTTCCGCAGGAGGTTTGGGGAAAGAGATTTCTGCTGGTGCAAAGTGGCTATTTGGAGTCTTTGGGGTAATCTATATGCTAGGAATAAGGAAATGCAGTGAGAATAGTTGGTGTTAGAGTTGCTTAAGGGAGGAAGGGCTGCTGCCCTTGGAAAGTTCCCTTTGAGTGAAGCTTGAGTGTGAAAGTAAGGAAGGAGAGAACAGGTCACAGCATGAAGGAGAATAGGAGGGAGGGAGGCCCTGGGCTCTGGGGTGTGAGGCAGAGCAGAGTGGCACGATGGGACATGTGAAGAGGGTGGAGAAGCTAGGAAAAGATTCCTCATGAGAGAGAGGACACCTGGCACAAGAACCTAAACCTTGTACACAATCTGTGTCATACACACACACACACGCACACACACGCGCACACACGCGTGCGCGCATGCCGAGTATGTAAAAATAGCTGCACACACAGGTGTGCGGTGACACAGGCAGTGTCAGCAGGCATCTGGAAGGACCTTAAGGGGGCTGGTGGTGGTGCACCTGGTTGAGCGCACGTTATAATACACAAGGACCCAGGTTCAAGTCCCCGGCCCCCACCTGCAGGGGGAAAGCTTTACAAGTGGTGAAACAAGGCTGCAGGTGTCTCTCTATCTTTATCCCTCTCTATCTTCCCCCTTCCCTCTCAATTTTTGGCTGTCTCTGTTCAATAAGTAAATAAAGATAATAAAAAATAAATTTTAAAATATTTTTTTAGAAAGGAGGAGGACCTCAAGGTCAATTTCGAAAGGCACTGTTGAATGGGAGGTGTTGAATCTTAGTTGAGGGAGTTGAGAAGTCAGGAGGGCAGGTGGCAAGAGGAGACCCCTCTCATTGGAGACCTTTCCTGAGGCCAGTATCTGGGACTCAGTTGGTCAGGCCTTTCTTGGTCTTAAGCAAAACCTGTGTTCAGGGTGAGTAAAGGAAGGGGCAGGGGGTGGGGGTGTGTGTGTGGAGGCTTTGTTTGTGAGAACAAAAAAACCACCATTTCCTCTTCAAAGTCAGTTAAATGCCCCTCCCCTCCTGCCCCAAACCCAGAGAGGAGGAGGAGGAAGTTGTGCCCCAAATTTTGCTCATTTATGCCTTTCCTTTCATCCCCTCCTATCCTTTTACCTCAAACGTTTCAACCCCCACCCCTGTGACTACAGCTACTGTTCCTTAACCCCTAGGTTCTGCTTAGGTTTCGGGAAGGTTAGAATTGGAGTGTAGAACTAAGTCCTCAAGAGCGAATTAGAAAAGTTGGGCTCGCTGAGAGGTTTCTGGGGGTTTGGGGAGTTCTTTTCTCCTGTCTATGCTCACGCGGGCTTTGGGGCTGAGAAGGAGACCCACCTGCCTGTCAGCCCCATTCTCTGCCACCACCACCACCCCCCCCCCCAAGACTGAGATCTGAGTCACAGGCTTTCATTGCTCGCTTCAGGGGCTGCAAAGACTTCTCTTGACCCAGTGTCATCTGGTTGGGTGACACCAGCGCGCAGTTACACCCCAGGCTACTGAGGAGTAGGAAGATCCTGGCACCAACACAAGAGCCCTTTGGGGCCTCCGGCAGCAGGGTGAAAACTGGAACCTTCCAGGAACATGAGTGAATTTTGGCACAAATTAGGTTGCTGCGTGGTGGAGAAGCCCCAGCCGGTGAGTTTGCCCAGCCCTACCTCACACAGAAGCTGGTGGCTGGGTGCCGTGACTTAGACCTAGCATCTGCTGTCTGTAAGCACACTTCTTGTCGGGAGGGCTTCTAGATCCAGTCAGATGTGTCCATGGAATGGGAGGAATGGGAGCTAGAAGAAGGAATCAGCCTGAGCACTCCCTCCCTGTGCCTGTCCTTTCTGAGTTGGGGTTGGGGGGGTTGTAGGCGTATCATAACACCTGTCAGTGTTCTCCATTGTTTCCTCATCAGCCAGCAGTGACCTTGACATGCCCTTTCTTTGTCTGATAGGCCTTTGCAGGCCGCTGCCCTCACCATCCTGACTGCCTTTCTGTACATTTATGCTGTTTTAGCCTTACAGGGTGATTTCCCTCCTGTAATGCTGTGCCCTCTCCCCACAGGGGCCCTTAGCTTGTCCCTTAGTGGATTTTTGTTTACCACAGCACTGGTAAGCTCTGGCTTATGGTGGTGATGAGGACTGAACCTGGGACCCCAGAGCCTCAGGCATGAAAAGCCTTTGTCATCACCATTATGCTATCTCCCCACCTGTCCCCCCCCTCCTTTAGGATTTTATTTATTTATTTTTGAGAAACATGAGAGAGAGAGGGAAGACACCAGACCATGACTCTGGGGTCAAATTCAGGGCCTCATGCTATCAAATCCAAAGCTTTAGCCACTGTGCCACCTGCCCAGGCTGCCCCTTAATGGTTTTCAAGACTCTTTTTTTCCTTCCTCCCCTAGGCCTGGGGTGGTAGGGCTTTCAGACATAACTCCCCTGTCTCCTCCAAGCAGAAGAAGAAGAGGAGACGGATTGACCGGACCATGATTGGGGAACCCATGAATTTTGTCCACCTGACTCACATCGGCTCTGGGGAGATGGGGGCCGGAGATGGACTTGCCATGGTAATGAGGGGATGGAGAGGAGCTGATGTGTGCTTGTGGTTTAGAACTCTTCCCCTTTTTGAAAGTTCAAGCAGAGGTCATAACAAAATAACACCATGGGGAAGCAAGAATCTAGGATTTTTGTCCCAGGTAGCAGCTGTGTGTATACATATTTGAGACCTTGTGCTTCAGGCCTCTGGTCATATGCCTCCTCGTGTGTGTGTGTGTGTGTGTGTGTGTTTATTATTTCAGATTTATTGATTTATGAGAGAGATAGGGCGAGTGAGCCAGTACATCACTGTTGCACATGTGATGCCAGGACTAGAATTCAGGACCTCATGCTTGAGGGTCCATATATATGTCTTCAGAGTCTCTTGTGGCTGGGGAATGACTCAACTGGTAGAGCACTAGCCTTACATTCCTGGTTTGATCCTCAGCATGACAAATGCTGGATTGATATTCTGACTTCCCTCTTTCTCTCTCTCTCTCATCTCATGTGAAACTTTCATATATGGTAAATAAAGCAAATCTTAACAAGGGGAGGAGGAAGAAGCTGGGTGGTGACATACTCAATGAAACACACGTTACAGTGTGCAGGGAGCTGGGTTCAAGCTACCAGTTCTCACTTCGGGAGAAGCTCCATGAGCAGTACACCAGTGCTACAGCGATACAGCTTTCTCTCTCTCTCTCTCTCCCCCTCCCCCACTGCTCCCCCAGCCATATCTCTCACTTATCTCTATGTCTATCAAAAAAAAAAAAAGAAAGAAAGAAAGAAGAAAAAAAGGGAGAAAAATGCCACCAGGAGCAGTAGGTTTGTCATGCAGATGTCGAGCCTTAGCTATAAACAGTGGTTGCAGAGGGGGAGAGTTGTTGTTTTTTTTTAAGGACTTTAAAAATGAAGCTAATGCCACCTCAGTGGCTCAGTAAGCCATATTGCAGTTGGGAGAGTGGGACAAGAAAAAGACTGAGCTGAGCCAACCTTGTCCTAAATAATGTCTGATATGCTGTTCTTACAAAATAAGGGAAGTGGGCCTGGAAATAGGAGTTTTGCTGATTGCAAAACTCAGATAAATATGAAAGTTTTTTGTGAGCGGATTTTATCAGTCAGAGATTATCTCGTCCTCATGAAGGTCAGTAAAGGAAGTTATTGAGACTTCCCCCTGGAGGAATGGTACTCAGTTTTAACCTTTTCTGAATGGCTAACATATCAAGAAGGAGGAGTCTGCTGTGGGGTGGGGTACTGGGGGGAGAGCTCTGATGAGTTGCTGTAGGAAAGGTCTCACCTCTGCTGTGTCACAGACAGGTGCTGTTCAGGAGCAGATGCGATCCAAGGGGAACCGAGACAGGCCATGGAGCAATTCTCGAGGGTTATAGCCTCAGCAGGAAAGGTGAGTGATCAGGGAAATGCCAATAACACCTCCAGCCTCCCCACCAGTCCTTCCAATATGTCCTGATGCCCTGCTTTCAAATCCTGACCCACTACCCAAATGAAACCTTAGAGTATGAATAGTTAAAATGGAAGCCTTAAGAAAGTAGGATCTGGAGGGCAGGTGGTAGCACAGTGGGTTAAGTGCGCATGGTGCAAAGTGCAAGGACAGGTGTAAGGATCCCGGTTCGAGCCCCCAGCTCTTTACAAGCGATGAAGCAGGTCTGCATGTGTCTATCTTTCTCTCCTCTCTCTGTCTTCCCCTCCTCTCTCCATTTCTCTCTGTCCTATCCAAAAAAAGAATAGAAAAGCACCAGATCTAGTTGTGATATGAATTTAAAAAAAAAGAAAGAAAGAAAGTAGGATCCTTGGGGGCTGGTCTGTGGCACACCTATTTGAGTGCTCACGTTACCATTTGTGTGGACCTGGGTCTGAGCCCTGCTGCCCACCTGCAGAGGGGAAACTTCATGAGCTATAAAGCAGGTCTGTAGGTGTCTTTCTTTTTCTCTCCTCTACCTCTCCCTCACCTCTCAATTTCTCTGTGTCCTATCAAATAAAATAGGAAAAAATTACTGCCAGGAGTGGTGGACTCATAGTGCCAGCACTATGAGCCCTGTGACGAAATTAAAAAGAAAAAGAAATTATAGGATCTTGCAACCTAGGAGGGTGGCTTAGCCTAGAGCTTTGGACTTGGAGGTATCAGGTCCCAGGATTTTTGTTTGTTTGTTTCCAGTGTTATCGCTGAGGTTTGGTATTTACACTATGAATCCTCTATTCCTGGTGGGTTTGGTGTTTACACTACGAATCCACTATTCCTGGTGGCCATTTTTTCCCTTTTTTTTTTTTGGATAGGACAGAGAAATTGAGAGAGAAGGGGAAGAGAAAGATAGACACCACTTGTGAAACAGCCCCCCACCCCCTGCAGGTGAGGCACCAGGCACTTGAACCGGGATCCTTGCCCAGGTCCTTGTGCTTCGTGCTATGTGCACTTAACCTGGTGCGCCACCGCCCAACCCCCAGTTCCAGGTTATTTATTAAGAAGAGAGGAGAGAACCAGTGCATCTCTGTGGCACTTGTGATGCAGAGGATCAAACTCAGGACCTCATGCTTGAGAGTCCAGTGCTTTATCTACCACATTACTCCGTAGGGCCACATAAACAACTCTTTTTTTGTTAACAAATTACCGATTTATTTTAAGAAGTCAATCAAAGCATCTGCAACTTTTAACTCCAGGCTCAATACTAATGGTCGTAATCTGCTTAATGATCTCAGAAGAACTGTGTAGGTCAGTGAGCTGCTTGTGGATCCTCATCTGGAATGCTTAGACCCTTCAGCACGGGGGGTTCCTTGTAATGATTCTCAAAGTCTTGGTAGGCATCCGAACTGGTCTTCACTTTCAAATTCTTCTCCTTTGCACTCCTGACCAAGTCGGCACACACTTTCTCCAGGGCTTCACCTTGTATAGCTGGGCAGTGTGATGCTAATTCAGTGGATGGCCACTTTTGGCTTTACAGGGATCTTTCTGGTATCTTTAAATGCCAAGGCTGCAGGTACAGCTTCCTTACGTTCTTACTCCTCTACGAGAACAATGGTGAGCACAAGTGGCCGAGAGCGCCACTGCATTGGCCACCACATCTTCCGAAAAGAGTTTAACATTTTTTTTTAATTGCTGGGGCTCGATACCAGTACTATGAATCCACTACTCCTGATGACCATTTTTTTCTTTTTCTTTTTTTAAATATCGGGAGTCAGGTGGTAGGTAGCAGCAGGTTAAGTGCATGTGGCGTGAAGCACAAGGAACGGTGTAAAGATCCCGGTTCCGGTCCCTGGCTCCCCACCTGCAGGGGAGTCACTTCACAAGCGATGGAGCAGGTCTGCAGGTGTCTTTCTCTCTCCCTCTCTGTTTTCCCCATCTCTCTCCATTTCTCTTTAATAACAGTAATAACTACAACAACAACAACAAGGCAACCAGAGGGAATAAATAAATATCTTTATTTATTATTTTTAAAAGATTTTATTCATTTAGTAATGAGAAACATAGGAGGAGAGAGAAAGATCCAGACATCACTCTGGTACATGTGCTACTGGGGATTGAACTCAGGACCTCATGCTTTAGAGTCCGATGCTTTATCTACTGCGCCACCTCCCGGACCACATATTTTTATTTTTTTAAGAATTTATTTATTATTCATGAGAAAGATAGGAGGAGAGAAAGGATCAGACATCACTCTGTTACATGTGCTGCTGGGGATCGAACTCAGGACCTCTTAGTTGAGAATCTAATGCTTTATCTACTGCACCACCTCCCAAACCACAATAAATAATTTTTTAAATGAATGTATTTATTTATTCCTGAGAGAGATAGGAGAGAAAGAACCAGACATCACTCTGGTGCATGTGCTGCCAGGGATCGAACTTGGGACCTCGTGGTTAAGAATCTAATGCTTTATCCACAGCGCCACCTCCTGGACCACAATAAATAAATATTTTTAAGAAAAAGTTTTTTAAAGGGTGGGAGTATAGCATAATGGTTATGCAAAGAGACTTTTATGCCTGAGGCTCTCATGTCCCAGGTTCAACCCCCCACACTGCCATAAGCCAGAGCTGAGTGCCCTGCTAAAAAAAAAAAAAAAAGTTTTTAAATTATCTTTTTATTTTTATTTACTGGATAGAAACAGCCAGAAATAGAGAGGAAGGGAGAGATAGGGAGAGAGACATTTGTAGCACTACTTTACCACTCACAAAGCTTTCCCCCTGCAGTGGGAATTGGGGACTTGAACCCAGATCCTTGTGCATTGTAACATGTATGTTCAACCAGTTGCATCACAACCTACCCCACCCCCCCTTTTTTATTTGATAGAACAGAGAGAAATTGATGAGGTGGGGACAGAGAGGGAGAAAGAAAGACACTTGCTTCAGCGATTGTAAAGTGCCCCTGCTATGAATGTATCGGAGGTTTGAACTCAGTTCCTTGCATGGGTCTTTACACCTAATACTATTGTCACTTAACTGGGTGTGCTACTGCCCAGCCCCACAAATCTTTAAAAGAACCTGGGTCCTTGCACATGGCAACATGTGGGCAACTGGGTATGTCACAGCCTAGCACCTGCTTTCATTTCAAAAAAATTTTTTAATAATTTTTATTTATAAAAAGGTAACACGGAGCCAGGTGGTGGTGCACCTGGTTGAGTGACATGTTACAGTGCGAAAAGACCCGGGTTCGAGTCCCTGGCCCCTACCTGCAGGGGGGAAAGCCTTGCGAGTGGTGAAGCAGGGCTGCAGGTATCTCTGTCTATCTCCTTCCCTCTCGATTTCTGGCTATTCCTATCCAATAAATAAAGATAAGTTTTTTCTAAAAAAGGAAACACAGACAAAAACCATAGAATAAGAGGGCACAACTCCGCACAATTCCCACCACCAGAACTCCATATCCCATCCCCTCCCAATGGCTTTCCTATTCTTTATCCTCTGGGAGCATGGACCAAGGGACATTATGGGGTGCAGAAGGTGGAAGGTCTGGCTTCTGTAATTGCTCCCCCGCTGAACATGGGCATTGACAGGTTGATCCATACTCCTAGCATGTCTCCCTCTTTCCCTAGTGGGGCGGGGCTCTGGGATACGGGGCTTAGTCCCCTGCCTGCAGGTAAGCACTGCTATAGGTATTTCTTTCTCTTCCTTTCTGTCTCCCCTGTCCATCTCATTTCTCTATCCAATAAATAAAATGTATTTAAAAACTAAATAAAGAGAGAGAGAGAGAAGAGCGAGCCTGGGTGGTGACACACCTGGTTGAGCGTACATGTCGCAATGCACAAGGATCCAGGTTCAAGCCCCCAGCCCTCACCTGCAGGGGGAAAGCTTTGCAAGTGGTGAAGCAGTGTTGCAGGTGTCTCTCTGTCTCTCTCCCATCTCTACCACCCCCTTCCTTCTCGATTTCTGGCTGTCTATCCAATAAATAAATAAAGATTTAAAAAGCAAAGAGAGAGAGAGAGAGAGAGAGAGAGAGAAGAAAGGGGCCGGACAGTGATACTCTGGTTTGAGTGCACATATTACCATGTGCAGGGCCCAGGTTCAGTCCCCCACCTGCAGGGACAAGCTTCAGGATCAATGAGCAGGTCTGCAGGTTTCTCTCTTTCTTTCTCTTCTCTCTCTTTTTTAAAATTATCTTTTATTTTATTTATTAGATAGAGACAGTCAGAAATTGAGAGGGAAGGGGAGATAGAGAAGAAGAGAGACAGCCAACTGCAGCCCTGCTTCACCACTCGTGAGTCTTTCCCCTGTAGGTGGGGGACGAGGGCTCAAACCTGGGTCTCTGTGCTATCAAGAAAGTAAGCAAACAAGGAAGGAAGGTGTGGGGGAAAAATGAAGGGGGTGGGGGTAGGTAGTATAATGCTTGTGCAAACAGACTCTCATGCCTGAGGTTCTGGAGTCCCAGGTCCAATCCCCCACACCAGCATAAGAGTTGAGCAGTTCTCTGGTAAAAAAAAAAAAAAAAAAAAAAAAATGAGGTTGAGTCAGCCCCCAACAGCACATGTACCAGAGTGATGTTTGGTTCTTTCTCTTTCCTCCTTTCTTTCTCATTAATAAATAAAATAAAATAAAATAAAATAAAATAAAATAAAATAAAGAAGGCAAATGAAATAATAAAAAAAAAAAAAGAGGGAAGGAAAGATGGCCACTGGGAGCAGTAGATGCATAATGCAGGCACCAAGTACCAGTGATAACCCTGGTGGCAAAAAGGAGAAAAGAATAGAAACCCA
Organism: Erinaceus europaeus; assembly: GCF_950295315.1. NCBI lineage: Eukaryota > Metazoa > Chordata > Mammalia > Eulipotyphla > Erinaceidae > Erinaceus > Erinaceus europaeus. Next base: position 54,146,184 of record NC_080172.1, read on the forward strand.
ATGGCTTTTTAAAAAATATTTTTATTTTTTTTAATATATTGCATAGAAACAGAGAGAAATGGGGCCGGGTGGTGACGCACCTGGTTGAGCGCACGTTACAGTGCATAAGCACCCAGGTTCGAGCCCCCAGTCCCCACCTGAAGGGGGAATGCTTTGCAAGTGGTGAAGCAGTGTTACAGGTGTCTCTCTGTCTCTCCCTATCACCCCCTTCCCTCTCGATTTCTGGCTGTCTCTATCCACTAAATAAAATTAAGATAATAAAAATTTTTTTTTTAATTTTTTTTTTTAAAAAGAAACAGCAGTTGAGAGGGAGAGAGACAGAGAGACACCTGCTGCCCTGCTCCCCCACTCATGAAGCTTTCCCCCTGTAGGTGGGGCCAGGGGCTTGAACCTGGGTCCTTGTGCACTGTAATGTGTGCACTTAGCTAGGTGCGCCACCACCCGGCCCCCCCAATGTCTTTTTTTTTTTTTTTCCCTCCAGGGTTATTGCTGGGCTCGGTGCCTGCACCATGAATCCACCGCTCCTGGAGGCCATTTTTCCCCCTTTTGTTGCCCTTGTTGTAGCCTCGTTGTGGTTATTATTATTGCCACTGTTGATGTTGTTCGTTGTTGGATAGGACAGAGAGAAATGGAGAGAGGACGGGAAGACAGAGAGGGGGAGAGAAAGACAGACACCTGCAGACCTGCTTCACTGCCTGTGAAGCGACTCCCCTGCAGGTGGGGAGCCTGGGGCTCAAACCGGGATCCTTACGCTGGTCCTTGTGCTTTGCGCCACATGCGTTTAACCTACTGTGCCACCGCCCGACCCCCCCCCCCATGACTTTTTAAAGAGAAAAAGAATGTAGCATCAAGAAATGCAAACAGAAAGGCAGAAAGGGATATGCAGTATGAGAGGAAAGAACAGACATACAAGAAGTAGTTCAGCATTTGCTCTAGCTGACGCCATCATCCAAAGCACTAGAGATTCTTCAATCATCTTTTTTTCAAATCAGGTTCTGCTGTCTTGAAGCTTCTACTCTATGTCCGGTCCAGAAGAGATGCTGCCTTCACCAGATCCTACCTAGAACCTGTGACCCCAGGGTCCTTCTCTTCCCCACCTGCCTAACAGTGCCTCAGAAGGCTTGGGGGCTGGACTCCCTTCACTCCCTCTGGCTGCAGCCCCTCCTGGAGATGGGGGTCAAGGCAGCAGGACTGACCATATGATTACTGGATGGCCAGAGGAGCTCAGCTGAAGCCCTGGATACTCTCAGATCTGAACTAGGAGTTTGAGGGGGGACCTGGAATGAATCCCCTTCTCCTGCATGATGATCGAGACGATCGTGACCTGGAACTCTTAAGCAGGGTAGCTGGGTGAGATTCTCAGAGCTAAAGCTGGCTTTGCTGAGAAACTCCCTACCTCCCCACCCTTCTCTCTCCTCCAGAATGAACTGAAGCAGACATCGTCCTGGGAGGGAGACCAGTGTCTACTCCACTCTTTCTCTGAGGTCTCAGACCTTAAGCTCACAGCACAGTCTTTCAGTATCTCTTTGCCAATACCAGGGTCTTTCTCTACCTAGATCTCTAACCCAAAGTTTCTGTAGCATTATTAGCTCCCACACCATCTCCCTCCCCACTCCTTTTTTCATTAAACATTGAATTTAAGGTGAGTTCGCTTGATTTCCCCTATCCTGCTGCTACCTCTGCCCTCCACCCTACCCACCAGGAACCTAGTTGTTTCTTATTGAATAAGACTTAAGGTTTAGATTTTGACCCGATAACATTCCAGTTAAGTCTTGGGACCCTGGCCTGGCCTCTGCCAATCTCCCTACTGGCCCCGGTGAGAGGAGGAAGGGGACTCAAGAGAATCTCAAAAGGCAACCAGGCGGGAATTCTGTCACAGGAGGATGGGAGGGATGATGAGAGAAGCTGGCTGAAAGCAGTTATTTCTGTGTTGCGGAGTTGTTCCCAGCGTGAGAACAGGGAGACCTCAAGAGCAAGCTTTTCAGTTGAGGTACTTCTGACATTCTGAACTGGGTAGGACTGACCTGGATGCAGCATCCTTGGCCTACCCCAGTTTGGACAACCTAGAATGTCACCAAGTAGTGCCAAATGTTTCCTGGGGGACAAAAATTATCTCTCCAGTTGAGCTGTTTTTTTTTTTTTTTTGCCTCCAGGGTTATTGCTGGGGCTTGGTGCCTGCACTACAAATCCACTGCTTCTGGAGGCCTCTTTTTTTCCCCCCAATTTTTGTTGCCCTTGTTATTGTTATCATTGCTGCCATTGTTATTGGATAGGACAGAGAGAAATCAGTAGAGGACAGAAAGACATAGAAGGGGAGAAAAAGACAGACACCTACAGACCTGCCTCACTGCTTGTGAAGTGGCCTCCCTTACAGGTGGGGAGCCAGGGGCTCAAACTGGGATCCTTAAGCCGGTCATTGCGCTTTGCGCCATGTGCCTTTAACCTGCTGCCCTACCGTCCAGCTCCCCAAGCTATCATTCTAGAATCAAGATATTGTTCTCTTACGTGGTTTCCACCCCCTACCCCCATACCCCTTAAGTCATCCTGAGCTTGAGCCATGGATGAACCAGGTCCCAATAAGTCTTTATTCAGTGTGGCTTGCACTAGCATGGGTTTCAGTCCCTGCTGCTTGTAGTCTCAACTTCTCCGGGCTGGCTCTCTAAAGGGGTGATTTCTTCTACTTGAAGCTGGAATACAGTGTGGGATTATGGAAGGAAGGGAGAGGAGGCTGGTAGAACTGGTGCTCCAGCACCCCCCACCTCCCTGAATCTGAAGCTCCATTTCTGGTTCCCAGCCCTAGAACCAGACAAAACAAGACTCAGGGAGTTTTGTCTGAAGATCAGGCCTGCTCCCCACCTGGCCAGGGAGTCTGCTTCTGGTGGGGACAGGAAGACACAGTGGTCTTTAGGCATTTTCAGTTTTCTCAGGTGTCTTTTGTTCTGGTCCTTTCCTTGAACAAAGTAGAGTGATTTAGGGAAACAGAGCCGGTCTGATGAGCTCCTACCAATTCTTTGGGTAGGGGTGGGGGTGTGGAAGACGGAAGCATTTTGTTTGATGGGAGTGGGGTTCAGAAATGCAGTTAGTAGGATCCACCCTGATTGAACATACGTCCAACATTCCCCCACTTACAGTGATCAAAGTTCCTATTTTTTCCCCCTCAAGTTTCAGTGTATTTCCTGCAGTATTTCAGGGTTTAAGATTGATCATAAAGACACATTCCCAATTTACTCTTGGTTCCAGTCTAGCTAGTCACTCTGAAAGTAGTTCATCTTGGTGCCCTAATGTAGCTCAGGAGTCTGAGGTGACAGAATAGAGTGTCGGGGGGTGGGGTGGGGGACTCCTAGACTCTGGTCACTCTGACCTTCAGCTTTGCTCTGATACCATTCCTCTGGACACACACTGCTCTCTTCTTCGGTGCTTCTTACATTTTTCTACCTTCTCTCATGTCTGTACCTCCCACTGCTAACCACAGAGTCATGGAAATGGGTTTGAAAGGTGTAATTTATGTTAAAAATTTGTCAGACTTTTAAATACATTTTTCAAATAAAAGTTGAAGCAAAACTTGTCACAGAGTCATCCGTTTAGCTGGGTGTCAAGCTAAAGACTAGATATGGTTGGTGAGTCAGCTCCTTGGCGGACAAGAAGTCTGGGGCTTGTGGGTGGGAGGTGGGAAAGGTTTAAGTGGTGGTGTTTTTGTTTTTATTTTATTTTTGACACCTGCAGACCTGCTTCACCGCCTGTGAAGCAGCTCCCCTGCAGGTGGGGAGACAGGCTTGAACCGGGATCCTTACTCAGGTCCTTGCACTTTGCTCCACGTGCGCTTAACCGCTGTGCTACCGCCCAACTCCCTTTTTTTATTTTATTTTTGACTAGAGCACAGCTCAGCTAAGGCTTGTGGTACTAGTGATTGAACCTGGGTCGTATGGTTCCTCATGCATGAAAGCCTTTTTATTTTTTTTTAATCTCAACCCTCCTCAGCTTTGGCTGATGATGGTGTGGGGCATTAAACCTAGGCATTTGGAGCCTCAGGCATGATAGTCTTTTTGCACATGCATTATGCATATCCATTATGCCCTTGTTTTTGGTTTTTTTTTTTTTTTTTTTTACCAAGATTATTGCTGGGGCTCAGTGCCTCTATAGTGGCCATTTTTCCTTTTTTTTTTTTTTTTAATTAGGACAAAAATTGAAAGATGAGGAAGAGCTAGAAAGGGAGAAGTGCTTCAGCTTCACCACTTCTGAAGCTTCTTCCCTCCTGCAAGTGGGAATTGGGGGCTAGAACCCAGGTTCTTAGGCCTGATAATGTGTGAGCTCAATCAGGTGCACCACCACCCGGCTCTCTCTTAGGTATCTTCTAAGGGTTCGACTCCTTGTTCTTGTCCCCTTTTCTTGGCATTCAGCTGAGATGCTGAAGTCTCAAAGAAGTGCTTGTTTGTAAGCCAGGAAGCTGAGCAACATTTCTATCCTGGGTGGAAGGGGAGAGGGGACCAGGCCAGCTGCTGCAAGCTGAGCAGTTTGTGTCTTAAGGTTCATGAGATCTGTGGTCTCTCCATTCTCAGATACCTTTGTAAAAAGACACCAGACCAAAGAATTGTGTTTGCTAGTTTTGTTTGTCTGTACTAAAAATATCCAGTGGGTGCAGGAATTGAGAGAAGAGGTTGAGGAGTTGACACCTGCTCTTCTTGCAGATGGAGTGGCCATTACCTCTGGTTTTTGTCTATCTGGGGAAGGAGACAAAATAGAGAAAAGGAGACATTTATCACCATATCTGTATTCTTTGCCCATTCTTGCTTCCTCTCCCTCTGCCCAGAAGTCCCTCATGCCCTCCAGACTTCTGTCACATGTTTATATGGCTTATTTGTGCTGGCTGGCACTGAACACCTAAGGATAGAGATAAAGCCAGAAATCAGAATGACCAATTATACATTTTATTGTCCTTTGCTTCTCCCTGAAAGTCCTATCATCATTGAGAGTAATTGATCACCTAATCAATCAGAACTTTTGGAAGCTCTTTTGGACTAGCTTTGAGGACTTATAGATTGTGGAGGGTGAGTCCAGTGGGGGCAGTTCTGTAGAATAATGGTGGTTAAAAGTATGAGCACTAGGGCACAAAAAAAGGGAATAAATAAATATTAAAAAATATATATTTAGGGGGCCAGGCGGTGGCGCATCTGGTTAAGTGCACATATTACAGTGTGTGAGGACACAGGTTCAAGCCCCTGGCCCCCACTTGCAGGGGGAAAGCTTCACAAGTGGTGAAGCAGGGCTACAAGTGTCTCTCTGTCTCTCTCCCTCACTATCTCCCCCTCCTCTCTCAATTTCTCTCTGCCTCTATTCAATATATATATATATATTTTTTTTTTTTTTTTTTAAAGTATGAGCACTGGTGGGGCCTTAGGTCTTGAATTCAGTCTTCAGCATTGCATGTGCCAGAGTGATATTCTAGTTCTCTCTCAATAAATAAAGCCTTAAAAAATTAAAGGATGGGGGAGGTAGCATAATCGTTATGCAAAAAAAACTTCCATTCCTGAGGCTCTGAAATCCCAGGTTCAATCCTGGACACTACTAGAGGCCAGAGCTAAGTGCTCTGTTCTCTCTCTCTCTCTCTGTTTCTCTGTATTTTGCTCACCAAAAAACAAAACAACAGATAAACCACAAGCACTAGTGTCAGGTAAGTCAGGGTTAAATCCTTTTTGATTCTGTTACTTGCTAGCTTTATAAACTCTGGTTTCTTACTTTTTAAAAAATATTCCCTTTTGTTGCCCTTGTTTTATTGTTGTAGTTATTATTGTTATTGATGTTGTTGTTGTTGGATAGGACAGAGAAATGGAGAAAGAGGGGGAAGACAGAGGGGGAGAGAAAGAGAGACACCTGCAGACCTGTTTCACTGCCTGAGAAGCGCCTCCCCTGCAGGTGGGGAGCCGTGGGCTTGAACCAGGATCCTTACGCTGGCCCTTGCGCTTCGCTCCACGTGCGCTTAACCCACTGTGCTACCACCCAACTCCCTCAAACCTTTTTTTTTTTTTTAAAGTTAAAAAAAAAATTAGGGCAGAGGGTAGATAGCATAATGGTTATGCAAAAAGACTCTCTTGCCTGAGGCTCCAAAGTCCCAGGTCAATCCCCTGTACCACCATAAGACAGAGCTGAACAGCGCTCTGGTAAAAAAATTTAATTTTACCAGAGCACTGCTCAGCTCTGGTTTATGGTGCTGTGGGGGATTGAACTGGGACCCCGGAGCTTCAGGCAAGAGAATCTGTTTGCATAATCATTATGCTATCTATGCCCACTCCTTTTTTTATTCTTTTTTTTTTTTTCAAATAATCTTTTATTGAAGCATCTTCCTTTGTAATTCTTAACTAGCTGGGCATTCCACAGCACCACTGTTGATGTCATCTATGATGTCATGAGGATGGCGGCCATCAACATTTTTTTTTTCAATCATCAGTGTTACCGGTAACTCTGCACCAGCAGGATTCCACTACTGCCAGTGGAATTTTTTTTTTTTTCTTTAGATAGCCGATGTCAGACAGAGGGGAGATAACCACATTTCTCCACTGTGGTGAAGATTCTACTTAGTACCTCGTCCCTGTGGAAATGACTTACATCAAAAGGGTGAAAAAGAGGCCAGAGAGTGGCGTGCCTGTTTGAGCATATATGTTACCGTGGACAAGGATCCAAGAGGGGTAGATAGCATAATGGTTATACAAACAGACTTGTCATGCCTGAGGCTCCGAAGTCCCATGTTCAATCCCCTGCACCACCATATGCCAGAGCTGACCAGTGCTCTGGTTAAAAAAAAAGACAAGGACCCAGGTTCAACCTGCTGGTCCCCCATATGCAAGGGGAAGCTTCACAAGTGGTGAAACAGTGCAACAGATCAGTTTCTTTCTTTTTCTCTCCCCCTTCTCTTTCGAGTTCTCTATCCAATAAACAAATAAAATAGGGGGGGGGGGGAAATGAACCTACCACATGACCTAGGTATCTATTCAAAGAACACAGAAACACCTATCTGGAAAAATTCATGTTATGTGAAATAAGTCAGAAACAGAAGGATGAATATGGGATGATCTCACTCTCAGGCAGAAGTTGAAAAACAAGATCAGAAATGAAAACACAAGTAGAACCTGAAATGGAATTGGCATATCGCACCAAAGTAAAAGACTCTGGGGTGGTGGATGGGTGGGTGGGGAGAATACAGGTCCATGAAGGATGATAGATGACATAGTGGGGGTTGTATCGTTAAATGGGAAACTGGGGAATGTTATGCATGTACAAACTATTGTATTTACTGTTGAATGTAAAACATTAATTCCCCAATAAAGAAATAAATTTAAAAAAAAAGACCTATCTGAAGAGATCTACGCACACCCATGTTCGTGGTAGTGCTATTTGTAATAGCCAACATTTGGAAACAACCTGAGTGTCCAACAATAATAGAACAATGGTTGGAGTCAGGCGGTAGCGCAGAGGTTAAGCTCAGATGGCAAAGCACAAGGACCGGCATAAGGATCCCTGTTCAAGCCCCCAGTTCCCCACCTGCAGGTGAGTTGATTCACCTGGTGAATCAGGTGAAGCAGGTCTGCAGGTGTCTATCTTTCTCTCCCCCCCTCTGTCTCCTCCTCTTCTCTCCATTTCTCTCTGTCCTATCCAACAATGACAACATCAATAACAACAATAATAACTACAACAATAAAACAACAAGGGCAACAAAAAGGGAAAATGAATAAATATTTTTTAAAAAGAACAATGGTTAAAGAAGTTATAAGATATATATCACAGCTGTAAGAAACAGTGACATTCTCTCCTTTGCTACAACATGAAAGGAACTAGAGTGAATCATTGAATTAGACAAGCCAGAAAGAGGACAAATGCTGGAGGATCTCATTCACAGATGGGCTCTAAGAAACAAAGCAAGGGACAATACAGGGTGAAGCCTCCAATGGACCATAGTCTATTGTAGCAGATTCAGGGACTCAGAAGGGGGAAGGGAAGAGCACTAAGGGAAAATTGGGGGCACTAAACCCTGGTGGTAGAACAGGATGATGATTAGGTAGAAGGTGAAGTGTATTTTCACTTATCTTGGGGAAATGTGGCAATGTACCCTTGTAACAACAACAACCCTGTAAGTCAACATTCCCTCAATAATATTGAAGTTGGGTGGGAGAAGAGAGAAAGAAACAAAAAAAAGTAATTTTCCCATGCATTGGCCTCCCATGTGGTGGCCAGGAGCTTGAGCGCAAGTCCTCTTACATGACAGCCTATTCATCTTTAACCTTCACAGGATTGTTGTGAGGACTGGTCAGGTAAATGTACATACTAAGACCTCAAGTATTGGCTATCATTACTAAGCTAAATATTTATTTATTTATCATAAATATTTATCATAAGCTAAATATTTATTTATTTATTTATTGCCTCCACGGTTATCACTGGGGCTCAGTGCCCATGCACTATATATCCACTGCTCCTAGAGGCCATGTTTCCCATTTTGTTGCCCTTGTTATTGTTGCCATTGCTGTTGTTTTTGTTGGACAGGACAGAGAGAAATTGAGAGGGGAGGGGAAGACAGAGAAGGAGTGTTGTCCGACCTGGGCCGGTTCACCCCTCCTTAGGCAACCTGGTGGTCCCCCGCTCCCGGGAGGTCACCATATTGATGCCGAACTTAGTGTGGACACCCCATCGGCATAGCGCACTGCATCCCAGAACTCCTGAGCTTAAGCGATCCTCCAGCCTCAGCCTCCCAAGTAGCTGGGACTACAGGCGCACGCCACCAGGCTTGTCCCTTCCTGTTTTGTTATATCATTTAGGTTTATGCCCAAAAGGTTTCTGCTCCATGATAGTCTTTTACAGACTTTGAACCATCTTATGCTATGACTAGATAGAAAGATAGAAAAGATGTAGAGATATTGTGAAGAGATGGTTGAGCAGGCTGCGCTTAAACCTATGAGATGAGTCTCTCCAGGTAAGTCTCTCTCTCTAAAGAGGGGTTGAGCACAGGAGGACGCATAAATCTCACAAGGTTGGCAGCCATTTAAGCCTTCCCTCCTCCACAGAAAGTCCTACATCTTACCACCTGAGCACGGCATTCCTCTAAAACATTTAAGCCTGCTCCATTCCATTTTTCTTTACTGTGTCCATTTAGATATAAAGGGATAGGAGGAGATGTTGCTGAGGAATTATTCTGATGCAGTCTCCGCCCCCAACTTTTACTACGCCCCACGAAATCCTAGCAGTGCCCCCTTCAACCAATCCTGGCCCCACATGTCACCCCTGGTTGTCGCCCAATAAAAAGCCTCCTCACCCCCCCCCTCTCTCTGGGCTCTCAGCTCCCCCTCTCTCAGATCTCTCCCCCTTCTCTCGCACCATGGTCAGGTAGTGGGGACAGCCATTGTCAGCTGACTCCACGTGGCCT